>NC_045775.1:85575305-86231138 GCF_008692025.1 Phocoena sinus | reverse complement strand
AACCTCATATGGTAAATAAAGCACAGGGGACCTGGAAAGTGGATTCATTTAAAACATCTAGCTCATGACCTAATTCAAGGGAGAGAACGCCCTTAATATCACCCTAAAATTGAAAGCACCAGATTTCATTCATTTTCACAACTATATTCTCCAATTCCTAACATAATGCCTAGCACATAGTATGTATTCCAAAAATAGTCATTTAAAAATCTAATAAATTTAGATTTAACCTTTATTGGTTCTAATTAATAGAAAATTTCTTCTATATTCTATTTTCAGGGAAAAGATGTAAATGATAGACCATACAAGTTAATAGTTCAAGTACATTTTTAGCATTTGAAGAAACCACAAGAAAGAACTTTAATGTTGTTTGAAACCTTGAAGATTTCATCATATACCCTCTAAGGAGTAAAATACTCTTCCCTTCTCTAAGTCTTGGCAAACTCTTCCTCTTGCAAAGTCTGACCTACTCCACTTTACCAAAGTCTAAATAACCTTCACTGGCAGATCACAGGCTTATTCTCCTCCCTCAAATGACAATCAGAAACTCTATGAAATATTTCTCTCAAAATGCCATTTCATCATTACTTTGTTCCTTTTACATATGCCATTTACCGTTGACTCGTCTTCTGTGATCTCATATTTGTACGTTATATTCCATGATCTTGACTGTTGTTTAAATACCATACTTTGATTTATCACAGGAGCATTTTGATAAGAAGACTGGTAATTTCAACCCACAATAAGTCTGAGGGTAATAAACAGTTCTTGCATTGCTGGATGCAGTAAGATAAAGGCTAGCTATTTTCAGTGAATTGATTTTCAAAGATTAACACAATATAGAAAAAGCAGTTGAAAGAATGCATCACATTTTTAAGGAGCTATTCTACTTCAAAAAAGAACTTTAAAGTTTCTATGAGAGAATGAAAACATCAAAAGCAAAGCGTTTCTTAATATTGCCCACAAACTTGGTTTAAGCCCAAATAGAGCAAGCTTTCATCTGCCACTGCTGATCACTGTTTTGTTATAAAGAAGATTTTTTTAAACTTTGAAGCTATTAATATAAAATAATACATCTTTAATTCTGGATTTTTAAACTTGGGATTTCAAGCCCCCCCAAATAGCCAAAAGAAATAAAAGCATTTATTCGCAACATAGCAATAATAGACACTCGAAAAAAATACTATAGATAATATCTGTTTTGTTTGTTAGGGTTGGTATATTTTAAACATGAGCAAGGAAACAGCGGATTATTCAATTCTGCCATAAGTATTCAGACTCCAATTTCATGTTAGAGAATAAAATAATTATTCCTATAGCCATTTCTACTTAATAAAAAGGAATCACTTTATGAACATTTGGAAGATATCCTATTGAGATTCTACAACTAAGAATCCAATCCTATTTTATAAGTGACATGCACCAAATGAGAAACTGTTCACTTTTATTTTAAAGCCAAGGGGGAAAATAAAGCTGAATTCCACTTACTGTACCAGAACTGCCAGATATTGGAATCATTCTCTTCCACAATCCCATTAAACCAACATCTCCAGAAGAATCCTTCATGGTGGAAAGTGACGTTTTCTATCTGTACAGAACGCAAATGAAGTAACTTGCCGTCAACACAAGGAACATAATCTAAACAGTTACCTCCAGGAAATTTTTTAAGCAATGTATTTTTTCCTAAGTAATGATGATCAGTAGCTTTCTACATATCTCTTCTATGAAGAAATAGACATTCCACTACCATTTTCGGATTTCAAGAGGATACATAAAGCTATGCTCATTACTATCGAGTACAACAATATTTTGAAGAAGAAACGCACATTCTGTTCACCTGAACACTTTCCCACTTCAGTCGCAAGAAGCCAGTAATCTGATCCAAAAGCCACCAAAAAGAGTAAAACCCCCAAAGCACCAAAGAGAGCCCCAAAGAAGATGGCAATATTTAGTCTCATTTTCAATTCACTGGTTTCCCTTTAAATAAAATAAGAAAATAAAAAATAGCTAACACCTAGCTCCTCAACCAAAAAGAATAAAGATTTTTGAATAGGCAGAATCTTCTTGAGAAGTGTCTCTTAGCTTCTGTTTTGGTGGCTTCGCACTCGCACCCAGCCGGTGGATTTGTATTGCCTTTGCTCTCCCCTGGAGGGACTCCAGCCCAGCAGCTGAGAATGGCTGACTATTTTAGGATACTGATTGAGGAGCTGTCTCTCTCCCATGGGGATCAAAAAATAACTGACCTTCCCCTGACTGTGGAGGGCAGTATCAGGAGCTAGCCAGAATCATCGTTACTGCTTCTGGGTAATCCATAGAAGTGGAAAGAAGACGGAATGGTATGAGGTCATTGACGGCACTGGCCCAAAGTCTTAAGTGTCTGAACAAGCTCCTCTTCATCCAGAATGACCATTACAAATCCAAAGACACTGAAGACTCTCTTTGAAGATATATAAACCGCAGCTATAAAGAACCACAAAGACCTCTCTTGGATATAACTGAAGTTGTAATTAATATCTTAATCCTTTTTGGATATTTGTGGGATATAAAATAATTAGTGGGTTGACAGATCTAACGTAACAGCAAGTACAATTCAGGTTTTAACTTATACACTCATAAGTGTATTTAAAAGATCAAGAATATGGTAACACAAACTACTTAAAGTAGAAAAAAATACTTTTATGTAGCATACACTATGACATAAAAACAGCACTTTATATATAGCAGCTCCCAGATCTTGTACAAGTTATTCCAAATAATCATCTCAAAAGTGGACTAATGAAAAAAAAGCCTCAAAAATATATTACTTTCTGGATTAGGATGAAAGAATATGGTCTACTTTTTGTTTCCTTCATTTTAAATATTCAACCTCCTCAAAATATGGATCTTACCTGATACCCATACAAGTCACCAAATAGCAATGAATCTATACTTTCTTCATGTCTATCCTCTATAGCTCACTTCGTTTTTGTTCCATGTCTAAACATGCCCGAGAGCATTTTTTTAAGTATTTGTGTAATATTTTAAAACTTTCAGTCTCTATGGCTACTATTTTTTATAATCCCAGTTGTGACACGGGTCACTGCAACTTCTCAAGAGTCATCTGAACTCTACCGACTTCCTTCACCACTTCTGTTTGACATGGGATAGATCCTTAGATAATGAAATTCGCAAGGGCAAAAAGACAACTCCTTAGTAAGGATGTAGGGCCTTGACCAGCTCCAGCTATATGCAATCAGAAGTGCCCAAGAGTCATGAATGGAATTCTAAGTCATAGAATCTTTTTTTTTTGAATTTTATTTCATTTTTTTATATAGCAGGTTCTTGTTATCTATTTTATACATATTAGTGTATGTATGTCCATCCCAATCTCTCCCAGTTCATCCCACCACCACCACCCCACATACTTTCCCCCCTTGGCGTCCATACGTTTGTTCTCTACATCTGTGTCTCTGTTTCTGCCTTGCAAACCCGTTCATCTGTACCATTTTTCTAGATTCCACATATATGTGTTAATATACGATATTTGTTTTTCTCTTTCTTACTTCACTAAGTCATAGAATCAGTGACTGTGAGGGTTAAATGGAATTTGAGAGTACATCTGTGCTGATCCCTCATCTAATGCTCAAATCTCCTTTATAAGATTCTGCAGATCAACAAGCCATGCCATTTTCAGCCATTTCATTTACGGACATCAATAATGTCCACAGCTCTGCCTTAATTTCTGCCCCAAACTCCTTCCCTAAAGGTTCCAGTCTTAATCGTATTCTGTCCTCCAAGGCTGTATAGCACGTTTAAACTCTGTCGTATGACAGAGCTTTCTGATATTTTGAAGAAGCAATCATTTCGTGCCTCCCTCAAACCCCACTCCACCCCTTAATATAGGTCTTCATTTTTCTAAGCTAAACATCCCATTCCTTTAAACATCCCTTAGATTGGAACAACTCCCAATCTCCTTGCCGTTCTGATTCTTTGCTACAATCTGCAAGTATTTGATTGAGGTGAGGCATAGCGAAATATTCCGGGTAGAATCTAACGAAGTTAATATCACCACCTTTCTTATTTGGATGCTGTGATGAGCAGAATAACGGGTTCCCAAAGATGTCCATACCCTAATCCTAAATATAATCACGTAATCTGTGAATGTGTTACCTTACATAGCAATATCCTGGATTATACAGGTTGACCCAATCTAATCACATAAATCCTTAAAAGAAAAGTAGAGACTCTTTCCTGACAGTACTCAGAGAAAGAAATGTGACCACAGAAAAAGGGTTGGAGAGTCGCTGGTTTAAAAATGTAGGAAAGAGACCACACGCCAAGGATTGTGGGCAGCTTCTAGAGGATGGAAGAGGGAATAAAACAGATTCTCTCCAAGAGCCTCCAGGAAGGAATGTTGCCCTACCAATACCTTGACTTTGGGGATTTCTGACCTCTGGAACTGCAGGATAGTAAATCTGAGTTGTTTTTAAGCCACTGACTTTGTGTTAATTTGTTATACTGTTACAGCAGCAATAGGAAACTAACAAAGATGCTGTTCTATAATTAATACAATATAAGATCAAATTAAGGGGGTTTTTGTTGGGGGCGGGGGAATGCATCTTCAAGAAGTGCTTACTGAGAACTTGCGAGGGTCCACGCATTTTATCAGATACGCAGGGCCTTACCTTGAGGAGTTCATGAGCTAGTGAGAAAAAAAGATTCTTCAGAATGAGGTACCTAAGGTTACAATAAGCTTCTGGCCGCCCCAGTCACAGCCTCCTGCTCAGCCACACACACCCTCCCAAGACGACTGTGGTTGTGGTTTTGCAGCTTTACTGTAGGTGACAATGCTGTTGTTTGCAGAGGAAGAGGAATCCTTTTAGGAAGGTTGTATTTATTTTATTTATATTGTAATGACATGTAAAAATCTATGCATTAATACTAAATCTTTAACACACACACATTCACAAACACACACACAAACAACTGGATTGTTAAAATAAGTAGAAAGAGTGCAGGATCTATTATTGCTACAGTTCATCTCAATTTTGGTTTCGGTCACAAACAAAAAATCGTCTTTCTGGATGAGGTCTATCAACTAATATTTTTTCACCATGTTTTGGTGTATCCAAAAAGGTATAAGTATCATTATCAAAATGTATATTTATCAAAGCAGCTACTAATGTAACCAATCTAATTGTTTCCAACCATTCGAGAAAGATATCATAGACTACTTCCGACATCATCAAACTGAACTCCTTTAGCTCAGTTATCCTCAGTGCTTCTCACAGTGCTTGACACACAAGGGGCACTAAGATAAAAAGAAAAATCCATTTGTACTAGGACTCTTGGCTGTAATACAAATACGTAGCTTCCTGAGCTAGCCAACTGCTAATCCATCAAGAAGAAATGGCTCTGATCTGGCCTGCTGTTTGTGAAACTTGGAGAAGTGGATTTTAGCAGGGTCTGTGCTTCCTCTGTAGATAACCTCCCTATCAAACTACCACTGGCATTTTTCACAGAACTAGAACAAAAAATTTCACAATTTGTATGGAAACACAAAAGACCCCGAATAGCCAAAGCAACCTTGAGAACAAAAAACGGAGCTGGAGGAATCAGGATCCCTGACTTCAGACTATACTACAAAGCTACAGTAATCAAGACAGTATGGTACTGGCACAAAAACAGAAAGATAGATCAATGGAACAGGATAGAAAGCCCAGAGATAAACCCACGCACATATGGTCACCTTGTCTTTGATAAAGGAGGCAGGAATGTACAGTGGAGAAAGGACAGCCTCTTCAATAAGTGGTGCTGGGAAAACTGGACAGGTACATGTAAAAGTATGAGATTAGAACACTCCCTAACACCATACACAAAAATAAGCTCAAAATGGACTAAAGATCTAAATGTAAGGCCAGAAACTATCAAACTCTTAGAGGAAAACATAGGCAGAACACTCTACGACATAAATCACAGCAAGATCCTTTTTGACCCACCTCCTAGAGAAATGGAAATAAAAACAAAAATAAACAACTGGGACCTAATGAAACTTCAAAGCTTTTGTACAGCAAAAGAAACCATAAACAAGACCAAAAGACAACCCTCAGAATGGAAGAAAATATTTGTAAATGAAGCAACTGACAAAGGATTAATCTCCAAAACTTACAAGCAGCTCATGCAGCTCGATAACAAAAAAACAAACAACCCAATCCAAAAATGAGCAGAAGATCTAAATAGACATTTCTCCAAAGAAGATATACAGAT
The DNA here is from genome assembly GCF_008692025.1 of Phocoena sinus. NCBI lineage: Eukaryota > Metazoa > Chordata > Mammalia > Artiodactyla > Phocoenidae > Phocoena > Phocoena sinus. Next base: position 86,224,892 of record NC_045775.1, on the reverse strand, counting down.
TGCCAACAAACACATGAAAGAATGCTCAACATCATTAATCATTAGAGAAATGCAAATCAAAACTACAATGAGGGGCTTCCCTGGTGGCGCAGTGGTTGAAAGTCCGCCTGCCAATGCAGGGGACACGGGTTCGTGCCCCAGTCTGGGAAGATCCCACATGCCACAGAGTGGCTGGACCTATGAGCCACGGCCGCTGAGCCTGTATGTCCAGAGCCTGTGCTCCACAACGGGAGAGGCCACAACAGTGAGAGGCCCGCGTACTGCAAAAAAAAACAAAAACAAAAAAAACCAAAAAAACTACAATGAGATATCATCTCACACTGGTCAGAATGGCCATCATCAAAAATCTAGAAACAATAAATGCTGGAGAGGGTGCGGAGAAAAGGGAACACTCTTGCACTGCTGGTGGGAATGTGAATTGGTACAGCCACTATGGAGAACAGTATGGAGGTTCCTTAAAAAACTACAAATAGAGCTACCATATGACCCAGCAATCCCACTACTGGGCATATACCCTGAGAAAACCAGAATTCAAAAAGAGTCACGTACCAAAATGTTCATTGCAGCTCTACTTACAATAGCCAGGAGATAGAAGCAACCTAAGTGTCCATCATCGGATGAATGGATAAAGAAGATATGGCACATATATACAATGGAATATTACTCAGCCATAAAAAGAAACGAAATTGAGTTATTTGTAGTGAGGTGGATGGACCTAGAGTCTGTCATACAGAGTGAAGTAAGTCAGAAAGAGAAAGACAAATACTGTATGCTAACACATATATATGGAATCTAAGAGAAAAAAATGTCATGAAGAACCTAGGGGTAGGACAGGAATAAAGACACAGACCTACTAGAGAATGGACTTGAGCATATGGGGAGGGAGAAGGGTAAGCTGTGACAAAGTGAGAGATTGGCATGGACATATATACACTACCAAACGTAAAATAGATAGCTGGTGGCAAGCAGCCGCATAGCACAGGGAGATCAGCACAGTGCTTTGTGACCACCTAGCAGGGTGGGATAGGTAGAGTGGGAGGGAGGGAGACACAAGAGGGAAGAGATATAGGAACTTATGTATAACTGATTCACTTTGTTATAAAGCAGAAACTAACACACCATTGTAAAGCAATTATACTCCAATAAAGATGTAAAAAAAAAAAAAGAATCCATAGTAGACTCTTATTTAGAAATAAAATAGAACTATCCAGAGGTCAAAAAGTATCTTTCTTTAGAAAACCGGACCATTTGTCTACCATTTGAAACTCCTAATTTACCATGATTCCTAAAATGCTCCCAACAATCATTCAGTATCTCTTCCCCAAGTTCTCTCGGCAGCTTAAAAAACTGTCTATACTCCAGGGTGATTGTTAAACAGCTGCTGTGTCCTCATGATCTCTTTACAAATTCAGACGTTGGATCTTTTCCCTTTCAGCCTCTTTTCTAGACCAGATGATGAGGGGAGACAGACATACCTTAGCACCAACCTCAACTCACAGTAATCCTATAATAGAACAACTCCATTGCTACTGTACGTGCCCACTCCTTTAGAGAATACTGAATCTGTTTTACGCTGCTATGCTTGTCACAGTGAATCTGCAAGAGCACAAGCATAAGCATGGTGTCTCAGGTTCAATCCTGTGGGAGACCTTGATGGTCAGAAATGTAAATGGAGGTGAATGATAATAACTAATACTCATGAGCATCTACTGTGTAGCAGACACCATCCCAAGCATATTAGATGCCTTGAGTACAAGTAAGTCTTCAGTAGGTAGAATATGAAATAATCCATGTCTTGGGTGGGAATTTCAGCATCTAAAGGTCTTCTTGGTAGGAGTTAAAGATGTTGCTGGTCACAGGTAGAAGGCCAGAGGTAAGCAAAGAGAGCTCTGCATGGGGTCCCACTGCCAAAGGCAATTCACAATAATTTGTTTATAACTTTCAGTCTGTCCTCTGGATCCCTGAGGCTCCATGAGAAGGCAACATGGCTGACTGAGAACCAGGAAATGACCCTCCAGGACCTGGTGAACCTGGGACAAGAACAGGAACTGTAGGGACCAGCTCTCATTCCCACGTTCTCCCTTGTTACTGGTATCTCAGAACGAGTATTTCATTGAATTAAGAAGAGGTGGACTTTCCTTTCACAGATGACTGATATTGGGCAAATGGTTCAACTCTCTGAGTCTCTGAGGGTTTTTTTTTTTTAAATTGGAGTATAATTGCTTTACAATGGTGTGTTAGTTTCTGCTTTATAACAAAGTAAATCAGCTATACATATACATATATCCCTATATCCCCTCCCTCTTGCGTCTCCCTCCCTCCCACCGTCCCTAAGGATGGCACTCTTCTGAGACATTATGTCTGTTAACCTGTTCATTCTCACGACTCCCAGTGTACAAGCCAGGAGACCGAAGCGCAGTGACATACGCCCCCGCCCAGGGTTGCCTAGGCGGGAGGTGGGGCTGGCACGTGGTTAGCATGCACTGAGTGTTGTCTTAATGAATGAACAGGGAGGTATTTAGGACAGGTTTCTCTGAGTTTTTTTAATACGGAAAACGGGAACAACGCTTCAGCAGATGATCGGGGGTATCAAGTAAGAGGACGTGCATCAGACGAGCTGGTGCATCACACACGTTAGGCTTCTCTTCTATCCTGCCTTTAGCTGGGGATCATTCTTGATGGAAAAAATATATTTTTAAAAAGAAAAGAAAATAAAACTCCCGATGCTAGCATCCCAGATCTGACTCAGGTTTATTCCCACAGGCTAACTTCTCACCAAGGGCTCCCAGCCCTCCTCTCACCCATACACACCATCCTCCCTCCTAGGTCACCAGCAGTTCCCCAAATCTCTGCCCATTCTGCTCCCCTCAGATGAGAAGTCCCTTCTCTTCCTCCTAGCTGGTGAACTCTTCATTAATCCATTCCACGAACATTCACCATTATGCTACGGTGTGCAGTATGTTCTTCTAAGTGTTGAGTTACCATCAGCACTCTCCAAGGAGACTGTATTATACACCCTATACCACTTTCCCATATATTTAACTACACTCCTGCCCTTCTAGACAGTTGTCAGTTCCTGTGTCTTGAAAAAAACTGGGTCGAGAAATTTTGTTCAATGAATAAATTAATAATGAATGAACAAATGTCCCACGGACAATCTGCCCCATTATCCTTCAAGATGTTACTGGGGACACTGGTCCCAACATCTACAGTGTCCCATTATGAAGACCTGGAGGAAATTTCTGGATGCTAAAAAAGTGTTGTGTTTCCACAGAGCACTACTGTTATTTTTCATCTTAGAGACACTATACTTGATTCATTTGACAAATGCATATCACTTGCCTGTTCTAAGACAGGGTGCTGTGTCCTAGAACCGTGACAGTGAATAAAATGTGCTCTCTACCCTCAACGAGCTTAATTCTCATGGCACTGAGAGTACTTTTCTTCATTTTGGTACCTGGAAAGCTCAGGGGCAAATGTGCAAAAGGCGACGTCCCAGCTTCCTGCTTCCCTCCCCTACCCTGACTTCCTTAGTTTCCTTTCTGTGTGCCCCTGACTTTCTCTCTCTCACACACATATTTTTAACCTATTATTTTGTATGTGTTTATGTAAGCAGCTTCAAATACTTTTGAGAACATAAAGACTAAACAGTGAAGCAAACAAACATAGACACTTTGTGAAATCAGATATGAGAAGTCACCATGTATCAGTTGCGTTTTGCCATTCTGAAAGATCCATGAATTCTCTGTTCATCCCTGCCTTTTTTCCCGTCATTATGATTATTTCTACTGTCATAATTTCACTTGGCAATCCGCCTGACTTCCTGGAAATAGCATCCCCTTTAGAGTCTCTTGTCATTGAGAGAAATTATGGCAAAAATGTTTTTAATTTTTCAATCTAAAAAATTTGTAGTCAACCTTTCAAAATCTTGAGGATACAAAGATCATTAGCATTCCAAGGTGGTGTGGTAAATTTTTTTTTAACAGATTAAATAAAACTTGACAACCAAAGGCTAGATGACCATAGACAATGGAAGGCTTTGCCTATTTTGATTAAATGTCTTTTTATTTAGTTAACTGTGCTTTTTTATCGATAAATACACTAAAACTTAGCAGAAATCCCAAACCATGCTTAATTTGTGAGTGATAAGGAGCAAAATATTTTTTTCTAAGGTCATAATTTCTAATCTTGATATTGTAATAGTCTTAATTATCTCAAAGTATCTAATGAAACTATCTAAACATTCTCCAAAAAAATTAATTCTGGTTCACTTTAGTTTAAAAAAAACACGACAATGGCTCACCATCCAAAAGTGCTGAACAAATGTGTAAACAAATATACAAATCAAACTTTCAGAAAACTGGAGTGGTTTTTTGGAGATTTTCGGGTAAATTCTTTTTTGTCTTAGAATAAAATATTGCAGAACCACAATACTTATCTGCCATTCCAACATCCAAACTTTCTGAAAACCAAAAGCTTTTGGCAAAGCAAACCTGATTGGCATGAGGGCGCACATAAGCTATCGTGTGAATTCTTACGTATTTGACTTCACAAGCATGAATGTGTTGGATTACAGGGCTCGCCAGGTTCCACGGGGGGTGTTAAGTAATGTACGGTATATGCATGTTGCTACTTTTTCAAAATCCTCAAAATTCTGAGTTCTAAATACACCTGGCCCTCAAGGTTACGTATAAGGTTACATACAAGGTCCTCAAGGTTACATATAAGGGACTGTGGGCCCACAGTCCTAGACACAAGACAATAGACTAAATGATGACCCTAAAATTAATTGTTTTCCCTTTGATCACTATTGAAACAGATTTTTCCTGCCCATGAACCATTACTATATGTCTCTGTGACTCTAATGACCTTTGTAAATCTGTTTTGTGTTACGGTTCTTGGTTCTCGTGTGTCACCCTCCCTGCTACCTCCCCCATCCAACAATACGACAATAGGACCACAATCTGGAATTTTAAGAGATTATTTTCACAAGCCTTCTCATCTTACACAGAGTACAGGAACAACAAATAAACTCTTTGGGGATGATAAGAGGTTCTGTTTTTGTTTACTGCTACATCCCTAACACCTAGCACAATGCTTTATGTACGTGCTCAGTAAAAACTTAGCTGACCAAGTAGCAATCTTACTGAGTTGAATTAAATTGGGTTGAACATTGCCATCTTCTGGCCACAGTAAAAAATTGCATTCCATGGTCCACTGGTCCACTGGGATTTTTATATAATGCAAATATTGTAGAACAAGGATTTGCTATTGGGATTTTTATATCACACAAATACTGTAGTGAAAGGATTTTCTATTTTCACAGGATATGATGCTGAACAGCCTTAACTAAGATGGTGCCATCAAAGTACCAAGGCCCTGATAAATAGCTTATGCTGAACACACTGTATCAGGATCCACAGGCTCATTCACTTCATTAATGTGGGCAATTTACACTCCACTAAATTGAGAGCTACTTACACAAGTAACTCAAACAAAGGGAGTTATATTACAAAAATATCTTTCACTTTGTAAAAGTGTCCGATGCCTAGCTCCAAGTTCAATTCCCATAAAGAACTCTTAGTGCACTCAAGTGCATTAACTCTTGAAAGGCACAAAAAACTTGGAACTTATTTTTTTAAAAACCTGCCTTCAATTGCAATCAACACAGAAAAAAACATTTCAGAAACAAAACTGAGGACAAAGGGGAAATTTTCTGATACATGAAAATAGAAATGAAAATTATGTAACCATAGGAATGTATTATATAAAGAAATACACATTTAACGATTATAATTTTGATTTAATTTACTCATCCCTTTGTCTCGTTGTATTTCTTTCTGAGGGTACACGTATATTCCATATACCAGAAGCCTGTGAATGAAAAGGTTCCCCTCTCTGGTCTCCTGGTTGTCAAAGTTGCACACTTGACTTGAGTCTTAAGCTAGAGAAAGACACTTTTATTTATCCTTGGCTCTGGGGATGTTGCCTTCCCCTTAAATACCTTTGCCACTGGGTCTTTCTTTATTTGTAAAGATGAAGATGGACTTTTACATTTCCATTCCTAAGACTTTTCCAAGAAGGGATTTGTGAAAAGCTCAAATGAGCCCCAGGTCTGTGAGCCAGCACAGGTCGACCTCAAAGGAAAGACAATCCAATTCATGAGAGAGTGTGGAAGGCAGGAAGAGACACACCCGTGTGACCTTAGTGCCCCCTGAGGGTCTCGTCCGTCGGGGGAAAGTAGCTGGTGTTGCATTGGTGTGAAATTACAGTCAGAACACAGGCAGAGGGTCTGATCGCTGCAGGTGCTACAGACTTCTCTTCATGTCCCGCTCAGCCAAGTCCCTTAAGTTCTATTTAATTTAATCACACGTGTGGTAAGGGGTTAAGGGAGGACTTATCAGCATACTCAAATAGCACAAAAGCTAAATAATAAAAAAGACAACAGCGACAAAATAATAACACCCAGCACTCACTTTGTCCTGAGCATTAGTCTAAGAGCTTTGGGCTTATTAAGCCATTTACCCTCCACAACAACCCACTGTGGTAAGTGCTGTGGTTTCCCCCATTTCATCATCGAGAAAATCAAGGCAACTCTGAATCTCTCTATGGCAGAGTTCGTTATTGCGGACTGATTTGTTACTCTTCCCCAAATTCATCTGTTGAATCCCTGACCACCACTGTGACTACATATGGAATCAGGACCCATGAGGAGGCAATTCCGGTTAAATGAGGTTGTAAGGGTGAGGCCTTAACGTGTCACCCCAGAACACAGAGATAAAGTCAAGAGTTAGATGCTCTAGGCAGATCTCAGTTCAGCATCAGTTGTCAAAGAAATACTACAATGGGGAAAAAGCAATAAGGCTTCCATTTCCATCTTGGAGTTTATAGAGAACTGGGCAGAGCATTCTGCCACCTTCCCTGCAAGTAAAAGGTGAGACTAACTTCAAATGCATGACTTTTCTTGAACCCATGGGAGAATCAAGGTCTCAAGTAAACAATCAACTAACTTGTGTTTCTGAGGAAAACTTGTCTTTCTTCTGTGGGAAGAAAAGGGACCCAAGCTTTGGGGAAATGCAGAATGGCAAGCATGTAAGTTCCTAAGAATATTCAGCTAAAAAGTTCTAATGATTTGCATTTCCCTAATAATTAGTGATGCTGAGCATCTTCTCATGTGCCTCTTGGCCATCTGCATGGCTTCCTTGGTGAAATGTCTACTTAGGTCTTCTGCCCATTTTTTAACTGGATTGCTTGTTTTTTTGATATTGAGCTCCATGAGCTGTTTGTATATTTTGGAGATTAATCCTTTGTCTGTTGTTTCATTTGCAAATATTTTCTCCCATTCTGAGGGTTGTCTTTTTGTCTTGTTTATGGTTTCCTTTGCTGTGCAAAGGCTTTTAAGAGTAATTAAGTCCTATTTTGGAATATTACTCAGCCATAAAAAGAAACGAAATTGAGTTATTTGTAGTGAGGTGGATGGACCTAGAGTCTGTCATACAGAGTGAAGTAAGTCAGAAAGAGAAAAACAAATACCGTAGGCTAACGCATATAAATGGAATCTAAAAAAAAAAAAAAAAAATGGTACTGATGAACCTAGTTGCAGGGCAGGAATAAAGAGGCAGACACAGAGAATGGACTTGAGGACATGGGGTGGGAAGGTGAAGCTGGGGCGAAATGAGAGTAGCATCGACATATATACACTACTGAATGTAAAATAGTTGGCTGGTGGGAAGCAGCTGCATAGCACAGGGAGATCGGCTCGGTGCTTTGTGACCACCTAGAGGGGTGGGATAGGGAGGGTGGGAGGGAGGCTCAAGAGAGAGGGGATATGTGTATGCATATAGCTGATTCACTTTGTTGTACAACAGAAACTAACACGGTATTGTGAAGCAGTTGTACTCCAATAAAGATCTATTAAAAAAAAAGGTCTAATGAATCAATACAGGCCAAGTGTGGTCAGCATGAAGACCCTGCAGGTCCCAATAAAGGAGGATTTGATCAGCTTACTTTTTCTCAACAATCCTTGAGATCCTTTCCCATCTTGGTATTGGCTGGGAGAGCAGAAAAGCAGGCACTGCCAAACCACTGACCTCTCTCCCCTATGGAACAAAAGCCTTAATCTTCATGGGGAAGAGCAACAAAATTGTCACATTAGGGCACTGGTGGAAACCCTCTGTGGCTGAGTAAGACAAGAGGTTAATAAAACAAGAAAGAAAGGGATAGAGAGAGAAAGAAAGGAAGGAAAGAAGGGAGGGAGGAGAAACTTTCTCCCCCTGAGAGAGAAGCAGGAATGTGCACAGAGCATGGAGAATTGTAGTGAAACTACTCTGTATGAATCCATAATGGTGGATACAGATCCTGGTACATTTGTCCAAACCCACAGAATATGTAACACCGAGAGTGAACCCTTAAGTAAGCAATGGACTCTGGGGGATATAACTACCAGTCAGTGTAGGTTCCCTGACTATAAAAAACATACCACGGTGGTGCAGGACGCTGATAATCAGGGAGGCTGGGTTTGTGTGTGTGGATACAGAGGATATATGGGAACTCTCTGTATTTCATGCTCAATTTTTCTGTGAACCTAAAACTGTTCTAAATAATAAAGTCTACTAAAAAAAAACAACCAAAAAAAAACCTCTGTCCCTAAGAGAGGAGCTGGAATATGTGATGCCAGGCCCAGCACTACAGCTGAAAGAGGGATGGGAGCATTTGTGAAGGCTGCACCCCCAAGACTCAGGTTTGCAGGGCCCGTCTAAGACAGAGCCTGGCTGAGACACAGTTATCGGAGAATGCTCCCCTCCCCTGCCGGCCACCAACATGCCAACATGGGTCAAGTACAAAAAACAGTGGAATACACCTAGAACTGTAACAGAAATTCGGCACCACGGGCATTAGGTACTGGATAATTCTGTTGTGGAGGGTGGGGTGCTGCCCTATGAGTTGTAGGCTATTCATCAGTATCTCTAGTCTCTATTCACTAGACGCCAGTAGCACACCTCAAATTCAAAGATGTTCCAGGCAGCGCCAAATGTCCCCAGGAGGCAAAATCACCGTAGTTGAGAAACACTGCACTAGAGAAAGGTCAAGCGTATGGTGTCTGGAGGGCAACCACGGCAACAACAAACTACAATCTCAGACCACTCTCGACCAGATTAACACACACCCTCACAGTGAAGGACTGGCAGGAGGCAAAGTGTGTGTATATATATGTAATAGTATTATTTCACTATTACTGTCCTATACAACATGCCAAGCTTTCAACAAAATATTACAGGAATGTGAAAAGCAAGAAAAACCAGTCTGAGTTCTACTTCCAGAATGACAGCCAGGGCAGTTCCACGGATCCATTCCCCGGTGAAACTAGTATAACTCGTGAAATCTATTTAAAACATCTGACCATTTAAAGTCTAAGAAAATTGTCCTAAAAGCAAAGAGCAAATGAAGAAACATTTATTCAAAAAAATCTACTTAAATTTTGACAAGAACAGCAAGAGTCCTTTGACATTTTAGCCATGGCCCACTCCCTCCTTATCTCGCAAAATTTACAAAAAATAGTAATTCACAATAGACTACAGGCCTAAATGTAAGAGCTAAAACCATATAACTCTTAGTAGAAAACACGGGTATAAATATTCATGATCATTAATTAGGCAATGGTTTCTTATATGTCACAGCAAAAGCACAGCAATACAAAAATTAGATAAACTGGACATTAGCAAAATAAACTTTTGTTCATTAGTGGACACTATCAAGTAGGTGAAAAAATAACCCTCGACTGGGAGAAAGATTTGCAAAGTATATATATCTGATAAAGGACTCGTATCTAGAATATATAAAGAACTCTTACAACTCAATAATAAAAAGACAAACAACCATTTTAGAAATGGGCAAAGTGTCTGAACAGACATTTCTTCAAAGAAGATATGCAAATGACCCATAAGCACATGAAAAGATGCTCAATATTATCGCCCATCAGGGAAATGTAAATCCACAATCATTAGATAACAAGTGTTGATGAGGATGTCGAGAAATTAGAACACTCATATATTGCCGGTAGAAAACAGTTTGACAGTTCCTCCATGTTTAAATGTAAAGTTACCAAATGACCTAGAAGCTCCACTGTGAGAGAAATGAAAACATATATCTACACAAAAACTTGTACACAAATGTTCATAGCAGCATTATTCATAATATCCAAAAATTGGAAACAACCCAAATGTCCATCAACTAATGAAGGAATAAATAATATGTGGTATAACCACACAATGAATGTTATTTAGCATCCATGCTACCATATGGATGAACTATGAAATCATTATACTAAGAGAAAAAAAGTCACAAAGGAACACATATTACATAATTCCATGCATTCTGAAATATCCAGAATAAGCAAATGTAGAGTCAGAAAGTACATTAGTGGTTACCTAAGCTTTGGAGGGCTGGGGGTTTGGAGGGTTATGCTTAAGATGTGCAGGTTTTCTTTTTGGAGTGATTAAGATATTTGAAAATTGATTTTTGTGATGGTTGCACAATTCTGTAAATATTTTAGAAGTTATTGAATTACACATGTTAAATAGGTTGATTGTGTAGTATGTGAATTATATCTCAGTAATGTTGTTTAAAAAAAAAGAAAGAAAAAACACAGTCTGAAGAGACAAAGCAATCGTCATAACCAAACCCAGATATGACACAGATGTTGAAATTATCACACAATAAAATTAAAATAATTATGATAAATATGTTAAAGATTATGTTGGAAAAGGTAGACAATATTTAAGACCAGATAGGCATCTTCAGCAGAAATGTAAACTGTAAGAAAAAAATCAAATGCAAATTCTAGATATCAAAACACAATAACAGAGATGGTGATTGTCTTTGACAATTTCATCAGCAGACTGAACACAGACAAGGGAAGAATCAGTGAACTTGAAGACAGATCAATAGAAATTATCCCAGCTGAAATATGAAAAGAAAAAAAGAGTGAAAGAAAAAACTAAACAGAACACATCATTCAAGGTCTAATGGGTAATAGCATTAGGTCATGCTACTGCATCACTGGAGTCCCGGAAGTACAAGGCAGAAAATGGGGCAGAGAAGTATCTGAAGAAATATGGCTGAAAATGTTCCTAAATGAGAAACACAGCAAATAACAGATCAAAGAAACTCAGACAGTATAAAGCAGGATTAATACCAAAGTAGAAAAAGCACACAAGTAGGCCTATCATATTCAAACTGCTGAATATCAAAGAAAAAGATAAAATCTTAGAGGCAGCCAGAGGGAAAACACAAATTACCTACAGAAGAACACAGCAGACGTATCATCAGATAATATACAAGGATGAAAACAATAGAGTGAAATCTTTTAAGGACTGAATGAAGAAAAAACCCACATCTCACTCTAGAATTCTATACCCTTTAAAAGTAAAGGAAAAAACAAGCCTAGTCATACAATAAAAACAGGGGGAATTCATTGCCAGCACATAAGATAAGAAATGTTAAAAGAAGTTCTTCAGGAAGAAGGAATGTGATATAGATCAGAAAATTGGTTCTAAACAAAGAAAGTAAAATTGCTCTCCTTCTAGTTTCCTACAGTGGAATCCTGGATTATTGATTTTAGATCTTTTTTCTAACATATGCATTCAATGCTATAAATTTCCAAGTGCCACATTTGTTGCATCTGCCAAGTTTGATAAGTTGTATTTTCACTTTCATTTGGTTGAAAATATTTTTTTTAATTTATCTTGAGAGTGTATCTTTGACTATGCGTTATTTAGAACTGTGCTGTTAATCTCCAGATATTTCTGAGTGTTTCAGCTACTTTTCTGTTATCTAGTTTAACTCCATTGGGATCTAGTTCTAGTACATTTTTTTGTAGATTCCTTAGTGTTTTCTACATAGATGACCATGTGGTTTATGAATAGGGACAATTTTACATCTTTCTATCAAATACAGATGTCTTTTATATCTTGTGCTTGCCTACTGCATTCAGCTGGGAAACTGATGAAACTCACTGGGAAGCCACCAGAGGGGTGCCTACGGAAATGGCCAGGAAGTTACTTGCTGGGGCACCTGGGAGGTTCCCCTGGAAAGCAGCTGCGATGCCCACTGAACTTGCCGCCTGTATGGGTGCCACTGAACCTTGCTGGGGGCTAAGGAACACTAAGTGTCTCACATTCTCATGGCTACCACACACAGCACACTGGTCTGGAAGAGAAGCTCCTTCCCCATGCAGTGTCCCTCAGCATGGTCTATTGCCAGAGTTTAACATCATGCCACCTAGCAAAGGAGATACGTTTACAGGGTCCAGCTCCAGGGTCACACAGCAAGGCAATAAGGCGTGTATCTGGAGCTAAGAGCAATAAACTGAAAACTGGCACGGTCCATTCTTCGGTACTCAGCTTCCAAATGCATCCTTCTGTTCACATTTCAATTTTCATAAAACAACTCTATTTTTCCACCTAACACAAGAAAAAAAGTCTCAACGGTCGTTGCACCCATTCTGGCTCTATACATCACTCAATTACTCCTCAAATTCAGTCAGTCTTACTACATTTTCTGTTACCTAAAGACTAAATTGTAAAGTTAGGCTCCAACTGCTTGTATGTAAAATTACACTTGGAAGAAGACAGAAGAAGATTAGCATACGCGAACACCCACATGTATAACAGAGAGAAAATATGCAAAGCTTCTACATGTCCTCACTTCTGTACTGGGCCCGGGCCCAAGGTCCTAGCTGATATCTATGGCTTCCTTCTTTTGCTACCTATTTCTTTTTTTTTTTTTTTTTTTTTTTTTGCCAAGGTTCTTTATCTAAAGGAGAAAACTTTTCTAGAGATTTCAGAAACAGTAGTAATGTTAATGACCTAATTCAAATTGACAACAGCATGACAATTAACATATAAAATTTCATATCTATAGATGAAGCTTGAAACTAAGTGTCCCTTAATCAACTTATTCCTGGAAACAGCTATTATAGGAATAACAAGAGACACTGATTCCAAAACTGAGATTTTTTTTTCCTACTTATTTCTTCCTTCACTTGCCCTCAGCCTAAACATAAGCTGGTCAGGGGTCTTTACTTCATGCAAGGATGAAACTCTTCCTTCGCGAGTTCAGGAACTGATTTTCCAGAGTTCTATCTTCTTTTGTTTCCATGTTTCTGGAATTTTCCACATAAAGTCCTTCCTCACTCCATCACACATCACACATCACACTCCTCACACATCACCCAATTTCTCCTCGCTAACCAGGCTCCATCACTCCAGCCAGGAGAGGTACCCCTTTTGCTTCCTAACGGGTTGGTAGCACCTGGAGGCCCAAACGTCCATATGACGGCCTCCTCTCCTCTCAATAGCACCTTTGTTACGTCCCTGGTGGAAGCCCTGCCCTCTTGCGATGGAAAACCTCAAAACCAGCCGGCTCCAACTTGCCTAAAGGACAGCGAATGTTCCAGATATGAGTTCCCGTCGCAGGCCCCAGAGAAAGCGCTCGCGGCTTTTGTAGAATCCTTACAACTCCAGGAGGCTGGTCCACACTATGTCCTCCTGTGTTTCAAGGGGGCAAACCGAAACCGGGAGGGGCCAAAGGAACTTTCTCCAGGTCAGTCACAGCCAACTAGGGCCCTCGGTCCGCGCATCTTCCCACCGAAGCCGGCGCTACCACCTAGGCCCACCCCTACCACTCCTCAGGTGAAGCTCATTATCTCAATTACCTCCAGCCCTCCAATAGCATGGGCGGCGGGCTCTTTATCCCCAGGATACGCAGAGCTTCATTATCACCGTCATAAAACCAGCGCGTCGTGCACACACGTCCACTCCCCGGGCGGGACGCGAACCAGCGGGAACCCGTGCAGACTCCCCCCCGCCGCGCCTGCTTAGGAAGCACAGCCCAAGAAGGCCCGCCCGCGGCGTTCAGCTCTGCGCAGGCGCAGCCGCTCGCTTCCGCCTAGGGGCGGGGCCAGCGCCGCGGGCCTGTCGGGTGAGCTCATCCCCCAGCGTGTGTGAGCCTACGGAACGCTGGGGCTGAGGCGGCATGGCTCCCGACCGGGGCCTGGCCTCGGCGACACCGCGGAAGAAGCCCAGGACAGGGACCCAGGCGGGGGCTCCCGGCCCCGGTACCGTCGGAGCCCGCTGCTTCCTGCTTTGTCTCTACCTGGTGGGGTTCCTGGTGAGTGCGTGCGGGGTTGGACGCGAAGTGCCGGCTGCGTGCGCGACCTGGAACCCGATCAAGGGTGCTTTTCCTTGCAGCGGTCTGCCTGGTGATGCCTCCCTACCTCTCAGTCCCGCTCTTGCCCCGTAACCCCCTTACCTGACCACAAATGAGGCCTGACCTTCGCGCCTGCACTGGGTCCAGTTCGCGCCCCCCAATCGCAACCCCGCTGTTTAAGACGCTCCAGCACCAGCTTCAGGTGTGACTGCGGGAGCGGTAGGAACACACAGGTCCTTTTTACCAAGCCAGGTGGGGAAGTTCTGTTGGTCTTGGGCAGAATTAGATACATTTTCCTTAGGGTTCCTGGTAGACTGGAATGCTTAAAAATGCAAATCACAGTGAATTATACACATCTGCCTTTCGACAAACTGTTTATATATTGCACAAGCCAGGTTCGGTTTTGTTACGACTTGTGTGCGCGTCCTGGTTTAATGACAATTATTAATTTCCCATGTAGAATGGGAAGATTAGAAAACTGAGTGTATGGTAGGGTAAACCATCCAGCCAGCTGGCCCTCCATTTATTCATGGAATTTCTGAAAACCTGTTATAGGGTAGGGGTTATGGAGCTCCAGGAACTGTAATACACATTCCCAACTGGGAAGACCTTGCAGTATTACTAACTGAGCTTGTGTTGGTAATTCCTGTGCCATTATATGCGGGAACCCTACATCTGCCTCTTCACCCCTCTTTCCCCAAGTCTAGGCCTGGTTCAGTTGCCCTGGTTGTGAGCTAATCCGGGTTAGGGCAGCCTTGGGACAAGGACCCAGGAGGATTTCCTCTTTGCTGGGCCTGGGACTTCATCTTGAAGACAAAAGGAGCTGGTCAGGTTTAAGTGTCAATGGGAGAAGGCTGCCTTCTGGGGCCTTGAAGATGGTCCCCAAGGGCACTGGGTCCTGGCAAAGAGGAATTACTGTTTTCTGCCCAGATGCAGGTGAAGAGCACAACTCCCCAGTCTGATGCCTGACTCGAGTTAGGACGCGGTGCTTAGCTAGGAGAGGAGCAGGGAGACAGCCTCCTTCCCCATCCTCAGTGCAAGGTGTTCAACAGTCTGTAAAGTTTAATGTTGAGCTAGTAGTTGTTAAGACAACAATGAAAGCATATTCATCAAATCCCTTAGACACAGAACTGTGAGACACCCAGGGAGGGCAACATTTGTGCCAGGATCTCTGTCTCCAGTTACCGTGGCAGACCCCACCCCAGGCTCAGTGCTTGGGGTCAGAGCCTGGCTCTCCTTCTGATCCCATTTCTTTAATCTTAGTTCAGGCTCAGGATGTGGTGCTTCTTCAGCCTTCCAATCCAGTCACCCAGAATTCAGAACCGTCCACTGTGGGTGGTTCTTCAAGTTTGGAAAGGGAGTTCTGTGTCATCCATGCTCGGGTAGGGGATGGGGACCACCCTAACTCAGATGGTACTGGAATCTGGCTCTGCCAGATGAAGAGGATTTGGACCCTTACCTGGGAAGTCCAGACCAGGGTTCAGAGAGCTTTGGAGACCAACATGACGAGAATGCAAAATAGTTTGAGATTTTTAAAATACATTTGCAGATCATTCACTATGACCTTCCGATACCGATTTAAATATTCCAAGCTTCTCATATGTTGGCTCCATGCTGTGCACATGGTACAGTGTAATCTAGCAAGCCTGACGGAAAGTTTTAATAATTAGAAAGAAGCATTAGGTCTCTAATATCTTAAGGAGAAAATGTAAGATTTCCCAGAGTTAAAAGAGAATAGGGAATTTTTTAATGGAAAACGTTGTAAACAATTAAAATATATGCCACTTTGGGTATCCTTGAAGAATCTAAAGGCTCTTTGTTAGCTAACATCTAAGGAATATTATACATAATTTAGTTGTTATTTTTAATATACCTAGGGATGTAAAGACCCCTAAGACTTTTAGGAAGATGGTTTCCAATTGGAAGAGGAAAGGAATAAGATGAAAGCATTTGCCAAAATGTTTTGTTTTGAGCTCTTATCTGTTTCCAGGTTTTAATTTGTTCAGGAAGGAAGACTAAGATGACCCTCTAGGTACTTTTTGATTAGCATCCTAAGATGATGCTAAGATCTATGATTGTGGTCCTTTCTTTCCTCCAGATACCCGGAGAGATTTAGATTCCATTTAATCAGCTTTAGTCAGGTGGTAATTCTTTTTTTAAAAAAAGATAATCCACTAATCAAGAAATATTTGGGTTCCTACCCTCTAAAGGGTCCTAAAACTTTAGAATGTATTCATCAGATATCACTGAGAGAGGTAGATGTTCCCTGAGAAAGGTTTAAGTGGTCCCCTCTCACCTGATTTCCTTATAAATGGTTATAAGCACATGACCAGTTGCCAGATTTGAAGTGCACGCAGAAGAGGGTGGTTTTTTTTTTTTTTTTTTTGCGGTACGCGGGCCTCTCACTGTTGTGGCCTCTCCCGTTGCGGAGCACAGGCTCCGGACGCGCAGGCTCAGCAGCCATGGCTCACGGGCCCAGCCGCTCCGCGGCATGTGGGATCTTCCCGGACCGGGGCACGAACCCGTGTCCCCTGCATTGGCAGGCGGACTCTCAACCACTGCGCCACCAGGGAAGCCCAAGAGGGTGGTTTTGAAGAAGCTATGGCTTCAGAAGAAGGGAGAAGTTGCCTTTTATAGTCATGGAGAAGTCAATTTTAAAACAGAACTTCCTGAGAGGAAAGAGCTAGCAGCCGGCTAGAGAAAGATAATATTTTTCAGGCTCACTAAGTGTTAAAGTAAGTCTGT
The DNA here is from genome assembly GCF_008692025.1 of Phocoena sinus. Classification (NCBI taxonomy): domain Eukaryota; kingdom Metazoa; phylum Chordata; class Mammalia; order Artiodactyla; family Phocoenidae; genus Phocoena; species Phocoena sinus. The sequence goes on along the minus strand of NC_045775.1, from coordinate 86,207,939 downwards.
TATGAGTTGCTGTTTTCATATTTACCTCCTATAGATTTCAGCCTGACTACTTACAGCTTCCTCTCCCCTTCTTATGTAGAAAAATCATTTGAAATAAATGACAAGTGGTACTGGGAATTTTTTTGGAAAAAAGAATCTTGTTGGACAATTGAGTTTCCTTTTCTAAAAAATCCAGAAAACTCAATAGCTAGCTGATGTATTTTGAGTCTTATAAATCATCAGCAGGCTGATGGGGCAAAGCTGATAGTAAAGCCCAGAAGAAATAGGCTCAGAAACAGAGGAAATTTTAAGTAATCTTAAAATTGAAATAATGAGCCATGGTTCTGGTATTATAAATGTGTCACCTATTTAAGGTCACTGGATATTAAGTATATGGCCATCTAAAGCTGTAACCATGGAAAAGGGCCCCTAAGAAGCGTATTTGGAAGTTCGTGTTTCTATGTTAGGTTAATGTACAGCCACCAAGAGAAGGAAGCAAAGGATTAATTGTGGAAGAAAAAAGATATTTCTATTTAACCAGGATTATAGGAAAAGGAATTTGGGTTGAATATAAAGAAAACTCTCTGTGTGTGTGCAAGATGTGTTTGTCCTGTCCAGAACCAGTTGTAGCAGGTAACCAAGTGACAGAGGAAGGAAAACAAAACTTAAAGGAAAAAATGTCTTTCTACTAACTCAAGAGTATTAGCCCAAACGATCAGTACTTACCCCAGAATTGAAGGAAAGAGAACACGTTTCCACTTCTGCTGTGTCAGACCTCCCTCAGCCATCATGTCTCTTAATGTTCATCCCGTTTCTACCACGCAGGTACTGTTATCCCCATTTTTTACAGATGGCAGCACCGACGCTGGTAACATGAAATAACTTTCCAAGGGCACATGCTTAGTAAGTGATGGAGCTGGAATTGAAAACCTCTGACCCCAGGGCCCATGCACCTTCTGTGCCTTAGTGAAGAACGCCAGGCCACCCCCTAGTACACCAGCCTTCTCTCTTCTTTCTGCTGTACTGAGACTTTCCCTTCAGGTCTTACCTCGTCAGGCTATAGACGGCACATGGGTCTCCTTCCTTGACTCCGGGAGGAATTTCACATTATTTAACAGGTGCTGCTTTGCTCAGAAATACGCATTATCCCTCCCTCTTGGCTCATTTCATTACTCCCCATTTTTTAAATTTGAGGAATGCATGTAGTACATGCTCCTTGAATATTAAGGATCAGTGACAAAGAAGCTAAAGTTAAAATGGATTCTCAGGGCGATCCAGGCATTTACAGGTGGCAACTATTTTTACACATTGTATTTGGATTCCTTGATTCCTTGAATTTGATGAGTATAGCTTACTGTAGAATACAATTTTGAGTTCTTGTTTGCTCAAAATTTTAGATACTGTGGGGTTTTTAAAATCAGTTTATAATTAGGATCACCACTTTAAAGACACCCAGGCCTCAGTTTCCAATTTGCGTTAATGAGCGTTTTGTTCCTTAGGAGTTGTTTGGTGTTAGCACGGTCGTCCCTTCACTGAGCCTTCATGTCAAGTCTTTTGGAGCGAGTCCAACAGTTGCTGGAATAGTAGGTGAGCAATCCTGCACATTTTCAGGGCACTGATTTTCCACCCCCCTGAACTGAGTACCTGAAAACACATCAGTCTTTTAGCTAAGTAATATCCAACGGTGAACTGAAAAGGGGATAAAATGAATTTTCAGACTATTTCAAAGTACGACCCTGGAGCAAATGTAGTTCATCTTTTCCTAGACTACGTATGTTCAGAGAGGTTTCCAGGTATAGCATCACCCCCATGCCCCACACCGCCTGTGACGTCACAGGTACTTACTGAGCCTCTCCGGGGAGCTGGTTAGGCATGGGCTCCTGCCTGCGGGAACCTGTAGCCTAATGTTATAGTCATGGAGAAGTCATGACTTCTCGCCTCATGCAGGGTGAGAAGGACTCTCTCAAGGTCCCTAAGGGTGACCTTTGCCTCTAGTCTCTCTCCTGCTTTCCCTCCATTTTATTCTGAAGGCCTTTTACTAAAAATTACATTAATTTACTCTTCCATCTGAAAAATTATTATGGGGTAATTTACTTTTTAAAAATGGTCTTTTTTCCCCTAATGTTTTTCTGTTAATTTCATCAATTTTTGTGATGGGTCTAGCTGATTTTATAGATATCACTTATGTTTTTTACAGGCTCCTCCTGCAGCATTTTGCAGTTCTTTTCCAGCGCATTGGTGGTAAGTCCTCTTCCACCTGGCAACACATGTTGAAAGTATAACCCTACGCCTCTGAGGCCACCCATCATGGCTGTAGTACAATAGGGGGTTGAGGTTTACCAAAAAGGAAGTGTGCAGATGGTGAGCACTGGCAGTGCCCTTATTTCAAGAAGGATCCCTCGGTCATCTCTCTCCCTCAGTTGACCTCTGAGAAGACATAGGCCTGAAGAGATTGCGTGGCTGGATCTGAAAGGACTCGCTGAGTCAGAATGAGAGCCCGCTTTTTAAATTGTAACATGTTTTTCCCATGATTCCCTGCCAAATTCGTACTAGGAGAAAAGAATGTAAACAGAAGTTATTACCAGTTTTGTTTGTTTCAGTTAATTGACAGTCATCAAATCCATTCAGATCTTAGGATTCTATTTGAAGTTGGGCCTTTTTGAACTACATGGCTTATCAATTATAAAACTTAAGTGTATAGACGGAGGGGCCACTGGGAGTGGTGGGTTGTACACCGACCGCAGGGGGTAGAAAGATCCAGAGCTGATCTCGCCACTGCCACTTCTCACCACGCAGTAGTTTGCAGTTCAGAACCTCTCACTGATGCGCCCCTTCTTTCCTGCTCCTGTGTGCCCTCCACTGCACCATGCTGGTCCTGAGGCCTCGGCGTCCAGTCATTCGTGCAGTACAAACAGAATGGTCAGTTTTGTCCCAGGGATTGATCAGCTGTGACCTTGGTCTAAATAGCTGGTCTCACAGTGAGTGAACACCATGTACGTACAACACTATGTTCCCAAAGAGTGGCTCATGTGTAAAATATATTTTATTATTTGTTTTTGTTAATGAATTTATTTATTTAATTTTGGCTGTGTTGGGTGATCGTTGCTGCGCGCGGGCTCTCTCTAGTTGCGGAGAGCGGGGGCTACCCTTCATTGCAGTGTGCGGGTTTCTCATTGCAGTGGCTTCTCTTGTTGTGGAGCACGGGCTGTAGGTGCGTGGGCATCCGTAGTTGCGGCACATAGGCTCAGTAGTTGTGGCTCATGGGCTCTAGAGCGCAGGCTCAGTAGTTGTGGCTCACGGGGCTTAGTTGCTCCGCGGCGTGTGGGATCTTCCCAGACCAGAGCTCGAACCCGTGTCCCCTGCATTGGCAGGCAGATTCTCAACCACTGTGCCACCAGGGAAGGCCCTGAAACTACTTTAATACTCTTAAAAATTCTTCTTTCACAAATTCCAGCTCTCATGACCCCATTTAGTACAAATGAGAATGGTTTTGATGTATAAATATAAAAGTTGGAATTTCTGGGGCTTTCCTAGTTTCATGTGATGTATGATTTTCTCCATAGTGACTAATTAAACGTTTCCATGTAACTTAATATTTTAAACTTCTGTACGACATTTCACAGAAACCAGGAGAAGCACTCCTTTGTCAGCGTACACACATACAATTTGTTTGGCAGATACTGTAACTGGAGGCCTCGTTTAAATTAGAAATTTAAGTAGAAAAAAAGCCTCATTTAAATTAGAAATTCAGTTACCACTCATACTTATGACTCAGCAGGACCCAATGAAATAAAAAAGGGGAAAAACATTTGAATATTTAATTCAAAGTATTTCGTTACAGAAGTGAAAATCAGAAAAGTCACCACCAGTATGTCCAGCGTTAAAGTCGGCATCTCACAGAGGGATTTTCTCCACCCTACAATACGAGGATGACGGGTCCCCATAAAACCTCTGTGACAGACTGAGAGGTCCCGAGCCATCCAAAAGAATCAATAGGCCATGCGGGTTGAAACGTGACCATCCATTTACAGTAGCTAGGTTAACTCTGCACACAGAAAAACTCATTCCCTGACCAGACCGGTATGAGAACTACCCACAGTTTATTGACTATTCTTAGAGGTAGTCAAGTAGAATTTTATTTGAAAAAGAATTGTAGAAAACTATAGAAATATAAAAGGGATTGGAAATTGATGTGCCAGCAGAACACTGAAAACACTCAACAACTAACTAACCATGTGGGTATCTGGCCACCATCTGCTGACCGACCGTCTGAGGGTGTCAGCCACATGGGGAGTGAATGACATTGGGAAAAATTCCAAAGGGAGCTGTCATTTATCGTGGACGAGAGCTATGGTCCCTGCCAGGCAGCAGGTACCAGCTGGGGCTCTCACTTGCCTTGCAGGTAGGTTGAAGAAAGGACCTGGTTGAAATGTGGGATATAAAATACCAGCAAGCTGGGACTTCCCTGGCAGTCCTGTGGTTAAGACTTTGCCTTCCAACGCAGGGGGTGCGGGTTCAATCCCTGGTCAAGGAGCTAAGATCCCACATGCCTTGCCACCAAAAAACCAAAATATAAAACAGAAGCAATATTGTAAGAAATTCAATAAAGACTAAAAAAAATTGGTTCACATCAAAAAAAAAAAACCCCCAGCAAACTACCCATTTTGCTCTAAGAGTGGAGAAAAAAAAATGAACCAGAAAATCCCAGATCACCAGACAGTTCTGATTCCTGAGCCTGGCTTATTCAAGCTGACGGAGGGAATCAACATTCAGTGTTCAGGCCTCAACAGATAATGTCACAGCTACATCAACTGCACAAAGAAACCCTTCAATCACTCTTGAAAGAGTAAAGTATGCACTTGGAACTAATAAAATATTAGTTCTCATACTTGTTTGTGAAATGCCAGTTTTAACATAAACATGATTTGGGCAATGCAACAGATGCAAAATGTGCTGAGACATGTAACTGCTTCTCGCTTCTTAGGTAAACAAACATGCCCGCCCCCCGCCAGGTAAAACGGTACACCCCGACTCCAAAACTTAACAAAAGCCGAAGGGAGTTTCACCCTGAATATTTGCGGGCATATACAGCAAACGCACGTTTCTAAAAAGTGTCAGACTTTGGGGCCAATTTCTAATCGTCTGCTAACTGACAGAACTGCTCCCAATAACCGGCCTTAGCATCACATATAAAGAAATAAGCCCTGACTTTGTAAATAGTTCAAATCAATTTTTTTGACAACAAATATTAAAGACCCATCAAAATTCCACAATCACAGTGGAACTCTGGCCGGATCAAGTGTTGTTTGAAACAAGGGAATCATTTACAAGGGCAGGGATGTTTCTGTACTGCAGAAATTTAGATTGTTGTGACATTTAGTTAAAGGGTTTCAACTCCATACCCTCTCCTCCTGTAGTGTCTAGAAATTAATAATTTCATAAAAAGAAGGTACAGAGAAAATACTAAAGTCAAATTTCTTTTTCATCGATTTTATCATTCCACAGATAAGGAAAAATTTAAACTGATAATAAAGATAAAATGACGTAAGTGTTCCTTCTTAGAAATTTACACAATGTCATCCAGGTGTTTTACCTGACTTTTAATTGGTGAAAGCTGAATTTGGTCTACGTGCTTAACAAGAAGTATCATGATAAACATTTCCATGTTTTTCTCCTTCTGTTCCAGAACGTTAGACTCCTTCTAATATTTATTAATCTAGGACACCAAGAAAAATCAGGAAATTCATTTTTAAGATCATTTTACATCTCAGTTTCCTTTTCAGATTTCATAAACTGTAACTTAGTCTTCAAACTCTCAAAAATATACATCACATCTCTTGGTGAATCATAGTCCTATAATGAAACTTCTAAATTAAAAGTCAGTTTTAATTTATTTCCAGCAGATGAAATACATATATATATTTTTATATATAAATATTTCCATTTAAAATTAAGAATTTTGGCACAGGGTCCTAAACTTGCAGTTTTCAAATTACGTCTACACTGCTTTCCACTGATCAACCTGGGAGAGTTTGGGAAAGAAATCGTGCACTTTTTGAACTTGTACCTTGTGTGTTTACCCTTCCCTCTGTCTCATGCCCAACAATCTAGCAGTATTCCAAGATTTTAGAACATGAGAAAAAAAGGTAGAAGACTTACTTCACGTTGGTGGAGGAAGAAGGAAGGGATAAGATTTACGGCTGAGGATTTCTAAGTACCGGATCTTTTTGTTGAATTTACTCATCTTTTTCCAGCAATTGTAGGTGGTCACTTGTCTCCTTTGCTGTATCTCCAATGTGAATCCAAGGGACTACATGAGTGGCTTCATCTCATATCTAAACCCAGAAATTTTGAGTCTTGTTCTAGTCAAGTTTTAAAGAGGGGGTTTTTCTGGGAAGAGTGACAGGCCAATAAAATCTATCGTCTGAGAGATTCCAATATTAATCTTGAGTGATTATGTTCCACTTCTTGTCTTTCTGCTGTACTTTTAAAAAGTACTCAGATGAGTAGAATTCGTTTTTAGATGAAGAATTTGAGCTACTACTTTCTTGAGGGGGGAGAGGTAAGAAATTACAGACTAGTGCAAAAAAAAGAGAACTCCACATTCTCCAAAGTGCTTCCTGCATAAAATTCAAAACCTGAATTCTCACCAATTGGTTAAACATTGGAATATTGTTTATCCCTACTTTTATCTTTGTCTGCTTGGAGCCTCTGTCCTGGATTCAAAGTTCTAGAATGTGCTACAGAAAAGGTCTAAAGCAGGTGGCTGCAGGTGGGCGTGACAGGGGGGGTCTCCTGCATCCTCCTCCCAGTATTGCACAAGAGAAAACCCTGCAGCCAGCTGTGCAGGCGCTGCCCTGTCATCTCCACACCCACCACGTGAGGCCAGACTTCGTCACAAGCTGGCTCTGTGTCTGGCATACAGCATAAGCTGGTGTCACCCACACAGCCCTTCTCTTTGTACCATTTAAACACGACGGGGAGATGGAATCTAGATGTCACCCAAAACACGCGGTAGAACGAGGAACAAATTGAAAACCAGCTGACTCTCATCATTTCATAGGCGCTACAGTCTGGGAGCCAGGCCACGAGGTTCTGCCTAGATGCTCTGGCTGTTGCCATCCTCAGGGGTCTCTGCTCCGTGCCGTACTCTTCCTTAACCAACTGGCGTCAGCTCAGGATCAGGAAACACCTCCACCCTGAGCTGACGCCCCCCATCCTCTAGGAGCTGCCCTGGATGCCATGGAAAGGTGTTCTGAGTATTTTCAGTGCCGTTCACTGAAAAACTAATTACAGATATACATATTTTTTCATAAATAAAATCTGAGGCATACATGTATATATTAAAACTTTCACCAACAAGGGTGTGTTAAAAATTTCAAGTTCTGTCCTTCAAGTTCAATAAAGGCACACGTGGCTTTTTTTTCTTCAGGCTTGCACAGAATACAACTGCTAGCAACAGGTCATATGAGACATTTTATGGGGCTTTTGTTTCTTTGATTTTCTGCTTCTTGGGATAAGCATTTGCCCCATGGATCAAAGGCATGGCTCTACCACCCAAGGACAGTATTTAGATGCATAGAGGGTTGGAAGTGGATTCCCTTGCTGTGTCAGGTTGCTGGGTAACCAGCCACAGCTGGGCAGGGCCGGTCCCCCCAGGTCTGCTTTGGCCATTTCCATTAAGGCTTCTCAATCCCGAATCGACCTTTCCGGTTTCCAGGTTCTGATGCCCTTCGGACCAGCCTAGGTGGCGCCTTGGGTCGGATGCCTTCGTTCATACGGTCGCCCCGCATGGAGCCAAAGTGACCTTTGGAGAGGAGGGGCTGGCAGAGCACGCCTGGGGCCTGGGGGCCCCCCTCTTTGCTGTGGGCAGCTGGGGAGCTGGAGGGCTGCCCTTGCCTGGAATCAGCATCTACCTCGTTCTTCCATTCCATTTTATAGGCCTGGGGGGCTTTCTTTGAGAACTGTTCTGGCAAGAAGCGCCTGGCTCGGGGCTGCAGGTTGAGGACGGTGGTCCCGACGTCTGGGTCTGAGTCACTGCTGTTGCCACCTGCCAGAGAGCAAAAGAAGGACAGTGTGGGCGGGCCTTTTAGGGAGAAGGTGTTACAGGCGACTGGCCAATACATTTGTGGGTCTGGCACCTGCTGTGCCCTCCCTGGGGCTCTGGGGGTCGGGCAGGGAGGCCAGAGGGCTCACCCCGACTCCAGCTGAGTCCTGGGCGCGTGCATAAGTCCCGCGAGCACGCGTGTCCACAAGTGTGTACTCTTGCTAATTCTGAAGAGCTTCCCATGTGCCAGCCACTGTCCTAAGCACTTTTAAGTGCATTAACCTACTGAATCCTCATAACCACCCACTTTACATATGAAGTAACTGAGGTTCAAAAGATATTAGTAAGTGGTGGAGCTGGATGTCAAACTGAGACCACCTGGCGGCAACTGTGCGCTCACCTGCCCCGTCAGAACGGCCCCAGGGGGCTCAGTTCAGTGTCTGGCACACTGTAAACAGATCAGTAATTAGCTGCTATTATGAAGATTCTTGTCTTGATCTAGGACGTACAATCTCATGCACAGCTTTATTTCCTTTATATTTTCATAAAATGGTCAAAACACCACTCTGGCTTGCAATCTACATAAAGATTACCATCAAATGAAGAGATGTTAGCCGTCATGTCAAAGCTTTAATAATTACAGCCAGAAGTCAATTATATAGTTGCCTTTATGAAAATATATTAAAATTATTATGAACATTTAAAGTTAGAAATGTTGTAAGAGTAATAGAATTAAGTTTAAACCTTTGAAGACTGACAACTTTCTATTTACCTGTTCATCAGCCACACACGGTGACATCTGCTTTTGCTATATCGAATAGAATCAAATAACTGATTGAATTACGTATAACGTGCACAGAACTCCATTCCAAAAGGATGCAACACTAATGAAAGGTCACCAAATTATTATTATAGATTTGCAAATGACTGAACTCATTGTCCTTAAAAAAGAAGGAAATATTTTCTATTTTATAAACACTAATAAATAAGTTTAAAGTCTTTTTGCTCCAGCTGTATTCAATACCTCCATTAGAAATATTCTTTTTCTTTTGTAGCTTTTCTGGAAGCTTTGTATTTTTTGGTAAGGATAAATATCGGGAGGTTGAGGTGGAAATCTGTAAAACAAAAAAATAGAAAACCTTGTTTAGATGACACACATGTCACTTATTGTATGTTACGGGCTTAGAATTCATGTCAAACCTAACCTTGGTGTTAAAAATTAAAATGTTAGCTCTGGATTCCGAAACTACTGGGTGAGGAGCTATAGGGATGGGGAATAAATTTCCAAGTAATAGTCATTTTATTTAAAATAGGTAAAACCTCTCCTAAAATATCATGGAAATCAGTACTACTAAGGAAAACAAAGTGGGACCCTTAGGAACAAGGTGTGAAAACCACCAGCTTTTCTTAAAGAAAAGCTACAGAAACACCCACTTATGACAGCATTACTAAAAAAGACTTAGAACCTACATGGATAGGGAGGAAGATACATGAAACATGTAGCATGTTTAAGTTGTATTTACTTTCACAAATCTTGAAAATGACAGAACAGAAAGTATTACTATAGCCAACTTGCTGGCATTTCTAAAGCCACAGTCTCTAGTTTCTTTAACTTTTAATCGATGCTGCCACATTTCACATGTAAAAAAAATAATAATATTGTTCACACATAACCGTTTTGGTCTCTGACAGCTCAGTATAGAACATTATTGAGAATGAGATGCACTGCCTGCTATGTCCGATCAATCATTCAGAATATCCTTTTAAAGTAGCTTCCTTATCTATGGCAATGCCCTGGACCAAGTCGAATGCTGAGCATGCAGCCTCTGAAACTCCCCTGACGTGCGCGCACACACACACACACACACACACACACACACACGGCCTCCTAGAAGTTTCCACACATGCACGCACAGCAGCCCCGCTTCAGGCTGCACCCGCTCCCTGGAAAGGTCAAACAAGACTCCAAATGAAGCCTGGCCCTTCCATTCAGTTTAAAACTGTACCCTGACAGAGATATCAGCTCCGTGCTTTGTGACCGCCTGGAGGGGTGGGATAGGGAGTGTGGGAGGGTGGGATAGAGAGGGTGGGAGGGTGGGAGGGAGGGAGACGCAAGAGGGAAGAGATATGGGAACATATATATATGTATAACTGATTCACTTTGTTATAGAGCAGAAACTAACACACCATTGTAAAGCAATTATACCCCAATAAAGATGTTAAAAACAAAAAAAAAACCTGTACCCTGTATGACCCTTCTCCATCCTCCCAATCTCCTTCCTCAGCCCTTTTAGGTTTATTTTGTCCACAGCACTTACTGCGTCTAACATAACAGATAGTTTTCTTATTCTGCCCATTCCTGGTGGCCTTCTCCCCCACTAGAATGTGAATTCCACCAGGAAAAAGAGCTCTGTCATTTTGTTCACCAACGTATTCCAAGTGCCTAGACAGTGTCTGGAAGGTGATAGGTGTCCGAGCAACGTCTGGAAAGACGTGATGATGAGCTCCATCCCAGGATTCCTGTGAATCAGCCCCCCAGGGCCATCCTGGCTTTGCCGTTGGAAGCCTTCTGCGTCCCAGAGCCACGAAGCCCCCTTACCCTGTGCTCCCGATTCAAGCTGCTGTCCTTGCGAACGCTTTCCCGAAGGCTGTGCCTTCGACGGATCAGGATCTCCTTGGCTTGCCTCTCACTCGTGTCGGCAGTCAGATTGTGTCGGTTGTAGGACAAAGTCTGAAATGAAAACACAAGCAACATATTACAAAAACGATGATCACTGCCCGGAAATTCCAAAACTTTACTCCATTTCTTTTGGCTTTGCACCTCTGATAGGTACTTAACAATGAATGTGCAGAGGGGAAAAACGAGAAGTATAGAAGTTAACATTCTTTCAAATTTTGAACGAATTCATGTTCTACCAAATCTCAATTTAAGGGTAACAGTGGTAGGAATTTCAAGTTATTTGTAGAGATGTATGATGTATCGGTGTCACAGAAACCCTTACAACTGTGCTGGGCACAGAGAAGTGCTCAATTGATAATTACCTACTGTTATTAGCTGTGATGAAGATGGTGATGGTGGTGGTCTTGTCTAAATGTGTCAGAGCAGGAGCTGTACTTTATTCATTTGTATCTTCTGCAGGGAATATAGTGCTTTGTTCTATTCATAGATATATTCAATACATATATCCACACATGTATTCAATAACTATGTATTTGATTCAACCAAATAAAATCCTCTACTTAAGAAAAAAGAAGAATTCATCTTCTAATGAGAGTTGGTGAATACTTTTTTTTCATTGAAAAGTGTGATCTTTATAAATGAGAAAACGATCGAATTCATCAAGCACCTTCGACTACCCTGAAGTACCCTGTCTATAGGTACCCATCAGTAGTGGCCAGGGAAAAACACAAGTCAACTCATACCTTCCCTATTGAATAGTAATTGCTAGTATAGAAACCAACCACTTTGGGCCACTTGGTGGCGCCATGACCCTCTATTAAGTCAAGAACATTTCTTCTTTTCAAATTGAGAAAAGCTGCTGGCTCCCTCACTAATGATCATGTCCTGGTATTTGAAGCCATACAATTTATAAGCGAGGGCTGTCCAGGGCATAATATTTTTAGTTTTACAAGCTCTAGAGAAATCCACTTCCTAAAATAAATTGTATTTAGTAATTAAATTCATTTTCTGATAGAAATAATGTGTACTTCTTGGGAATACCCTTATCCCCAGAACTATATCAGACCTAGCAGAAGTAATAAACAGAAGTAATGCAGAACAGCACTCAATTCCTGCCTTGAGGAACTAGCTATCTTAGTTGGGCATTGAAAGCTAACAAAATAATAACTAAATCACAAAAGGAGGTACTAGAACTGCGTGGCATGTAGGAGCTCTAAGTGCTATTATCCCATTCAAAGACAGGTCTGGGAACAACATAGAGGGCGTTGGGGAAACCTTAAAAATTGGAGAATATGGATGGACTGACAGGAAGAAGTGGGACATTCCAAGTGGAGACACAGGGGAGAGCAACACAGTCCAAGGAATGAATTCAGACCTGTCCTCCGTGGGTGTCTGGGTGGCTGAGGGAGAGGTAGAAAGGGGAACTTAAAAATAGATCCCAAAGGCTGAAAGAATAGTTAGTTTAGCCTGAAAGCCACGACTGCTTTGTCTCATTTTAAATAGGAGGATGCTGCGTTAAAAGGGGCTTGAGGAAAAGAATGGAGCAGCCGTAATGTCGGATGGAACGGGCTGGTCTGTGGGGAGGACAGCTAAGAAGCCACAGAAATGGCCCTGATGTGAGTGACTGGGACCCCTGACAACTGCTGTGTCCCTGTGCCACTTCACCTCACTGTGCCTCAGTTTCTTTATCTGTAAAATGGAGACAAAAATAACACCACTTGTTAGAGGATTAAAAGAGGTAATACACGCGATGCAGAGAAATGGGGCTCGGCAAACTGTATGCACTGTTAACTGTATTATTAGCAAACTATGAGAACGAGGTGTTAAAACTGGAAATGGTTTGAAGGAAGTGACTCAGAAGATACAGGAAAGGAAGAAACGATCACACTTTATGAACAACAAAGAAGGTTAAATACATTTTTAAAAGGCTTCTTCTAAGCAATAAAGCTATTTCATTAAAAAAATTTTAAAAGAGCAATCAATTGCTTTCCTCGCCATTAGATAACACACTTTTTTTTTTTTTTTTTTTTTTAATCTCCAATCCTTTGGTAGCAGAACTCCCAGCTCCCTGGGTCTCTAGCCTAGAGCCTTGACCAAGATGTCTGGGAGGAGGGCAGTACCCTAAAAGGACAGACCCTGGGGTGGGTCTGAGGGAAGGAAGTGTCTGGTGTGGGACCTGCTGAGGGTGCATGACGGTGGGACAACAGCCGCTGTAACTGGACAGCATCTAATCTGAAGGCATATTTTTAGCCAAAGGCAAATACATATTTTGCTAAGTAAATTATTCTTACTCGCTGACGGATCTGATAGAGATTTCTTGATAATATTTCTCGAATTTCATCCATTTCACCAGGTGTGAGCTTCCTTATTTTTTCTTCACGACAGTCACTGTGAAAGTTTAGAAAAAAATATTTTACTATTCAACATGTATCAAATTCATCAATTTTCTTTCTTAGCGATATAATATCACCATTTAAGAAGAATAATCTTGGGACTTCCCTGGTGACACAGTGGTTAAGAATCTGCCTGCCAATGCAGGGGACACAGGTTCGAGCCCCGGTCCAGGAAGATCCCACATGCCGCAGAGAAACTAAGCCCATTGGCCACAACTACTGAGCCTGAGTTCTAGAGCTCACAAGCCATAACTACTGAGCCCATGCGCCTAGAGCCCGTGCTGTGCAACAAGAGAAGCCACCGCAATGAGAAGCCCGTGCACCACAATGAAGAGTAGCCCCTGCTCGCTGCAACTAGAGAAAGCCCACGCGCAGCAACGAAGACCCAACGCAGCCAAAGATAAAATATTAATTAATTAATTCTTTAAAAAAAGAAGAAGAATCTTAAAGAACACTTAGGAAGTATTCAATATTTTTAAATGATTCAAAAATCTAAAACATTGATTTCAGTGTCAAAATCATTCATACAAGTTCAATCATGCAAAAGTTTTTTCAGGGTCTATTCATGCAATTATTTAAGGAGGAAAGACCAGAGTAGCTTGCAATGCTATCACTTTATTATTTCTAATACTCCACAAATTAATACAGGATTTTTTCCCAACAAAAGCTTTAGCTGCATTTTGCTATTATGGCCTATTCTTTTAAATACCTCATTAGAAACGTTTACAAAGACACCATTTATAATATGTATGTACATACAATTGATCCTCATTATTCAGGGATTCCGTATTTGCAAGCTCAACTACTTGCTAAAATTTATAAAACACATTATCAGTACTCATCGCACTGTCCCAGTCATTCACAGACATGTGCAAAGTGGAGAAAAACTTGAGTCATTGGGCATGCATGTTCCCAAATGAGGCCAAACTCATCTGCCCCCTTGTCTCAGCTCTCATGCTGTAAAAAAAAAAGTCCTTTTCACAGCCTATTTAGTGCCATGTTTCACATTTTTGTGCTTTTTATTGGTGATCTTGCTGTTCTAAATGGTCCCCAAGTATAGCTCTGAAGTGCTGTCTAGTGTTCCTAAGCGCAAGAAGTTCCTAAGTTTTAACTCTACTTTTTCTGAAGGATATTTTAGCAGGATATGGAGCTCTAGGTTCAGTTACATTTTTTCAGAATTTTTCAAGCTACCAATGGTGTCCACTGGTTTTGCTGAAAAATCGGTTGCCAGGTTTTTTTTCTCTTTTGAAGAAAATAAGTCTCTTTTTCCCTCTGAGTATGTTTAAGATGTTCTCTTTGTATTTTTTACTTTTAGTGGTTTTACTAGCAGGTATCTCATTTGGTTCTCTCCCTATCTAATCTGCTTGGGGTTGTCACAGTTCATATCCTTTATCTATTTGGGGAAGTTCTCAGTCATTATCTCTTAAAATATTGCTTCTACCAATTTCTCTCTCATCTCCTTCTGGAACTTTTCACTATATATATATATATGAAATCTCATATATTTCTTTTTCATCTTTTCTTCATTCTGGTTATTTCCTTCTGTCCTATCTTCCAATTAATCACTTCTCTCTTCAGCTGTGTCTAATCTGTTTTTCTACCTACCAAATGATATCCTAAATTTAGTTACTTTATTTTTAGCTCAAATATTCCACTTAGATATTTTTTGTTTATATAATCTCCATGAGGATGCCAAAAGTGTCAATGCCATTTTCTTTCCTTAAACACGTTATTATTTCTATTTTAAAGTCACTGTCTGTTAAATCAATTATCTGAATCCCCTTTGTGCCTATTATTACTCTATGTTTTGTTGATCTTTTCCTCAATATTTTCAGTCACATTTCCTTGTCTACTCATATGCTTGGTTATTTTGGATTGAGTGCTAGACATTATATATTAAAAAAATGATGGAGATAGTTTAACACTCTTTACAATATTATTTCCTCCAGAGAAGATTTAAATGTACTTCTCTTGAGCAGCTGAGATAGAGGCAATCTCAGTCTCTGATGATTTAAACAATCATGAATTGAGATAATTCTAGGCTGGACTTCTTTCCTTTGAGGGTTAAGGTGTAGGATTTTGAAGGAAAACCTAGAGCTGAGTACATACAAATGCTCCTCCTTCTTCGTAGGTTCTGAATTCCCATTTTATTCTCTAAGACCAATTAGTCTGTCAAAACCTCTGTTTTAGCTTTTTAGAGTCTCAGATAACATTCTCTGTATTCCAGAGAGAAAATGGCAACAAATACCAGTTCTATCCTCTTGAACTTCCCTCTTTTTTGACTCTTGGCCAAGAAATTCCTCACTGTAAGGGTACTCTCCAGCTTTCAAGCAGATATTTAAAATATACTTTGGACAAAACATATTTTGTCCTTTTACCTCTAGTTTTCTCAGAAGGTAGTTGGTCTGGACCTCAGTTCATTATTGCCAGAAATATGACTCCCTATTGCCTCCCTTTCTTGCTTCTATCTTCCTCTAAAGAAAACATTTCAGGAGAGGTGGAACGGTCAATATGGCAATCATTTACCCAGCTACGTAGCTATCCATTAATTTTGTTACCTACTTTCCCTAACCCTAAACATTTGCCTTTACTGGCTTCTACCACTGGCTTCAAAATGAACTGTGAACAGAGGTAAAAGTGAGATTTCCTTCTTCTGTGACCGCAAAGGCGACGGCTCCCTTTTGAGAAGCTGGATAGTTGAATTATTGCTTGCTGTAAGCACAAAAGGAACAGTGCATAAGAAAGATCGTAAATTGTAAAGCTAGAGTAAACTGTAGGATCAAGTCTAGCCCCATTTTCTACTTGAAGAAACTCAGCATCAGGGAAACAGATGGACCAGCTTAAGGTCACACAGTGAATAACTTGCAGTGCTGGGACTATAAAGCAGTCATTCTGCTCAAGCACCACCATTTCCAATTCAGTATAATGCCTTTATGTCTGAGCCATCCTGACCACTACCTTCTTTTTATTCTGGGTTGTGTAAACTACCACAGTTTTTATAGGGGACTATAGTCCTAGTGAAAATCACAGTTTATAAGGTCGGGTGTGATTTGGAGCTTCCTCTCCCATTTCAACCGTCCCATAGACAGCATTTTGATTTAGGTGACATTTAGCTTAAAGGAGCTTCAGGCTCATCGGTGAAAGAAGAAATCAGTGGAACCCTTAATCTGTCATTTTTGTGTAGAGGAGGAATGATGCTTACATGATAAACTCGTTTGCTAATCTGCTAACAGTATTTACTGTCCTGCAATGGATTTGCTGTAAGAGTCTGCTGTAAGACTTTTAAGTCTCTACATTCTGGGTCTTCATTTCCTCATTTTTAAAATTAGGGAGACAGACTAGGTCAATGCATCTCAATCCTGGATGCATATTAGAAACTTCCATACGCTTATTATATACTTATAAATAAACCTATACCGGGGCCTCAACCCCAGAGATCCTGATTTTATTGGTCTGGGCGGGGGTGGGGGCAGGCATACGTATCGTTTAAATGCTCCTACAGTTTTTCTAACGTACAGCCTGGGTTGACAACCACTGCACGAGATGATCACTGATGATCTTTCCGAGACTTTAAACTATGACTCTGCAAATAATCCATGAGGAAATAGCTTTGTAATTACATGCATATTTATAATTGCAAATTATAACGCACCTTAAAATATTCCATTTCAAAATGCTTGCTAAAGAGGCTTTACTTTCAGAACACACTGAACTGCCCAAAGCAGATATCATAAAGGCATGATCACCCTAAACATGACAAAGTACTTTCTGACTGGTCCACTCTGCAGTAACACAGCATGGTGTGCCGTGATGTGACAGAACACAGCATCATGGACACACTTCCAGGCTTTCACGTTTTAACCAGGATCTTGTGCTGCTGTGAGGTCTTAAGGAATCATGTTAGGAAATAAGTCAAATGTGCTGTTATTACTGGTTTCACAAAACTATAAAGACATACTTAGTAATACTAACTTTCATTTGCAAAACAGGACTTACTTCAGAGATGCAAAAGAAGGGACAGTACTTATCATTCCCGTCTCTGCCATCTCAATGGCATGTTTTATTTCAAGCTTTTTATATAAAGACACAATGCTCGACTTGGGTTGGTTCTCCCGAATCAAAAGCCTCCGCAGGTACTTGTCATCAAACTTCTTAAACCTAGAAATAAAGAAAAGCAAAGCTTTGATTAATGAACATGCCACGGATTAAGAAGAAAAACCTGGTTTTACCAATAAAATCATTTCCACTAGTCCCAGGGAAGAAATTTAATAGCAGCGTTTAGTTAGTCTGATCATTATAGTTATTTTTATATGTGCATACCTGAGCATATATGTATATGTAGAGCACATATTAGTATACTTCTGTGTATAGCCACAACATACATGTATCTAATATTCACTAATTATAGATTAAAATACAGATACTTCTACATTTCCTATGTCTCTGCTTCCCCCTTCGGCAAAATTATTCAAAAATGTTGTTAATACTCCCTTTCTCCAATTGCTCTCCTCTGATTCTCTCTTGAACATTCACAGATCAGGCTTTTGCCTCTAACTGTCCATTGAAGCTACTCATACTGAGGTCATCAGTGACCCCCACAAAATAAACCCAGTGGTCAACTGCTAGTCCTTCCTAACCTGTCCTGCTTAAAACAGTGTCTTCCAGGACACCACACTCCCCTGGGTTCCCTCCTACCGCTTTCTCAGCCTCTTGTGTTGGTTCTTTTCCTTCTTTCTCTCCTCTTATGTCAGAGTGGGTGCAGTCCTGGTCCCCTTCTCCACCTCCACTCACTCTCCTGTCTTGTCCAGCCTCGTGGATTTTTTTTTTTTTTTTTTTTTTTTTTTTTTGCGGTACATGGGCCTCTCACTGTCGTGGCCTCTCCCGTTGCGGAGCACAGGCTCCGGACGCACAGGCTCAGCGGCCCAGCCGCTCCGCGGCATGTGGGATCTTCCCGGACCGGGGCACGAACCCGCGTCCCCTGCATAAGCAGGCGGACTGTCAACCACTGCGCCACCAGGGAAGCCCCCTCGTGGATTTTAATAGCACCTCTATACCCAAAATTCCCAAATTTGTGTCTGCAACTCCAGCCTCTCTCCCAAACCCCAGAAATGAGTGTCCAGCTCCCTGCTCAGCGTCTCCACTTGCACATCTCATAGGCGTCTCAAACCTGGCATGCTCAGAAGGATCTTCTCCCAAGTCCTCCCCATCTCAGCTAGTGACAACTCTACCAGGTAAAAAACCCTGATGTCACTTTTGATTCTCCTGCTTCTCCCCTATTCCATGTTATGGCCTGAACTGTGTCCCCTTAAAAATTCATATGTTACAGTCCTAGTTCCCAGGACCTCAGAATGTGACTGTATTTCGATTAAGTTAAAATGAGGTCATTAGCGGGCCCGAATCTAATGTGACTGGTGTGTGTATTATAAGAGGAAATTCAAACACAGACACGTACAGGGGTAAGACCATGTGAAGAAGCAGTAAAAAGAAAGACACTACAAGTCAAGGAAGGAGACCTGGAGCAGAGCCTTCCCTCACAGCCTTAGAAGGAACCAAATCTACTGACACTTTGCTCTTGGACGTCTAGCCCACAGAACTATGAGAAAATAAATTTCTACTTAAACAACCACCGTGTGGTACTTTGTTATAAGCAGCTCTAGCAAAGTAATACCCCACATCCATTCTATCAACAATTTCTGTCGGTTCCACCATTAAAATACACACAACAATCGAACCATTTCGAACCATTTCTCCTGCCATCACCCTGGTCCCAGCATTATCTTCTCTCAGTGGCTTCCTGCAACGGGGACCCAGTTGGTCTCCATGCTTCCACCACTGTGTTCCTATGGTCTATTCTCGACACAAGCCAGAGTGATCCTGTTAAAATGTAAGTCAAACCACGCAACTCCTGACTTGAGTAAAAGTACAATGACCTGGAGGCCCTGCACCATTTGGACCTGCCCCTCTCAGCTCTGTGCTGCTCTAACTCAGGTCCAGCCTCTCTGAGGTCGTTCCTGTCCTGGAAATGTGCCAGCTCTGCTACCACCTCCAGGCCCCTATACTTACTGTTCCTTCTACTAAGAACACTCTTCCCCGCACACTTGCAGGGCTCGTTCACAGACCTTCTTTAAGTCTTTCCTTGAAAGTCTTTTCTCAGAAGAGCCTTTCCTATCCATCCCATTAGAATTGCATTCCCAGAACTCCCTATTCTACTTCCCAGACGTATTTTTCTCCATAGCACTCATCACTTTCTAACAGGCTATATAATGTACTCATGTATTTTATTTTCTGTCTCCTAGCACTAGAGTGATCCATATGGGCAGTTTTTTGTTTGTGTGTTTTCCGGTCTCACCAGTGCCTAGAACAGTGCCAGGTGCACCATAAGCACGCAGGCAGACTGGATCATCTGATCCCAATTCCTCCCTGGATCCACACCCTGTAACATATCAAGTTACTTGGCAATGTCCTTCCACCGTGGCCGAGGTGCCCTGCTCTGTCCAGTTTCCTGCCACTGAGCTGAATAATGTCACCTGCTTTGGTCAATGGGCTATTAGCAGACACAATGATGAGACCAGAGGCTATTAATGGGCTTGTTCATTGAAGCTCACTTCTTGTGCTGCCACATCGCCATGAGAAGGATGTGTACGTAGAGTGACTCCTTAGCCGCAGGACAAACGTGGATGTCGCATGAAGCAGAGTTAAGCCACCCCACCTACACCAGAAAAGGCCAGCCGGGATCAGCTGATGACTGGTCAACCCTCTGAAGCAGGAGCAAGACCAGGCCAGATCAGCCAAGCCCAGCCCAGATCAACTGACTCTCAGCCTCCTGACTCAAGTACTTTAATAACAAGTGACTGTTCCTTTGAGCAGCTGCGTATTGGGTTGGTTTGTTACATAACTGTTATGCCGATATTCAAGTGAATCAGCATGCAGTTAAGTATTTGTTGAGAAAAAAATTAATGTATCAGAGTGATCCCCATAAGCCCAAAGAGGTTTACAGGCACACCTGTGCTATGAAAGGAAGCAATGTTAACCCACATCCTTGGTGCTAGCCCTTTGTTCCAAATACTGGAGGGCTAAGAATAATTACAGATTCATCCTGAAAGCGCTTTGCTACTGACTGGCCGCTGCACGAAACACTGGGTCTACTTTTTTCTAAGTTTATTTTGAATTTCATGTGAGGCTCACTGAACCAGGACACCTGGCAACAACACAACATCTTTTTAAACTTTTATTATTATTATTATCATTAGTATTATTGTTTTAGCTTTTCACTAGAGATCCACAAAAGGAAGAATAAACATTAAAGACAATGACATCTGATCTATGTAGTGTAGGAATTGTGCACTTTTCTTTAAAATTTATTTATTCTTGGCTGCCTTGGGTCTTTGTTGCTGTGCACGGGCTTTTCTCTAGTTGCAGCAAGCAGGGTCTACTCTTCACTGTGGTGCGCAGGCTTCTCATTGTGGTGGCTTCTCTTGTTGCAGAGTCTGGGCTCTAGGCGCACAGGCTTCAGTAGTTGTGGCTCGCGGGCTCTAGAGCACGGGCTCGGTAGTTGTGGCGCATGGGCTTAGTTGCTCCGCGGCATGAGGGATCTTCCCGGACCAGGGCTTGAATCCATGTCCCCTGCCTTGGCAGGCAGATTCTTAACCAGTGTGCCACCAGGGAAGCCCAGTACACTTTCTTTCTTTGCTTCAGTTCCATACCTTTCGTGTGTGCCAAGCTACACATAGGTGACTTATTCATTATCATTAGACAACTTTTGCCAAATGTGAGAAACTTTCCTACTGCGTGACACTTTCATTTCGTTCTCAAAGGATCAAATGACTCAAGAATTCTCTGGCAGAACCATTAAAAATCCACAATAGGGCTTCCCTGATGGCGCAGTGGTTGAGAGTCTGCCTGCCAATGCAGGGGACACGGGTTCGAGCCCTGGTCTGGGAAGATCCCACGTGCCGCGGAGCAACTGGGCCCATGAGCCACAACTACTGAGCCTGCGCATCTGGAGCCTGTGCTCCGCAACAGGAGAGGCCGCGACAGTGAGAGGCCTGCGCACCGTGATGAAGAGTGGCCCCTGCTCGCCGCAACCAGAGAAAGCCCTCGCACAGAAACCAGGACCCAATGCAGCCAAATAAATAAATAAAATGAATTTATTCTTTAAAAAAATCCACAATAAAAGGATTTCAGAGGAAAGGGAAAGATACCCAACACACCTAAACCAATCACTTGTTTTTTATGCCATTTTTAGTAACATCAACAGTTACGTACAGACCAGAAATGAGATCGGAGAACTGATTTTAAAAATGGCCTGTGCCAGCACCAAATCCCTCCATAGTAACTTCTCTTCTCTACTTGCCACATACAGTGTGATTGACAATCCAGGAAATTATTTGAAATTTACCTGGAAAACTTCATGCATGGAAATATGGAAGGGTCTATAAAATTATTGAATAAAGTACATACACTGCGGAGAAAAATGTTGGGCATGTAACAATATTACCTTTCAGACATTTAGTATTGGGTTGGCCAAAAGGTTCGTTCGGGTATTTCCATATATGGAAAAACACAAACTTTTTGGCCAACCCAGTATTCATAGTCCAATTAGCCCGGTGCCTGTAGGTGTCTGCCTGGAACAGACTTACATATAAAGTGTCTCTGCCGGGAACACAGGATGGAGCCGGACTTTCTCCGACATTCAGTCCTTCACCTGAGTCCCAGACCAAACCACACGATCACAGCATTCACCTCTTCCATCACCTACCACTGCCCCAGGGCCTGGGGACCTGATTCTTACACCATGTCTCGGTTTCCCCCTGTAGAGGTAGAAGGAGTGGGATAAATCCTTAGTCCAATCTTCCCTCAGGAAAAGAACAAACTGTTCTGGGTTACCATGCTCACTTACCACTTCAGGAAAGGACTGACAGGATGCGAGAGAAAGAAAAGCAGTTGGGTTGAAAGGGAGATAGAAGATGGATAAAGGCTTATCTGTGAAAACAACGGAGAACAAGAGGCAGAAAAGCCTGTATCACAGGCTTGGCGGAGACAAGGAAGGTCCCAGGGACGTAAAACAGGGTAACATTGAAAGTTATGAGGCAGAGAGCTAGGGTTCTCTGCTCTACCTCCTGCCTCCCAGAAAGTGAATACTGCCCAAGATAAACGGCCTTTTGTTTCATACTTTTACAATGGAGAATTTACTTTGCTTTATTTTATTACTATGTGCCCCCATCTGGCTAACTGGGTACTCTGTCCATACATACAAAATATTTTTCCTTTAGTTATGAAGTCAGGCTAGATCCAAGGGGCCTTTCTACATTAGTAAACAATGTGGTCAGGCTTGTAAAGGTTGTGCCATCACTTATAGTCTCTGCAACTCATTACTTACCAATGTCTCTCACATACACACACACACACACACACACACACACACACACACACACACCTGTTTCCTATGTGACTGTTTTGTTGCCTTTATTATCTTGCAAAATTTTAAAGGCTCAAGTCTATGGCTTGCACTTTTCATGTACTCCAGTATCGTGCAGAACATGTGAGCAAACAGTGAGCACTCAGAAATGCACTTATGTTCAACTACATGAATTGGTAGGTTGGTCAAGTTCAGCAGTGGGGAAGATCTGTTAGCAAGTTAGAAAAGAAAAAACAAGAGGGTGATAAGGATCCACCAAGTACACTTTGGAGCCTGTCCATCTCTCTTCAGGGACCAGCTGAAATGCACGCCTTCAGAAGGCTTTCCCAGCCAGTGATGTGCCGGTGAATGTGAACAAATTACTTTCTGAGAAAAAAAGAGGCCCTGATTTGTAGCATTTGTCAGTCACCTGGCACACCCTCACCATGGCTGATTCAAGTCACCAATGTAGACGGCACTGAACTTAGATCAGGGAGGAGACACATACGGTCAGCTCCCACCAGCCCATGCGAGCTGGCTCCTCCGACACCCCACTGGCCCTAACCCTGCTGTCTGAATCCATCCTTACTTCTTGATCCCATAAGTCTGTATCTCAGAATATATTAAAGTGTGCACCTAATTCTGCCTGGCCTGTCTACCTCTTGTATTTCAACTATGAGATCCTTGAAGAGAGGCACTGAATCTTAATTATCATACATATATACACATATGTAAATAGAGAGAGAGAGATACACATCTATGTAACTGCACATAATCTTCCAGAGAAGTGTAGCTTTAAAAATATTTGTTATTTTGGCAAGTCTATGTATCTCCTCAGGTGCTCTGGAGTTCTGCATTTGACAAAGCCCCTCAACATATATGGGAGAACAAATAGTAATGGAGCCCCCAGTTTTAACCAAACAGACTGCATTCCTCGGCCGCCCATATAATTAGTCCGGGTCATACAAGGCCAGGCCATGCGATTCAACTGGAAGAATTGTGTGGAATTTCTGATAACTTTGGTTAGGAGGAAGCTAGTACATATTCTTTGTCTCTTCATTGACTTTATTCCCAGAATGTGTACACAATGGCTAATGCTGCAGCAGCCATTTTGGTTTAAGAGGCAACCTTGAAAATGGAGGTTCTTGGTGGGATCAACTAGATGGAAGGGTTCTGGAACCCTGAGTAATCTGTGGAGTGTAGCTCATCTATTAAAGGTACACTGCTGGGCTTCCCTGGTGGCACAGTGGTTTAGAGCCCGCCTGCCAATGCAGGCGACACAGGTTCGTGCCCCGGTCCAGGAAGATCCCGTATGCCGCGGAGCGGCTGGGCCCGTGAGCCATGGCCACTGAGCCTGCGCATCCGGAGCCTGTGCTCCACAATGGGAGAGGCCACGACAGTGAGAGGCCCGCGTACCGCAAAAAAAAAAAAAAAAAAAAAAAAGGTACATTGCCTATCTGATATTTACATAAGAGAGAAATAAGCTTCTATCTTGTTAAAGCTACTATTGTTCCAGGTCTCTATTACAGCTAAACTTTACCTTAAAGGACATACTATGGCACAACAGGAAAGATTTGAAACTCTGAAAAATAACACAAGTCAATATGCCCTGCTTCCTATGGAGCCTTACTTGCTCCCTGTACTGTCCCAGGCACTTACAAATTGGTTGAACCATGTTTTTAGTTTTTCCACCACCTCAAGGCCATACCATTTTTCTTTTTAATATACAGACCATGGCTTGCACTGAGTAAGTGTTTAATAAATATTTGTTGAATTGATTTTCCTGTTCAAAAAAAAAAATTGTCCTGCTTCCAGACTGATTCAGAGCCACGTAATAAAATAATGGCAAAAGGCCTTCTTACTTGTCTCTCCAAAAGTTGTGACCCCAGTGTCCACAAACATCTTCAATCCCGGTCTTCACGTGATCAAAAAACTAAAACAGAAAAAGCAGGCTGATTAATTTTACCTCAAATCAGTCATTTCCATTTCTATTCATAAAAATTAGGAATTTCTATTTACAGAAATTCTAATTCTTATTTCTACTTATAGTTGTAAACATTTTATCTATAGAAAGTCTAATTATAGAAATTTCTCTTAATATCAAGCTTAAACTTCAAAGGCCCTGACAGTTTTTGCTTTTTGTTTATTTGAATAAACAATAAAACAACAGTTCATCTTCGAACAAGCTGATGAGATGTTTGTCATATCAATCTTAGGCAATTCATAGATTATTTTTCTTATCGTGTATATGTATGGCTGAGTCACTTTGCTGTGCACCTGAAACTATCACAACGTTGTTAATCGCACATACTACAATATAAAATAAAAAGTTAAAAATAAATAAAACAGCCTGTTCATAATTTTGGAAAATATGAAATATGGTAATAATTTTCCAGTAGAAACATTTCAGGTTGAAGGAAGTGATACTCCTGTATTCCTGAAGGAGTGTAGCCTCCTCGGGGCTGTGTTCATTCTACCCCCAATTCCCGCCCTTCTCCATCCACCCTCTACCCTACCCCACCCCCCTCACCCTCTGCCAGTTACCTCTTCAGGAAATGAGCACCATGGTGTCAAGCAGTCTGACTTAATCCAATAATTTTCCCTTTGACCATTTAAATTGTTACACTATGGTTACATTAACACCTACCCGACAATGGATTTCCTCACTGACAGCTTGCTGTTTCTTATTGGACCTCTTAACATCAAGAAACTCCACCAGCGGTCGGATAGTTATTCCCTGCACAGAAAAACAAGGAGGAGAGGGGAAACTTCTTGTCAAATTCAAGAATAACTTCTATTCTCCTAAACTTTGATAACTGACAAAAGATACCCTGCCCCCAAGACTTAACACAGCATATGTAACATTTTGTTACTTTTCTTCTTCCTCTCTAACAGCTGGCATATTTTCAGAGGGCCATGTCCCCAAACCTGCTACTAGAAGCAAAACAGTGGACAGAATGCAAGGAATTGAAAGCGTTAATTCTATGTAATTCTAAGAAATAGAAAAAGAAAGTAATTCTAAAAATTAATAAAGTATTATCCAGTTCAGAGGAATCACCTACTTGTATTATTCACAGAAAACATCTCAATGATTCATTCATTAATCTATTAAACAATTTTAATTGAGCGTTCATGGCGTACATGTCGGCGGCTCAGGCATTTGGGACACAGGGATGGATAGTTAAGGACCTCAGCTCAAGGACTTCATAGTCTTATGAGGAGAAGGATATGCACAAAACCAGTTATAAAGTAAGCACAGGAGGAACGAGAGAGACCCACAGGGAACGGGTCAAGGAAGGCTCTGCAGAAAGGGAACCCTGGATCAGAGTCTTACAAGTTGTTGGAAGCAGAACCTAGCAGAGACCTAACGGGAGCACAGGACCAGCCATGAGAAAGGATCCAGTGTGGGTTTGGGCATGTTCACAGGGCACTTGGGAAATGGAGAGAAACATAAGCTATTTAGTAAGGAAGAGAAAAAAATCCTTAATATAATAAAAAATATCTGCCAGAAATCTCTAGTGAACATCTGACTTAATAATGAAACATTAAAAGCATTTCTGTTAGAAGTAGGAACAACACAAAGATACTCCCAACCTGCTGTTCCACAATGCTTGTCCTGGTCAATGAAATAGGAAGAGATAGAGGGGAAAGCATAGATACTGAAAATAGAGTGACAAGGTTTTTGTTGCTCAAGGATGACCTAGTTTTTGTCCTAAAAAATCGACAACAATCTTTTTTCATTTAAAAATAACAAGAAAGTTTAGTAAAGTGACTAAACATAAAAAGAACATACACAAATCCATCCCATATACTAATTAAAAAAAAAACAGAATAAACACCTACAAAATAGCAATGAGACATACATGTATAGTGAGAGATAGAATGGGAGAGAATATATTTAATACTAGTTTATACTACTATATTATATATTATACTATATGGATTATATATATATATATACACACACACACATACTTTCATACTCTCTACAGAAGTACATAATACAGTATATAATCCTATGATGAAATGCACAAAAAGCCTTTACAAAGAGAACTGTAAAATGTAATTAAAGGATATTAAAAAGATTTGAGTCTGAAAAAAACCACACAAAGTTCCTTGGTGGGATTAGTTAACAGTATTATGATGGCAATTTTACCTCAATACATGTGCGATACAATTTCGATAACATATTCCAACGGATTTTTAAGAAACGTGAATATTTAGAAGTTGAGAAAATGTTCAAAATTAATCTGGAAGAGTAAATGGAACCAGAAAAATTTAGAGAAAGGAGAATGATGGGGAACTAACAGCTCCCAAAACAAACTATCGCTATTATGTTTAAAATTTTGTGATACGGGCACTAAAATAGGCCAAGGGAGGAGGGGGTGACAATGCGGGGTCCAGGAAGATCCCCGAGTTTCTTGCCTGGCTGGTCGATAGCTGCCATCACTCGGCATGAAGAATTCATGACCAGGAGGGATTACTGGATTTACGGGGAGGGGTGGATGTGTTGAGAGACGCTCCCTGACACGACTGGTTCCTCGCTCACCTCTCTGCATGTCTTTAGGTCTTTAAGAATGTTTCTGGTAACATAAACTGTGACACACACACATTTTGTAAAGGAGGTCATTAATTTTGTTCCATCAGTCCAGCTTTGGGCATTTTTCAGCTTCACTTTCACTTTCTAAAACATGAATGACTTTGAGCAAGTTTGGCATGACGCACCTTGTGTTCTACTTGTAGTTCAGTCTGCCACTTTGAAATAACATAGGGGGTAATAACCATTTTCCAATCAACACATATTCTGTAATTTTTAACTTATGTAAATGAAAATAGGTGTCAACATGTGGTTTACAGCGATGGGTGATTTCACTGAGTTTTAGATTCCATGAAGCCTCTAGGCTAATAATAGCTCCAGGAAAAAAAAAACCAACAAAGTCAGTGCTATTTATAAAATGACACAATGTGTTCTGAGGATACTAAGTGTTGTTTCACATGCTTTTCTCTACCAGGTATTCATTCAGTTAATAATAAGTGAGTGCCTTATATTTGTAAATATAGGACATAAAGGTAAAGATGGGACACGGGGCCTGCCCCAGTCACTAAGCTGATTTCTTCCACTAGACGGATAACCTAGAATAAACAAAACAAAACTGATCTACTAGAGGAAGCAAGTGTGGCCCAGCGCCCAGGTCAAGTCGAGTTTCTAAAACTACAACATAATTAAGTTTATAATTAATAAAAGTATGGATGAGATGCAATGACACGTCTCAGTTAAAAATACACATTTGTACAGATGAACCTATTTGCTGGGCAGGAACAGAGACACAGACATAGAGAATGGAGGTGTAGACACTGTGTGGGGGGAAGGAGGGGCGGGATGAATTGAGAGATGAGGATTGACATATATACAGTACCATGTGTAAAATAGCTAGCTAGTGGGAACCTGCTGTACAGCCCAGGGAGCTCAGCTTTGGTGCTCTCTGATGACCTAGATGGGTGGGATGGGGGGAGGGAGGTCCAAGAGGGAGGGGTATATGTATACATATAGCTGTTTCGCTTCATTGTACAGCAGAAACTAACACAACATTGTAAAGCCACTATACTCTGATATAAAAATTAATTAATTAAATTAAACCCCCAAAAGAAGTATTTGTTTAACCAGTTCCTTTTTAATAGTTCCCATTCTCTCTTAAAATTATTTGCAGTTGTCATGCTGTGCTCAAATGGAATTATTTGATAGGTTCTGCCTTACTTTCTCTCCCTCTCTTTGTTCGTTCCTTCCTCAATCCATCTATTTTGGAGGGAGAGGACATGGCATCCGAATGTCATATTAAGTTCCCCAAGCTGGATGTTATATTCTAAGAGCCTGAGTCTCTGGTTGGGGGACACAGTAAAAAAAAAAAAAAAAAAGAATACCTTTGAAAATGCACCTTATTTTACCACATTGCAGAATTCCTCATTTTGGTCACCTGAGGAACAGCCTGACAAGGCTTAGAAAAACAGCTTGTTACCATCCATGTGGGTGAAAAAATAAAGAAACCCCTTAGTTTTCCTTCAAACCAATGAAAAAAGTATTTGCAAAGCACAAGTTAAATTTTCACCCATTCATTTGGCTTTAGCGCAATAAACACAACACCCCAGAGTCGGGCATGGCAGAGGGGAACTGTCACACAGCAGCCCGGGAAGAAGGACAGCGAGGTAAGCTTTATTTTTTCCCTCGGCCATCTCTGCTTTCCGCCCACCCTCACCCTTCTGCTCCCAGTAAAGTGAGAAAGTAAAAGGCACTGCTGCCTGATTGAAGAAGGAGCATCTTGGGGTCTGTTCTTTTGGAAGAAAATGATTTCTTTCATTTTTGTTTTTTTGCAATTAAATTTTGCAGAAAAACAAAGCGGGGTGAGGGCAGGGGGTGGGGAACGGCTTTATATTTCTTTGCTGATTTAACAGGCAGGCAATTTCCAGAAAGACTTGAAGAAACTGTTTTCATTCATTAAAAAATATTACTGTCATTGCTATGCTATCCTATATAAGGCTTTTTCACATTCCAAACTTGACCGCAGAGATCGTAAATCTGGTTGTACACACGGTGTTTATTTTAGAATGGGGTAAGTGGGATGAGAACCATAAAGGTATTCAAGGAGGAGCTTGCTACCTTGCAAGTAGGGTGAAATGCAGACTCGTCAGTTTCGGACAATGGCTTAGCAACAGATTACAACACTAATCCATGATGGAGGCAAAAAGAGACTCCGCTCTTGGAATTCCAGTCAACCGTGCTCCTTGATGGACTTCTCCTTAACTACTCAATGAATTTCCAGAATTGTGAGGTTCTGCCCTATAATTAGAGGGACTAACTGAATAATAATTATTGGGCTCTGAAATACATTGAAAGGAGTTAAGTTTTTCTTTCTCCTATTATCATTTTACTTAATGTTATAATGCAAACAGAGCAAATCATCAGGTTAAAACCTTGCATCAGGTATTGTGTTTACATACATATTTCCTCTCCACTGCCTGGGAGGGAGGTACCACGATTCAGACCTTAGAGCAAAGCAAACCGAGGCTCAACAGATCCTATGAAGAGCTGGGCCAGAACACTAACCCAGAACAGCCCACTCCAACGTCTGTGCTTTCTACTGCTGGATTCTACCCTGCCTCAATCTTGAATATCATTTTAAAGCAAGAGAGATAGCTTATATTTTCTATATCATTACCAATCTTGTTTATATGAAAACGAACGTACACGTCCAAGGAATCAGAATCGTTTACTCATTCACTATTCTCCAAGCAAGACTGTTTTCCGGGAAGATGTTAATGGCTTCATCCAGAGGCTACTTTCTCTAATTATCAACGTGACTCAAGGAACGTTTAAATTCTCATTATAAATCTTAGTATCAAATAATAAGCCACGTGTCACAGGAAATTCTGCTTTAGAAGATGGTGCTAACTCACGAGTATCAGGATGGAAGTATTAAAATACTTCCTACAAGAAATACTAAAATAAGAGGGAAAGGCATTTTAATGTTTAATGATAGGTCCATCAACATAAAAGTCGTCATTTGGAGAAGAATGCATCGCTATTCATCAGAAGGCAAAATTGTATGCATGGACGATAATTAGTTGTTTCTACTATGTTTGGAACCCACTAAGTCTCTCCTCCCAGGCTCCTTTCCCTGAGTCCCCTAATAATGGATGTATTCTGGAAAAAAGAACCTTTCTGAAGGCAGCGTGTGTGTATTTGTGTGTTTGTGCACGTGTGTGTTCATCGTCTCCTAAAGACCAGTGGGGGATAGGAAATGGGAGGGAAAGGGGTCAGGTCAAGGACCCAAGTGATAGCCGTTAGTCTCCAGTCTTTGCACACAGAGAGGGGATGGGGCAGACCACAGCGAAGGGAAGGGAACAGGAGGTGTGGGACCACACAATTATTCTTCCTATGGGCGTCACAGTGCGTGTCGCAGGGTCATCCTTAAACCTAATCAGAGCAGAAGACTGTCCACGGGGCATGCTTGCAGATGCCAAATATGGACCCCCCAAAATCGCCATCACTGAAGGGTTTACTTGCTACGTTTACAATACCAAACAGAGCCAACACAACTGTTTTGTTTGTTGCCGCTACTGTTGTTACTCTATCACATTAAAAACTTTCTTAATCAACGTTAACTATGGATATACACAGCGCTCATCCAAAGCGGGTGTGTAGTCCTTTAACGTGGGGACTCAAAACTTCACTTAGACCTTATGCCTGAGGTACGATTCCAAAAAGCCAAAATACCAAGAGTGTAAAAGTGACACCTTATACTGACCACCTGTACGCATACATTCAATGAACAGCAGTATACATTTATTGTAATATTTTCCTTTTTCCTATGTGATGTTTGTTCTGAATGCAGAAGTGCAATGTTATGTCTGTCGAATCTAATAACTAAACCACCTGAGCTTGCATTTTGCGTGTCCTCTCTGGAATTACATCTTTTTATTCAGTCTTTTTTTATCTCACGTTACGAGGCATACACCCATGGGGTTGGGGGTACGGGGCTGGTTTTACACTATGGATATTTGTGTAGACATAACGGCCGATAGATTCATCTCCAAACGACCTGGTTCTTAGGTGCTCTAGACTGACATGGTTCTCTTTTTGTATTTGATACTCAGATGTGACACCTTGATTTCTGAGCGCCTGGAGAAGAGTCCAGAGCATTGACTCAGGCTGGGCAGGGCTTTCTGTGGGGCGTTAGGAAAGGGCAGCTAGCTTGGGAAGAGCTGGAGAGTGACTCCCAGGCCTGACTTGTCCCCCTCAAGCACTCTGCCCTAGGCTGCTCCTGAGACATTAAAGGGCTCAAGGCAAAATAGATTCACTTTCTTTTTCAAATTCTTTCCCAGTTGGAAAGAATTTTTACATAATATTGAGCAGAGTCTGAAAAACAACTTGTGTCGTTAACGTGGGGCATTTGTTATACTATCCTCTTTACACTTAATGTATATTTGAAAATTTTCCTTAATAAAGTTTCTAAAATGTCAAAAACATAAAAAAAGAAGAAGAAAAACAGGCAAATGAGCACATTAGTGGTTGCCAGGGGTTGGGCGAAGGGACGGGAGGAGAGTGACTGCCTAACGGGTACGGGATTTCCACTTGGGGTTACGAAAAAGTTCTGGAGTTAGATAGTCATGATGGCTGCTCAACACTGTAAATGTATGTAACGTCAATGAATTGTACCCTTTAAAACTGTTACAGTGGTAAGTTTTATGTTATGTGTATTTTACCACAATTTTAAAAAAAACTGGGTTGAAAAAAATAAAGAATATTTGTATGTGTAGAACTGACTCACTTTGCTGCACACCTGAAACTAACACAACATTGTCCATCAACTCTACTCCAATATAAAATGAAAAGTTAAAAAAAATGGGTTCCCTTCACAACGCTGCCTCAGACGCGTGAGACTAGCTAATTGCATGCTTGTTCCAAGGTTCCTGCAAACACACAGTGAAAAGATGAAAGCAGGGAGTCTGCTTCTCCTCTCCACCCCTGGGGCGCCGTCTCCCTGCGTTGAGAAAATCAAACCAACCTGGGATGTCTGAACCAAACTAGTACGTGTCCCTCTAACTGGAACTATCCCTAACCGTAACTGGGTAATACTGTCTTCTCTCTCGGCGGGGCGCGGGGGCGGTCAGCAGAGCTCCCCGCAGTTCTGAGCTTGCCTCTGGAGTCGGGGTCCCGGGCTCACC
The DNA here is from genome assembly GCF_008692025.1 of Phocoena sinus. Lineage (NCBI taxonomy): Eukaryota > Metazoa > Chordata > Mammalia > Artiodactyla > Phocoenidae > Phocoena > Phocoena sinus. The sequence goes on along the minus strand of NC_045775.1, from coordinate 86,175,723 downwards.
CCCAGCCGCCATCATTCACCAGCCTCTGCCCCTTCTTACCATCTTGCCTGATCACTGCTCTGGGTCCCACACTGCCTTTCCCACTCTTATCCTTTCCTCTTAACAGCCTCTTCTCACAGCGGCCAGGGGCTCCTTTTACCAAGTAAAACACGTCACGCTTCTGCCCCAAACTTGGATGCTTCCGTTTCACCTGGACAGGAGCCAACGTGCTGACACTGGCCCGATGGCCCCCGCTGCCCCACATGACCTAGGACTCCGGACTCTCCCTCACCTCCTCTCTCCTAAACCACACTGCCCTCCAGCGGCCACGTGGGCTACGTGCACACCACCTCCAGACCTTTGTCTTTAGTCCCATTTGCCTGGAATGTTCTTCAGCTCAGCTAATCCTTTTCCCCCCTGCAAACCTTTACTCAAGTATGTTTTTCACCATTGCCTTCCACGACTATTCCATCCAGAATTGTAACACGACTCCACCCTCACCAGGCCTGAGCCCTACAGCTTCCTACTGTCCGGCGTCTCTCACCCTCTAACAGACTCTAATTCCCTCACTTACTCTGTTTACTTTCACTGGAATGGAAGCTTTGCAGGGTCGGGGATATTTCTGGGTTTTGCTCACTCTTGGATCCTAAGCACCCAGAGCACTGTCTGGCACACAGAGGAGCCCCAGACGTAATTTCTAAATGACTATCCGCAGAACCGAATCTCCTAAGGGCTGGATAATTAACTTAAAGGAGTTGATGAACTTGCAAAGTCAGGATCTTGACCCAGACCCACGCCCTCCTACCACAGCTGTCCACCTCCCCATTTTAAATGTGTAGTCACCCCTCCCATCGTTTCAAGGGACGCAGTGAACCCATGTCAAAGAGCTGCTGGGAGGTCATCGCACAACCAGCATTTAATGAGCACACTTACTAGGTCAGAGAGGAAGACAAATGCCGAGGATTAGCAAGTGCAGCTCATAAATTTCCAGGAGGGAGCTCAGCTCACACAGCTGAGTTTCCTTAAATAGCAATTCTTCTGTGTCAGCCAAGTGACCAAATTGGACACCCTCAGGCCCCTGCACAACCCAGTGACGTGAGGAAACACCATTTTCCCTCATGTCCTAACTACCTAAGCCTCAAGGCACCTTGGCATCATGTAAAAGGAGTTCACGATGGTCACCTGAGTGACCTTGTTTCCTCCTGATAAAGCGAGAGACTTTGCCGGGAGACCGAGCTCCACTCACCAGGATGAAGACAGTGAAGAATATGACCACTATTGCCGCCGTGATGAACAGCTTTTTCCGGGGAAATACGGCAGCAGGAAGGAGAAACACCAGTGCGAAACAGATGGCCCCGCGGAGCCCACCGTAGGCAATGATGAACTGGTCCTTGAAGGTCAGGGGAATCGTCCGGAACCAGTTAATGGCCTGGGTCAGGACAAAGACACCTGAGAAGAAAAACAAAACCAAAGGAAACAGACTGTGTGAGGCCAGGACACAGGAACGTGAAGGCGCATTTTCTGGGCTTCTGTTTCAGGGTAAAGTATTTCCAAACGGGTCCCTTTCCTACCATCCTGCCCGCATTCCTCCTCCTGCCTCGCATCACTGGGCTCTTGGAATCAGAGACGCCAAGAGAGGTTAATTCCACTTAAAGGAAACGCATGAAAATACTCCGGGGAGGAAAGAGTATGTCAGGATGAGGGTAGAGGAGGAGAAACAGGAGAAGGGAGAGGCTGTGGAGAGCAAGGGGGTGGAGGAAGGAGATAAGAAAGACAAGAGCTCAAGACTTCAAGAAAAGAAGTGGCTGCAGCGGCCACCAAGGGGAGGGGCAGGAGGAAGGGCCCATCTCTCCACGCGCGACCCCCAGCGCTCACGCAGGGGATACACGCTCATTACCCAGCGCCCTCCAGATCAGGCAGAAGGCCAGGGTGAAGCAGACGAAGGCCCAGTTCCACTCGTGGTTCTTCCCCACGGTGGACACGCCCATGAAGATGAAGATCAGGGTCTCGCTGACGCTGCTCAGCATCTTCATGAAATACTTGATGGTCGTGTAGGATTTCTGAGACACGTTTTCTTCCACGTACTTATTCATGGTCATTGCACAAGCTATGATCCTACAAGAAGAGAGGCAGCCTCAGTTTAAACAGGGCAAGGGTCCTAATCAGCTCATCAGTCAGCACTTAGCTAACTGGTGGCTCCACCCTTCCACCGTGACGACAGCACCACTGACTGAGTTTGGTAAGTGAACGTGAGTTGCATCCTTGGAAACCCTACTGTCTCTAGAGGTCTTCATCGATACCCATGGCTCCAAGTGCCCGGCTCTACACAGCTTTCTAGCCTGGGGATGTGGACTTTGGCATCATCAGCTATACTGCCAGTATCACAAATATAGATAAACGAGTCCGTAATAAATTCAAAACCCATTATCTTCCTATAAAGCCAGTTCCATCTTCTCTATTCCTCTAGGGCCCCAAATGCTAAGCTATCGCTTAAAATCCTAAGCTTGAAACTATGGTCACATTGGAATTCTCTCTGCATCTCCTTGCTGCCCCCCTCACCATCTTACTGGTCACCAATTGTTTTCTAACCCTCATCCTGGATCTCTTGGACCCACCCACTCTTTTTTACCCCGATGCCTTAGTTCTGGGTCTCATTTCTACTTATCTACGATATCCACTTCTGGGAAATTCAAAACGTATTCACAGGCTCTGAAAATTCCTAGTGGAAAGAAACGGTTTTGCTTGTTTTCCCAGCACTTCCAAAACTCTGGGACCACAGAGGTCTTCATGTCCCTTTCCCTTGACATCTATCTTTTTTTAACTTTTATTTTATATTGGAACATAGTTGATTAACAATATTGTGTTAGTTTCAGGTGTACAGAAAAGTGATTCAGTTATACATATACATGTATCTATTCTTTTTCAAATTCTCTTCCCATTTAGGTTGTTACAGAATATTGAGCAGAGTTCCCTGTGCTATACAGTAGGTCCTTGTTGGTTATCTATTTTAAATATAGTAGTGTGTGAGCTTCCCTGGTGGTGCAGTGGTTAAGAATCCGCCTGCCAATGCAGGGGACACGGGTTCGAGCCCAGGTCCAGGAAGATCCCACATGCCGCAGAGCAGCTAAGCCCATGCACCACAACTACTGAGCCTGCGCTCTAAAGCCCGCAAGCCGCAACTACTGAGCCCACGTGCCACAACTACTGAAGCCCGTGCGCCTAGAGCCCATGCTCCACAACAGGAGAAGCCACCACAATGAGAAGCCCACGCACCACAACGAAGAGTAGAGCCCACTCGCTGCAACTAGAGAAAAGCCTGCAAGCAGCAACGAAGACCCAATGCAGCCAAGAATAAATAAATAAATCTATAAAAAAATAAATAAATATAGTAGTATGTACATGTCAATCCCAAACTCCCTAACTATCCCTTCCCCCACCTTTCCCCACTGCTAGCCATAAGTTCCTTCTCTGAGTCTGTTTCTGTTTTGTAAATAAATTCATTTGTATCATTTTTTTTTCAGATTCTGCATATAAGCGATATCGTACGATAGTTGTCCTTTTCTGTCTGACTTCACTCAGTGTGATAATCTCTAGTTCCATTCACGTTGCTGCAAATGGCATTGTTTCATTCTTTTTGACGGCTGGGTAATATTCCATTGTCTATATGCACCACATCTAGTATAATACCACACCTCTGCACAGTCTGGGGAAGGAAGGGCTCAGGATACAGCCCAGACTCCTAGGTTGGGTGCCCGAAGCCCTGCACACTCTCCCCTGAGTGACAATTCCAGGTGCCCCGACCCCCGGCCCTCTCTCCACTGAGCACCCAGCACATGCTCAACGGTCTGTAATTTCCCAAAGGGGCCCTGCTCTGTGCTGTCTTCTTGGCTGGAATGTACCCCCAGCCAACTCAAAGGCCACCCACAGGGGGAAATTTAGTATGAGCTGGGTGATAGCTCATACCAGCCTCCATCTAAGGAGACACAGTTACTAGAAATTACCAAAAAGGCATCATTATCCAAGGGTGCTGTAGAATAAAACAGCACAGAATCTGAGTGAGCTGCCTGCCTTCCACTGAGTGAGAACTGTGCCATGAGCTAATCACTGGTCATGATCTGTGAAGTTTCCCACCTTCTCAGAGCTCTAGAGCTGCAATGACCCTACAAGCTTTCCCCCAACCCCCTTCAACCACTGCACTTAGTCTCCCTTACCCTGAGATGTCTGATGTTTTACCAAAATCTTCCTACTCTAGGCATAAGGATAAGTAGAAGAATGAAAATCTAAGGGCCTTCTGAGTTGAGACCTAAACAGGTAACCACGAATATATCTCATTGCAAGGAACCGACCTGTTCCTTCCGTAGAAAACACGTATATCTATTCTGTGCCGCCTATGAAAACAAAACAAAGACCCCCCCCAAGCCAAGGACCATGCATTTAGCCTCAACGTCCCTGCCCACAGAAAGAGCAGGTATTTCTTTCAGACTGATATGAGTGAGGAATGCATAATTCCTGTGGCTCCCCAAACAAAGAGAACCTTACTAAACGGGCCAGTAAAATGCAGCAGCACAAACACACAGCAAAGCCTGTGAAGAGCTGAGGGCTTATCCAATAAGAGTCCACGTCTACAGAGCCTCCACTCTGCCAGGGACGGTGCAAACGCTTTGTATGAGTTATGTCAGTAAACCTCCTTACACGCCTCTGAGGCAAGTTCTGTCATGGTTCCCATTTTACGGATGAGAGAACAAAGGCAGACAGAGGTCCAGTGACTCAAGGTCACACAACTAATTGATGGTGGTGCCAGGATTTTAACCCAGGCAGTCTGACTCAAAGCCAGAACTGTTAGGGCCCTAACTCTTGCTCTTTCTTTTTTTTTTTTTTTTTGCGGTATGCGGGCCTCTCACTGTTGTGGCCTCTCCCGTTGCGGAGCACAGGCTCCGGATGCGCAGGCTCAGTGGCCATGGCTCACGGGCCCAGCCGCTCCGCGGCATGTGGGATCCTCCCGGACCGGGGCTCGATTATCCCTGATGAAAATGAGGTCCTCCTCCCCTGCCACGGCCATGTGCATCCGTTCCCAATCACAAGCCTCTTTCACTGGTTTCCTATGGCTGTGGTATTAGTAAATACTTAGTGGCTTAACAATAACACAGGTTTATCACCTTACACTTCCAGAAGTCATAAGTCCAAAATCATTTTCATTCTCTTCTTGATCTGGGGCTAATGTCAAGGTGCCGACAGGACTGTGTTACTTCAGGAGGCTCTAGGGGAGAATCAGTTCCTTGCCTTTTCTACTTTCCGGAGGCTGCTCACATCCCGTGGCTCATGGCCCTGTCATGCTGACCTCTGCCTGCCTGGTCCCATCTCCTCTGACTCTGACCCTCCTGCCTTCCTCTCATAAGGACCCTTGTGATTTCATCCAGCCCACCCGGATAATCCACTGTTCTCTCCCCATCTCAAGACCCTAACTTGATCACATTGGCGAAGTCCCCTCTGCCGTGCAGGGTAACATATCCCCAGGTTCTGGGGACTTAGACCTTTGGGGGCCATCCCTCAGCCGGCCACAGTGTTGTTGGCACTCACCTCCCTTGTGTGGTGGCCACGACCAAGGGCACATCCCCCGTGGGCCTGGTGACCGAAGCTAGCGGGAGCTCTGTCACACTGGCCTGACGTGAAAGCCTGGACCCTCCCCCAGTACAGCGGGCAGTAGACACTGTGGACCAGAGTGGCAGGTGGCATCACTGCCAGCCACCACCTGAATACAAACCACTCGTTAACCGCATTTCTGAACATTTTCATCTTGCATATTTTGGCTCAATTCTTTTTTAATCAGACTTTAAAAAGTAAAAGTTGCCCAATACTAAGTGATGAGGGCAAAAGCCAGAAGACTCTGAATCATACTATGTTTTATGAAGAAAAGACACATACACAGCAGCACATACTAATGAACCTTTCTTAAATGCTGCCAAGTTGAAAGCCTGTAACAAAACCAATGAGGGCCATCATTCTTTCTTGAATTCTCTTATCCCATGCAAAAGATGCTTTAAAATGGTTTGACTATTAGGCATTTAAACTTAAGGACAAATATGGAGAATGACAAACACCAAAGTACGTACCACCCAGCTTCTTCCAATCACTTTTACTTTTAACAATAAAGCATCAGCTATAGAGTTGAAACCCCTACATTTCTCATACCACCCCTATTTCCCTCTGTCCCTCTTGGATTTGGATTTTTTGTTTATCATTCAAAAAGGGATTGCTAAAGGGCTAAAGAAACTTGCTTTTGTGTATGTGCTAATTATTTCCCTCTGAGATCACGTTCACATCATTCACTGGGAAAGATATAAACCATACAGGCAAAACGTAATCTTCAGCCCATTAAATGAGCGATTAAACAAAAATTTCTCTTCAGAAATTATTGAAAACTATAGCTTTGATGTAGGAATAAAAAAATACATGAATTATACATGACTGTTCACGGGATCATTTTCCACTGCTTTGTATCCTTAACATGACACCAGAGTGATACTCCTGTCTGCCAGACACCTCCCTGTAACTCAACACCACCTCTGAACAGCACAGGTGCGATCCTCCGGGGGAAAAACACCCTCAGCAGGTACCAGAGGCCCCGGAGCCCGGCAATGCCCTGTTCAGGAAATGCGGGTGTCTATGGCGTGGATGAACAGTACAGGCTGGGGACAAATGTTTCAAAGGTCGCGTTCTGGCCCGTCATGTACAGCTCAGTGCACACAGCCTCTCAAGCAGAGGCCAGGAGGTGTTTCATTGCAAAGAGGGGTCTTTTTTGCTGTAGGATGCTCTAACCTACATCAAAGCACCTCACCTTCAGTAACATCCTATGTACACAAAACTACAAATGAGTTAGTCTCCCTTCAATTAGGGAGGTACACACAATAATACAGTCTCCCTGGAAGAGAGACTGCCCCTTTCCTGGATCATCACCTATAGCTGATAGTATTAACCGTCACCATAAGTTTGACTCTCCTTCATTTTTCTAAAAGAATTATGAGACGCTTCTAGAGCTGGGGAATGGTGCAAACTGGAGCCTTACTGGGTCTGGAGCTCGTGGCCAGGAGTGCCTTGGGTAGGAGGTCACGTCATAGCAAATCCCAGTAGCACTGAAGCACGTACAGAGAGGGAAGATTTCTTTCTCCACCAAAGAGAACTCATGAAACTTTCACACCTGAAGCCCACAGCCTCTCTCCCTCATCCTGAACATCAGCGTGATAATATCCACACCAAAATAATAACCAAAATAACTCGTGGCATTTTAGAAAACTCTAGATGAATTTCTTCACCCTAGAGCTCCTTCAAACATAAAACGACTGGCCTTCAGTATTCCCAGTCTGACCTTACTTGTATCAGCTCACGTCATTGAATCATCTTTCTCCCCACTTTCCATGTAGGTCTCTCTGTCCTAATCTTCCAATTTAGTTCATATGATCAGGAATAACAACTGAACATCAACCAATATCTTCTTAGCATCTACTCTGGGTCAAGTTCTGGGCTGGGATCTAGGAAGACGGATGCAAATAAGAGGCAACTTCTACTCCCAAGAGTCCGTGGTCTAAGAGGAGAAAGAGTCGTGGAAAGGTAATTGTAACACAGCATGGCAAGTGCCAGAAACGGAGGAGGGGAAGGATGCTTTGGGAGCACAGGAAAGGAAATCATTGCTTCTGCCACAAAAGAGGGGACATTTGAGCAGAATCTTCATGGGTAAGTGAGAGCTCTCCAAGCAGGAAGAAGAGGTAAATGATCCAGAAAAAGAAGAGGACACATTCAGAGCCATGAACAGGTTGGTATATTCAGGGACCTGAAGAATTGACTCTGCTGCGGGGGAGAGAGAGGAGGAGAAGGTTAACAGGTGAGGACACGGAAGTTAGGGGCCAGGTAATGACATGTGACATAACTCTTACGTGTTATGCTTAGGAGTCGATTGTATAGGCTGGTAGGGAAAATGAGAGATTATATCTTCCACCAAGTAATTAATGTTTATCTCCCCAAACCAACTGGAAGCTTCATGGGGGGAAAAGTGTCATCAGGGCTTATGACAGTGCCTGGCACCTCATTAATGTGTTTTGAATCGATGATGACATGGATCCAGGGGTGGATTACTCATCGGAACAGTGGTGTGTCGTGGACAGATTTGCATTCTAGAAAGAGAACTCTGAAGGACATGTGGAGGACAGATCTGGAGGGGAAAGACCTAGAGCTGGGAGTCAATTTGTTTCCCGCAGTGGTTTTTCGTTTGGTTTTCAAAATCCATTGCAGCACCTGGCCCGTATAACCTCCCAGAAAAGGTCTATGTTTGGACAGGTGTTAGGCTCCATTCCGTGGGACCACGTGGAGGTAAGGTTCATATAGAATTCACTGGGGCCCTCTGCTTTGTTATTATCTTGCCTCACATGGTGGTTTAACATAAATGTAGGGTGATTATCACCAATTTAGAGACAGAGAAGCTAAAGCACTATAATTAGCGGTTTTTACATTCACCGGCAATTGAGGTTTTCTTCATCACTGTAGCACTCTTAATGCAGCATACAAAAAATTCAGGCCAGCTAATACTGTCTCAACGGTCTTCCGGGGGGAAACAGACTTTCTATGCAGATAATATGTCACTGGACTATCTTCAGAACAGAAAATTCCAACTAACACTTTTTTCTATAGTACTCCACGACTCCACCCTGGCAGCCAATGAATCGATGTTCACGTCTATGGATGTCCACTTCCTCTCCACCAGAACCCACACTCTGAGCAGAGCAGGGGCTACCCTTCTTCCACAGGTAGCATGGCTCCCTGCATGCAGTGGTACCAAGTGTATGTTCGCCTGATGCTGGCTGAGTCTACCTTAATGGGGATCCACAGCCCTTCACTAGGCAGTCGGCATCTGTAGAACCAAAGGGAACGGCATCCATAAAGATGGCGGGCAGTGAAGGCAGATTTCTGGTTGTGAAGATAAAACATACACATACCTTGTCTGTGTTCACTTACATATGGTGTAGCCATGACTCGGTTAATTCCGTTTATAAATACTAGTACTTTTATTTTTTTGAAGAGTGGTCAATTCTCTAATTTCGATTTCCACGTTAGACCTGTTCTGTAATCTGAACTGTGAAGAATTAGAACTGAGCTGACAGAAAGAATGTTGCAAAATTCTTTCATGCCTACTCCATGCCTGTGTGTGATCTTAAAAAGTATGGATTCAGTTGCAGGAAAATACTGCCCAAATAACAGTTGCACATTCCCCATAAAGACTTTGCCAAACATAAAAGCATACTCTACTAATCAGTGCCAAGCATTAGCAGAGATGAAGAACAATTAAAAAGCTTTCTCTGTATTGATTAAAGCCAGGTCTGTGGTGACTCAGGGTACACTGTATGTTCTCAGAATAAAGTACTCACTCATGTGAGGTAAATTAATTATTCCAGGGTACGAATTTACTATACAATGGATTGCCTCTTCCAGGAAACCTGACAACCAAGAGAAAGTGAGTTTGACATATGAGAAAATTTTTTTAAAATTCTTTTTCAAAGCAATATCCAACCACCAAAACGGAACAGCCTTTCTTAAAATATCAAAATGAAATAAATTCAAATAATTATAGATGCTTGATGATTCATGCAGTCTTGCCCATTTCATGGATTTTCCACATCTCGTGTTTTTTTTCTACTTTAGATGCTTTCAACTCAACTACTGTTTATAGCTCATTTCCTGCCTCCTAAAGCAAGCATGGTCTTGTGGAAAGAACACATAAGAGATCACAGCTCAGGGTCAAAAGTGTGATGAAACACAAGGCATCAAGGGACCCACGGCATCCACTGACTCTAGTCGGGGACTGTTGACAAAGGCATGAGAGGCAGGAAGACTGGACCAAGATCTTGATGATGGAATTAAAGTTTTCCAGCTGGGGCTTCCCTGGTGGCGCAGTGGTTGAGAGTCCGCCTGCCAATGCAGGGGACGCGGGTTTGTGCCCCGGTCCGGGAGGATCCCACGTGCCGTGGAGCGGCTGGGCGGCTGGGCCCGTGAGCCATGGCCGCTGAGCCTGCGCGTCCGGAGCCTGTGCTCCGCAATGGGAGCGGCCACAGTGAAAGGCCCGCGTACCGCAAAAAAAAAAAAAAAAAAAAAAAAAAACAGAAATGGGAATTATTCTCGGAAATTATACCGTATTTACATTTCTGTTTATAATCCTATTTTTCACCTTGGCCTACATATAACTAGAAAATAACTTTAGCCTTATTATAACTTCAGAGTCTGAAAGACGAAAATGCCACTTTAAATTGTAAGCCCTAGACCAAGAGCAATGTAGTGATGACTTGATCATCAAATCAGTTTCTACAGCGTAATTGAAACACAGGCCAGCAGTAATATAATCATTTTCAGATAAAGACAAAGACCAGTCAAGAAACAGTCAGAAAAGCAAAGTGATGGCAGAATCAAACAGCAAAAACGAATGGTGAGCTCTACGGAGCAAAGCTAACAGAGGTACGATACAAGCCATATATGTAATCTTCAAGTTCCTAATAGTCATGGTTAAAAAATGTAAAAAGATGCTGGTGAAGGCAACTTTCATAATATGTTTACTTAATGCGACAGATCTAATACACTGTCATTTCAACATGCAAGCCGTATAAAAAACATTGAGATATTCTACAATCTCTTCCTACTAAATCTTAAAAATCTGATGTCTATTTTACACTTAGAACACACCTCAAGTTAGACTGGCCACACTTTAAGCGCTCTAAAGCCACATGTAGCACATGACCACAAGAGTGGACTACACTCAGGAAAACAAAAAAAGTGGCCGTCCACCGGTTTTGTTCCTCCTTCAAAAAACCAAGCCAATACTGGAGTTTACCAGCTGAATCTATTTCATTAAAAGTTTAAACCATCAAAATAAATGAAAATACGTTCCCGAATCATTTACACTAATCTGGGTAAATACTGTGTGATCTCACGTATCTGGTATCTAAAAAAAGCAAAGTCTCAGAAACAGAGAGTCAACTGGTGGTTGCCAGGGGCTTGCAGGGGTTGTACGGGAAACAGGTAACAGTGGTCACAGGCTACAAACTTCCAATTATAAGACGAATAAGTTCTGGGATCTAAGGGGCAGCATGGTGACTGGAAAATCCTGGATGTGATGGTACATTCGATAGTACAGGCAGTTAACAATACTGTATTGTGTACTTGAAAGTTCTCACCACACACACACAAAGAAGGGCAGCTACGTGAGGTGATGAACGTGTCAGCTAACTTTATGGCGGTGATCCTTTTGCAATATACACATATTATCTAATCATCACGTTTTTACACCTTAAACTTACACAATGATGTGTGTCAATCACATCTCAATAAAGCTAGGGGGAAAAAAAGGGTTATAATTTCAAATTCCTTCCTGACTTTTCTAGTTTTGCCCTGCAGGTGAGGCAAAATTATACAAAAGAAAACAAAAGATTAGGTGAGTCACCATTAAAAATATAATACAGTTTTGTTTGTTTCTTTTTCACTTTTTTCCTGAATGTGTCCGGAAAATTAAGGGAGATACGATTTGTCTTTTTTCTATTGTTTAACTAATTTCCTGCCTCAGCTTACTATCTTCCTCCCTTACCCACTGCCCCCGTGCCATTTAGTGTTTGAGGTGGTCACATAAGGGTTTTTTTAAATATTTTATTTTGGCAGTTTTGAAATACATACTGTTCTTCCACTTTTATAGGTTTGTTATTTTACAATTTGATTTAACTTAAATAGAACTGAATTGGTCACTGTAAAAACTCATTCTTTTTTTGCTGTACCACACAGCACGCGGGGTGCAGAATCTTAGTTCCCCGACCAGGAATCGAACCTGGGCCCCCTGCAGTGGAAGCGCACCAGATCACCAGGGAAGTCCCCATATAAGATTTTAAAGAGGTCAGTTCTGACCAGTGAGAGCTATCGGTGAAGGCATACAGCATCATCAAAAACAAAGCTTTTATTTGCCAAGACAATATAAGGTACAAAGAGACGGTGAACAGAGCACGAGACCCAGAGCCATAGATGGAAGCCTGCGTTATGGTCCCCTCTCTCCTTTCCCTCCAGACTCTACCTCCCTGCTGTTCTACGTGATGTGCAGGCATGCACAGCCACCCCCCAGCACCTGGACTTAGCCCTGGTCTAAAGCATCGTCTCTACCTGTCCTGCTCCAAGAGCCCCAGCTGGCCTGCAGTGAAGCCAACAGCTACTCTGCATGCAGGCTGCAGGATTAAGCCAATTCTTATGCAACTGACTCAGTCTTTAATAGCCATTTCTTCTATAAGAAAATTTTTTTTTGTTTCAGGGGAAGATGTGGGTGTTAGGTTAGGGGTGAATTTGAAGTTTAAAGCTCCAACTAGAAATAAGATGATGTGGCCTGCTCCCTCCCTGTTTTATCAGGCTTTAAGACTAATTCGATTTACATGGAGGCCAGGCCAGAGACTAGGTGATGACTGATGACTTGTGTGCAGACTAGCATTTATCCAGGTTGTGTTATCCAGATTGCTTTGTTAAAGCTCCAGGTCACCTTCTTACACGGAGAAAAACACCCAGTAAACATGAGAAAAGGCTAGGGAAAATTAATAAAAGACACCTGTCTTACGCTCAAAATAAACAAATGATCAAACATGATGCTTTGGATCATGTTTTATGAATGTCTTGAAATGTCACGTGCTCTTTTCTTCCCCCCCCCCCCCCCCCGTATTTTGAGAAGACCGGTAAACGTGAACTAGTCATCGTGGCCTGTAGGGCTCTGGTTTCGTACGACTGTATCTTGAAGAGATGGTCTTCTAACTGCTACACCTGGTGGGCAAACCAGGAGCAACCAGAAGAAGAAGCTACAAGATGGCCAGCAAAAGCATGCTTTCTTATTGTTCTCAAAGTTTTCAACAGATGACAATCACCAATTCCTACACAGGAAGACAGGAAAGAAAGGGAACAGGATCCTCACAGCCTCAGCAGTGACCGCTTCCGAACAGCGAGCGCAGCCCTGCTCCTTTATCCCTGAGCCCGGCATTCTGGAAATGCCTGTGAAAGTCTCATTTTAAAAATGTCATTGAAAGGTGCTTGTTTTTATTTTTTTAATTTTTTTTACATCTTTATTGGAGTATAATTGCTTTACAATGGTGTGTTACTTTCTGTTTTATAACAAAGTGAATCAGTTATACATATACATATGTTCCCGTATCTCTTCCCTCTGGCGTCTCCCTCCCTCCCACCCTCCCTATCCCACCCCTCTAGGTGGTCACAAAGCAACGAGCTGATCTCCCTGTGCTACGCGGCTGCTTCCCACTAGCTATCTACCTTACGTTTGGTATTGTATATATGTCCATGCCTCTCTCTCGCTTTGTCACAGCTTACCCTTCCCCCTCCCCATATCCTCAAGTCCATTCTCTAGTAGGTCTGTGTCTTTATTCCTGTCTTACCCCTAGGTTCTTCATGACATTTTTTTTTCTTAAATTCCATATATATGTGTTAGCATACGGTATTTGTCTTTCTCTTTCTGACTTACTTCACTCTGACAGACTCTAGGTCTATCCACCTCATTACAAATAGCTCAATTTCATTTCTTTTTATGGCTGAGTAATATTCCATTATAGATATTTCTCCAAAGAAGATATACAGACTGCCAGCAAACACATGAAAGAATGCTCAACATCATTAATCATTAGAGAAATGCAAATCAAAACTACAATGAGATATCATCTCACACCAGTCAGAATGGCCATCATCAAAAAATCTAGAAACAATAAATGCTGGAGAAGGTGTGGAGAAAAGGGAATCCTCTTGCACTGCTGGTGGGAATGTGAATTGGTACAGCCACTATGGAGAACAGTATGGAGGTTTCTTAAAAAACTACAAATAGAACTACCATATGACCCAGCAATCCCACTACTGGGCCTATACCCTGAGAAAACCATAATTCAAAAAGAGTCATGTACCACAATGTTCACTGCAGCTCTATTTATAATAGCCCGGTGCTTGTTTTTATTGTTAGAGTGGATACTGGGACATATCCTGGACGGACCTGTTAACTGGAGACCCAGGGCCCAGGCCTCACCCTACAGCCATGGCTTTTGCCCACCAGGGCCTCACTTTGCTCATTCATAAGATGGAACTGGTAATTACCAGTTCCTACTTTCTTTGCAATAATGCTGCTAGAATAATTGAAACACCAAATCGAAAATATTTTAAGTGCCCTCTAGAGAAGAAACACTAAGGAATTATCAACCCATGAAAACAAAACTAAAGAATATTGGGTGCCTGCTGTCCTATCAGGAGGACGTGGCCATTTTTTTTTAATTTGTAGAGCACAGCAAAGAGATATCAGTATTTCCCGGCAGGCTGCCGGCTGCTGTGGGGACCAAGCATCTCCCTCTTCAGGACGGTGGGTTTTCGGCATCCCATGCCTGGATCCCAGGGCAATGTACAAGGTGAGGACCAGAAAGGTGCCTGATGCCCACAAGGGGGAACAGAGTCCCAGCTCAGTTCATGTCGGTGTGGATCTGAACTTAGGAATCCCTTAGGCGTCTGTTAGTGTCCTTGGGTAAGGGGGATGATGGGAATCATTTTTGTTTTATCCCTGCGCAGTTTTCTGAACATAAAGTTCAAAACACATGAGCCAAGAAACAAATTTCTGAAATCAATGCTATGAGTCCCCTCTCCAACCCCAACTATAGAGCTGTGATACGTGAGGGGTCTCGTTTAAGAGACTAGAAACTTTCCCTTAACTTTAGCTCTAGAGCTGTGGAAACGCACTCTGACGCACGCACACGCACACACACACATGCACACGTACACACTTTCCCTACTACAACTTATCCCAGTATAGAAATGAGCAGAAAGATATTAGAAAATTAGAAAACAGGAACTTTCATCTACCCCCTAGTGTTTGAAGCTAAAACTCTCCTGAACACACAGGAACACGTGGACACAAATAATTCCTTAACGTTAAATAAAGAATTGAACTATTAGGAGAGGCCACAAAGGGGAAAGAAAACCTAAGACTGTCCAGAAGCCAGCTCTGCAAACAGCTTCTAAGACAAAGAACGAGAAGACAGATGGAACTCCACCTCCTATTAATTTACCTGTTGTCAGTGAAGACCATATCAGATCACAAGTTCATGACAAAAAACCAACAGCAGTGACAGTAGGCTTTGTGGATGCCAGGATACACTGCTTCCAACATCTTTCCAAAGAAATCAAAATGCTGGAATCCTGCCCAGTGCTTTCCTACCTACAACTAACACAACACTGTAAAGCAACTATACTCCAATAATTTTTTTTTTAATTTTCGTAGAGTAAAATTCACTTTTCTTTGGTATAGAGTTCTGTGAAGTGAGATAAATGCATACAGTTGTAGAACCTTCACTACAATCAAGATATAGAACAGTTTTATCACGCCCACAGATTCTCTCATTCTGCCCCCTCCTAGTCAACCCTTCTCTTCATGTCCATCCTCTGGAAATCACTTATCTGTTTTGTCTCTGTAGTTCTGCCATTCTCAAAACATCTTATAACTGGAATCACACTGAATTTATCCTTTGGAATCTGAGTTCTCTCACTTAGCAATATATATCTGAGATTTATCCATGTTGTTGCATATGTTAATAGCTCATTACTTTTTACTGCCGAGTGGGATTCCATTGTACACATGTACCATAATTCATTCATTCATTCACCAGATGAAAGACATCTGAGCTGTTTCTAGGTTTCGGTGATTATGAATAAAGCTGCTGTAAACATTCACACACACACACATACAAAAAAAGACACTGCATTTTGAACCCAGACCCATCTTCTGCTCTACAGAAAGATGTTTCTTTTTCATCAGACTTTTGTATCAACTACCTGCTCATTACATGATCTCATTCTAAGACAGGCTGCCCAAGAGTCCACCCAGGACAAAGTTGAAGCACGGGGCATCGGAAAGGCATTAAGAAGAGGAAGGAAGAAGGCGAGAGGGATGGAGAAGTGGGAGAGAGGGGAGGACAAACCCTGGGAGGACCAGGTTTCACGCTCCACACTCTTACAAATTCAGAGAGAGGTGCTGCAACCCTTCTCTCAGTTCCCCAGCTGTCTGACCCCTCTGCCGACTTCCCTTTCCCTGTGGCTCCCATTTCTCTTAAACAAAAAGGGGCTCTTCTGTCCGCCTGCCGATGCAGGGGACATGGGTTCGTGCCCCGGTCCGGGAAGATCCCACATGCCGCGGAGCGGCTGTGCCCGTGAGCCATGGCTGCTGAGCCTGCGTGTCCGGAGCCCGTGCTCCGCAATGGAGCCTCTGCTCCACAGCAGTGAGAGGCCCGCATACCGCAAAAACAAACAAACAAACAAAAAGGGACTCTTCTGAGCATGCTCAGAAGTCACGTGCCGTCACTCCCATTAACCTTAACACCTGCTTTTAAACGGTAAAAGAAGGTGCCATCAGCATGAAGTACGATAGGAATTTCTACACTCGGTACAAGTTAAATGCGGAAAAAATGACGAGTTCTATAAAAGAGGTGTCTGTGGACGTGGAATGTTAATTACATCATGACACCAGGATGCCCTGGACCGACATCCTCCAGCAAGGACAGTGAATACAGCCTGGAAGTGCACACAGTGTACTTTCCAAAGGGCGGACATGCACATCTGTGATGTACCCCATACAGAGACAACACACACGGTCAGGTTCTGAAGACCACGCTAATCACCCCACCTTAGGAAACAAGGGTGTGACTTCTGAGAACAAACGCACTTTGACGTAAATCTGTCCCTTCGTTTGCTCTCACAGCATTAACAGGGGTACACGGTAAAATGCAAAAGTGTTTAAATCTCCTGGAATATTTCATGTAATTATTAACATAATTTTAGTGCACTCACTGTGTGCTATGACAATATTCATGTCAATGCAATAAGGGACTTTTCTGTGCACTAAGTTGTATGGTAAATGTTTACTTTGAAGTTGTGGACAAAAGTGAGGTTTTTCATCTGCCAACAAACCACAGTAGAGAACTACCCGTGCAGTTTCCCAGGAATACGTGGCCCCATTTGTCCCTGACGTCCTAATTCCCAGAGCAAGGAAAGCCCTGATCTTGTCTTTGCAGGAGGCTGGGGACGTGAGGCATCACAAGCTCTGTGGACTCTGGGCACCCCCAGACATTTCTAAGCAGAGACACCCCAGCACGCCAACCCCATCCAACACTTCACCTGTCCTCCCCACACTCTGGACAAGCATATTTAGATAACTCTGTGCGGGTTCTAGAACTTTTACATATGCACTTGGTTGAAATATATTCAAGGTTCTTACACCAACCATTGCTACAATACTGCTGGGAAACTAGACACAAAGTCCCTGCCCTGTAATCTTTGCAGAGACCTTGTCACCAGCTGATCAGACACTTTCAATGACACCAGTCAAAGAACAGTGAGGAAACTGGAGGTCATACAGAAATGATATGAATAGCCACCAGGAAGGCACTGCACATTTCATTACTGGGTCAGACTGGATGGCTACAGTGCTTTATTTAGGTTCCCTGGGATACAGAAAACCACACAACCTTCTAACGCATGGCTTTCACTACAGTGGGTTCCACTCTCCTCGTGGAGGGAGACAAACCTCATCTGCTTCTGGTATGAAAGTGGTGGTGCGGGGCAAAAGCAAAGCAATCCTTAATCAAAGCGTCACCTAAATCAGGGTGCAAGAGAAAACTTCAGGAAGAACTAGACCTACATTTACAACACAAAACTCTAAATAGCGTAGCAGGCCCCAGCAGGACAGCTTAACATGTATTAAGCTGTAAATAAATATTTGTCAAAATTAAAACTTTTTTTGGCCACAAGGCTTGAGGGATCTTAGTTCCCTGACCAGGGATCGAACCCAGGCCCCCAACAGTGGAAGTGCGGAGTCCTAGCCACCGGACTGCCAGGGAATTCCCCAAAATTAAAACTTTGAAAGGCATTCCATTAGTAAGCATTTTTCACTGGCCCTATACAAGGTGTGACCATAATATGACAGGCTTATTCTTGGAAGCTGTAGAAACATCCACACCCAACAAGTACCCTCCTTCAAAGTGACCCTCCAAAGGCTAAAACTGGATCCAAACGCTACCGGCCACTTGTAGAATTTTTTGAGAACATCCTTCCAAATCAGTTAGTGAATGATACACAACTGTGTCGTTAATAATTAATTTCTTGCTTTATCCACTTCTTGCTTTATAACCATACCTCTTTCTTTAAGAAGCTGAACTCAAAGTACACGACGGCATGCCTTATTCACTGAATTTTGCTTTGAATGATGTAAAGCTATGATCTCAAATCAAATCTATTATACAGAGTGAAGGTTCTCTACTACTAACATTATTCAAAGGAACTGACATAAGCAATTCCAGAATTCCAGATGAAGTTTGGGGGATACAGCCTGGGTGGAGTTAGTGGACCTGAGCAACACTGAATGGGCACCAAACTCTGAAAATTCTTGGTGCCTGACCATCCACCCCAACACTTTATTGTCTTATTTCATGAGATCCAAGAGGCCACTTTTAAGGCTTCCATTTTAGCACCAGATCACTTGCCTACACTTTTTTTTTTTTTTTTTTTTTTTTTGCCGCATGCGGGATCTTAGTTCCCGGACCAGGGATCGAACCCGGGCCCCCTGCAGTAGAAGCGTGGAGTCTCAACCACTGGACGGCCAGGGAAGTTCCGCTTTGGGATACATCTGGCTGATCCATACTTTCATTTCTTTGAAACAAAGAGTAACGAAAATCTACTTTAAATTTTTCTTAAAAGAATTCAAGAACATCTACTCTTTTACATAACATATTCAACTTTCACATCGCAGCTTAGAATACATGAATTCCACAAAATGCCACCAAGTGCTTTTAACAAGGAGTTCAATACTTACGCCATGATGCCCGACAGGTGGAACATCTCGGCTGTGATGTAGGACAAGTAGCTGTACAGGAAGACGAAGAGCGGTTCGATCACGCGGATGTTGTGTGTGAAGCGAGTGGTAAACGCCGCAATGAAGCCCAGGAAGATGCCGATCAGCACGCCGCCAATCCCCACGACAAAGAAGTTGGCGATTCCGGCAAACACGTCGATGGTCTCGATGGTCTTCATCTGACAGAAAGACTTGAACAGGTTGTACAAGACCTGTGGGAGAGGCAGAGGGCACGTCAGGACCCCCCAACTTCCCCGACATCCTCACGGCCCCAGAAATCTTCCTACCTCCTAACAAGGGCGTGTCTTCCGTGCCCCAAAGTGGACGATCAGTGGAAGTGACTGGGCATCTCTTTTTTTTTTTTTTTTTTTTTTTGCGGTACGCGGGCCTCTCACTGTCGTGGCCTCTCCCGTGGCGGAGCACAGGCTCCGGACGCACAGGCTCAGCGGCCACGGCTCACGGGCCCAGCCGCCCCACGGCATGTGGGATCTTCCCGGACCCGGGCATGAACCCGTGTCCCCTGCATCGGCAGGCGGACTCAACCACTGCGCCACCAGGGAAGCCCGTCTTTATTTCACATTTTAACAGTGCATTTAATAGCTGCAAACAAAAAGCATTGATGAAAGCGTGTCATCAAGAAAACTATTTCTAGACGTGAGAGAGAGGAAACTTCAAAGTTAATTTACGTGACCTACTGCTAAAACATCACTTTTTGGATCCTAAAGGATTATTTTAAATGGCTTGGTTGCCCTTCAACATACCCTGCTTGCGTTGCCAATGCTTGGGAAGGAGTATGTCACAGAGAAAGCTTGTGAGTGCTGGCTGTGAATTTAGGGACACTTCAAGGCCCCTGCTGTGGGGTTGCACCATGGAAGGGACCCACTCATCCATACAGGTCCCCTCCCTGAAGACATCCTCCTCCCAGGTCACTGAGGTCCTTGCCCCGCCCACACATGCACCTCTGGTGAAACACAAGACCTGATGGGGTTTTCTTCAAGCCAAGAGACAGCAACCAGTGTGTGTGTGTGTGTGTGTGTGTGTGTGTGTGTGTGTGTGTGTGTATCTACTGTAACTCCATGCACATGTGTCCTTCTAAAGTGACGAGACTACACTGTTGCTTGGTTTCTGAAAAATTTACACAGTCTTTTACACAGTTTAATTAAGTCTTCAAAAATGTCAGGCGTTCACACCTGCCGGGCAGGATGCTTTCAAACATGTTTCCAAGGACCACTGAGCAAATGGCATGGGAAGTGATGCCTGCCTCCGGAGTAATTTTTTCATGAAGGCAGCAAGTGAAATACAGTCAGGCACATGCCCTGCTTCTTGTGCTATTTGCAGAGGGAATCTCCAGGGAAGCCGGCTAATGGGACACTGGGATAAACACCTCTGGAGTACAGGCCGTACTACACCCTCCTTGGGATTCTGAGAAACTCAAAATTAAACCCATCCGTCCACGGGCACACAAAACGTCAGAGGCGATACCAAGGATCCAGGTCTCCTACCTCTGGGTCAGTTCTTCAATTTTAACCATGAGAATGAATCAGACACTCTGCTAACCAGAGTGTGTCCTGGCAAAAAGCCATTTCACCCTTTTCTACTTCACTAACGGTCCTTTATAGCCTACACATTACAGGTTTTGGGGAACTTTTTCCTCTTTTCTACCGGATCATAAACTCCTTGTAATTAAGGATCTCGCCTTACTATGATTTACTTCTTCCATGTTGCCTAGTAGATGACAATAAATGTCTGTTGGTTTTGACAAAAAACAAACAAAAAAAACCAGTGGATTATTACTTAGAAAGCAGTGGGCTTTTCCCTTCTCTTGATTGTTGGTGTAACAGTTGAGAGCATTTGGTATCGGACCTCCAAGAAATGACTTGAGTTTAAGAGAAGAAAAAAAGCAACTCACAAGCCTGAGGACTTAAAAATCCTGAAGGGTCATCATTTGCCAGAAAAGAACCAGCTTCAAGTCGTGCTGCTTCCTCGCATCCAGAGACTCTGCTGCACACGTCAGATTTCATCCACATCAACACGCCATGATCACTTCCTGAGAGCGGATCGGACATGTTCTATATTTACCCCTTGCCTCTAAAGAGCCCAGGCCAAAAGGTGACGGTCACCCGTCACCTGCTGCCCAGGGAGAGGGACAGGTTTTCCAGCCTCCAGCCCTGCACAGATAGCCTCCCCGGGCCACTCGGGCTCTGCGTTCCGACCCCCGGTTTCCACTTGCCTGCCTCCCGCCCGCACCAGTTGAGTGCCCCCTGCAGCTACTACAAGACTCACTTTCCTTTATTCCATTCCTCACTCCCAAGTTGAAAATCGTTGGCCGCCTGACTTAGGGAGGAAGGCTCAATACACCTGATGCATTTTTTTAATGCTTTGCGACACCCTGCGGTCTAGAACAGGGTCTCACCACGGCTCTACAAAGCACACTGTATGTATTCAGCCCTGCCCTGGGCTTCTCTTGATAGAAACCCAGCCCCCAAACGGAGGGAAACTCTATCTGTCTTCCATGGCGCCGCTCAAGTCGCTGTTCCTCTCCGGCCTTCCTGGATTCCTACGGCGCCTGCGAGTTGTCCTTCCCTCTGCCCCTCCTGCAACACAGATGATGCCCCAAAGCATCTGGCATTTGGGGACGTGTCATCCTGTGTCGCTGGTGTTGCCTCTTGAATGCCAACCTCATTTCCTCCGAGGAATTAGAAATTCCCTGTGCACAGAACCCACGTCTTCTCCTCTTTCCGTCTCAGCTCCCCTCCCTACCCCATCTAGACACTGATGAAGCCTCCAAAGGAAGCTCAGGTACTCATTCCACAGGAACAACGGGAATACACCGGAATCTTTTCCAAGCTGTTTTCCAGGCAGCCCCAGCCATGGCATCTCTCAAACGCACATTCTGTGTTTAATATCCCTTTAGGTTTTGCAAAGAGTAAAGCTGAGTCACAGGCTCTTCACTTTCAGGGCGCTGTCAGAAGCTCCAGTTTCATCATTCCACTTCCTCGGATGCTGGGGCCACCTTACGAGAAACTAGCTTAGGTAGAGACGTTACCTTGACAACCAGAAAGCTTTCCATAACCTCCCACCTGTTGTACACTGAACCTGATACCTAGGGATGGGCACAAGATAAAATTCTTTTAGTTACAACCAGCCATAACCCCACAGTTAGTTCATGCCAGTTACGTCCTTTAATTTTACCACAAGGGAATCTATATAGAAAGGTGCTTTTGAAGTTATAATTTATATGTAGTATATGTATTATGTATGTGGCTACAATTATGTCTCTAGTTGGTCTGTGCAAAGTTGACCTCAACTTGACAACTGTATCTTTAGAAAACCGAAAAGCCAGGGGTGCCTGTTTGCTGGATTCCATCAATATAACAGGCTAATGTGACAGCTGAGTACTTTCAAGTGTTTCTATTCATTATTATTTTTTTTAAAAATACTTGTGTATATTAAAATTAGATATGATCTGTTTTGAACTTTGATTTAAAATGTGCAACAGTGCAGTGAAATCATGTACTGCAAGGATGCAAACAATACAGGGTTTTTGTTCAGCATAGCTCTGTTCCAGAAAAAGTTTTCAGGTCACTTTTCCTGATATGAAACACAAAGGAGAATCATTTTTGCATAAGTAATTTTAAATCTGTTCTGCTATTTGCAAAAGCCAAATTAAGTACCAAGTGGTCACTCTTTACTCTCCAGCTTCCTGAGTTAAATTCCACTGCATGGCACACAACGTCTGGGCCATTGGTGTGTATCCCTAGCTTCTGATTTAAGAGCCAGCTCTCCTTAACCAACTCTAGTTAGGGTAGACTGAGGAAACTCTTTAAGTGTTCTTGGAAAATGTGTCAGAATATTCAGTGGTTGCCTTCACACCTTCTAGAAATTACCATGTAAGCCTAACTCATTCGATCATGGACCACAATGGAAACAGCAGTACTTCTCAGATAGCTGAGAACCTGAACAATCTTTACCCAACAGGGGAAAGTTTGAAAGGTTTTCTTAAAATACTTCCTATAAGGGAAAGCACAAAAATCCTATTTAAAAATCTCAGCTTTTTCTTTTTTGACTGTCATTTCTCCAGTTAATTCCAATCTATGATAGCCCCAGACCACAGAACAAAGAGTTTGACTTCAATTTATATTATGTATTATCAATTTCCCTTTGCTTTGAGACATTTTTATGGTAGATTTTCTCCCTTTCAAATCTTCTAAGCTCACTTTTGAACTTCCCAGTTAATTGCCTGACCTACAATTCTGCTCATCCTCCAGCCTATGTTTTTTGTTTGTTTGTTTGTTTGTTTGCGGTACACGGGCCTCTCACTCTTGTGGCCTCTCCCGTGGCGGAGCACAGGCTCTGGACGCGCAGGCTCAGCGGCCATGGCTCACGGGCCCAGCCCCTCCGTGGCACGTGGGATCCTCCCGGACCGGGGCATGAACCTGTGTCCCCTGCATCTCAACCACTGCACCACCAGGGAAGCCCCGAGCCTACGTTTTTAACCTGACTCTCTCTGTTTAATCTCTACCCTTCTAGTTGCAGCATTTAGTGACTCAGCCTTCTCCATGTATGCAGCAGGGTCTATGTTTTTCCTACCTTTCCCTAACCCATGAGTTCCTTAAACCCTCCTAGAGATAAGACCAGATGAACGAATCAAAGAATCTTCTATAAAACATCTCTACCTCTATTCTTTGAGAACACCTGACTAGGAGACAAAAATTATAATTTTTTATACCATTTTCGAATTGTTCCTAACACCTGGGCAATTCAGTCCACTACTCAGCCAGTCTGGTGAAGGAAATACCTGGTGGGTTATTCTTCAGTGGTAGGTGGGCAAACCCCCCCAAGCATGCCCTGATATCTGTGGGAGGTGGCTTTAAGGGTCCGCATGGCTTTTGGCCCAGGGTAAAGAACCTACCAATGAAGCCTCTTTCATTTGAAACCATTAGAGTCCTTCTGACTCACAGGCTTTGGCCTGGAAACAAGGGCTCCACAACTAAAGAGCAGCCATGCCCTTTCTCCGTCCTTGGCCCATTTCCTGCCGTGGAATGGCTGGCCCTCAACCTGGCTCACTGCCCTCTCTGGGTCAGCGCTCCATCTCGACCGTAAAACCACATCTGATGGCTTCGAGCCTCTGGACAGAAAGCACAGGATGTGCCTCTGGAAGGCACGCTTTAAAGGGTAGTTTAGCCAGATCGTTTGCTGAGATCTGATTCTTGACACGCTCAAAGAATGGACCACCGAGGCGACTGAATGAGAAATCTCAGAAGAGAAGGGAAAGCAGTGCAAAGACACAGCAGGTCCTTCTGAAACTGACCTGATGTTGCTACCTTGCCCTAGGAGGAATGCAGCAGGGTGCTATTATTTCTTTGTAATGTTTCCTATACCCTAAATAGACCCAAGATTCCCACATTGAAATTCCCACAGTCTCCCTAGAACCAAGGTAAAAATGTATATATCAAACATTAGTCACAATGGAAAACTTCATGCCTCCGGAAAAGAGAATGAGTTATAAAATATCTTCATTGTTATGGCAGTTTCCCAGTTAAAATTTAATACTGGTGAGTTAATGACTAAGGACCGTTAATGAATAATGGAATAAATGAAGTGGATTTTGTTACTTGAGTGAGGTAACTGCACTGCCTCAAAATAGCTCTTAGCTATACTAAAAAATGGCATTTCCTTATCAGTAAATTATTTTTATGTAATAATATCCACATGGAGTTAACGAACATCCTTAAAGGTGGTATTTTATTCAGGTCAGGGGTCTGAATACAGGCTAACAGAGAATAATGTTGGTTTCTATGTTAACTTGTTTTTTGTGTGTCACATTATTGTAACGTTTAACTGAATTATTAAAAGGATATTCTAAGCTTGTTTCTGAAGCTGATCACAGTAATCTACCTTTGGATGAGGATGAGATGCCCCATGACCTACACACAGGACATTACACATACTGGAAAAGACATCATTTAAAGAACCTTCTCGGGGACTTGCCCTGGTGGTCCAGTGGTTAAGAATCCACCTTCCAGTGCAGGGGACGTACGTTCGATCCCTGGTGGGGGAATTAAGATCCCACATGCTGTGGGGCAACTAAGCCCGCGCGCCACAACTACTGAGCCCACACGCTCTGAAGCCTGCGAGCCACAACAGAGAGAAGCCCGCAGGCTGCAACGGAGATCCTGCGTGCCGCAACTAAGACACGGCACAGCCAAATAAATAAATTTTTCAAAAATGAAAATTTTAAAAAGTGACAAATTACAAAAAGAATCCTCTCTCCAACTTCGAAGGAAGGTCCCTCATCAGGCATTCTTTAAGTAACACATACACACTAAAACTGAAGCGAATTGACTCTTTTTTTTCTTGAAATCTATGTTAACTTTGAAATGAATCAGGAATACCATTTTAATAATAGGAACTAACTAACAGAGGGGATAATATAAATTACTTAAGTTACTTAAATACACTTTATTTCACATTTCCTTCAATTTTCTTATTTGCAAAATGGGAAGAATACCTATTTCATAGGCTGTTATGAAACTCCGAGCACAAGGTATGCCTTCGCTACCATTCCTATCACCATCACTACTACAGAATCCTGGCTAACCTAAAACAGCATCACCAGTGCCCACCGACTGGTTAACCAGCCCAAGGTCACCTGAGTGTCCTTGGCTGGTGGAGAAGGTCTGGACAGCCATGTGGGTGCGGGGAGAGGCTTCTCCCCTGAGCTCAGGAAGCAGTTCAATGCTCCTAATGTTAAGCTCATGACAGCCTCTGACTCTAATTATGTGGCAATTAGTGAGAATTAAAAATAATTTGCATTTTCTGAATAAATACCCATTTATGGGGAAATGGTGAGGACCCAGAGTCTGCTGGCTGAGCAAGAAGAGAAGTGAGTTGTGTGACGAAAAATCTGCCTCCGATCCGGAAATAAAAAATACACCCTCCCCAGAGGGAGAACAGCACTCAGTGGGCGTGATCCTTTCACCTGTACTATACACGCCACATCCTGAGGGCGGCACTTCCCACAAAGAACGCTGGGACCTTGAGTCCTTTGAATTCGGATCAAAACCCATCACTGCTGAAGCTGTCACAGTGAGAAACCTCCAGGGATACACAGGTCACAGTCACTGTGATGCTTCTCTGGCAGCAGCAAAGCCGTACAAGCAGGGACCAGCCACGTAGCTGGCAGGATCCAGGCAAAATGAAGTGAGGGGCCCTTTGTAGAATCACAGATAAATAACAAATAATAAATTTACTGAGAATTTTAAGACAGCGAGAACAGAGCCTTGAACCAAGTGAGGGGCCTTTCCCAGCGCAGGGATGGGGACCGACCGCCCAGCTGCCTGATCTGCAGACAGGGTCTCCCCTCGGCGGCTGGCGGGAGGCGGCCCCGGCCCGGTGGAGTGATGTCGTGTGAACCGTCACTCACCACTGTCACGGCATCGTTCAGCAGGGACTCCCCAAAGACCAGGATGTAGAGCTGCTCGTTGACGTGGATATTCTCGAAGACAGCGAGCACGGCCACGGGGTCCACAGCCGAGATTAAGCTGCCAAAGAGCAGATTCTGGAGCAAAGTGATGTCACTCAGGCCGAAGGCTTCGATCTGGCAGATCCCAAACAGAGACACCCCGATGCCAATGGAATTCCAAAGCGTCCCGACCACGGCGTACCAGAAGATGGTGCCGATGTTCTCGAAGAACGGGCGGGTGGGCATGAAATAGCCCGCGTCCAGCACAATGGGGGGGAGGAGGTACAGGAAAAACACATCCGTCTTCATGGCCGGGGGGGATTTCTCATCCACTCCGAAAATAATCCCACCCAGCAGAAGTCCAACCATGATGAGAAGGCAGCTCTCAGGCACTATGGTGGGTAATTTGTGATACAGATGGAAGCCTATGAAAGAAAAAATAAATAACGACGAAATTTGGGTTACGTGAGAATTATGGAAAAGGCAAACTGGTTCTCTCTGACAGAACCAATAGGTCCTGTTTCAAAATCTCCCAAGGTCAACGTAATTGGCTATACACGGGCTTTAGATATTACGATGCAAAAGTCAGGTGATCCCCTTAAAACTATTCACAAAGCACATTCAGGTACACATTTCAATTTAAATCAGAAGTGGAATACTATAGGAACACGATACCTAAACAGCACAGCTTTCATCTAAATGCCTATTTTCTTAAAGAAGACAACGCAATTTTACATTTGAAGCAATATTGTGATTCCCAACACATTTACAGATGTCACAAACCATTTCATCCTCATAAAAACCCTAAGGAGTAAGGCAAGGAGGCATTTTCACCCCTTTTTTTATTTAAGTGGAAACTGAGGCTCAAAAAGATACGGGGTCGTGCCAAGGTGGCCAGATCACAGGCCAGGTTTTGGATCACCGCTGTCTCCTCTGGTATTGAGAAGAGTTTGTAACTTGCTGAATATCAATATTTCTAATTTCAGATTCCTTCATTTGGAACGCTGAATAGGTTTAATTTTCAGATGTCTGCTCCTTCGGAGACAACCAAATCAACATCAAAGGTCCATCAGATGACTACCGAAAAGTGAGGCATATAAACACGCCATGATCTCCAATGTCATAGAGTTTCTAATCAAGGCAGGAACAGATGTGTTTACGACTTACTCTAGTATAAGGCGGTAAAGCCCCAGTCAATCACTAAGGGAACAGAGAAGAGGAAATCTGCTGAGAATGGCATGGATGAGGCAGCGTCTTGCATTAATCACATAGAGAAGGCAGGAAGAGTCTCCTAAGAAGTGAAGGAATGGAAGGAAACACCTTTTCCTAATTCATGGTGGAGCCCAGTGTGGCTTAATGCAGACACCATGTTAGGGGGCGGCCCGTAGCAGGGAAACGGGAGGGAAATGCGGGTGGTACCGGCATGTGGGCAACACAGGAAGCAACTTCACACACGGAGGTCACTTGGCAGGGCTTACGTGAGGCCAGCCCTTATTGGCAAGGCAACAGCGGGCCATCCCGAAGGCATTTCATACCTTTTAGAATTAAAGCAGCAAACGGAAATTATCTGAATTATAGGAAGACGGTATTAAAATGACAGAGTAAGTCCTTAGAAACTTACAATCACAGCAGGTTTAAAAAGTAAACCCTTAGAAGCCTACAAACCATACTGAAGTCATAGCATGAAATATGTGTGGCCCCCCCAAAAATGTAACCATAATTTGAAGAAATTTTAAATTTCTTTAAGAATTAATTTCTAAGTAATAAAGCGAACATCTTTATATTGGGTATTCAACTCATCCCTCCAGCTTGGATTATTTTCTTACTCATGCTACAGCAGACTCCAATCATCATTGGGGAATAAATGCATTCAGCTGATGCGGCCACGCCGGACCCCTGACCCTCTGGCCTGTTGACCTCTCTGTGTTCAACAAAGAAGTTAAAAAAATATGCCCACAGGGCTTCCCTGGTGGCGCAGTGGTTGAGAGTCCGCCTGCCGATGCAGGGGATGCGGGTTCGTGCCCGGGTCCGGCAAGATCCCACGTGCCGCGGAGCGGCTGGGCCCGTGAGCCGTGGCCGCTGAGCCTGGGCGTCCGGAGCCTGTGCTTCGCAACGAGAGAGGCCACAACAGTGAGAGGCCCGCGTACCGCAAAAAAAAAAATATGTCCACTGAAAACCACATCTTTGCAACCCCTCCGCACGCTGACTCCTGCTTCTATACCAACTTACCCTGTAAGATAAGGATGTCCTGGTACAGCCTCCCTGGCCCCCTGGGTTCCAGTGCAATCTGCTCCTTGGTGGAATGGAGAGCACAAAGGGCCAATCTGAGGGCGCCCTGTGTGCCCTGGGCCATAACAGCTGCCCCCTGGCTTGGAATCCAGCTCTCCGACTCCCTGCGTGTGGCCTCGGAGGCGTTCCCACCAGGCCCAGGCCAGGTGTACTCAGCTGTGAAATGGGGACACACACACCTTTCCCATAAAGAGTGGTAACAGTAACTAACCACTGGCCTGCAATGTCACGTATGCCCAGACATTTTGTTTTCTGTCTCTCTTCTACTTGAAAAAGCAAGAGAAAACGGTTCTCAAGAAATGCCCAGAAGCAAGGAACAGGATCTCTGCAGACCAACTGGAAACTGGACAAAGCCTGCTTTGGCGGGCTCCTGCTTCCTCTTCTGCCTTTTTCTTTCCTGTTCTGCCACCCAGACTTGGTACCCTGTGCTCTCACACGGGGGTGCCGTCCTTCACTGTGTTGAAAGGAGATCCTTACTCCTAAGAACGGAGCATGGGAGACCAGGTAGGTGGGAGAAAGGAAGAAACCCTGCCTGCTTAAATGCATCAGAGGGTGGGACCAACGGCCGCCGTGCTTGCCACGTGACTGATCCTGACCAGGATCCCAGGTGAGCGGGAAACCAGGATGCAGTCAGACAGAAGGGCCACCAGGATGGAGGGCTAAAGGAGGCCTGGAGGAAGGGAAGGGAGCAGGGGAAAATCCCGTGGTCGCCAAAATCAGAGAAGAACGGCAACAGGCCAAGCGCACTTGTTTAAGAAAACAGGTGTTTATATTTAGAAAAGGCTGTTCGCCTTTCTTTTCTGAATGCTTAGGCCATTCAGCACCGGTCTGCGTGACCCTTGCTTGAAATAGGACAGCAGTTACTGAATCTGCCCAGTTGTTCCACAGGCAAGAAGGGATTAGATGTAAGCGTAGTCACAAGAGATCTGAGTCCGGTGCTTTTGGGGGAACATAATCAGAGATGCTGAATTTTATAACCCTCCCTCCTGGCAAAAACGGTTCCATGTGGAAGTGTCTATTCTTTCACCAACCACAGGAGTCAAACCTCCTAGCAAAGCAGTTAGGCAAAACAAAACAAAATAAAGGCTTCTTAAATTTCACTGTTCACAGAATAAAACAAATAAATCAGCATTTACACATGTGCATATATTTATGGCTCCCCTGGCCACAACCAAGTATTTCTTGAAGAGAAAATGAACTTGAATAGACCAGGGTCATTATCCCACCTAATAGTATTGACAAATACATCAGTTGTCGGGAGAAAACTTTTTGATGATTTTTACAAGGCTGAACATGAGCTACTGAAGGTACAATCTACTATTTAGTCCAGGGGCCAGTTAACTTCTTTCTGTAAAGGGCCTGATAGTAAATGCTTTCAGCTTGCAGGCCATACTTTGCTATTATAGTACAAAAGTAGCCAGAGTTAATATCTAAATACATCGGTGTGGGTGTATTCCGATCAAAGTTTATTTATGGGCATTGAAACTAGAGTACAATTTTATATGTCACCAAATATCATTCTTGTTTTGATTTTGTTTAACCATTTAAAAATGTCAAAGCCATTCTTGACCCACAGACCATACAGAACCATGCTGGGGGCCCTCTCTGGCCCCTGGGCTGTGGTTTACTTACCCTGGTTCAGTTTGTACCTTGTATTTCCTGCTAACTTCAATTTAGAATGTCTGGGGCATTGTACTTGTGTCATTCACTTTTTATTTCTGGAACATAAAAGTCTGTGAGGATGGATGCTTTAAAATGTATTTTATTTTAATTGCAACAGAAATTCACTTAGTGGGAAAGGGAACAGAATTAGGATCTCATACCAAATACATAGTCGAGCGACTCTATCTTCATTTCTCTTTGCATATAAGTGTTGGAATGAACTGAACTTAAAAACTAAAGATCTAGGTATAACTGAGTGCAATGCAATTAATTCACTATATTTACTCATTACACATAAAATAATCCATTTGTTAAATTCTGGAAAGAAAGGAAAGTGAACAATAACACAGGAAGCTTCCAGACAGTAGGATCCATAAAAGAGCAACAATGTAAAAATCTGAATTAGAGAAAACCACCCCTCCACCACCACCACCAACAACAACAAAATACAAAATGTTTCCCAAAAAATACAGTTTTAATTAACCAGCAGCACAACAGCAAGGGAAAGTGGAAACCTGCAGAGGTAAGAAGAGAGAAACACCTTCAGTTGAGAAACTTCTCACTGGAGGTGAATACAGACACACATATTCTAACTCATGCTCCATGTTTTAAGAGAGCCTAAAAAAATAATGATATTTATTAGATCCACAAATATTTGCCAAGCCCGTGTTAAGCAGGGGACAAGTACCCTTGGGGACAAGGTCAGTGAGGGCAGCCTTTGTGGCTGCGAGACCCAGAACTAGCTTCCCCGGCTGGTGCTTCTTGAAGCAACTCTGGGAAACTGTGGATTTAAAATAAAGACTATTCAGAAAATTATGCCTATTTGGTTGGAGAACAAAAGGTAAATACTTATGGAATACATCAAACTTGTTTTTAAGAGAAATAAACAAGCTTGTTCAAGTCTAAAAATGCTGACTTTATGTATCCCAATTCACATAGCAATCAAATATACAGAGGCCACAACAGTGAGAGGCCCACGTACTGCAAAAAAAAAAAAAAAAAAAAAAAATAGAACGGCAACATGCAATAGACAGAAGCAGAGAGAAAACAGTAAGAAATACCACTCTGATCAGATACATAAAAACAAACTGTCATCACTGCATGATAACTCTAGTCGACAAAGACCAAGTAAGAAAATTTAACTCTAAAAATAAGTAGAATCAAATTGAGTAAATAAATAATACAAGCAACTAATAAAAAGCTAAGCAAATAAATACATAAAAAGAATAGAAGTCATAAATAGAGCAGAATTAACCGCTCTATGTCAGTAACATTAGCCTGTGAATATGGAATTCTCACAACACTTAGTCACATGCTGGGATTGAAACATACATCTAATTTCTCTCCATCAAAAAGTAGCACAACTGTGAAGATAGAGGTCTCAAAAATGCTCCACTTATTATATCTGCAAAGGACTTATAATAATAGATTAATTGAAAAATATGAAATTATAAAGGAAACATTAAAATTTTGTTGGGATTATCCCAAAGCAGAACTTAGATGGTATTTAATTTTTCCAAATGACTTGACCACTTACAAAAAAGAGAAAACCAGTATGTGTTTAGTCTTTCCATGAAGAACCTGAGAAGGAACAAGCAGAGTTAAACCCTTAAGAGGGTATTTGTTGAGTACCTTCCCTGTATAAGATACTGAGGGGCCCAGAGATGGATCACAAATGGGCCATGTCTTCAGTGAGCTTGTATTGGCACATAAGATAAGACTGTAAGTAATTATAGTACAAGATAGAAAGTGATACATGCTATAAAAGAAGACGTATAATAAGTACCAGGGAAGTAAGGAGAGGAGGGAAATTAATTCAGATGAGGAAATTCAAGAAGGAACTGGAGCAGGTGGCATTGAGATAGCTGGACGTGGATATTTCCATTCGGAGGGGATGAAGCACAAGGAAGACAGCAGGAAAGGCTGGTTATCCTGAGCACAGGGTGGCAGGGCTGGCCTGAATGTGAAGTGTATAGGGCAAGTCAACGAGAGGGGCCATCCAACAGGCAGCAGCCACACTGTAGAAGGCCTGGAGAGCTGATCCTTCAAAACCCGCCTTTGTTCTGTGGGCAAGGGGAGGGGGAGCCAGTGAGGGTGTCTCAAACCATCCTTGTCTTCCACACATGGAGCGGACAAGCTCTTCCCAAGAAACCAGAGACCAGACTTTGGAAATGAGAGGGTCAAGGCCGTCCAGTTAGAGTTTTAAACCAGATGTATGTGATTAACCATCGGCAGAAATAAATAAAAAGTTGATGCAAACGTGTGACGAAGAAGTGTAAGAACAGCCCAAACTCCAAAGGGATCTATACATGATCTCATAAAATCCAGTCTGTAAGGAGAGCCACTCAGCACAAGGAGGGGTTAATGACAGAATCTTACTATCTAGCAATGAAAAAAAGAAAAAACCAGTTACATACAACAAAAGAAAAACTACATTGCAGCATTATATATGACAGGGAAAAAGCAAGAAATAAAAAGTATCCATCTCATTCAATCTTTTTTTTCATACAATAGACATTTATGGAGACCCCACTATGCGCTGGGTACCATATCAAAGCACTAGGGATGTAGTGATGAATACAAGGAAGTTTTTTTCACTGGAAGGCTTCAGTGATGGGCAATAAAATATATAAATCAAACAATAAATACACAGTTGACAGGTGTGATGAACACTACAAAGAAAGGCAGAGGAGGGTGAGAGTATCCAGGAGGACAGGACGGGGTAGAAGCTGACAGCAGTGTGGGCAGGGAAAGCCTCTTTGACGGGTGACATCTGAACAAAACCCTACATGAAGTGAGGGTGTGGGACATGGTGGAAGGACTTTCTAAAACAGAGAGGAACAAGGGCCCTGAGTTGGGAGCACCCTGAGCGAGGGGGCTACTGTGGCTGGCTGGAGCACGGGAAGTAAGGAGAACATGGTAGGAAATGACGAAAGAGAGGCAGCAAAATGCTAGAGCGTGCCAAGCCTGTCACCACGGGAAAGCCTCTGGACATTCTCTGAGACCAACAGGGAGCCACCGAAGGTTTCTGAACAGAGGAGTGTCATGGTCAGATTCACGGTTTTACAGGGTCATTCTGGCTGCTGTGGAAGAAGAGAAGCAGGAAGACTAGTCAAGAATCTTCCAGCAACATGGGAAAGAGATGACGGTGGCTTTCGTGAATGTGGTGGGGAGAGTGAGGAGAGGTTGGATGCTGGATATATTTTGAGAGTTGCTCCAACAGAATGTGCTGCTGGCTTGGATGAGGGATGTGAGTGTGATACTGTGATGTAATAATAATTTTTTTAAAAAGCTATTTTGTTCTTCATCCCCAGTTCCTGGGCAGAGCTCCTAAAACCTTGCTAACTCCCTAAGTGATAAAGGTGCTAAGAGTCTCTTTTGTTCTACTATTTGGTCTTTGCCTTCAAGTCCCAACACAGAGTTCTTAACTTCCTTGGAATTTTCTGGGTGATAGGAGCATCTTTTGCTCTAATCTTAGTAGGCTCCTGGATACGTTACCAGAAAGACCAACTATGAGTAGAAGCTTGGAATGTTCAGCTCCACCCCTCCCCCACCACTGGCGGTGGCCATACTAATTGATCTGGCCCATGTGATGGAGCCGCAATAAAAGCCCCTCAACTACGGGGTTCAGAGAGCTCCTGGGTTGATGAACAAATCTACCCACTGGGAAGGTGGTACATGCCAACTGCACAGGGACAGAAGCTCCTGAACTCTACACCCTTCCAGACCTTACTCCATGTATCTCTCTATCTAGCTGTTCATCCGTATCCTTTCTTATACAATAACCCAGTCAACATAACTGTTTCCCTGAGTTCTGTGAGCTGTGCTAGCAAATTATTGAACCCATGGAAGGCATCGTGAGAACCCCAGTTTATAGTCAGCCAGTAAGAAGCAAAGGTGACCACCTGGGACTCACAGATGGCAGCAGCAATGGGGGCGGTGTTGTGAGACTGAGCCCTGGATGAGTGGGATCTGATGCCAAGTCCAGGGTGATAATATCAGAACTGAACTGAACTGCAGGACACCCAGCTACAGTCCACAGAGGATGGAGAACTACGTGGTGTGGAAAACCCACACACATTCTGGTGGCCAGAAGCCTTCTGTGAGTGAAGAGAGGAAAAACAGGGAGTGTGTTTTCTTTCAGTGAGACAGATGCATCAAAGGTGAATCCAAGGCTTTTGGCTCAAACATCTGGGTACAGAGTGGGGTTATTTACTGAGATGAGAACAGGGAGAGAGGAGATTTCAGGGGAGAAAAATTGAGATTGTAAATGCCAACCAGAATCTCCTTGGAAAACACCCAAGGGAGCTTAACAAGTTGACAGCAAGATCTAGCTAGAAGAAATGGCAGACGATTTCTATTGAACATCATAGATGAGCGATGAGCTGCTACTTCTTTTTTTAAAAAAAATGTTGTAAATGCTCTTTATTAGTTTTCAACTTTCAGTATCAGCTTAGAGGTGAAAGACGTTAACTATGGTTACAGGCCAGAATGTAAATCTTACCAACCTTGAAAATATAAAAATAAAGGTATATCTGGTCAAAACTGGATGGAACAGATAAAGTTCTTAATATACTCATTTTTGAAAATGGGAACTGAGAGATATTGGCTAAAACTGATACAGCAACAAAAAACTCGTCAGGAAATTAAAAGCACTTACCTCTGTAAAGCAGGTCTAGGCTTAAGGAACTGGGGGAACTGTTATTTGTTATAAGCTCTTTAGGATAACTTAAAAATTTTTTTAATACCATACCTATACTACTTTCATTAAAAACAATAAAAAACAATACTCAATGTTATTTTAATTGAATAACACACCACTGTCAAAAATACTGCCCTGTGTTCTTATTAAGCCCATAATGGACAACGGGGTGAAACAGCAAGTCCAAATAATGTCAAACAGTGGTACAACAATGGGGAAAGAAAGCATAATTTAATCAGAGGTATCAGAGGTCATAAATAAAGAGAAATCACACACACACATAAATACACACACGTTTCTTTTTTGCTTCTACAACTGTAGAAAATTCCATATAGATCAAAGACTTTAAAATTTTAAAAATCTATGAAAACAAGAAAAATCCTATGCTGCAATCATCTCACTTACAAAGAAGTGACATATTATAACCAGTGGCCAAAAAGTAAAGAATTTTAAGATAAAGGCTAGGTATGCCTGAATTCACCTTTGTAAAGTCTGCAAAAAAAAAGTAAGAAAATGAAGATTAAAAAAACAAAAATCCATTAGCTCGGTGCTTTGTGACAGCCTGGAAGGGTGGGATGGGGAGAGTGGGAGGGAGGGAGACGCAAGAGGGAAGACATATGGGAACATATGTATATGTATAGCTGATTCACTTTGTTATAAAGCAGAAACTAACACACCATTGTAAAGCAATTATACCCCAATAAAGATGTTTAAAAAAAAAAAAAAAAAAAAATCCAACTGTTGCTTCTGGGAAGATGGAGTATGTATTCTTCTCTATTCCTCCCACTTAGGACACTTAAAAAGCCTAGGTATCATGTACAAAACAGGCGCAAGGAGACTCTGAAAGATGGAGAGATGAAGGAGGACGGCTAGGGACCTCGAGATCTGAAGAACAATACAGCAGGGAGTTCCCTGAGCTTCCTTTTTGCCTCCAGTATCCCAGACTTGGAGCTGAAGAAGCCAGCGACCTGGAAATGCCCATGGGTGCTGAGAGCAAGAGCCCCAACAAAGCCCACTCCATCCAGACAACGGACCAGGAAAGAGGCAGCCTCACAACATGTAATACTTCTAGATAATAACTGCTCTATTCCAGCCAAACCCACAGAGCAAAGACCGAGCAGAGATTGTAGATCCCGCCCTTACTAGACTGTAAGGAACACCCCAGCCTCCCTACTAGGGTGTGTCAGAAAGGAAAAAGTAGGGCGGTGGGACTTTCTCCACCACCAGGTAGAAATGAGCACCCCCTCCCCCACAGTGCCTGTGAACACTACATGAGGGACCTAGAATTTGCAATGACGAGGTACCCCACGTCCTCCTCACTGAGGTGGACCAGAGGAGGCCTGGTGGCGAGTCAAGACATCCACTTCCACCGGATGGTAATGAGGACACCACTCCCCTGGCTGTCAGTGGAGGCCACCAGGAGAGCAGCAAGGAGGCACTCCTTCCCCATCTCAGCCAAGGCGTCAGTGCAGACCCAGTAAGGACCAGGGACGGCCATCGCCATATAGCAGTAATGAGCAGACCCTCGGTGGGCAACGGAGACAAAGTGGAGAACTTGAAAATCTACCCCACTGTAAGTAATGATATGGCCGCTCCTCCCCCCCCCCCCCCCGAGAGTGGTATCATAAGAAGTCACCTAAAACAGAAGGTATAAATAAGACCCATGGTCTCATAACATAATACCCGAAATGTCCATGTTCCAATAGAAAACCACTCATCATACCAGGAACCAAGAAGATGTCAAACTGAATGATAAAAACACAATAGATATCACCATCATGATGACAGAGATGTTAGATTTATCTAACAGAAATTTTAACACAGCCACGATAAAAATGTTTCATGAGCAATTACCAGCATACTTGAAACAAATAAAAAAATAGGAAGCCTGAGCAAAGAAATTTAAAACCTCAGTAAAGAAACAGAAGCTACAAAGAAAAACCCTATGGAAGTTTTAGGACTGAAGAATACAACAACTGAAATAAAAAATTCAATTGTAGGACTTCCCTGGTGGCGCAGTGGTTAAGAATCCACCGGCCAATGCAGGGGACACGGGTTCAAGCCCTGGTCCGGAAAGATCCCACGTGCCGCGGAGCAACTAAGCCCGTGCACTACAACTACTGAGCTGGTTCTCTAGAGCCTGCAAGTCACAACTACTGAGCCCGCACACCACAACTACTGAAGCCCGTGCACCTAGAGCCTGTGCTCTGTGACAAGAGAAGCCACCACAATGAGAAGCCCATGCACCACAATGAAGAGTAGCCCCTGCTCACTGCAACTAGAGAAAGCCTGTGCACAGCAATGAAGATCCAACACAGCCAAAAATAAATAAACAAATTTATTTTTTAAAAAATTCAATTGTACTGGCTCAACAGCAGAATATTAGTAAACTGGAAGTATGAATTAGTAAACAGGAAAGAATTACTAAACTAGAAGACAGAATGGTAGAAATTAACCAATCTGAATGACAGAGAAACAACAGGCTTAGAATGTGAAGGACCTGTAAAATTATAGTGAAAGATCTAACATTCATATCATCAGAGTCCCAGAAAGAGAAAAGAAAGAGGGTGGGGCTGGAAAAGCACTCAAGAAATAATGGCTAAAAACTTTCAAAATTTTGCAAAAAATATAAACCTACAGAATGAAGAATATGAATAAGCCCCAAAAAGGATAAACCCAAAGAAATCCACATCAAGATAAGCTATACTCAAACTTTTGAAAATACAGAAAAAGAAAAAAACCTTGATAGCGGATAGAGAAAGGACACCTTATCTATAGACGAGAAAATAGAATTTGAGCAGATTTCTCTTCAAAAATCATGGGGGCTATAAGGAAGTGGTACAACATTGTTCCCATGCAGGAAAAAAAAACAAAACTGCCAACTCAGAATTCTATACCCAGCGAAAACAGCCTTCAGTAATGAAGAAGAAATCAAAACATTCTCATTTGAAAGAAAATTTGTTGCCAGCAGACCTGCCCCAAAATAATGGCTAAAGGAAATTCTCAGTATGGAAAGCAATGGAATCTTGGAACATGAGGAATTAAGAAAAAAAGTAAAAATACAAGAAATTCAATACATTTTCTTTCTTCCCTTGAATTTTCTAAATTAAGCTTGGCCACTGAAGCCAAAATTACAATGCTGTTTGATGTGGTTCTCAATGTACATAGAGAAAATGTTTTTCGGACGACTATAAGTGGGAGAAGGTAAAAAAACATAAAGGGAGGAAAGGTTTCTTTACTTCACTCACACTGGTAAATGACCACATGAGTAAACTGCCATTAGTTACATATGTATATATATGTAACTAGCACATGAGGGTAAATATATATATATCCACACACACGTACATATACACATACTGATGATGTAATACTTGGAGGAAACACTAAAAAATGCTATACAAAGAGATACTCTCAAAAACACTACTGATAAATGAAAATGGAGTTCTGAAAAGTGTTCAAGTAACCCACAGGCAAAGAAAACAGAGAAATGAGAAACAGGGAGAAAACAGAAAACAAAAGAAAAAGTGGCAGATTTAAACCCGAACACCACAAACACACCAATAGTTACAAAAAATGTAAAGTGTCTAAATGCATCAATTAAAAGACAGCTGTTAGTAGAATGGATTAAAAAGCATGACCCAACTATATGTTGTCTAAAAAAATGTCACCTCTATACAATGATATAGGCAGGTTGAAAATTAAAGAATGGAAAAAGTTACATCATTAAAATATTAATCAAAAGAAAGTGTGATTGGCTATATTAATATCCAATAAAGTAAGCTTCAGAGCAAAGAAAATTACCAGAGACAGGGAGGGACCTTAAATAATTATAAAAGGGCCAATCCACCAAGAAAATATGGCAAGCCCAAATGTGTATGCACCAAATAACAGAACTATAAAATATATGAAAAAAAAACTGATAGAATTGAAAGGAGAAATAGGCAAATACATAATTACAGTTAAAAACTTCAACACCTCCTGTCTCAATAATTGGTAAAATAAATAAGTAGATCATCAACGAACAGGATCTAATTCTATAGAAGACTCCAACCAACGACAGCAGAATACACATTCTTTCCAAGAATCCACAGATTATATACCAAGATAGAACATTTCCTCAGCCATAAAAACAAATCTCAGCAAAGTTAAAAGAACTGAAATCGTACAGAGTACATTCTCTGATCTCAACGGAGTCAAACTGGAAATCAGTTAACATACAGAAAACAGGAAAATCTCTCAACTTCTAGATAATCTATGGGTCTACACACCCACTAGGATGGCTGTAATCAAAAAGACAGATAATAACGAATGTTTTTGTGGATGTGGAGAAATCAGAACCCTCATGTGCTGGTGAGAATATGAATCGTGCAGCCATTTTGGAAAACAGTCTGGCAGCTCCTCAAAAAGTTAAAGACTTATCATTTGACCTAGGAAATTCACTATTAGGTATATATCCCGAAGAAATGAAAACCTGGCCGCATAAAAACCTGTACACAGACATCCATAGCAGCATTATTCATAATAGCCAAAAGGCGAAAACAACCCAAATGCCCATCAACTGACAAATGGATAAACAAAATGTGGTAAAACCGTACAATGGAAGCTGATTTGGCCATAAAAAGGATGGCATACTGTCACATGCTACCTCAAGGATGAACCCTGAAAATGTGCTAAGTGAAAGACAGAGTCACAAAAAAACCACATACTGTATGATTCCATTTATAGGAAATGTTCAGAATAGGCAAATCTACAGAGACAAGGTAGATTAGGGACTTCCTAGGGCTGGGGCAGGATGGGGAAATGGCCCAGGCATAGCTAAAATATATGGAATTTCTTTTGGCAGTGGTGAAAACATTCTAAATTTGATTGTAGTGATGGTTGCACGTCTGTGAATATACTGAAGACCATCAGGTTGTACATTTTAAATGGGTGAAATACATGCTGTGTAAATTACATCTCAATCATGCTATTCAAAAAAATCCATGGGTCAAAGAGGAAGTCTCAAGGGAAATCAAAAAATTGAACCGAATGAAAATGAAAATGCAACATAGCAAAAGTGGGACACAGCTAAAAGAGCACTGAGAGAGAAATGGATAGCACTAATGCATTCATTAGACAAGAGGAAAAGTCTCACATCAATAATCTAATCTTCCACTTCAGGAACCTAGAAAAACAAACCCAAAAGAATCCGAAAGAAGGAAACTAAAGATAAGAGCAGATATCAGTGAAATCGAAAACAGAAAAATAGAAAAAAATCAGTGGCATAAAAAGCTGGATCTTCTCAAAGGCTGATAAAATCGA
Source organism: Phocoena sinus (assembly GCF_008692025.1). Taxonomy (NCBI): domain Eukaryota; kingdom Metazoa; phylum Chordata; class Mammalia; order Artiodactyla; family Phocoenidae; genus Phocoena; species Phocoena sinus. The sequence goes on along the minus strand of NC_045775.1, from coordinate 86,135,385 downwards.
CAAACCTCCAGAAAGACTACCAAGATAAGAGAAGACAAAAATTGTCAACATTGGGAATTTAAAAGGGTACCACTACAGAGCGGGCGGACATCAAAAGGATGGGAAAGGAATACTATGGACAACTCTACACACACATATGACACCTTAGATGAAATGGACCAATTTCCAAAAAAACACAGACAACCACAACTCACCCAAAATGAAGGAGATCAGTTGAACAGCCCTGTAAAATAAATTGAATTTGTAACTTAAAACTTATCAAAAGAAAAAAAATCTCCTGGCTCAGATGGTTTCACTAGTGAATTCTACAAAACAGCACCAATTCTACACGATCTCTTCCAAAAAACAGAGGAGGAAAGATTTCCCAATTCATCTTATGAAGCTAGTATTACCCTGTTATCGAAACCAAAGACAGCACAAAAAGGAAAGCCAGAGGCCAATATCCTTTATGACTATTGCAAATACTGTATTTTATTTATTTATTTATTTATGGTACGCGGGCCTCTCACTGTTGCGGCCTCTCCCATTGCAGAGCACAGGCTCCGGACGCGCAGGCTCAGCGGCCATGGCTCACGGGCCCAGCCACTCCGCGGCATGTGGGATCTTTCCAGACCGGGGCACGAACCCATGTCCCCTGCATCGGCAGGCGGACTCGCAACCACTGCGCCACCAGGGAAGCCCCGCAAACGCTGTATTTTAAAATAAGAAATATGTTTTTGGTCTTTGACCCTCAGTTCCTGGCACAGAGCTCCTAAAACCCTTGGTATTTCCTAAGTGTCTTTTGTTATGTTAATGAGGTCACTTTGGGAAAGTCCCTGGGGCCCCTTATCTTGTCTGCCCCATGGGGGAGGGGCTCCTTAAGGAAACAAAGTTTCATCTGAGAAATGAAGAGGAATAGGAATTGTCCAAGCCAAGAGGGGTGGAAGGGTCTCCCACGGCAGCGGGAACAGCACATGCAAAACTCTCTGGAGTGGACATGACTGTGGTCCATAGGAGGTGCTGCCAGAAATCCAAGAGAGAGGGTGAGAATGACCAGTCCTGGCCTTGTCGTCCACTGCCTGGATTTACCCCCGAACTAGTGGGAAGTAGTAACACCCAACATGGTCAAGGATATGAAGAAACAGGTACACTTTTCAATCAAGACATTGACAAAGTGTTTTGAGAGGACAGTGTTGACCCACGGGGCTCTCTGCCCTCAGTAACACTGTGCCAAAGTCTTGAGAAGAGGTTTCTTGCACTAGAGCACTTGACCCTGCCTTTGATCTGGCTCTTTTCCGGGGATTTTACTCCACATCTACGGAGACGCAAAGGGAAAAGGTATGAGCTGCATGTGTTCTCTGTGGAGGTTCCGATTCCTGAAAGCTAAAAACTGTGTGCCTCACCTTTTATCATAGTCCCTCACTTTCCTACTTCCAACTTTTCTAGCTGTCTCCTTTAATCTCTAAGTTTGTTCTTTTGTTTCCCAATGGAATGCATAGCCAACTGGTTTATATCTGATTACACTAAAGGTTTATGCTTTTATCACTGCTCGCAATTTGCACCTTTGTCTCAATTTTGATCAGGTTGTAAGAACTACACTATAAAAGTAAAATATTCACTTTAACCAAACACAAAAGAACAAATATTGCATGATTCTACTTCTATCAAATACCTAAAGCAGTCAAATTCACGGAGATAGAAAGTAGAGTAGAGTTACCTGGGATTGGCAGGAGGGGTGTGGGGACTTACTGTTTAATGGGCAGGGTTGCTGCTTGAGCAGATGCAAAAGTTCTGGAAATTGATAGTGGTGATGGTTGCAAAACACTGTGAATGTACTTAATATTGCTGAATTGTACACTTAAAATGGTCAGTTTTATGTTATATATACTTTACTGCCATGGAAAAAAAATCTTCATTTTTCACTTTCCTACTCATTTTTATTAAATAATTATGGCAAAGTAAAATGAAATATTGACAGAACTGCATAAGCACTGCTAAACGAATAAGCATGAAGAGATGGTGTTGCTAAAATTGATGTCTGCTGATAGGCACTGTCGCCATGCATATCACCCCAAATATTAACTGGTCAGCTGATCCCCAGCCTCTGGACTGGGCCTTTGAAAGGCAACTCTAGGAGCAGTGATATAAAATGTGCAAAGTCTGAGCTGTTCAAAAATAAGAAGCCAAAAAGAATTTTTCTGCAATTCAAAGGGTAAAAAAAGTAATTTTTACAAAAATGATCACAGTAAGACATCAGAAAAAGGGAAATGGGTGAGGAAATTATAACATATTAACATGATATAACAATCTACTGCCGCACGTATGTTTATTATATCAATATTTCCATGGGTTTATTCAAAATAATGGTCAGTGAACAAGGGCACAAGAAGAGTTACAATATTGTTTTAATTATATTTAAAAACTGTTAAATTCACTTATTTTATTCATCGAAATATTTTAAAGGAAAGTGCTTACATGGGACCTGAGAATCTACTGAGACTCTAAGACCAGATATTCTTTTTTTTTTTAATTTTATTGCTGTATAGTTGATTTACAATGTTGTGTTAATTACTGCTGTATAGCAAAGTGATTCAGTTATACATATACACATTCTTTTTCATATTCTTTTCCTTTACGGTTTATCACAGGATATTGAATATAGTTCCCTGTGCTATAGGGATCTTGTTGTTTACCCATCCCATATATAATAGTTTGCATCTGCTAACCCCAAACTCCCACTCCACCCTCTCCCACCCCCCCTCCCCCTCCCCCTCAGCAACCACAAGTCTGTCCTCTATGTCTGTGAGTCTGTTTTTGTTTTCACAGGTATGTTCCTTTGTGTCGTATTTTAGATTCCACATGTAAGTGACAGATATTCTTATTTAAATTGACAAAACAGGGAAGTTTTCTCAAGGGTAAGTGACACTTTCACTTAGGGTATGAATAACTATTAGGGTGACATTTGATTTACCCACAGAATTTACCTTTCACAGATGATGAAGCTGCTGTGTGATTCAACTGAACATCAGAGGCAACGTGAGAAGGACCCGCCGGCCTCCTAACAGCCATCCCAGCACTGTTTCCACACCTGGGATCCTTATTCAAGGTGTAAAACGTGAAAGCCTCTCACTTAGATATTCCATAACAGCCTTCCCAGTTTTATCAATGGTAAGAGTATGTCACCATTTGTATTTACTTATTTCTCTTTTTGTAACATGATCCCACTCTGAGAATGGCACTTATTTTGATTATTATTAAGTGGACTATGTAACAAATTCCAAGTGATCCTGAGTGCGTAAGTGTCCCAAACAACAGACTCTGCTGCCTTCAGTATAACCAGGTATAAATCCAAGAAGCAAAATTTCAAATAACATGAAAATGTCCGGACCAGAGGGCTTCCCTGGTGGCGCAGTGGTTGGGAGTCCGCCTGCTGATGCAGGGGATGCAGGTTCGTGCCCCGGTCCGGGAAGATCCCACCGGCCGCGGAGCGGCTGGGCCCGTGAGCCATGGCCACTGAGCCTGCGCGTCCGGAGCCTGTGCTCCGCAATGGGAGAGGCTGCAACAGTGAGAGGCCCACGTACCGCAAAAAAAAAAAAAAAAAGTCTGGACCAGAGGTTGCAAACTGGCAGGCCATGGGCCGTCATGGCCGGCAGGCCTGTTTTGTTGTGTTCATCTGGTGTTTTTAAATATTGAGCTAATATATGGAAACAGAGTTTGCACATACAAATTCTCTTGTCTGGTTTATCTTGAAAAAATCAGCAGATTGGGCCCTCTGTCCCCCACTCCATACCGATGTGTGCAGGGGGGGCAACCAGCTTTAGCCAAGACAAGGGTTGGTCCTCCAGCTCTCCTGCCTGCTTCCCCGACCCTGGCCCCGCTACAAGCATCTCACGGGACCTGCTCACGCACCACTAGGCCCACTCCGTCTGCTACCTGTCTAGACCTCAAGTCCAAAAGCCAATCTTCAGATGCTACTAAGACTGTAATGGAGACTGGGGAACCTTCCATTCTATTTCTCCTCACTAGTCTTTTTAGACTGCTGACTTCAAGTCTCAGCTGTGGCAATGAGATCCCAGCTCAGGAACTGAGATTCCCTGAATTAAACATGTGGCTTCCCATCTCTTAAGCAAGTGAGTGAGGGGCCAGGGGCCTCCCCGTCCCTGCTGGGTTGGTTTCTGCCAATGGGCTGAGTTCTCTGACACGCGCCGGCCAGCGCATGGAGGTGGTGACGTCCACTTCTGCAGGCGGACGTAACATCTGAGGGTACACTGCCACTGGCCTGGGAGTTTCCTGTCCACCGGAGGCCCTGATCCAATCCTGGAGCCAGGGCTGGGCACGGATTCGACTCACGCCCTGGTCTCATCACCACCTGCACTAAACCCATCCTTCAATCTCAGACTCATCACTTCTATTCCTGGGCCATCAGTCAGATGAGATCAATTCCCAGTATTATATATTCCTCTGTGTAAGAAGCTGGGTGCAAAGAATCAGCCTGTATCTAATGAGCAGGAAAAGTATTTTTGCTGAGTAGACTCTGCAAACATCCATAGCTAGAAATTTCGTATTTAGTTTTTAACTGGCAGCCTCATGACAGACTTAAAAGTTGTGTGTGTGCGTGGGCCTGTGTGGCGGTGTGCATAACACACGCAGACAGAGTCATCCATGAAGCCCTTCAGGTTCACGGTGCTTCATGTAATAAGATACTGTATCCAAAGCTGACGGAGAGTTTCCTGTCACAAAAGGACACATCTGCTGGGGCAAAAGGCAGAGGCAGCTGGAGATGCTGCTTTATATATATATATACACACACACACACACATATATACATACATATGGAGGGGGGAGACTATATCTCTCTGGATTTCAAGAAAAGTCACAAATCGAAAAAATAACAAGCTCTCCCTTCAAATGACGGAGTTCTTTGGTCCCACCCATGGAGGTGTTTGGGAGGAACCAGGCTCTGAGTAGGACTAGGGTGGCTGGGAAGATGCTCCTGGCACTGAATCCCTCGGTCCACGGGGTCCTGGGGCCCAGCAGACAGGCCCAGGGGCCTCCAAGGCTTCTGCTGCCCCAGTCAATCCGGGGCAGGCCAGTCACGAGCAAAGTTCTCCTGGCTGTTAAAGAGGCTGAACCAGGGCGGCGAGCCCAGTGAACACATGGCAAGATAAACAACCCATTGATACAGCCCCCCACCTTGTGCCTCACGGAATTTCTAGAACCCTCCGATATCTCTTTAAAATCTATTCCAGTGGAAGGACAAGCACAGGCCCCATTCACTAGAGGGCTATGTCCGTGGTCCACAAGGTCACTATTTGTCCAGAGATTTTCCAAGAGATTGACATGCAAGAGACGGGCTGGCTAGTCAGCATCAATGTAAAGTATACGTATGATAATTATTTTTCATAATGATCTTGTAAAAAGCAAATCAATCTCTTCCTTTCCAAGATAAGAAACTGTGCTTGAAGTCTGAGGGACACCAGTGAAGAAACAGTAAATAAGTAAACAAACACACTGTACTCTTCTGTAATCGTGTTTCTCACGTCTTCCTTAGAGTTATTCATGGTTTTGAATTTTCTATTCAGTTGTTTACCACTAGCTGGCTTTCAAAAAACCAAAACCAGTTATGTACTTTACTGCCTTGGCTACTTCCTGCCAAACAGACCATCTTGGATTACTCGGGTAACGGGTCATACTCTCCTTCCTGAAGCCACAGGAGCAAGGGGGACAGGGGGATGGGTTCCAAGGATGTTCAGTTCTTGCTATCAGCACACTCAGATTCTAGGGCAGCCAACAGAGGAACGACGTGAGGTTTGTATCGTATCAATTTTGCAAAATGTTCCGTGAGCACAGTGCAGCCGAGGTGGGATACACATCCCGCAGCATCCAGACAGACAGCCTGGCAAAAATCACCCCCAAAGCTCACCAAGGCAGCAACTCTGCCTCAGGAAATAACAATGACCCTGGACAGCTGTCAAAGTATTTCTGCATATATGACACCTGGGCGTGAAAGAAGTGCCTCCCGACACGTATCTCATCTGGAGGAGTAAAGTGATCTGGGGGAGTTTCTCACACAGCCAGGTGGGAAACAAGATCCTTGCTGGAAAAATGCTGAGCGCCGGCCCTGGCCACGCTGAGTATTCTTATTTAGAAAAGTCTCCAGCTTGTGTTTCACGTAAATTGCAGCTCAGAACTGTCGCAGAACTTGTTCTGCATCCGTCCGGACTGCAGGTTTAGGTTGTACGACTATGAAGCGAATCCTGCAGCCCTCAGCATCCTTAATTTTACTGGGTTTCATCTCCTTGTGGCTCTAGACCTCCTTTTGTTTTTTCTTCATTTTCCATTTTAGTGACAGAAGGGGTTTGACCAAGAAAGGATTAGGTTTGGAAGAGATCATTCAGAGGGTAAAAACTTTCCAGTGTATAGGCATTGTTTAGGGGGAATTACAGAATCCAGGGAGTCGTCAAGTTCTGGTGACTGTTTCAGAACAGACCCTTTGCAGAGCCTGCTGGCAGATGGGGGCGGGCAGGGAGGGAGGAAGCTCTGAGCTGGGGAGTGGTGATAAAACTGTAACCTAGATTCAAAATTCTCCGTGCAGGGCAACAGTTGAAAGCAATTTTTCTTTTATTGCCCCGGGTTAGATGTTAAATCCTGGGATTTGTCTTTCAGCCCATGCGTTGGTAAATGAGTTATGGCAATTTGGGTTTTGCTGTTTGCCCACTGTCATCGTGAAGTTGTACGAGGCTATCCAGGCAACCTACCCCATCCGCCCAACCACCTTGTGCCAGAGTTTTATTTTCTGTTTGGTTTTCAGTCCTTGAAGAGCCTGCCTTCCAAACAAATTGACCACTTGCTTAAAATAAGCAGATCAAAGTATAGGAAAGGAACTCACAATTGCCGCTAATTGCTACCTGATTTCATTTTTCAATCAAGTGGTTGCTTGCATTCAACTCTAGTCAGCAGTGATTTACATGGTGGGGACCTATGGGCATACTGGGGCCTCGGGCTAAACTAAGAAAGCGCCCTATTTGGCAAATTGACACTCCTTTCCAAACGTCCCAGAATCATAACATTTTTGTCCACTTTGCTTCCTCCCTGGCTTCTGATTACCAGCTCAGTGGTCTTCATACACCCATGTGTCGTACCATTTGCCTTTCACTGCAAAGACCACCAGGGCTTCAAGGAACATCAGGATGTATGAATCTTAAGGATCGTTATGTTGATTCTTATGGCTCCACCTTCATCAGACTTAGTATGCTTCATCAAGATAATAGTCAAACCTACTAACGCACTTAGTGGAAAAAAGGAGGACCGGAGTCCTGCCAATGATGCACATTTGTCCAAAGATTTAGGATCAGTAAGTAACAACTCCCCTGATGTCACGTGACTTCAAAACACAAAATTGAAAACAGCAAGACCAAATGAAAAGAAAAAAACATACAAAACAAACAAACAAAAATCACTGCAGAGAGTGAAGCGTTAAATACATACATCAGCTATCAAATCAACCAATACCTTTGGCAAAACCATTAGCACTTAAAAGCCGGGTTAAGGATGAGGTAAAATAAAATAAAGACTCCTGTGAGAAGTAACACTGATGCTAGATGTCAAACAACTAAAAATATAAAGCAGTATTGAGAATGTAGACATGGTAAGTTTTACCACCCAGCGTTCCAAGCTCCACAGAGGTAGACAAACACAAAAGATACAACGTATCAATCCCGGAAACCTCTACAGGAGGAGGGAGGGACAGAGCGGATAATAAACAAACAACCACATGTCAGATAGTGATAAAAGCTCTATAGAAACTCCACCGGGACTACAGGGCACAGAGAGACCGGGGCTGGAGCTGTTGCAGGCTGGCATATATATTTTCTAATTCCCTTAAAAATGTGAGCTCAAGCTAGAGGCGGCATCTTCCTGGCCTTCCAGACAGTTCACCAGAGAAGGCACAAAGAATGATGCACATTCTCCTAAGGAGACCAGCTTTGACACCAACAGTGTATCACTCCCAACCCTGCAGAAGGGAAACTTCCATCAGATAGAAAAGGGGGGGCTGCGATTTCTCATCATCCCTCCTCTTCACCATTCCAGTGTTTTGTTAGAGAAAATGTACAGTTGGCCAACATGTAATTCTGCTTTAGGATACTGGTGATAGAGAGGGTCGGTGGGCAGTTTTAAAATAGCAATAATGACTTTGGGTAGCATTTGTTTTAAAACTCTTTCCCATCCAGATTCCTAAAGGAGCCCCGTTTGTACACAAAGGGACTTGGAAATCTACTGAAAAGCGCATTTCCCCTGCTTGTGTGTGAGTGGACATGTCTGGGGACCCCAATGACACTGAGTAGACTCAGCAGCTCGGGGGTGTCAGGATGAGGGTCTGGAAGAGAGGCTGCCCCTGCAGAGAAGGGCTCACCTGACTCTGAGTCTTCTGTTTCAAGACAGGAACCTGGGATAAAATGAAGCATTTTCTTTTCCATTGCAAATTAGCTTACAAAAGCAGAATGATGATTTTTAAATGTGTGCAACGTCAGAAACCGAAATATGCATGATTTGGAGAGAAACCTTTGCATAACAGCAGGAGACAGGAGCACCTAGACAATCTGATGACTTGCTACAGAACCACTGGACAGGAGAGACTTTGGGGGGCATAATGCTCTGAGGCTTTGGAGGAGGAAGCAGGACATCTGTTCTCATCCAAGGGCTAACCAAATCTCCAAGGCCTGTAAGGCAGCAAGCTTTCTAAGTGGATTAACTGTATCCTCCCAACAACCCTATCAGGAAGCGACTGTCATTATCCTACAGATGAAATAACTGAGGTTATAGAGGTTTATTATCTCACCCCCGGATCCACAGCTAGTAAGTGGGTGAGCTCAGATTTTTGGGCAACAGAGTGAATTACCACACAAGTTAGTATATTTCAGAGGGAAAGGGCACAGTATTAAGATATGTGCTAGGACAAGAAATGTAAACCATGAACACCATGGACAAACCAGGATGGATGGTAACCTTCGTTACCACCTGATTTAAGTGAGATGAAACAAAAAGTATCTTTAAACATTATTTAGTTATTTATTTACACAATGATTGTTTATTGAGTACCTACTACGTGCCAGGCACTGTTGTAGATAAATTCCCTTCCTTCATGGAGCTTACGTCCTAAAGTGTGCATATGTGTCTATGTGCACGTGTGTGTGTGTGTGTGTGCGTTCAGTAAGTGTGTATGCATGTGCAACAGTGAAACAGATTTAACATCTTTTCTCCTGTAAATCTGTTGAAATAAAACTTTGTCCTATTAAAATTTACATGGTAGCTCAAGTTATAACGGGTTGAACCTCTAACCTATGAATCCTTCATATGTTAAAAATATATTTCAAAAGCATTAGAATTCTACCTTCCCTAAGTTAGGGAGGTGGAGAAGGCTAGACCAAGATTCAGGAATCTTAGATGCACGTTCTAGCACTGATACTACTTAGGAGTGAGGTTACTTTGCCTTCTCGTAGCGTTTTCTGTCCTACGCAGTGCACGGTCACCGTGAGATCACACTCACCTTAACTCTGCAGTCACAGCTTGCTTTCACATGTTATTTCAGTCGGTCCATACAATGACCCTACGTAGCAGGCAGGACGTTATTTTTGTCCAACTTTACAATGAAAATCTGAGACGGTCCAAATGACGTAATAAGGCTCCAGCAGGAAACTCGAGCGCAGGCCCCTGGGTCCAGGTTAAGGGCGAGCGAGACAAGGCACATCAAGGCGCTCTGGAGACCACGGATGGAGGTCTAGAACTTCATATTCGTCTCCATGGAAGGCAGGGTGACAGGGTGAGGCACAGCGGAGTGACCAAGTACACCTGCCGCGGACCCACCCCTTCCACTTAACAGCTGTGACACCTAGGCTCTCTGAACCTGTTTCCTCATCTAATTTTTAAAACTGGAGTTCCTAATGGTGCCTGCCTCCCGGAGTTGCTATGAGGATTAAATAAGATAATGGGTGTAACGCACCTGACCCAAATACCTGGCATGGAATAAGGCTCCATCCTTGTTAGCTATTGTTATTCTATGAGAGAAGCCACCATAGAGGCATTACCCCGCCTCACCCATCTCCACCCTCCATGCCACAGTAGAAGACTGTGCTGGGGTGCATTGCACTGCTCAGGTTTCCCAGCCCTTGCATCACAGGAAACAAGCTCAGGAATCGGGAGCAGCAGAAACGGCAGTGGCAGAGTCACAGAAATATGGCAACGGGGTGTTTCACGGCCCTGTGCCTCCATAAGGGGCATCCAATGGTGAACAAAACCTTTAGGCTGCCTTAGAGGAGTTCCTCCAATGCAGGGTGGGCATGTGTACTCTGTTTCATTTTCACTCGAGATTGCTAAACGTAATGGTGAATTTGATTTTTCTGTCTTTCAACACGTGGGCCTTTGTATGCCAACACTGCGGAATGACATGAAATTCACCTTTAAAATACGACTTTGTCCTTGCTGGTTATCTATTTCATATATAGTAGTGTGTATCTGTTAACCCCAAACTCCTAATTTATCCCTCCCCCGATTTCCCCTTTGGTAACCATAAGTTTGTTTTCTGTGTCTGTGAGTCTGCTTATGTTTCGTATATAAGTTCATTTGTATCATTTGTTTTTAGATTCCACATATAAGCGATATCATATGGTATTTGCCTTTGCCCAGTTTACTTCACTTAGTATGATCATCTCTAGGTCCATCCATGTTGCTCCAAATGGCATTATTTCATTCTTTTTCATGGCTGAGTAATATTCCATTGTGTGTGTGTGTGTGTGTGTGTGTGTACACACACATATATACACATATATACGCATACGTATACACACATATATATGTATATATATGAAGGAAGAGGGGAGGGGGAGTGGTATATATATATATATATATATATATATATATCACATATTCTTTATCCATCCCTCTGTTGATGGACATTTAGGTTGCTTCCATGTCTTGGTTATCGTAAATAGTGCTGCAATGAACACTGGGGTACGTGTATATTTTTGAATTACAGTTTTCTCCGGATGTATGCCCAGGAGTGGGATTGCAGGATGATATGGTAGCTCTATATTTAGTTTTTTAAGGAACCTCCATAGTGTTCTTCATAGTGGCTACACCAACTGTATAGCACAGAGAATTATACTCAATATTTTATAATAAGCTATAAGGGAAAAGAATCTGAAGAAGAATATATATATACACACACACACATATATATATGTATGTGAATAATTGAGTCACTTTGCTGTACACCTGAAACTAACGCAACACTGGAAATCAGCTCGACTCCAATCGAAAAATTAAATTAAAAGAAATTAAAACATATGATTTTGTCACAACCACAAAGAAGGCCTTCAGAGAGATTCCTGTACCCTCCCCTGGAACTACTGAAGAGGGAGAGGAATACACACATCTTCAAACAGGAGTAAACTATAAAAGTCAAGGTGAAGAAAGCCCTTGGACAGTATGAACAATGTGCAGGATTGTTGCAGGAAGTACATCAATTAGGATTCATTACATTTAAGAGATGTCACTGCAAGAGAGTAAACTATAACTGTGCGTGTCTCATTTAGCATGACAAGACACCATTGTTCACACAACACTTTAATGTAATGAACACATGTTTCTCTTGGCCTAAGTTTCTTTTGCTGTAGAAGTAAAATCTTAGTTGTAAATGTTTTCCTTCCCTACAGAGTATCTCATATTATCCCCATGGAAATATTAAACAGATGACACAGATACAGATCCCTACTTCTACTAATTAAATGCAAGAACCAAGTAGGGAAGACTTGCCAGGATTACAACACAAAGCTGATGGCAGAAGTGGAGCTGAACAGGGTCTTCCTACTTCTAATCTGGAGATATCTTTTCCAAAATGTAGGTCCAACACTTCTTCAACTGCTGACCTATTGCTCTTCTATCCAAGTATGGAAATATAGCAGATAAAACAAAGGCAGAATAATCAAATCCTTCATACTGAAAAACTAGGAAAGTGCATACTATTTTCACCTTACATTAAAGAGAACCCATTGTGATAGTCCATAAGCAGGACATATCCATGGACTTTAAATATTACATAGAAAGCACTTTTTTTTAAAGTACCATGTAAAATGTCACTGAGTAATCCAACAATGTGGACACAGAGCCTCCTCTCACTACAAACATATAATATTGATATCTAGCCACACTCAAAATAAAGGAAAATGTGTAGGAAGCCAGGAATAAGGAGAGAAATCAAAACGAAAGTTGTCAGTAGGATTTCAAGCCACAGTGAACCAGGGGGATTCCAGACAAAATACCTGCCCTGTGTGCTAGGGTCTGGCGTTTGAATACCTACATGAGGACAAGAAATGTGACTTCACACCAGTAAGGGAAGGACTCACGCATAAATTCCTGAGTTCCAAGAGCTACTTTGTCCTAAATAAAAAAATAAATAATAAAAGTTGCCTATAGTCAGGAAAAATGGTAGGAAACATGTCAACTTTTTATGGCCTTGGGCAGAGGGAAAATTCAGCTGTGAGGTATAACATTCAAGGTCTACCCCACCTTATAAGATATATATAAGATCTATTTACCTAGAGTCATTTAGGAAAACCAAATTCTTGAGTCATATAGGAAAGCCAAACTGAGAACCAAGCTAAAATCAAGCTAACACTAAAAACCAATCACTGAAACCCTGGGTCCCAGCAAGAACACTCAAAACCATTTTGTAAGAACCTTTCGCAACATGAGGAAAACAGACCACTACCAAGTAAACATCCCAGAAAACATCTCAGAATTTAAGTTATGCGCCAAAAATCATACACCTGCAAAATATGTAGGAAAATGAACCTGGGATGTGAGCCAAGGCAGTCTGGCCTGGCTCCTGCTAAAGCAGGTAATCATATTAAAACTGAAGTGTAACCACAAAAGGAATAGAAACAGAATGTATGATAATGTATAAAAAAATGAAGGAAAAATTTGACTAAGCCAAAACATGGCAAGAAAAGAAAACTGAAGACACCAAGTAAAAGCACAGTAAACAGAGAGCAAAGTCCAAATATATCATTACGCACGATATATGTAATTATGTCTCCTTAAACTACAGATATTTGAAAATTTAAATTAAAGATACAAAATCAGTTACAAGTGGTTTAATAAGCTACAGTTAAAGGAAAATTATCCAGTTGATTTGATAGTTATAGTAAGGGAAAAGATATGTCTGGAAAATATAGATGTGAAAAACATAGATACAGAAGAAATACATATGCAAAATGAAGTTTATTTTGAACAACAGTAGGAATATAACAAAAAATAGACTCTGAGCCACAAGAAAATTATTTAAAATAGAGTAGTTAATACATAACTTAAAAAGTAAAGGAAGAATTCACTCAGAAGATATAACAATATTGAACTAGTATTTACCTAATAACATAGCGTCAAAATACTGCTATATAAAGCAAAAACTGAGAAAATTACAAACAGCAACTGACATCACAGTCTTAGAGGTTGATTTTAATGTACCCCAGAACCTAAAATATAAAGTAGCCCAAAAATTAGTAACGCTATTAAAAATTTGAACACCGTAATTTGAAATTTCATCTAGTCCTCTGTGGGTATGTATATATGTGTGTCTGTATATGTACACATGTGCCTGTATAAAACCCTGCAGACGATAGAGAATACACAATCCTTTGCAAGCACGCCTTGACATGTATTTTTAAATGGTCACCTATTAAGTCACAGAGGATATCTCCATCAGTATCAAAAATCAATCAGGTCTATATAACCAAAATGGACTAAAATATGAATAAAATGAAAAATAACCACACATCTCTATGTGTTTATTAATGAACTACTACAATTCTAAATAATTACCGGGCTACAATAAAAAAAATCTCAAGAAAATTTAAAAATACTGAAAACTGAACAGTGAAAACTCTTTATATCAAATCTATGCAATGCAACTAAAATAGGATCAGAAGGAAATACTTCTAGCCTTAAATACATATATTGCCATTCCTCTAAGTTATAACCATTTGGGTCATGAGAATTCATATTTAAGAAGAGTTTCATTTCATCTCATAAAGCATTTATTTGACTTCATAAAGACCAAATTGGATTTTATAGACTTTAAATTGGTGGCTAATACATCACGCAGTCATCTTTTCAGCTTTATCACTAATATGTTGTGTTAAGTTCTCCTCAGAATACAGATGGTTGCATCATCTCCCTGAATTCTTTGCCATGGTGTTTATTGTTATTATTATAATTTGCAATAAAGATAAATTTACATAACTTAGAGTATCATGAATACGTTTTGTTTGTAACATAGTCAAGTGTCAGTTTTTCATTGCTTTGAATTTAATGAGAACAAGTAGTCATATTTTGAAAAAATGTATTAAGGGAAAATGGCTTATTAGAAGTTATAACAACTAAAGTAAACTACTGAAATAACTTTGTCCATTTTAATAAGACTAATGTCATTTAGCCATGCCAACTGTGGAGCTTATGAGTTCATAAAAATATTTATCATTGAAAATACTGAAAGCAATGTTAAATATGTTTTCAACTGTAAGTGTTTTTTCAGGGATTAATTACCCTTGTAAGGTGGGGGGTCAACATATTGGAAAGCAAGTAAATTCAATAATTAATGAGCTAAGCTTGCAATTCAACAATTTTTTTAAAAATAACAAAATACGGGCTTCCCTGGTGGCGCAGTGGTTGAGAGTCCGCCTGCCGATGCAGGGGACACGGGTTCGTGCCCCGGTCCAGGAAGATCCCACATGCCGCGGAGCGGCTGGGCCCGTGAGCCACGGCCGTTGAGCCTGCGCGTCCGGAGCCTGTGCCCACAACGGGAGAGTCCACAACAGTGAGAGGACCGCGTACCGCAAAAAAAATAAAAATAAAAAAATTTTTAAATACACCCAAATAAAGTAGGAGTAACTAAATAATAAAGTTCAGAAATTGATAAATTAGAAGCCAACCAGAATCTAATTCTTTGAAAAAGAAGCCAACCAGAAAAATTCATAAACTTCTATGAATTTTGATCAAAGTAAAGAAAGATAAAAATAACAATATTAGGAATAATAAAGTAGAACTTAAATACAAACAAAGTGGAGATTTTTTAAACCATAAAAAATAAATTTCTTCCCATAAATTTAAAAACACAAATGAAATAATGTCTTTCTAGAAAAATAAAAATACAGATTCCAAAACTGAACTAAGAGGACATAGATAAGCCAAACAGAACTATAAACTTTAAAGCAATTAAATCATTGGTGAAAATCTACCCATATACAAACCATCCAATTCACTTGGTTTTATAGTGAGTTTTTAAAACCCTACAAGGAACAAATAAGTTTACACAAAAGGTTCTTTGTATACCTCTTTAGGGCTTCAAGCTATATGAAAGAATTCTGTAAAAAATAAAGCATCTTATCAATGATAAATATTATTCTCACTCTTAAAGTTGATACAAAGACTAATATTTTGGGTAGAAAATCACCTGCTATTATTTTTAAAGGTACAAAAATATGTCTTTGGTAGAGTGCAGTGATAATTCTAGAAGGCACCTGAAACAGTCTTTAGAAAGAGACCCACTGAAGTCATCCTTTGGACAGAAAACAGGAAATGTATGGTTGGCCCAATAGGAAGAGTTGGAGGTTTTGAGGCGGTAAGAAATTAGAAGTCTTCTTTGAGCTTTATTAGGAACAAACACAGGCCATCAGGAGGACCTGGCTTTAGACGTATGTTCAAAGCGAGATGTGGTTCAAATAATAAGTGAAGACCATGAGCTTCATCCACTGACCAACCAGCCAGTAAATATGCTTCAGGAAAACAAAATATGACAAAAAGAAACAGATCAAAGGCAAGGATAGGTTTTTCCAGAGATCAGGATCTCAGTAACCAGGTGGATATTAACCAAAGAAAGTCTGGTTTCTATTTTAAATTCAGGATCGTCTGGAGCCCAGAGGACCAAACTGCTTTGTCTTTCCCTTAAAATAATAATACAAGTTATTCAATTTCAAGACAACAGGACGAAGAGAAGTGGAAAATGCTGCAGCCTAAGCCCAAGTTCAAGGGTAAAGGAAGTGAAAAGGGCAGGTGAGAGCTGACACCTGGAAGAGGCAAACAGGCCAGCTTCCCAAGACTGCAAGATAAATGAGGGGGTGTCTGGGGGAACCACTGAGGACACAGAAGGGGGCTTTGTTACTTTAAACAGCAGGGGGACCCGCTGCTTTGTCCCAGCACCCTGAACAGAGGTAGAATGCATGCCCAAGTTTACCCAGTTTAGGACAAATCCCACTGACCCACGTCACGGGCAAGGAAATCAGAGGACACAATCTTAGAACACTCTAGGAAAATTTTCTCTTCTTCAGTCTTTGGCTACCTATTATTCCAAGCTGTAGAACTCCATCCCTGTATACAGGATTTACTAAGGAAAGTGAGCATTTATAACTTTAAAAAATCAACAGTTCAGGGCTTCCCTGGTGGCGCAGTGGTTGAGAGTCCGCCTGCCGATGCAGGGGACGCGGGTTCGTGCCCCGGTCCGGGAAGATCCCACGTGCCGCGGAGCGGCTGGGCCCGCGAGCCATGGCCGCTGAGCCTGGGCGTCCGGAGCCTGTGCTCCGCAACGGGAGAGACCACAACAGTGAGAGGCCCGCGTATCGCAAAAAGAAAAAAAATCAACAGTTCATTCGAAATATAAACATGCAAAATGAAAGAACAATAAGAGTTCACATGCATGAGGATCTAAGTGAAAAACACATTGGGAGACGTTTCTTGCCAAAAATTTTTTTAAGAAACTTTTCAAAGGAGGGCTGAACTTGCTATGTTCTTCTATTTATTTAACCTACTTCACACACACATACACAACATCACCATCGTCATCATTTTAGGAAACTTTCTTCTCTACAGAACTTTCTTTTTGACCAAGCAATTAGAAAGTCGATTATCCCTGATAATCAAGTAAAACAATGAAAAGCTGAATCATTCAATACTCTGCCAAAAATGCATATTCTCACTTCTGACTGTAGTTATTTCTAAGTTTATATTGTGCAGCAATGTCGAAGACGATTCTGAATTCACCCTCGGGCATGACTTCAACCTCCTACAAATGCTATCAGGAGCCTCCACTGCGGGCAATCTGTGATCCCCGTTCAGCTTAATCACTAGCAACGTTTCTCCATGTTCTCTGGGGCAGGTAAGCTCAGGTACATTAGGTACACAGCATAAAGGTACCCCAAATAGAAACCATGGCATTTTGCATGTGTTAACACTCCTGTTACCCCATAGCCTCACATCCCCCTGCACTGCTCAATTCATCACCCTACCCAAACGTGAGCCAATTAAGTCATATGAGTCCTGCCAAAGCAACAGTTTTTCCAGTGCAAGAGTTAAAATGGAATTTAACGGCCAGACCACAGTTTAATGGGCTGTAAAAGTGCCCTTGGTAACAGCACAGTCTTCTCCAAAGCCAAAGAGAAAGTTGAGGGCCTAGGGGAGGTAGAGCGGGGGATCCCTGGGCATTTCCCAGCTTCTCTAGGAACAGCGCAGCAGCAGGAGGACAGGGCTGGATTATATCAAGGCAGCACCTAGAAAAGACCCTCAAGCACTAGCTTTTGGTACTAGAAACCTACACTTATTTCTCTGAGAACCGTAGCCTTCACCCCACCACGGCGGTCTCCACTCCACTCAGACCGTTCTGGCTGGGAGATACGAACATCTGTCTGTTTCCATCTTGGCGCCACCTCAGGTGCAGGGAGGAAAGAGGAAACAGTAGTCAGAGAAGCTCCACTTTTGGTACAGGCAAAGAGAAAGGCAGGACAGCAAATGCCAGGGAACAGAAACACATCTGGATGAGAAAACTGCCCACAGGCAGATGAATACACCTATGAGCTCACACAAGCAAGAACGCCTTCTAATAAAATACCGTACAATTAACACGATAACGTCACGTAAGACGAATAGATTGTGATGGGAAAAAGCAAGTGTAAAAAGGCAATGCTCAGAATAAGAACGCTTGGAAAAGGCAGAGCCTAAAACAGAAGGAGGAAAATGCAAGAGGCAGCCCAGTCCAGGGGAAAAGGAACCGCAGTGCCAGAAAACTGGTGGAGTAAGCCCTGCTACTCTTCCACCACTCCTGATGGTGACAATATTCAGCGCTCACTGCAGGCCCAGCACTGTCCTAAGAAGGGTATACAGATCTCTTCTCATTTAACCCTGACACCAAACAAGCCTCCAGGGTAGACAGGAAGATGAGACATCGGGCAGAGCTGGCTGGAATTCTGGCTCACCATCCGGCAGCAAGGTAACTTCCCCAGCTCTCAGTTTCCTCCTATCTGAAACGCGGTCATCATACCTGTCCCGGGTGGTTGTGAAAATTAGAGATAATGAACTTAAGTGACTACTAGCGGCTGTTATTAGCGTGATTGATCAGATTAAAATAATCAGGAGTGAGGGACAGAAGAAAGAGCTATAATTGAATAGAAATGGCGACAGAGAAGTAGTCATGGAAACAGGGCACGAAAGCACCCCTTTGGTGACACAGGCTCAGAGAAAGAGTAGACAGCGCCTGCGCTTGGCTCCGCGCTTTGTGTGTCCGTGGGCAACTCGGGCAAACTCTGAGTTTCAGTTTCCACCTCTACCGAGTGGGTATTAATATCTGCCCTTCCTACTTGGCAGGGCTGCTGTGAGGACCGCATGAGATGGCACCTGCGTTTACTATGACAGGCAATGAGTTTATGCAAATGTGCATAATAGACAGGGACACCCTTTCCCCCTTATTCCATTTCCCAGGCGAAATTAAAACACTCAACTAGTAGAGCCATGTCAAAACCAGGCAATTACCGGCTGCAAAGCCTTTAAATAGCACATGCCTCCTTTGGTCACCATTAACAGAAGCTAGTTAACTTAATCTGACATCGAAGGTTTGTTTCGGGCTTACCTCCTGCACCCTGCACTTTCTATAAACCATCCCTGCTTTGCGCTTCCCTCACAATTTAGGCCTTTGCTTATTCCTCTCTGGAATGTTGTTGCATTTCATCTCCAATTGACCATCTTCTGCTCATCCTTGAAAACCTAGTTTAAATGCATCCTTGGCATAAGGAAGTGCTTCCCTTCTCCCTACACTATGTATCATCTTTTCTGAATGTCTTATCCCACCTAGCACTTTCCTGGATTATGAGTGCTGTGGTGTATGCCATCTCTCCCACCAGTCTCTAGGCTTGGGGGTGCAGCAATGTTTCTTTTCATCCTTTATGGAGACCTTAGAGCATGGGACCCCTCCAGGAGCAGATGTATAAAACAGACGCAATAATGCATAAATTCTGTCGACCTGATAACTTTTTGAAATCATTACAACAACAGTAGTTGCCGTATTTTAAATTAAAAAGTATTTAAAATATAAAGTACAAACTCCACGATCCTAACAAAAGTTTATGTGGGGTGAAAATAAATGAAGATGAGAAGATCCATTCGGAGGCTCCTGCTTTCCAAAGGAGGCTAAAATGTAGTTTGGAAATGTGGGTTAATTACTTTCAAACATGCATCTGGCTTCACTGGCCTCAGTCACCACGAAAATGCTTCCTGGAGAGTGACAGCCTCAGCCCAGAGGAAGGGAGGAGACAGGGCGTCCCCGTCGTGCTGCAGGCACTCAGGTGTCCCTGGTCCCCTTCCAGGCACCTCACTAGTCAGGCGCACGGCAGCGTCTGCGTCCCTGCCAAGGCACGTCTCTCTCCCAAGCATCCAGGGCTTCCACCGTTCTAGCCTGGGTGCTGCTGGCGCCCCTCTCCCAGTAGGTGAGACCCATGAACTTCAGCCCACTGCCCTCCTTCCTCAGTAAAGAGGTCTCAGCTTTAGCAGAGGGCTCTCACACTCGGCGTTCCAGGCAGAGCAAGCCGCAAATAACTAAATTTGTACGGGTTAAAACCCCGGGGCTATTTCCAGGCCAAGGTCCACTCAAGAGCCAAAGCATGAAACTGCCCCTCCCAGGGTCCCTTTCATTGAAGCTGCTCTGTCGTCCCTGCCCTGGTCCACGGGGAGGCGGCCACGACCCAGAGGTCAACTCGCCGATCCGGGCACCCTCCCGGCCTTGGTCCCCGCCGCACCCCGCGGGTCCAGCTCGCTCACCGATCTTGGCCAGGGAGGCCAGCAGGATCCACAGGGTGATCTCGAAGGGGATCTGCACGTGGGGGTAATCCAGGGTGAACACGGGCAGTCGGCTCTCCTCGAACGGCGTCGTGCCCGGAGCCACCACGCTCGCGGGGCTGGGCGGGCTGGAGCTGGTGCCCATGACCCGCGGCGCGTCCAGCAGGGTCTCGGCCAGGGCGCCCGCCGGCCCCGCCACCTGCAGGAGCAACGGCAGCAGCAGCAGCAGCAGTAGCGGCTGAGGCGGCGGCGGCGGCGTCCGCCGGCTCCGCCGGGTACCCGCCGGCCCCATGGACTCGGCTCCCCCCGCCGCCGTCGTCCCCGAGCTCGGCCCTCGGCGCGCTCAGTGCATCGCCCCGGAGCGGGCAGGGCCGCCCTCCGGGCCCGGCACGGAGCGGGCAGCGAGAGCCGCCGCCGCGGGGCCGGAGGTCTGCAGCGCACCGGCCGGGTCCCCGCCGCGAGCGGGCGCGGCGCCTGGTGGGCGCGCACGGGACGCGAGGCCACGGCGCGGAGCCTCGGCGCCCTCAGCCGCCCTCCGCCGCCAGCCGCCGGCCCATGTCCCGTCCGCCGCCCGCCGCGGCCCGCGGGCGGGGGCGGGGCGGGGCGGGCGCGGCGCCGGGGCCGCGGGGCGGGAGGACGGGCCCGGGGCGGGCGCGCGACGCACCGGCCGAGCCCTTGGGCGACGCGGGGCCCGGAGCCGCGGGGGCGCCGGCCGCGCTCGCAGGGGCCCCACGACGCGCGCCGAAACCCGCCAGCCTCGGAGCCTGCGAGCTCTGGGCGGAGGGGCCGCGCGGTGGCCGGAGCTGTCCCCGCCCCGGAGGCCGCGGCGGGAGTCCATCCAGGGAAGGGGCCATCGCGACCCAGTCGGCGCGCGCAGGGGACCCGGGGCGCGGGGCCGGGAGGAGACGCCGGCCCAGCCCGCGCCCCGCAGAGCTCCGTGCCCCGTAGGGAAGGTTCAGAAAAGCCTCCTGTCGTTCCCCTTCCTGGGCTTAATCAGGTCGCGCACAGGGCACGCTCTCGAGTCGCTGAAGCTCCCCGTGCAGAACTCCGGTTCCCACGCTCCCATCGAAGCCCTTTCTTTTCCACCGTGTACGGGTGTCACTCATCGGGCCCCTGTCGCTTCCACTTTTCTCCTCCCCGCCCCCGTCACGGAAAAGCAAAACATCCTCTCTGTTTTCAGGCTTCGAGGTGTCCATGTCCGCGAGCAGCAGAACCACCATTATTTCGTGGAAAGCCCGTGATTTGCCGAGCTCAGATTGACCGGCTCCGCTAATTACAGGACGGTCTGTGGTCAGGGCAGGGGAGGGGAGGAAACGTGGTTCTTCTTCTGCACCCGAAAGAGCCTCATCCGCCAGCGCAGCCCGTCCTCCTGGTTCACACAAGGCGTCTTAGACCTGCCTGCAATCTGCTGTCCCAGCATCTTTATCACCAGGAACAGAAGGGACCCTAAAAGCTGACCAGTTGTCACTCAATTAACTGAAACCATTTTCCCTTCGATATTTAGGAAATAAAATCCTTCTCTTTTCTCATTTTTTAAAATGTGTCCAAACATGGGTCCTGCTATTACACACCCTGCAATTCAACATTCAAAGCAGATTTTTTTCAAAGTTCTGACACAGGGAATCCGTGAAATGTCAGCAGAAGGTACAAGAAAAAATAGTAATAATAATTAATAATCCTCCACCTAAACAGAACCATATAAGGAACAGCCATCTTCGGACCTTGAAAGTAATGCAGAGACAAGTCCAGAATAAAAATGGGAGGATTCTAGGAGCTGGCACAGAACACTTCACGTAATACTTTATAAAGCATAACTGTTTCAAAAGTGCAACAGAACAGAATGTAAGGATGTTCTATCCTCTTAAAAAAAAAAAAAATCATGGAGCCATGCAAAAATCTGCCTCCTCTTCTCTATTGGAAAATTTCTGCTGGAAATTTATATTAAAGGTGAGAGTCACATTCCTCATAAGGAAGGAGCAGCAAATGACAACTGCTTTTTTAAAAATGTGCATCTCTACATGGGAAGCTCTATGCAAGGTGTTTTGCTTGTATTTTTCTTGTTATTGTTTTTAATCATAAAAGCCAAAGAGATAGACATTCTTGTACCCATTTTATAAGTGAAGAATTATAGAGGCAGAAAGGTTTGAAAACCATCAAAAAAGCAAACAGACTTACCCAAGTTTACAGATCAAATAATGGTCCAAAAGGAATTCAAGCCCAGGCCTGTCCCTGTAACACTCCTTCCATCCCACCCTCCACCCTGTGACTATTTACCCGAAAACAGCAGGTCAGTTTCTCAGGTGCTTTCAAATAGAATAGTGGAGAAAATTTTAGGAATTATCCACAAAAGCCATAGCAGAATAAAGTCTTATTTCCAGTAAGTGACTCAGGCCAGTTCTACACATCGAGTGAAATAATGGTAGGACAAGGGCACATTCAGACAAGAATTTCTAGAAGTTTGGGTCACATAATACTTTTAAGAATAATTGTGCCTCAGAACCAGGAAGATGAATGACAGATCTACGTTTCTGGGACCTTCCTGCCCGTGGTAGCTGTAGTGACTACAGACTCCAGTATCACTTTAACTTTATGAACCTAGGCTAGTGTAGTTAAAGGTTATCAACGTTCTCTTACACTTGGAAAAACGCTCTTTGATTTATTCTTATCCATGGAAGAGGAACAACTTGGTTTAAGGAACACTGTTTTCATTTCTCCCCTGAAGCAAATAAGAAAGAGTTAAATTGCAGCCACTTGCTGACAAGGACTTGGCTGAGCCATTTCTCCAAAGGGCCCCAGGACTGAAATCGATCCTGTCTCTACTAAGTTAAAATCGTTAGTGGCTTCCTAAGTGGCAGTGGCCCCCCTGCACCACTGCGTGGCGCCAGCACCCTCTCCGCGGGTCAGCGGCTCCCAGAGCGTCCAGCCCTGTGTGTGAGCTTGATCAGGAGACCAGGAGACAGGGAAAGCCTCCATTGCCGGGTACAAGTATAATAGTCAGGAGAGTACCTAGCGATAGTTAGAACTGATATCTCACACTATTTATTCTTTACAGATTTTTATAATATTCATACCTTAACTCCCCCTTCTTTGAAATCTGCATTGTACAACCACGAACCCTTGGTTTCATAATAATATTTCAATTCAAAAATCTTTGCCTGTAAAAAGTTGACGCTTGTAGTACTGTTGATTTTTTGGGGTTATATTTGAGGCCTTAAAGTCTGAACTAGCTTCCTTTTTTTTTTTAACAGTCCATAGCAAAAAGCTGGAGCCCTCTTCTTAGAGAGCAGCCCTATCAAGGAGCATGCAGTGGTATTTTATTGGTTTTTATTGGTGGTTTTTATTGCTGTTCGTGGAATTAAATGCTTTTCTCTCTTTCGTTTTAGCCAGAGGTATTTGTTTCATTTCAGCAGAGAAATGTTTTACTATCTGAAAAGCTACTTTCTGCAAATTCAGGGTTATAAATGAGTGGTACTTTTGACATCAAAATCTCCTAGTCTATTTAAGATGAGATTCTGTTTTCAGATATTCAACCAGGAAGTTTTTCAGAGGCTCAGTTTTCCTCCACAAAAGGAGAGACTTGGAATAGGAAACTTTCTTTCCTTATAAAAGACTTTACAGATCTAAAATTTGAATCCAACACATCTGTGTGAAGAAGACACACACCTAAATCCTTCCTCACCCTCTTCAAGCACCTTGATGTCACCTGTGGGAGGAGAGATGCCCTATCCTTCAAGCTTTGCCACGTTGTGTCTGAACTCTGATGTGCAGTGCAGTCAGAAAGCAAAAAGACAACCCATAGGACCGTCTGAGTAGTATCCCACTATTCCACCTAAGGCACACTCATTCATCAATTCAACATATATTTGTAGAGTCCCTGCAGTTGCTGGGCACCTGCAACTAAAAGTCTCTTGGTACCTTTGGAAGCCCAGTAAGTAAGAGCCCTTCAGGGGATTACGGGGGAGGAAACGTAATTTTCCCTCTACCCTTCTGAGTGTTTAGCTGAGACCCCTAAAGGTTAACAAGGGAAAAACAAACAGAAGTTTATTAACATGTGTATCTCACGTATACATGAGAGATATCCAGGGAGAAATGATCTCTCTCCAGGGTGAGATTCAGGATGAAACACCATCTTAGTAGGGAAAGGGAAGTGGGGATGCAGCCTTTTAGAGGATAATAAATTATTTTTAGGAAAAATGAATGGGCCCTTAGAAGAAGAGATGGGAGATATGACAGTTGGTGACACAGTTTGTCTGATGTCTGATGTCAACTTCTAGTCTCCTCTCCTGTGACCAGTCTTTCCTGGTTGAGGAAATGTCCAGGGAGAAGATTTATGACAGTTGAGTTCCTTTTAGAGGACCTGTCCTTGGGCAGGGAAGGGAAGTTCAGAGAAAGCCTCTCCCTGCACTGGCTGTTTTTCAAGTGACTACAGCTCAAAATAATCAATATACCAAGGTGGCAGATTTGGGGGCGACATATTCTGCTACCCTTCAGGATCATGGCAAAGATGTTTCTAGAAACAGGAGTTGAGGAATACCTTTGCAAATGTATATTTTGTTTAGTGTTCTAGAATTGAATCAATGTCTACCGTAGTGGAAACAGACAGAGATATGACCAAACCCAAACCTGGAAGAAAAGGAGCAGAGTTTAAAACACTGATCTTCATCTAAGCATCTCCGTCCACTTCCCACTCCCTTGAATCATAGTAATTCCTTAAAGCTTTCTGAGTTTCCATTTATCTGTCCAAAAGTCACTGTTAGAAAGCATTCATGTGAGGGCTTCCCTGGTGGCACAGTGGTTGAGAGTCCGCCTGCCGATGCAGGGAACATGGGTTCGTGCCCCGGTCTGGGAAGATCCCCCATGCCGCGGAGCGGCTGGGCCCGTGAGCCATGGCCGCTGAGGCTGCGTGTCCGGAGCCTGTGCTCTGCAGCAGGAGAGGCGGCAACAGTGAGAGGCTCGCGTACCACAAAAAAAAAAAAAAAAAAGAGGAGGAGTAGAGAGTGGAATGTTTACAGTTTGAATTTATTTCTGAATTAGTTTATTTTGATATATACTTTGGTTTATGAGAGAAGGGCTACAAAAGGTTAATGTAAATAATTTTTGAAATGTGTTCATTTCATATTCATTCAACACATGATTATTCAACTGAATTTTTTAAGACTTTGTAATAGCTGCTTATAATTGCACAGCAGAAAGTGTTTTCATTAATGGAACTCATTTTCTCATGGGTTGGTATAAATCTTACATGGTAACTCAAGCTCAAAGAAACTTCTGGCTGTAGAAGCAAATGAACTGCCTATAAGATACTGGCCTTGTAAGCTCAAATTTATAAACCAAAAATGTGGATCGCAAGAGGTTTTTGCATGGCACAGAGCCTGGGATTTCTTCAGAATTCTGTGCTTGAGCAAATGTGCTAAATAAATTGTATTAAATAGTAATTCATCCCTAACATGAGCATATACATTTCAAAAATTATACAGATTTAGAGCAAGACTTAAATACCCTGTAGTGCTGCATCGATAAAATATTTCCAAATAAGTTCTAGTTTGGAAAAATTAGATTTAAATTTAAAATTTCTTGTTTAAAAAAAAATCACCCTGACCTCTAGGACCCTACTTCCTTCTGGGTCTAGACATTGCTTAGAGGTAGTTTTGTCAATTCTGGAATTCTGAGGAATGCGATAAGGAAGAAAATCTGTGCAGATGACTTTACACAGCACTTATTAGTTGCTTACAAGGTAAGCGATGACTCTCTTCCCTGTCCAAGGTTTGCTTGCCCCTTGCAGCTTTGTCTAAACTCTCTGCATCAGTCTTTCTCGCATGCTTTTCTCATTCTTGGAAAGTATACAGATAAAGAAAAGGAACTTGAGCCCTGTAATACACAAGTCCTAGCTTGGAACTGGCCTTTTCTGCTCTGGAGTCCTGGGAACATCTTCACAAATCATAACTGTCCCATGCATGGCTTCCCTCCTGAGGTGAAAATGACTGTGGAACACCAAAGACAGTTCATCCGGGGCTACTTCTGGAGTTGTGGAACCAGTCTTCTTCAAGCAATTGATGGCTTCTCCGGAATATCCTTTTTTTTTTCATGTGATGAGCAAAATAATAGCTTACAACATCATGTAGAGTGGGTTTTTCAAAGCAGCACTGCTTGGTGTGTCTCTAGGTTTGCCCACGGTCCAAGTCTGTTGTTGGGCAAAGCAAAAAGATCATCTCAAGAAAGGCTGAGGGTGAGCACAGTTTGGGGCAGAGTCACCTTAGTCCTGATTTTTGGACACAGCAGAGCATTCCCCACTTATACCCCATGGGGGACAGTCCCTCTTCTCTCTTCTTGTCCCAAGAGGGGTGACATTAAAACTCCGATTTAAGGTGCCAATTGATTAAACTGAGAGGAAATGAAAGGGTCGATGTACAAGAAAACCTCAATGGAAAGTATAATATAGAAGCAATTACACACTGTCATTCAGGTGAGTACCAATGGCGTTGCTGTGCTGTACACATTACCCTTCCCAGCCGAGTTGTTGCAGAGCTTCCTTCAGAAAATAAAACACTTTCAAAAATGTAACCTCTCCAATCCTGCTAAAATGAAAGCATTACTGCAGTCACCTCTCTACGTGTGCCTGAGTCCCATGAGTGCATTCTTGGTCTCCCAGGTCAGACTGTTCCTGCGGTGTGGTAGATCCTCACAAATGGACCAGGTGAGTCAAATCCTTGTATTTTAAATCTTAACAGTATAAAAATTAGATCTCCAATTTATTATGACAATGGGAGATACAAAATGGATGAACCTGATAAATACAAAATCAGGGCCATAGGTTCCTCCTACCTCACATGAGGGTTCCACATGTTCCCTTTTGGAAAGAAAATTGGAAATTAATGCAGAACCACACTATCCATGGCATCTAATTTGATTAATATGCTATTTACATGTTTAATTTTTTACATTTTTAGAAAGCAGTGTGAATTTCCTGCTTATGCCCCAATCTCAGGGAGAGAACCATTTACTCATTCTGGGTTTAGAGAACTGAGATTATTCAGATACGTTGTTTGCCAAGGTACCCGATACAGCTTCTACACAAATTGTGTTTCAAATATCAAGTAAGTTTTACTCCCGAAAACTACTTATAAATGCATGTTTTATGATATGCATTTAATATATTCAAGTTCTTCTAGGTTAGAATACAGATTTAATTTCATGAAAAATACTACAGTAGCTTTGATAAGTATAATTTAGTTTGCTGTATTAGAAATAATGATGATAATATGATGATATAAATGATAATATTACCTTCTTATTGTATTTTAAAATTATATGTCCAATAAAATAAACAGGCTATAAACATCCAAAGAGGATTCTTTTATAAGAGGCAATATGGCATCTTCAATGTAAATAACTCAAATATGCCCAACCACTGGCCCTAGGAATGAAATGTCACATTATACAGTGAGGCTCTCTGAGAATTCTACTGAGGAAGTAAAGTGACCCTTCTGTAAATATTCCCTTTTCTGGAATAATTGAGCAAATATTAGACTTATTAGTGCATACTATTGTTACCATCCCTTTGATGATTCAACTCAAATTTTATACTTATTATATTTTTGTCTTGAATTGTTCTTTATAAGTGTGAATATCTTTATTATCCTAGAATTAGTTGAGAAAAAAACGATACACAGGTACAAATGAATGAATGGTAAGGAAGACATGGTAGTTATCATGACGGTGCATGATACTTACGTGCATCCTTAGGTGGGCACATTCCTGCAGCTTCCCAGGTCTCAATTTCTGTATTTCTTCATTTATGAAATTGAAGTAATAACGTCTACTGTAGAGAGCTGCTGTCAGGATTGACTGTGAAAATGTATGTACAAGCACCTGGCCCAGATCTGCAAAGAGTACACACTAAATGAATATGGCTGTCTTTCCTACATGGCCCCTGGAGGTCCCTGCCAGCCCCAAGATTCTCTGTGTCACATGACGCAATGCCTAGTGACCATTCATACCGATCAATAACACTTGGGTCCTCTATGAATCCCAGAAAATCATAAGAATATATTTTCAGACTAGGTCTCATTCCACTTACTCAGGGGATGCCAGTCTGCACTGGTAGAGATATACCTCCTTCACAAGTGTGAATAGGAAATGCAATTCTTTGCCTTTATGGATCCAAGGGACTTAGATCGTCAATGGTTCAAAATTAACTTGTAATTTATTTCTATTTTTTTAAGTTACGTAGGCACTATGGAAACAATCAGATGGAAATAAAAATAATGAAGGTGGAGGGTATAATTGGCCAGAGCACCAGTCTTTATCATGTACTCAATCCACCATTTGCCTTTGAATCTGTAGGTACACTGTACATCAAGAATGGCTAAACCCTACTGGCTATACAAATAAAAAATTCACTTTAGTTCTACTAGACTTAATTTCAGGTCTATTTAGGTTTAAATTCAGGCTTTGAGTTCTAGATTAAATCCATGCTTATTTGGATTCATGTCCAACTACTTGAAAACTCTGACCTAGTTACTAATCTAAGGAGTTAATGGTTCAATTATCCGGGAACCCTGTGTAGTCCCTGACGTTAAACGCTATCAGAAAGGACTTCCAACAACTATTTGTTAAGAATATATGAACTATAGCCATCAGGGGGGCCGCCAGTGAAGAGTTACACTGGGCCTGGAACCCTGTTTTCCCAGATGTTCATGCTTTGTGATTACATCACAGGCAGGGACCAGATAATCCAGGCTTATAAACTAGCACCAAATGAATCACTGAAGCCGAAAGGGCTGAGAATCCTTTTCATCAGCACTTACAGAGGGGTGTGGCAGTCTCCACAATACGAAACAGTAGAAGAAACAAGGAAGTAAAATGTCCATAAACCAGTTCTAAGGAATAGCGTGTTCAACGCCTCTCCTCTCATAAATTAATCTCCAAGCAACTGAAAAGGAAGAAGCTGAAAAAAAAAGAGCTGGGTCTTCCTCTTACGGTGGAGCACTTACACACGTGCACACACACAAACGAACAATCTTTTCCATTCCAACACTTGCATTTACAGGCAAAGAGAATGAATAAGGTCCTAAAAGATGCACTGACTTAATCCAAGATCAGCGCCACATCCCAGTAGGAAATTCTGACCTCCTGACTCCGTAGCTTGGTCTCTTGCCATTCAGTTTAATAATCCTTGTAGTTGATGGTCCAAAAAGGTTAATGAACCTTAAACATTTCCAGGAATCTATCTGGAATTGGCTGGAAAATTTTCCACTTGAATATGAATAAAGCATAATCACGGAAGTTGTACAAACAATGAGATTCCACACTACTAGATTATCATTTTGAAATATTATATGTTTATCAAGGAAAATGAGATTTAGGAAGAAAGAATTAGCTAAGAGTTTATCAAAGTAAATCAGATTTAGGAGAAGAGAAACGCAAATGATTTTCTGATCCCCAAGTATGCAGAATAGCCTAGTCCATCCTCCTGACCTATAGAAAAGAAAGAATTGTAGAAAGTTCTTGTTAATTTTCCATGAAAATACAGCTCACTCAGGAGTTGAAACCAAATCAAGCTAAACTCAAGAAACTTTATACTGCAACACATCACACGCACACACACACACACACACACACACACACACACACACACACACACCCCTAGCTCGGTGGTGGCCTGGATTCTCAGCAGGAAAGTCAAGCAGGGCCTTTACTGACACCAGCACCTGCGGCCTTTCGTGCCCTATTTTCTAGACGCCCACAACTTTGCCTGCCCCTCTTAGGGAAACAGCTGCAGAGAGGAGCCTTTGGTGACTAAGCAGAACAGTTCCCATGTGGTAAAGCTTGGGACAAAGGTCAGCTGCGATAAGAATCTCCATAGCTGTGGATGAGGAAGAAACAAAATTAGAACAGAAATCTCAACCCAGTTTTCCCCGCGCTCTGTACTTACCCACTTAATGATGTCCTTACTGTTTTTCAAACTTCCAGTCTATTGACAAGTGGAAAAAATTTTAATTATCTGGATGAATGAAGTAAAAGAAAAGAAATGGTTATGTCAATTAACACACTTCCCCCCCCCAAAAAAATTACCTGTATAATTAGTTCTCTTTTCCATGTAGTTTTTCTGATGAAGAACTTATCTCCAGTATAACCCCGACAAAGGCAGTCACTCCCCATTCCTATATGACTCTCTCATTCTGTGTATGGTCCATATTATGAATTGCATTTAAATGCATATCACACACTCTTAAATTTATTTTTTAAATCACTTCTGTTTATGTGTTTTGTCTTTCCCTTTGTATTTTCACAAAATAGGGTAGGGAAACTAAAATTATCCCTTAGGGTGGGCAGGGACTGTGCCCTGTGCTTTTCACACTTTTTTTTTTTTTTTTTGCGGTACGCGGGCCTCTCACTGCTGTGGCCTCTCCCGTTGCAGAGCACAGGCTCCGGACGCGCAGGCTCAGTGGCCATGGCTCACGGGCCCAGCCTTTCCGCGGCATGTGGGATCTTCCCAGACCGGGACACGAACCCGCGTCCCCTACGTCAGCAGTGAGACTCTCAACCACCGCGCCACCAGGGAAGCCCTTTTCACACGTTTTTCTCATGGTACGTCTGTACATTGCTCCCCCATCCTCCCCCTTCCCCTCTTTTTCCTCTTCCTTCTACCTCTTTCCTTTCACACATACACCTGTGCTATATATACATACTTACATACTTCAGTTTGAAGCCATGCATAGAGAATTAAATGATTTCCTCTGATGATAATATGTTAATATTCAGCTTGCTCTATCTATTTATCTATCTATCTACCTATGTATCCATCCATCTATCTATCATCTACCTACCTATCTATCCATCTATCTATCTACGTATCCATCTATGTATCTATGTATCTATCTATCTCCACCCCCATAACTTTTCCACATCTAAACAAGGAAGCATGCTTCCTTTTCTTCATAATCCAGTCTAAATCTAACCTTTTCCAGGGTTTTACTATATTTCAGCTGGTCAGAGAGTGATCTATGATTACTCTCAGCTTCTTCATTTCATTAATATCGTTTGCCATGGTCTCAGAGAGGAGGTCTCTAGAATTCAGGCTTGTAAAATGACCAGGAAAACCTGGAAATTAAACTTCAAGAAAAAAAAGAAAAGAATATGTCCATTAACCTAAAAATAGTGGTTAGGCAGTATTCACAGGAACAAATTATTTGGCTTACGTTTGAGTCATTTTTAACAAATGGTGTGGCTTTCGGCCTGAGGCATAGATTATGAACACAACCAAAATATATGGGATATTTGGCTCACCCACCTTGTGTATAGTCAACTCAAGGTAAGAGTTAGTTTACTTTTGAAAAATATGCCCACAGTGCAATCCAGTTCTTAGTATTTAAGAACCAGTTAAAAACCTGTAATTAAGACCAGTTGTTTAATTCACAGACATCAAACAAAGCTGTAAAACCGGTTCCTCTATTAGGCTGTAACAAGAAGACAACAACCTATTTCTATCAATCTTTTTATTAGATTACGTATTTGTCTCTGTAAATAGACCTATATTCTCCTACTAGTACCTGCAGTCCACCTTTTGTAATTGTTGTATATATTGTTCCCATTTAAGCAACCCATCACTTAATCACAAGACGCTTCACCACAATTTCTGAATGTAATGGCATCCTCACGTTTTCCACCAACATCTCAGTGTGTTTCTATCCTGAGATGTGTTTACACTCCTGGAAATGGGAAAATACTTCATCAGGCATGGTTGTACTTTGGTCTGAAAGCCTGTGGTTGAAATGATGCCTATTTAAAGGTATATTTCCTAGTTAGATGTATTAACATGTAAAATGTTGATCCATGTAAAGTTTTTCAAAAATTTTGAAAGTATCGTGGTAAATTAGCATATTACTATAAAGGCTTCATCCTGAGGTATTTGGACATAGAGAATAAGAAAAACTAACAAATTCATCGTGTCCACTGAAGTCACCTGAAAAGAAATATAAGAATGTCAACAAGAGATTGAACAAGTAAGCATGCATTATTGTGGGAAAACCCATTTTTATTTCTTTACCATTGACTAAACAGTCGATTATTTTTGAGAAGCATCAAAAGTAACTAAACTTCTGAAATTTTCAATCAATTCTACAAAAATAAGAAGTTCGTTTTGAGCAAATCCAACATCCTCAAATACTGTGCTGCACTGCCCCACTGGCAGGCACTGCACTTGGCAAACTCCTACCTGGATTAAGCCAAACGTCTGGCTTCTCTGTACGTACACGCAAACACCGGTGGAAAACGTCACAGGTATTAAGGTCTGGGACATGATCAATTCACAATCTCCCACCACTCCTGGACCCTTCATGCTGCCAGGACAACAGCTAGGTTTTCTTACCCAACTTGTAGTGTTTATTCTTTTCAAACCTTCTCTACTTTTCTCAAGAATAGTAATTCACCTCCTCCCCTCACCACTCTGCCCTCCTTTAAAAAAAAAGAAAGAGAAAGCATCAGCAAGAACTCTCTCACCTACACCAGATTAACCATCTATTTGCTTTCATACCCGTATTCTTCTCTTTCCCTACTGATGGGGGCCTCAATGCCTACCTAAATTTTGTTCTTCAAATCTCATTCTCTTGGGTCTTGTCAAGAAGTTATTATCCTGGTGTTTCCCTGACACTTGGCTAGTTAGTCTCTCCCTCTGTACAAGCAGGGGTCCCCTCTTCCTCCACAGCTTTCCTTCTGTGGCTTTGGAGGCACATTCCTAGCCCCCCACTGGCAAGACCCCCTCATCTACCTGCCCCTTATTTATTGAGCTGTTGATCAACATCCTTCATCCTTCCGTCCTCTCATTCTTGTATTCTTCACGAACATTTTCCCCTTCTCCCCTGGTGTTCAAATCTGCCAGTACTTGTGATATGTAAATCGACCACCAGCCCTAAATTCTCTACAGAACTCAAATTCACATTTACTGTGGAACAATGCCTCCGGGGTATCTCACAGTTGTTAAAGATAAGAAAACAGCCCCAAATGGAGTCACTTATCTAAGTCCCAAGTCACCAAAACCAGACTTAATTACAGTTTCAGCTCTCCCAGAAATGGAATCTTAAACCAGTCAATCAGGAATCACCTCACCAGCACGAGGGAGGTCATCTGCCCGATAGATCCTTGCTATCCCTTAAAGGAAAGTAATCTTGCCATAACCAATCCCTTTTTGTTTTTGTTTTGCCTTCAACAGTGTAGCTTCCTTGTTCCCGCTCCCTTCTGCCGATACAAGTCTTTCATTTTGTACAGCTCCTCAGAGCTCCTTTCTCTCTGTTGGATGGGATGCTGCCTTATTCGAATCAATTTTTGCTCAAATGAACCCTTAAAATATTTAATATGCCTCGGTTTATCTTTTAACACAGGTAACAATATTTTTAAAATAAAATTTATTATCTTTTCTTCCCATCCGTCCAATGTGACCCTAATCTTTGTTTCATTAAATGCAAAACCATGTGTTGATGGCTCAAGAACTTTTGGCATTCTACTTGATTTCTCACTCCCCCTTAATCCTACATAGAATCAAACTCCACCACTTCTCACTGTGACTCCAAATATCGCTGCAATCCATTCATATCCCCGCATCCCTGTTGCATCCACCTGCTTGTTCCAACATTACCTTTAGCCTACATATTGCAATAGCCTCCCTGCCTCCTGTTTTTCCACGTCTGAGATCTACTCTCCCTTCCGTGGCCATGGAGATCTTTCCACTCAACGACTACGCTACATCCAACTAATTTAACTCGTAAGTCATCCTGTCCTCCATCACCTTTGCAGATGCTAACACATTCCCCTCTACCTTTGCCTTTTTAACTCATGCTTATTGGTTAGGCTTTAGCTAAGATGTCATTTTCTTTGTAAAAAATTCCTTCACACTATGAGTCTGGGTAAACCGCCCTTCCAGTGGGCTCCTGTAGCATCCTACTGAATCGTAACTTCCTACTTCGTTGTCTGTATCCACTTCTGAATTTCAGAAACCTTGCCTGTCTTGTTCACTGTTGTGGTTCTAGAACCTGGCATACAGCGCCCGGCATGGAGGGAATGTTCCAAATAATTCTTAAATAAATTCATGAATTCATAGATAAGCAAATCGTTTTAGGACTAGCTGAAGACTAAATGGAAATAAGTTGGGTTGAGGGAAGAAAATCATTCACTCAGTAAAGCGATGCATGAGGACAAAATAGTCTATAAATTATTTTTAATGTCTATGTTCTATCATAAATTCTTAAAGTGCATTATAAACATATAACTTTTACTTGTTTATGATAGATTCCATTTATTCTCATTCTCCATTATATACAGATAGATGGGAAAGAGAGAGAGACAGAGACAGAGAAACGCACACAGTCACACAGGGAGAAAGAAAGAAATCATCGAAATTCAAAACTACACTTCAAGGTGATAGTTACCATAAGTTGAACCATAAGATAAGGGAAGGTGCTCTCCCTGCACAAAATTTAATAACGAAAAGAAATAGTACTTTTTACAGAGTACACGTGGTATTTGTGAAATGAATGAATGCTTCAAATGGTCCTGAGGGAGCAACGGCGTGATCTTCCAAACACCTATTGCCCCCAGAAGGAAAACAGCAACACGTAGAACACAACTTTGTCTCAACAAGACGTAACTGTACAAGGTAGCACGAGGCAGGGAGAGGCTTGAGGTCGACAGACACTTCTCTGCCTGGCAGAGCACAGGTAGAACTCTCAGAACTTCAGGTTTCCTCGAACTGAATGGCTTCTCCCGGGCTCTGCACCTGACCAGACACCAGACCCGGAGCAGCTGCATCTTCTTACTGGGCATTTTTATCTCGTGCAACCTTGGCTCTGCTTGTTAGTGTAAGGAAGGGAGAGAAGACTTTTCCCCCTGCCCTTCTACGTTCTCCAGCTGGGGCCTGAAAATTAGACTGACAAAAGACAGATTAACCAGAGAACAACAGAGCTTATTAACACGCGCAGCACACATACCTGTGGAAGAAACTCAGTGATGAGTAACTCAGAGGTGGTTAGAACTTGGACCCATGCAGGATCTAAACAAAGAGAAATAAAGGTGTAGGGAAGGGATAAGACAAAAGAAAATGGTTTTCAGGCTTCTAAGGGCTGCAAACTGTAGGAAGGTAAATACGTAGGAGAAACTAATGGGCGATAAGGCATCTGAGCGAGGTTGGCTGGTAAGGTCCATTCCGGTGCCTGCTTGCTATCTTCTTTACGGCCACAAAGCTTCCCCGGGAGAGGGACTGATGGCAGTCCTCATTCTCAGAAGTTGCTGCTTTTATTCAGATAACAGAAGCTCTGAGACAGCTTCTTTCTGTATCTGTTGATTCTCTTTTGCCTCTAGCTCAAAATAATCCATATGCCAAAGTGGCATATTTGGGGATGGCACCTTCTGATCCTCTACACTAGCTAATGAAATGAAATGAAGCTACTTCTATTTAGGGCCAAGTCCTTATTTTTACGAATCTTTGAACTCAGAGATCCACAAACTTTAGTTCTCGTCACTCTGTTCCATGTTCTAAATCCTGAACACTTGCGTGTGTGTGTGTGTGCGTGTGCACGCATGTGTGTGCACGCGTGTGTGTGCACGTACATCTGCCCCAGTTTATACTATGGTGTAATAGTTTTGTTTAAAATGCCCCAATCCTTAATGAGAGTTGATATCACTGCCCCCTAGATGGGTTCGCCCTGATCATTCTTCCTTTATTATTTACACTTCCTTTGCTTAATACCATAGATGAATTTCTGAGGAAATTGTGTATAAATCATTTGTCAAATCATTTTCATGCACTGGAAAGACTCTATTTAAAGGACTTGCTATTTAGAGAAATATTATACAGAACCTCTGTATAATTGCGGCAGTGTCCCTGGTTACAAAAGAAGGAATATGTTCAGTTTCTCACAGAGGAAGTGAATGCATTGGGAAGGTATCTGGGGCTCAGAGCAGTAACAGCGTATGTTCCAAACCAGGCAACGGCCACAGAGCACTGTGTAGCAAGAATCACAGCCAAAGTCACTTGTAGGCACAGGACACGCACACAGACAGCAGCGGCCACTAGAGTGACTGTGGCTTCACCCAGCGCCCTCGCCCTTGGGTCATTCTCTCCGGCATCAGAGGCCACCAGAAGGTCCGACTGTCCAAGGGACTGTCCCCTACCTGGGACTCCCTGCTTTGATGAATGGGGAGAAGGGATGATTTGGACCCCACACGTTCCAGAGATTTGGACTCCACCCCCTAAGCCAAAGGCACGGGAAGTCACAGTCCTCCAGAGAGTGATCCTTTAGTGACTGCGACGTGTGAAAAAGGACTGGCGAAGAGGGCGGGGTGCTGAGTGGCCCCAAATGGACAAACGTCAACTACAACTTCATCCACAGCTGATGAACTTCAAGTCCATTCAATATGGAGGTGTCATTTCTTTTACCTATTAAGACTAAAAGACACGTAAGATTAAAATACCCATAGTGGGCTTCCCTGGTGGCGCAGTGGTTGAGAGTCCGCCTGCCGATGCAGGGGACACGGGTTCGTGCCCCGGTCCAGTAAGACCCCACATGCCGCGCGGAGCGGCTGGGCCCGTGAGCCATGGCCACTGAGCCTGTGCATCCGGAGCCTGTGCTCCGCAACGGGAGAGGCCACAACACCCATAGTGAGTTACTAAGACCGCTGGAAAGTAGTCTCTTTTTCTGTGAGTTGGCATGTAAATGGATTTAATCTATTTAGAGGATGCTTGGCAATGTCTAACACATTTAAAACTGTGTTATCTCTTTGAATCACAGTTGACTTTCTAAGGCTTCACCTACAGCTCTCCTAATTCATACCTGCAAAATGGACTTACAAGGGTGATCTTGGCAACATTGTTGATACAGCAGAAGACAGAGGAAGCAATTTAAATTGTGTTCATCAAGAGAAACATTGTCAGGCAAAAGATGGGACCTCCAAAAATGAAACAATATACAGCTTTTAAAAACTTGGTAGATATGGAAAGATCTCCAAAGAACCTCTTGTGTTAAAAAAAGCAAGTTGTAAAACATCACGTATACTATGGACACATGTGTTAGAGTAAATACGTTAAAGACAAAAGAGTGGATAAAAGAAAGGCATATATAACATCTATGCTTATATACATACGTGGACATTTTCTTAAAGGATCCACGAGAAACTCTCAGTCGCTTTTGCTTCTGGATAGTGAGCAATAAATAGGTCTGGAGTAGGAAAGAAACCTTTCATTGTAAATCCTATTTAGTGTTTTTAAAACACATATTGTAATACTTTTTCAATTAACTTTAAAAAATAAAAGGGATTTTACATTGCATATGTTTGTAAGCTGAATACCCAACATTTATCTTTTACTGAAGGAAATACCTGCAGTAATTGGTAAAAGAAGAATAGTCAAATTCTTTAAGCAAAGCTAGATTGTTGCAAAATCCATAATAACCATAAGTACTTCATATTACGTATATAAATTAAAATTTATAACCTGTATAATGTTTATTGACAGGAAACTCCACGTTGGAGTTTCCTGCCCAAAACTGGGAATCAGAGAAGTTAAGTGATTGGAACATCAGAACCAGCGAAAGTGGGGCAAGAATTTTCATGGGCTTTGCAGATTCCTAATCAGACTGCTAATCCCCTTTTTGTCCCAAGACAGGACTGATCTGAGAGAGCAACTTTATTTTCTCCCAAAGATTCAATACAAACTTAACTAGGATAAATTGTGTTGTTTCCCTCAATATTGATGAACTGATGTTCACATAGCTTCATAAAGAAACCTGCCAGTAATCCACCTGAAAGAATTGACCCCTTCATGGACCAGTGTGTCAACAGATTAATAAACGTCAAGACATTTTATACTCAAAATTTTGTTTTGTGAATTCAATAAAATTCTTGATTGTCAAATCAGTGATTAATTTTGAATTCTAAAGTACTGGGAGTACATTTTATTATTACATATACAAAGTTTTAGAAGGCAGATTTTGAAAACTATATTTAAGCATATTTAGTGAGTTGAATGTGAAGAAAGAGAAAATTCAATCCCCCATCTTGATTATGTGTTTAAGTAGTTACATTGAGGACAAGCAATGCTTGAATTTCTTCGGACTAAAATTAATAGAATAAGTTATCGAATGAATAAAGTAGCTACATTATCCTTCTTGATAACAACAACTAACCATGATAGGGGCAATCCATCTAGAAAAAAAAGGGGAGGAACTCAAATGGCTTTGATGACAGCATATTCTTTCTAAGCATCTACATGTAGTTTTAAAATGTGGTACTAAATAGTTTAATAGTGTTTAGAAATATTTTTGAGCTTTATTTTACATGTAGCCAGTTCTAACGCATTCAAAGTTAAAAATACTTTGAAAACTTGTGCAACGTCATTTTTGTCAAATGCCTTTTTATTAGCAATTCATGCTTTAAAATACATCTGGAACATCTTACTAGGTTCTCGCGCTCCATTATGTAAGTTCCCATGCTCCACTAGATTGATCGGAAGCTCTATTTTAAGAAATTAATCTACATTGGTGTCCAATCATTTTATATGGCACCGGAAACAGAAAAAATAAGCAAGCGAAAACACTGGTATTCCACAGACTGTAGGCTAGCAGTAATGACCTGCCCATAGAGTAGATTTACGTGCATTTTAAAATAAAACCTCTTCTAATTCTCAACTACCCCAAAAAGTGCTTTCCTATCAGGTGTTTTCATTTCTGAATTTGTGTGAATCTTGTTCCCCTGGACACTCAAGATCGCTAAGCTATAGCCCTGACCTTCCTGCTGCCAGTTCCTGCAAGCTGTTTTATATTTTGATCAATACTGTAAACGCGCACAGACCTAGGGATTTGCATTTCTATATGAGGCCTTTATCCAGGGTTGCCAGATTTCACAGATAATATACTGGGTGCCAGCTAAATTTGTATCACAGTTAAACAATGAATAATTGTTTTGTGAGAGTATGTCTCGATTGTTTATCTGGAATTCAAGTTAAACTGGGCCCTGAGGAGTAATTTAAGGAAAAGTCCTATGATACTTTGTATTAATATATTGTTGAGGACATTGTTTATTCTATTGTGTAGCTTCTTTTTCACAGAGACCAAACATAAGGTTTCTGTTTATTTGTTTATTTGTGTTTTTTTTTTTTTCTCCTGGTCTTAATGCCAGGAAGCCTTGGTTGTCTTCTGTGAAACTATTTGTTTTTATTTTAGAAGGTCTGCACCGGAGACCTTGATCAGTCTACCGTTTTCACCCTGGCTGCTGGAAGTCTTAGAGCCACATTTGTGGCCCATACAAGTGTAAGAGAGCACGTGGGTACCATGTTTATGCATATTTTTAGCTTCTTTTCTGGCTCCATTTTCTGGTCCCATCTTGAGTTTCCTTTCTTCTGTTGCTTCTACTTTGTTATTTCTCAGTTTTTGTATCATTTTTAGCACTCTTCAAAAGTCTTGGGGATAGGGTGTGTGAAGAAAAATAAATTAAACCTGCAGTCTTATTACAAAAATAGTTTGATAATTTGACATGGAATTCTTCATTCTGAATTGCATCTAAAATGGTTTTGTGACTAAAGATTTACTTAATAGCTACGAGGAGGTTGACAACCTTGGTCCATTCTGAAGGTGGTCTCACAGCTGAAGCCCCAAAGTTGGCCATGGAGTAAAGATCCAGTGTGTTTCCATTCTCCATTCAGGAAATAAAATGTTTGAATTTTTCACCCGGTGTTTTGTAGACTCTTTCCTTCATTACCACCTCTAAAATCATCCTTTTGTTCAAATAACATTTGTATTAATATCACGTTTCCAGCCAAATAAATACCTTACCCCCTGTTTCTTTCTTTAACCTCTAAGTTATCAGTACGCAGATAAGCCATTTTATACCTCCTTGTTGATGGGGAAACAGGATGGCTGTCCCTATGGGTTGCTTTGTGTGTAGTCCCATCTGAAAGTCGAGTTAATTGGGCAGAAAATTAAGGGATTCAGTCAGTGCAAAGGTTAAAATTGGAGCACTTAGTTTAGAGCCAGAGTCCAAGTTAACTCTTGGCTGACTGATCTCCCACAGCAAAGTGTTTATAATTTGCATTCCCATTTTTACTTCTTTCACTGGCTTAAAGTGTCTTACATTTAATTTCTTTTAAAATATTTATATCTATGGAATGTAAAAAAAAAAAAAGGTGCTGATGAACCTAGTGGCGGGGCAGGAATAAAGACATAGACACAGACAATGGACTTGA
The DNA here is from genome assembly GCF_008692025.1 of Phocoena sinus. Classification (NCBI taxonomy): domain Eukaryota; kingdom Metazoa; phylum Chordata; class Mammalia; order Artiodactyla; family Phocoenidae; genus Phocoena; species Phocoena sinus. The sequence goes on along the minus strand of NC_045775.1, from coordinate 86,095,031 downwards.
GGACACGGCGGCAGGGGGAGGGGAAGCTGGGGCGAAGTGAGAGTAGCATCAACATATATACACTACCGAATGTAAAATAGCTAGTGGGAAGCAGCTGCATAACACAGGGAGATCAGCTCGGTGCTTTGTGACCGCCTGGAGGGGTGGGATAGGGAAGGTGGGAGGGAGACGCAAGAGGGAGGGGATATGGGGATATATGTATGCATATGGCTGATTCACTTTGTTTGTACAACAGAAACTAACACAGCATTGTGAAGCAACTATATACTCCAATAAAAATGTATTAAAAATAAATAAATAGGGCTTCCCTGGTGGCGCAGTGGTTGAGAGTCCGCCTGCCGATTCAGGGGACACGGGTTCGTGCCCCAGTCCGGGAAGATCCCACAGGCATCGGAGCGGCTGGGCCCGTGAGCCATGGCCGCTGAGCCTGCGCGTCCGGAGCCTGTGCTCCGCAACGGGAGAGGCCACGACAGTGAGAGGCCCGCGTACCGCAAAAAAGTAAATAAATAAATAATAAATAAATATTTATTTATTTTATTGAAGTATAGTTGATTTATAATGTGCTAAATTCTGCTGTACAGCAAAGTGATTCAGTTATACACATATATACATTCTTTTTCATACTCTTTTCTACTATGGTTTATCACAGGATAGTGAATATAGATCCCTGTGCTATGCGGTAGGACCTTGTGGTTTATCCATTCTATATATAATAGTCTGTACCTGCTAATCCCAAACTCCCAATCCATTCCTCCCTCACCCCTCCCCGCCTTGGCAACCACAAGTCTGTTCTCTATGTCTGTGCGTCTGTTTCTGTTTCGTAGATAAGTTCATTTGTGTCGTATTTCAGATTCCACATATAAGTGATATCATGTTTGTCCTTCTCTTTCTGACTTACTTCACTTAGTATGGTAATCTCTAGGTCCATCTATGTTGCTGCAAATGGCATTATTTCATTTCTTTTTATGGCTGAGTAATTTTCCAGTGTATATATGTACCACATCATCTTTATCCATTCATCTGTCAACGGACATTTAGGTTGTTTCCACGTCTTGGTTTGTATTGAATTTCTTAAATGGCTTATAAAAGCTATCACCTTGACCCTGTCATAGGAGGCTGTCTCTTCCATTTCCATTTTCTCTTGGTTGACCTCAAGTAACAGGAACATGTGGGAAGTTAGGGGGAGTTGGAGATGTGGAATTGGATGCATGGCTCCACGCATCAGTACACAAACAATGAGAACAGATAAAAATTAAAAGAATAGTTTTTTAAAACTACTCTAAAGCACTGTGACTTTAAAAAAAATGTGGCATGGAGTTTTTAATCTTCCTTAACTAGAATACCTTGGGTAGCTCATAAAAAACCAACACATGGTACGAAATATTTAATTCTTTAAGTGATGAAAAACTAGCAAAATCATTTAAAAGAGTGAAGTTAAGCTCGTGCCTCTGGAACGTGGCCACAGAGAGACAGGATCAGACAAGCTGTTAAGAAAAATGCTGGGCTGGGCTGCAGAGCGCAGTGCCAGTCTCCCCTTTTGCCTTAAGCTCGTTCAACTCTGATAGCATTTCCGTCTGAGATTGGAAATAGCTCACATTTCAACCTCAGTTTGACTCCTTTCTGGAGTTTCTCTCACTGCACTTTCTGGTTTCATCAAGAGAGGTCACTGTGGCACTACTACTAATAACAGTCTCTTCAGCTCCCAAAACAATAGAAAAGTGCAGTCACTCAGTCAGTCAACAACCATGTATTGGATGGAATCAGGCACTACGGCCAGGCAGTAGGGGTAAAGAGGTGGGTAAAGGATGTGGTCTGGATCGCATGGGTATGTCGAGAAGGAGGAAAAGAGGATACAGTTAAACAGGCTAAACCTATGAATTTGGATGAGATCACTGGCAAAAGCACAAATAACCTCTTTGCCTTTGGTAGGCATTGTGTTTAACAGCTTTATGTAACGTCTCAAACAGGAAGAACTACTTTTTAAAAGACTTGATTAAGTCGCATCATTTTAATCCTGTCTATATTTCAAAATACCTTGGAGGCATTTCTTCAAAACAAGCAAGTAAACAGACCAAATAATCCTCATGAATCTCTTCCTTTGAGAAATAAACTCATATGTTATTATCCATCTTTTATGAATGGAGGTCCCTACATCAGGGAACAGTCAACCCATATCCATTATCCATGCCCCGTGCCGCCCCCCCACCAGAGTGCTGAGGGGTTCTCAACCTTGGTTGAGGGTCTTTTAGAAATCCCCAGGCCAGTTACATCAGAACCATGAGGGTGAGGTTGGGGGCATTAGTATCTTTTACAGCCCCCGGGAGAGTCCAGTGCTCACCCAGGGTGGACAGCTTCTGTCCAAGGATGGCTTCAGCTGTGGTCATCAAATTGTGTTGTCATCCAACACTGAAAATGAGATTTTATAAATGATTTAAGAAAAAGCCCACTTCACAAAAATGGAGGAGATGGTGGGGTTGTGAGCTAGTACCCTTTAGAAGGGGACCAACCGCTCTCTGGGTCACGTGAAATGAGATTTATGTCAGTAGAGTAGAAACTGTGTTTTCTGTGTGGTTAAGTACTTTCGCCTGGTTAAATAAGCAAACAAACGTGGGGTAGGGAAAAGAGGGAAAGGAGCGATTTTGACTGGCTTTGGGTCACTAGACAAGAGGGTTCCCTTTCCCTTCGTTTGGTCTCAAACAGAAACTGGGCCTCCTGCCTCTGCCCCTGCTCTGTAATTGATTACAGAGACCTTTCTACCCAGCATATTCACTGGTTCTCATCCCAACAGGGAAAGGTACACAACTTTATTTTTACTTCTTCCTTAAGTGAAATGACTACTCTTTTCATTAACGTGAGCTCTAAGCTATGTGAACGCAAAGTGCATGCAGAGAACTGGTTTTAGTTAAAAAGGTTGTGTGAAAATGTAGTTTATTGATATCTGTGGAGATTATTTTTAATGCATAAAAATTGCTAAAATATTTTCCACTACATTATGGACAAAGTATGGGAAAGTAAAGAAAAGAGTGTAAGTCGATTGAAAATTGTTCAACTTCGTTTATAGTAGAAGACCTCAAATGAAAGCAATAATGAAGTTACAGTATGAAATTATTTAAAAAATTATAGTGTGTAGTACTGGTAAAGATGTAAATGGAACTGGTATATCTGTCCATTGCTGGAGACCACATAAAGTGGTAGAAAACATTTGAAAAATAATTTGAAAATACTTTTTTAAGAGCTTTAAACATTCATATCCTAAGTAATAACAACCAAGTAATATTAATATAATACATGATATATGTAATATTATGTTTAAACACTATGAACGAAAACTAAATGTTTAAAAATTACAGAACCAAATGTAAATGCAGAGGAAACCCACAAAAACAGTACCTTTTCTTAAAATTAAAATCAGAAAATAGAACAAGAGTATACATTTATTTAAATATTCACAAATAAAAATGTGTGGAAAATAAATCAATATAAATATATAACAATACATTATGTAAGTACTTATAAATCTGCATGCAAGGTATTATTGATATGCTGAATATGTTAAAGCCATTAGTTTCATAATTTAAAAATTACCTGTGAAGCAACATAAAAAAGGGTCATGCCATTCACATATATGATCATGAATGAGTCCACTCCAAGCTCAAGGTACAAAGATGCGTTGCTTAAGATCTGGATAAGGATGAGAAAAATCAAGTGGCATGTGCTCTTTGCTATAACAGAAGGGATCATTATTACAGGACTTGAGATGGAGAGACAATCATTTACATTGACAATCTAAAGCCTTATCAATCATTTACAATTGACAATCTAAATTTTCAATCTAAATCATTTACAATTGACAATCTAAATCATTCATTTACATTGACAATCTAAAGCCTTAGTAAGGCTTTAGAATGAAGAAGGGAGCATCTGAAATAAAACTGAAAAGGACAGTACCAGCAAGCAGATATTTGGGTACAGTAGGTTACCCATCTATAGAATGCCGATCAAGCAGAGGGAGAAATACACGAATGCAGAAGGCATGGTGGGGAAGGGAAAATAAATCATTTCGTTGAGAAAAACATTCATACCTTCTTACCCAGTAATTCATTCATTCATTCAATCAGTCAACATCTATTGAGAAGCTACTTAGACCAGACACTTCCTGGTGTACGTTATAGTGGTGAGGAAGACACCATCCCTGCATTCCGGTGGCACATATTCCAAAGCATAAGACAGAAAAGAAGTGTTAGATTAATAGAAGTGCAACACACTGGTATTGGGTGGCTATGCTTCTGAAGAGTTATTATTAGATTTACTGACAATAATAAACTTATGAATTGGAAATTCTGTGTCAGGCCTCTGTAGTTTGGCAAAAGGGTAACAATGTAGAAATCAACACTCAAACTAAAATTGCACTCTTGTAAGTAAATTTCCAACCAGAGGGTAAGGACCAGCAGGAAGAGGGGATTACAACATTTTTTATTTTTTGCGGTACTCGGGCCTCTCACTGTTGTGGCCTCTCCCGTTGCGGAGCACGAGCTCCGGACGCGCAGGCTCAGCGGCCATGGCTCACGGGCCCAGCCACTCCGCGGCATGTGGGATCTTCCCGGACCAGGGCACGAACCCGTGTCCCCTGCATCGGCAGGCAGACTCTCAACCACTGCGCCACCAGGGAAGCCCTTACAACATTTTTGAATGTGTGTGTAAGCCAGTAGTCTTTCACTCGTGAGATTTTCTCCCCCTCCCATTTCTGTCCTTTAGGATTCTACCTGGGTTTTGAGATTTAGGATAAAATCCCACCTCTTCCTTATTTAAGAAAAGCCATTTCGTTTAGTGAAGAAATAGTTGCTTGGTACTTATTCTATGTTGGACATCCTCTTAGGCCCTGGGGACACAGTCAAGAAAGTCTTGCTCTCTGTCCACAAAGAGCATGAGGTCTCGTGGAGGAGACCAAGGATGGGGTGATCAGTGCAGACGGGAGTGCACTCCAAAATCAAATGGGGGAATCAGGGCCAGATTCCTGAGGGAGGTGTGATTTAAGCAGGGTTTTGAAGAGTTAGTAAGAGTTAGTCAAGTTAAGAGAAGGTGTGGAATGGTAGCAAATATTAAATAAGGAAGGATACAGTGACAATAAAGATCTTATTATTTATTAAGCTCTTATACTGGATGTCATACATTTTATGTGCATTCATCAAATTTTAGAATAACCTTATGAAGTAGGTATTACTACTGTCAACATCATTTCTATGTTATAGACGAAGATACTGAGGCACAAAGCTATGAAGAAGTGTGCCTCTAGATCCTGATTTTTATCACTAGAGACGAAGTAGATGATTCTACCTCTCACAGTGCTGGGTCCTTCTCCCCAACTACAACGCATGCTATTGGCTGTGCCATGCCTGGTTATTTTCTGTTCATGAATGTGTTTGATCTCCCATCTCTGCTGGATGTTCCAGAGAGCTGCACACCACACTTCCTGTTATAACACTGACATTTACTTTACAGGAGAGCGGAGGCTTCATTCCACCTGTTTGTTGAAGAAGAAATGTCTGTTTTCAGCAAACCAGGGATTTTTTTTTTTTAAGTAAAGAAAAAAGAAATCCTCTTGGGAGAGATGATACAGGTCTCTCTTGAATGTTAGAGAAGAGTCTGAACATACTTAATTTTCCTTAAGTATTTCGTCATGTTTGCAACATGCATAAATGTCTCCAGAATGTTCTTAAAATCTTGTACATGATTTATTTGCTGATAATAAGTTGTCTATATTTAATCCATCATTTGTCGGGTAATACATTTATCTTCCTAAAACTATCTTTCTCAAACTGTGATAGGACGTTTTCTTTAGGAGTCAAGGGCAGGTGGTGTTGCTTTTACCCATATGTTTTTTCAGTGATTCTGAAGTAAGAGGCTAGCACTCCACTGTCCCCATGGTACCAACTGGTTCTGCCCTTCTGAGTCTGGGGTCTTACTGGGGAATTTTCGACTTTCCACATGAACAGGTGCTAACCTATTTATTCTGCTTCATATGAAAACTTCTGTACCATTTTAATCTTATAAGGTCCAGGCCCAGGGATTCGATGCATGGTGCACGGAGCTTGGTCACCGAGGGCAATGGGAAGAGCAGGCAAGTGGAGAAGGAAGGGCTGTGGGACTCCCACACACAGCGAAGGCCAGGAAAAAGGGTGGGCTCCATGGCCCTGCAGGTTAATGACACCCTCTGATTTGCCCAAGAGACGACACTGTGTGTATGTCTCAAAATGCCGTTGCCTGGGCCCCAGCACAGACCTAATGGGTCATTTCAGGGGAGATGGGAGGGAGACACCTGTGCTTTGAACACATTCCCCAGGCGACTGTCGTGCACAATACAGTCTGAGAATCATTAAGATAAAATGTTGGTATGACAAGCATTATTTTTACACGTAATTACCCTTGTTCTTAAGAAAATATTTCCTGTGTCCGAAGTCCAGAAAATAACCTTTCAACTTTCAACTTGTCCAATTGCCTCTATTGAAAGATCTCCCCACAAAAAAGGCAGTTTAAAATTGTGTGGCAAAAACAATTTCATTTTCTTTTCTTTTCATATTCTTTTCAACTAAGCTTAAAGAGACTCATAAGAGCTTTCTAGTTTTTATTGCAATAAATCGGGTTTAAAGTGGTTACTTCAAGTCAGTTCAGTTCACATGGTCTGATTCAGATCACTGCTTTGGTTTGCATTTGTACACAGATCTGAGCATATCACATTTCTTTTTAAGAAGCTGTTTTTAGAGTGAGAAGGAAGTCCCTCTTTCCCTCGAAAACTCTTTTCAACCTTTTTTTTTTTTTTTTTTTTTTTTTTAGCCACACCACGTGGCACACAGGATCTTAGTTCCCTGACCAGGGATCGGACCTGTGCTCCCTGAATTGGGAACATGGAGTCTTAACCACTGGACTGCCAGGGATGTACCTGTTCTCAACCACTTCGATGCCTGAAATTCATTTTTCTCAAGCGAGGCTCAAATGTTAGGGCTCTGAGACATCTAACACACCAAAATGGAAGGTGCACATTCAGAACCTTCCTGAGAAGGGAATATTTAGATAAAGTGAAGGGGGCAGGGTGAAGCCCAGAGGAGGGAAGGACCTGTACAGAAACAACGGGCTGGACTGCTTTAGACAAAATTGCCCCCTTTACTTTCCCCGGGGCCAGCCCTGCTGGTTTCCACTTCTTTCCCCCAAAGGGAAGGGACCAGCCATTTGAAGGTGATGTCTGGGACTACCAGAAGCACAGCTACCAGAGCTAAAGGAACCACTAACTCCAAGTCTGGACCCTGGTCTGAAAGGAACAGAGGAAAGATTGTTTCCCTTTACCCAGACAATAGATCAAACTGGGGAGAACTGATTAATCCTTGAAAGCCTTTCAGCCAGACTATATTTGCCATACAGAAAAAGAAAGTCATTCTCTTTTAGCTCCTCTGGGCCTTCTCCCCAAGCTGAGCTAATTAAGGGTCACTTCAGGATCTTCTGAGTTTTCTTTGGTGGCTTCAGAGGGGAAAGATAGGAGGTGGCTTTGAACAAACAGGAACCTCACCCATAAAGCCAATCTCAAATTTCAACCTCAGTTCTTTTGCCAGCTAAAGCATCCACATAGAGAAGGGAGTGGGCCATTATGCAGGGAATTCACCCTCAGGGAAAGACAAAACCCCAACAAGCACGGAATAACAAAAGGTAATCTCAGAAACACACTCGAAACCTTAATCCCTTATCATTGAAGATACCGAGACCAAACACTGGGTCCCTCTGGTGGAAGAGTACAGCACGTACTTAGGCATACGAGTTGGTGTTCTCCAAACTAAAAATCAGAGGTCATCTGGAGTCTCTTGAAAACTTTCCAGTGTTTCCTAAAGCCTCCTCTGGTTCTCTTCAGCTTAGAGCCTGGCAGTGCTGAGCACAATTATAATTCAAGTTCTTTGTAACAGTGAAATTTTAAAAGATTAAAGGAAAAGAAAATACTTTACCCCTTGCCATCCTTTCCCACTCCCAGAAACGACCAGCATAATGTGTAGCTTTCTCATTTTATCCAGGTGTTCCTTACATCTGGAACGCCATGTTTCTCACTGCAGAAAAACAGATTTCGCTCTCACACTTTTTATAGGCTACGTAACAGTCCATAGAACAGAAGTACCAAGTATTTCAGACTTATCTTTTTGAGGGACACTCAGGTTACTTTCTGTTTTATTTTGTTGTTCTGCTAATTTCTTTTAACCCCAGAAAAATATTTTTTAAAATACACACAAAAAAATAATTATTGGTAAGGAGTAGGGTTTAGGGTAGGGTTTAGGGTAGGGGTTAGGGTTAGGGTTAGGGTTAGGGTTAGGGTTAGGGTATGGGTTTAGGGTTAGGGTTAGGGTACAGGTTAGGTGACTGCTGGTAAGTCTTCGCGGTCTTGGGATGTGCCACCGGGTTCTGTCCTCAGCTCCACACAGCCATCCTTAAGCCTGAAGGCATTTTCTAGGAGGATCTGCAGAGCAGCCAAATGGAAAGCCAAACAGGCAGAAAGCATTGCAAGAGATTAGCTCATATTAAATATGTGGGCTTTGGTGCCCTGCAGGGCAGTATTGTACATGCAAAAGCTACTTGGAGGTTTACTTTGCTTTTCAAAAGTTGATAATAAATTTACTAAAGTTACACATTTCAAATTCAAACAGTTTTTTCTCTAAACATTTAAGGTTGCCCTTCATCTGACGAATCAAACTTATAATTATTGAGAAACTTCAATCTTCTTTTTTTTAAAACCCATTGGATTTTTAAAAAAATTTTATTTATTTTTGGCTGCGTTGGGTCTCCGTTGCTGCGCGCGGGCTTTCTCTAGTTGCGGCGAGTGGGGGCTACTCTTCATTGCGGTGTGCGGGCTTCTCACTGCAGTGTCTTCTCTTGTAGAGCACCGGCTCTAGGCGCATGGGCTTCAGTAGTTCTGGCACGTGGGCTCAGTAGTTGTGGCTTGCGGGCTCTAGACCGCAGTCTCAGTAGTTGTGGTGCATGGGCTTGTTGCTCTGCGGCATGTGGGATCTTTCCGGACCGGGGCTCGAACCCGTGTCCCCTGCATTGGCAGGCGGATTCTTAACCACTGAGCCACCAGGGAAGTCCGAGAAACTTCAATCCTTTTAAACTTTCCATTGCTATTTGTAGTCTTGCTAAGATGCCTATTTAAAAATCATGGGACTGTTTCAAGTGCTCAAGTATTCATTTTATATTGGAATTTAAGGCCAATCTGTTGTCTCTATCAATTCAAAATCTCAAACCATGCAAATATATAGTCGCAAACATGCACAGTTTCCTTAATTCAAGATATCAATATCACAGATTACATCTCACAAATATTTTCTGTATTTAGTGTTAAGCTTTCCCACCATTGAAAGATATTTATCCATTAAGGAAAAAATTATGGCATTTCACACAATTTGGGGGTCACTTTCTTATACAATTTTAGGGGGTGCCTTCTCAACTTGGCGAGTTTCTTAATGACCAGAGATTTCATTCAGTACATGACCAATCCTTGTCCCTGATGCTAATGGATTATACCTGACCCTACATGTGGTGGCTGGGTCCATGAATCCAATATTCAAAGGAAGTAATCAGATAGTCTCAGACTTACAATTAATTATATAAGGACTAACTATTTGGGAAAGACCCTCAGAAGTTGCACCATAATTCAAAGTTTTAATTGGATCTTAAGATACATAATATTTTTTCATTTAACCCTGAAGCTCTTTAGAACTGATGGAATCTCCATTTTTTTTCAAGTACTTCCTCTCTCTTACTGATATCAAATAATACCTGCTTGAATTTTGACTCTCCTCTCATGACTCGTTTGAATACTTGATCACAGTTTTCACAGTTGTTCTGTTAACATTGAGATCCAGTTGAGAGCAGCGTTGAGAGCCTGGCTGGAGAGCTATTTCAGGCTCATTCACTGCAACATATGTGGACAACAGACTAGAGGGCTCCTTTGCTAAGAGATGAACAAATTTTCCATGCCATTTTTTTGAAGTATAGTTGATTTACAATGTTGTGTTAGTTTCAGGTGTACAGCAAAGTGATTCAGTTCTACATAAACAGTAAGTCCCCCACATACGAAACTTCAAATTGTGAACTTTCAAAGATGTGAATGACCTATTACTCAGACATCATTGGATTGATTTTTCAAGAGGGTAGATAGACTTGAATCCAGCAAGGAACCAGAATCTGTGCCATCAACGTCAGGCGTGAGTGAAATGGCAGCTTGCCCTCTGTCTCCTGTTGCTGACGATCCTTCAGCTCTACCATCTCCCACCTCCTCTCCCTCCTCCTGTCAGTAGCTCTTCTTGCCTGTTCCCTCGATGCCAGCCCCTGGATGCCAGCTGTTGTACTGGACTACTGTACTTTTCAAGGCACTGTACTGTGAGATTAAACATGTTTTCTTTATTTTTTGTGTTTGTTTTTTATGTATTATTTGTGTGAAAAGTATTATAAACCTATTACAGTACAGTACTATATAGCCAATTGTGTTAGTTGGGTACCTAAGCTAACTTTGCTGGACTTACGAATAAATTGGACTTACGGACGCGCTCTCGGAATGGAACATGTTAGTATGTAAGGGACTTACTGTATGTGTGTGTGTGTGTGTGTGTGTGTGTGTGTGTGTGTATTCTTTTTCAGATTCTTTTCCATTATAGGGTCCAGGTACAGACCCACACATACATACGTAGTGATTTTTGATTTATCTATTCAAGTTCAGGTAGGTCAATGTGGAATCTGTATGGCTGGACTTACAAATTTAAAGCTACAGACTTTCGGTAGCTGCACCCAAACTGCAAGCACTGGAGATTTGTAGGTGTGAAAATGTTTTAGTGACAAGCAACTGTGTCTTTACATGTAATGGATGGAAGATAGGGAGGCAAGAAAAGCCAAGGTTTTCTGAGTTTGTTCAACAGAGGACGCCTTCCCTAGCTCAGTATACCACAACTTTCACTGGAAGTGGTTCTATAATTCTCCTGGAGAAAAGGGGTCAATTGCATTCTAGTTTAGATTAAAGTGTACTTTAAAAAATGACAGTGTGCTAGTTTATCAGTATTATTGACAGGCTAAAGGAAGTTTGAAAGAGGTTCATATTTTGTTTGAAAATAATCATAGCAATTAACATGGATTGAGCAGTTACTATTGATGGATATCTTGAATGCTTTCCAAGAAGTGTATTCATTTCCCAACTCACATGACCACTATCATCATTTTTGAGATGAGAAAAACAAAGATTACTTGCCCAACATCATAAAACCAATCAATATAAAAGCTTATATAAAAAAACCAGGTATTCAAGCTCCAGAGCTACACTCTTAATTAGCCACTGGTATCAACTCCCCCAAAATGAACATTTTGACGCCTTCTTTTCTTGGCATTTTCCCCCACATTTGATCTTTGCAATTTTTGTTTCATTCCCCACTCGGCATACTACTTTAAAATAAGCCTTAGCAGCCATGAGGTATATGTATTTGAGGAAGCTTTCATAAAATTCTACCAAATGTCCTCTCCATTTGTATTCTACAAAGGTTGTGTGTGATTGGATTATTGGCAAAATACCGAGGCACAAGTGCTCTAGATATCACGTTCATATCAAAAGCATCAGTCTCGTTTTTTTCCAACCTCCTTTGACAAACATTTCCCCACCCTGTGCTCAACCTGTTTTCCTTGTTACCAGTATGTGCAGGGATGAATTGCTACATTTTCTGAGTATGATTCCTTACCTCTCTTTCTGAGTCATATTTACCATTTTTATTTCTTGGTTTCCATATTGTCCTTTGTATGAGATTTCAGGGTTTCAGAGAAACTCATGCTCATTTCCTTATCTCATACCAAACCAAACACTCTTTCAGAAAACTTACAAAAGTCTTGTATTTAAACAACACTGCTGAAGTAAGAACTTGGTATGTATGACTCCTTTATCTGAGTTTGTGTAATGTAGAGGTGAAAATCATTTTGCTAAATGTGTTAGGTACCATACTAGGCTTTGAAGAAATAAAGATAAAGAAAACCTGGTAATTACCCTCAAGCAGCTAATGAATGATTCAGTGGCAGACTGGTTAGTAGACTCCTGTGTGGGGTTAGAGAAAGGCTAGAGAAGAAAACCCAGTCTGATTTCCAGACTGAGACCTTGTGACTGCAGGAACCACATCTCCATATATGATCAAATGAATTGGTCATTTGTTAAAAAAAAAGGAAAGCAGTTGAATGCCTACCATGTGGCAGACATTGTTTTAGGATCTTTAAGTGGAATTTGAAAAACTCTCCACAATCTTAGAAAGTAGATATTAACTATTATTACCCTCATTTTATAGATAAGGAAAATGAGCCACAGAAAAGTAGAGTAACTTGCTCAGGGTCACCCTGCTGGAGGAGATGAAAACATATTTTCAATGAAAAATATTCTGACTACAGAATCTGTATTTTTATCACCAATATCACATGTTTTCACTAACTGGGTAGTCTCAGATAAGTTATTTTCCTAAAAGTAAAATGATAGTATTTGTTCTACTTCAAAAGAATAATTACCATTAATTGAGTACCTGCTATATTTCAAACACTAATTTTAGACTCTAGAAAAAACAATAGTAAACCTTGAACTCATTGGTGTGCGTCATAGCAGGCCATATATCAAGAAGCCCAACTAGATGGTATTTATTCATTTATTTCTTAAGTCATTTAATAGCTATTTCCTGAGTATTTATTATGGTTTAGACTCTGTCTTAGCCAGGGCTAGAAGATACATTCATGAACAGGATATTCCTAGGACTCATGAGACTTACACTATAGACAGAAGAAACAAACAATAATTACATAAATAAGCAAATAAATTAAGCCTATTTATTTTGGTGTACCTACCTTGCTTTTTTATAACTATCACTGTCTTGTGACTTACTTGGATGACCTTTGGCTTTTTTACTGAGTGAAGTACCCATTTTCTTACACATATATGTCTTAGCAAGACATTATTACTCCTTGCTATTTCCTGGTCACCAAACCTTATCAGAATGTCATCAATGTGGTGGACAAGCATGTCCTCTGGGATGGTAAAATAACCAAAGTCCTTACAGTCTAATTTACGGAATAGAACTGAAGTTGTTATAACCTAAAACAAAATGGTGAAAGTATACTACTACCCCTTCCAAGTAAAAGAAAGCTGCCGCTGGTGTTCCCTATTTATTGGAATAGAGAAGAAAGGTATTTTTGAATTAAATAACTGCATACTAAATATCAGGGCTTCTGTTAATTTCTTCCGGTAAATCTACCAGATCCGGAACAGCAGCTGCAATTTAAGACACGACACGATTAAGCCTGTAATAATCCACTGTTACTTTCCCAGATCCATTTTCTTATGTCAGGTTCCTCAGGAAACAATCTCTGAGATGGAGCTTTGTGTGCAGAAAATTTTTTGGAGAGCGGTGTCTGGAGAAACAGGTGGAGGCCATTTGGGGCACAGAGAGAAGTTAAATTCAATGTAGTTGCAACAAAGTTTCGGCTGATTTCACAGGGTGTTCAGATGCTGAAAAATTCAGAAATGTCCTGAATTATGTAGGAGGGATGGCTTTTTGTCTCCATACAGATGAGTCATTGGATGCAGTCAGCCCCTATGGAAGGGGAGAAAACGTTCACAAGGCAGCTCTCTTCACCTGAGGATAGTTTCTGGGGAAGGACTCAGCCATCAACGAGCAACACCCCTGAAAGCTGGCCGTATGAGTACAAAATTTTGAAGGGGGATCTGGGCAGTTTACTACAGGATCCAATATAGTCCACCCTTAGCAACACTTGAATCCACTTGCCTTGTAAAATAAGTTGCCCCTATCTGGGGACAGCGAATTCAGGATTCCAAGGGAATCTTAAAAGAGGAAGGTTAGTAGGATGAACTGTGGCCCCCAACCCTCTAGCTGGTCTTGGGACTGTAATTAATACCTTCATCTTCCTCCTGCCTTATTCATTCTGGATTCCCCTCACTGTCATCTATCATTTCTGCTCATCTAGGTGGCTTTTCTGGTGGGATGGCTCATACCACATCCCTGATGGCTTTGAGTTACTACTCACCATGCCCTTCTAAGGCTGTGGCTGCCTCACTTTTCTGTTTACCATAAACATTGGTAAAGTTATTGACATATTTTTATACAGGGGAAAGCTGGCTCTTTGTAGTGAGAATACAGAGACTGCTTCTGTTATTAACGGATGCAGAAGATGCTCTGCAGCTTCAGGTTCTCAGATTCATTTTTGTCTACCCAGATTTTGCCATCTCAGGCCTCAGGTTTCTGCACTTGTCCTGTTCTTAGCATAAGTGACCTGATAGGGTTGAGCATTTAACTGGAGTTTCAACTCTGCAACACTACAATCAAGCTGACCCAGGGCTTCATCATAATTTACCCTGGGGGGTGGAGGTAACGTATGCTGCATTTTTAAGTGCTTCTCTGATATATTTACCTGGTGATTCACAAAACTGCCAAATTTGAGTGAGGCACAGAGAAACAGAAGGCTCTTCAGATAATTAAGGTTATAAAACAAGCAGCTCTTCTTCTTGACTCTTATGCTATCACAGATTCAATGATGCTTAAAATATTATGAAAGATCAGAGCCCTTTAGAGCCTGTGGCAAGTCCTAGTAGAAAAATCATAGGAGAACCCCCTAAGAGTTTGGAGTTAAGCCATGCAAATAACTTTTAAGCAAGTAACTGCATTTCTTTTGAGAGTGCCTGTTTATGGGACATCAGGTGGCCATGCTGTCTGAGTTGCCCATCATAAATGGGGTTTTACCTGAACCACCAAGCCAAACAGCACTCAACCATCAAATAGAACTGGAACATAGAGTGCATCAGTTTTCAACTTCTGTGTAACATATTACCACAATTATAGCGACTTAAAACAACACAAGTTTATTATCTCACAGTTTTTGAGGTCAGAAGTATGATAGTTAATTTTATGTATCATCTTGACTGGACCATAGGATGCCCAGATATCTGGCTAAACATTTTTTCTGGGTGTGTTTGTGGTATTGTTTCTGGAAGACATTCGCATTTGAATTGGTGGACTGAGTAAAACAGATGGCCCTCCCCGTTGTGGATGGACATCAACCAATCCATTGATGGCTTGAACAGAACTGAAAGGCAGAGAAAAGTTGAATTCTCTCTCTTTGTCTGACAGCTTGAGCTGAGATATTGATTTTCTTTTGCTCTTGGACTGAGACTTACATCATCAGCATTCCTGGTTCTTAGGCCTTTGGACTCAGACTGGAACTGTACCATTGGCTTTCTGGGGTGTCCAGTTTGCGGATGGCAAATATATATATATATATATATATATATAATGCTAAGTTGAATTCTCATCTAGAGACTCTGGTGAAAAATTTGCATTCAAGCCCACTATTATCATTTTTTATTATTATTATTTTTCAGAATCCAGCTCCTTGCCATTGTAGGATAGAGGTTCATGTTCCCCTGCTAGCTGTCAGCCAGGGGCCACTCTCAGCTTCTGGACCTCAACATTTTCTTCATCCCATGGCCCCTTCATCATCAAGGCAGCAATGGAGAATTTCACCCTAGTTGAATGCCTCTCTCTTGCATCCTTTCTATGACCAGCCTGAGAAAACTCTGCTTTCAAAGATGATTAGATAAGCCCCACCCAGATAATCTCCTAAAGTCAATTGTGTCACATAACATAACCAAATCCCAGAAGTAAAATCTAACTTATTCACAGTCCCATGGATTATTCAGGGTATTACACTAATAGGAAATCTTAGGGATTGAATTGCTTTACTATTGCTGCGTAACAAAGTATCTCACATGTAGTGACTTAAAACAGCACGAATTTATTCTCTTATAGTATCAATACGTGAGGTGATAAATCTGAAATATGTCTTATGAGGTTAAAGTCAAGGTGTCAGCAGGGCTGGCTCCTTCCGGAGGCTCCAGGGGAGACTCTGTTCCTTGTCTTTTCTGCCTTCTAGAGGCCTCTGGCATTCCTTAGCTAAGGACCATATCACTCTAATCTCTACATCCTTCATCACAGCATCTTCTCCTCTGCCTCCTACCCTGCTGCCTCCTTTTATAATGACTCTTGCGATTACATTGGACCCACCCAGGTCACCCGGGATCACCTCTACATCTCCAGATCCTTAAGCTAATATACCTGCAAAATCCCTTTTGTCCTATAAGGTAACACATTCACATGTTCCTAGAATTAGCATATAGACATCTTTTAGGGGTCACAATCCAGCCAGCCTAGCACAGGAGCCACCTTAGAATGCTACCTACCACATTAATATTGGGCTTTACAAAACCTAAAGGTCTTATTTATAATGAAAAGTCTACCATATTACCATATTTAAGTATTAAATAATTAGGAATTGATTTTTATGTAGGATGAAAGATGGCAATTCAATTTTTTTTCTGATGGAAGCCAGTTTTCTCAAGAACATTAATTGATAATATGTTTACATAGATGGGTGAGTCCATTTCTAGAGTCTTCAGCATTGTTCTATTTGTCAATGTATTTACCCCTTCTCCAAGACTGTGCTGTCTTAATTACTGTAGATTTATAAAAAGACTTGAGATCTAATTTAACTAGTCCTCCAAATCTTCTTCCTGTTCCCTTTCCCCTGCTTTCCCTCCTCCTTTCCCCCTCTTCTCCCTCCCCCCGTTCCTCCTTCTTCTTCTGCACCTTGCCTATTCTTGAGACTTTGCACTTCCATATAAAATTTAAAGTCTCCTTTTAAAATTTTTAAATATTGACAAATCCTGTATTAAA
Organism: Phocoena sinus; assembly: GCF_008692025.1. NCBI lineage: Eukaryota > Metazoa > Chordata > Mammalia > Artiodactyla > Phocoenidae > Phocoena > Phocoena sinus. The sequence goes on along the minus strand of NC_045775.1, from coordinate 86,078,250 downwards.
CATGTTCATATTTCTATTTAGATTTCATTAAATATACAGACACATTCAGGGAGAATTAATGTATTTATTATGTTGAGTCTTCCAATCCATTCTCTCACTTGAACTGTGTCCTCATTAATATCACCTCAAAAAATTTTACAATTTTCTCCAAAATAGTCCGTACACTATTTTTTTAGAGGAAAAAAATGTTCAGTAATACCAAAGAATGGTATAAATACGAAATAACAAGAACATTTAAAACACTTTTGGTGGTGGTGTAAATTGGTACACTATTTGGCAACATCTTTAAATTTTACCGTTAACGTACTCTGTGATTTAACAATTGTATTTTTAGGAGCTTCTCCTAGAGAATGTTTGATAGGTTTTATATATAGTGGGCATACCATAGTATATTTTCACAATGGAAAATTATGCATCAGTAACCATGAATGTGGCTGGCTACAATAATTTAGAGGACTCAGAAATCTAATACATAGTTAACAAATGTCAGTTTCAAAAGAGTATAATATGCTATACCACAACTTTATAGTTTAAAAATGAACAATTAGGTTACTATTGCTGCTGCAACAAAGTATCTCACAAGTAGTGACTTCAAGCAACACACATTTATTCTCTTATAACACTTGAGGTGACATATGAAATACGTCTTATGAGGCTAAAACCAAGGTGTCAGCAGGGCAAACATCTGGGGTAAAACCACAAACAGAAAAATAAATGTAAAATTTAGAATATTGGTCACCACAGGACAGAGTGGAGAGGCAGGGATTGGGATAAAGAAAGAACACATGCAATGACATCAGGATTGTTCTAGCTCTTCAAGTGAGTTGTTGGTTCATCTACATTTATTTTACTGTTTTGCTTAATAATTTACATTGGGCTACAGATATTGTTTTTATGTATCAATTATTATACAGTAAAGATAAGAATTATTATTTTAATCTTTAAAATTGTCTTAACTCTGATAAAATCCTAGTTAATCTGTAGAAAATGCTAACAGAGTTTTGTTTTCACAATACTACCGTTACTATTTTTTAGCGATAAATATTGAAATATTTACAGATAAGTTGATGTGTGAGAATTTCCATCAGATGGATGTGGATGTGGTGTCAATGTATGGGTAGAGTGAAATAAGCTTGGCTGTGAATTAGTATTTGTTGAAGCTGGTGATGGGCACATGAGGGATAATCAGAATCTTCTAGCTACTCTTATATACATTACAATTTATGATATTTGACTTTTTTCTTTTAATCCCAGCACCCACACAAGAAATTATAACCAATCATAAAGAAAAAAAAATCATCTAAGCAAATGATGCAGAGCTGGGAGCTCGTGTGACCACAAGAAGAAAAGTATACACAGGCAAACATCACCAGGCCAGTGGTTCCCTTTAAGTGTTGTCATATGGTGCCTTATACCAAAATATTTTATTTTTTTTTTTTTTATTTTTGAAAGCTAACAAAAACAAATTGAAAAACACTGATTCGGTTTTATCAGTGCTGTCAATAATTAAATAGCTCTCTCTCTTTAGGAAGTGTGGGGAAAATTGTCCATATGGGGCAAATGGGTGTGCACAGAAATCTTGTCCAAGGACGAGCTCAGAGTGCCCAAAACCAGTTACACAAAGAAATTATCGTTAGTACCTTAGTTTCTCTCTCTTCTTCTCTGTCTCTCTCCCTTTCTCTCTCAAACACACAAACACACACACATATTCTTCCTGGATAAATAGAGGATAAGTGTAACTATTTTTTGTTTGTTTGTTTTTCAATTAGGGCCTGATAGATACCTTACCTGGGGTTTTACATGTATTAATTCATTTATTTCTCACATTAGTGGTAATAGTATTGTTCTCATTTTATATATCAGTAAACAAGGTTCAAAGTGTTATGGTAGCTGGTCTAAGTTCCCACAGTTTGAAGGTTACGCAGCTGTAATTTGATACCACGTCAATTACACCCCAAACCACTGCTGCACCAAATGAAATGAACAATCTGAATAACGGAATAAGAGAACACTTTGTATTTTTAGGACAGCTTTGTGAAAGTCGGGAGTAGCTTAAAAACAAACGTAAACGCAGTTCATAGGGTAAGGAAGAGTTTTAAACAGACAACTAAAATGAAATGCATCCTAGGGTATTTGCTGACAAAGTCAGCAACGATCAAACGAAGGCACTGCTGATCTGAGGGTCAGCTGGAGCAGCGCACTACATGGATTTATTTTTTTTTATTTTATAACTTTATTTATTTACTTATTTATTTTTGGCTGCGTTGGGTCTTCGTTGCTGCGTGCGAGCTTTCTCTAGTTGTGTCAAGTGGGGGCTACTCTTCTTTGCGGTGCGCGGGCTTTTCATTGCAGTGGCTTCTCTTGTTGCGGAGCACAGGCTCTAGGCGCACGGGCTTCAGTAGTTGTGGCGCGAGGGCTCAGTAGCTGTGGTGCACGGGCTTAGTTGCTCCGCAGCATGTGGGATCTTCCCCGACCAGGGATTGAATCCGTGTCCCCTGCATTGGCAGGCGGATTCTTAACCACTGCACCAGCAGGGAAGTCCTACATGGATTCTTTGTGGTTTTTTTTTTTTTTTTTTGCGGTACGTGGGCCTCTCACTGCTGTGGCCTCTCGCATCGCTCCGGATGCACAGGCCCAGCAGCCATGGCTCACGGGCCCAGCCACTCCGCGGCATGTGGGATCTTCCCGGACTGGGGCACGAACCCATGTCCCCTGCATTGGCAGGCGGACTCTCAACCACTGCGCCACCAGGGAAGCCCCTTACATGGATTCTTTAAGTATCAAATCTATTGAAATCACAGTGTCAAGTCTGCTGAAAAGACAAAGGAGACAAATTTGAATTAGTTGCAAATTTGAAGAGTAGGCAATACCGGTTTCCCCTGGTATCTGAAAATAGAGCCTTCAGTATGAAATTTTCCTAAGCCAAAATGGTGTAAAGCAAAGAAGCAATTACCTTAGGACACTTCTTGCTAATGGATGCTTAAAATAAAGCGAGATAAAGCACAGATGATCAGATACAGTTCAAAACCATGGGGGCTTGATGCTGAGATGCCGAGTGTGGTTCTTGGGGAAGGAACTTGGTGGTTCCGAGGTGCTCCGGGTGCACGCTGCCTCTGTAATGGGATCGCTGCAAAGCCAACGCTGAAAGCTGTTTTCACTTAATGGCTTTTTTCATAAAAGCAAAAATCCTCTTCAGATTTCTTCTGGTTAGCGAAAACAGGTCCTAATAAAACAGGACTGTTTAAAACAGGACCTAATAAAACAGGTCTTTCATAAAAGCAAAATGGCTTAAACTTTCTAAAAGCAAGAGATAGTTGTAATCTGAATGATGTTTATCCCCTTTGCCAGAGAAACAGGAACTTTCTGGGTTATAGTATTTCCCGTCGGTTTTTAGCAAATGGGAATTTAAATTCACAACATTAGAGTACAAAAAAGGTCACTTTCTTTTATTTCTAGATTAACTTTAATCAGCTAATAAGCGCTGTTGTTTTAGTCCTTCAACTAATTACAACGCTAAATTGTAGAAAACTAATAGCATTGCAAGTATTCTTTGCCCATAGACAGGCAAGTGGATTCCGTCAGGGGGAGAGACAATTGATTTCTCTTCCTCTGTGCTAAAAGCTTATTTTGCATCTATCAGTCATTTCTTTTCAGCATTTCTGATTGCCTATAAATGAGGAGTGTCTTGAATTTTCTTTTGATACACCGTATTGGTTCCCTCATTAATTAACGAGTTAGATATAATCTTTAACAAATTCTTCTTTTTTTCTGAGAGTCATGATTTTACCTTAAAAAAAAAAAAACCTTACCCTTTCACAGGGTCTAGCAGTTTGACTCCATTTGCCCACCCCAATTGCAAAAATATACTAACACCTTCACTGTGGTAATAGGCAAAGTTTACTGTGCGCTAAGTAGATCACAAGAGCTCTGCTAAAAGCTTGAAGACGTTAAAACAAGTTGCCTAAGTAAAGTTTTACAAAGCCACAAAAAAGGATTCAAATTCGGGTTTGCTTTACTCCTGGGCTCCAGCTGTTAACCGCTGTGTTATATTTATTCCTGAAGTACTTTCATAACCACAGAAATTTTCTGCTTGCTCGAGACTGATGCAGGCTCTATACTTCAGAGTTTGCTAATCTCTTGGCCTCATTCCAAAGTCACAAGCCCTTTGCAGCATAGGGAGAGTAGTTGTCATCACCCTCAATTCACTTACATGGAGTAACTCGTGAGGTTCAAGCACTCGGGCAACATCTCACAAACTCCAAGTGAGGGAGCTACTTCTCCAACCCGGACCTTCTGATTCCGAATTCTTCCATGCTGCTCCATTGGAAAAGAAGGCTGTGGGGTCACCCCCAGACAGGCCAGGGAGGAAGGGTTTACCGCCGGGTGCCCACACTCAATGACATCCTGGAGAGAGTTCCGAAGCTCTGTAAGAACTGACCATGGAGTGCTCAGCCAGGCTTGGACCACTTCTCTAAGACACTTAGATCTTAGGACTATTTTTTTTCTCCTTTTTTAAAATTAAAGTATAATTTTAAAGTATAACTAATTTACAATGTTGTATTAGTTTCAAGTGTACAGCAAAGTGATTCAGATATGTATGTATACACACACACACACATATATATATATATATATATATATATATATATATATATATATATTCAGGTTCTTTTCCATTATAGGTTATTATAAGATATTGAGTATAGTTCCCTGTGCTATACAGTAGGTCCTTGCTGGTTATCTATTTTATATATAGTAGTGTGTATATGTTAATCCCAAACTCCTAATTTATCTCCCCCCTTATCTCCTTTGGTAACCAGAAGTTTGTTTTCAATGTCTGTGAGTCTATTCCTATTCTGTAAATAAGTTCATTTGTATCATTTTTTAGATTCCACATATAAGTGATATCATATGGTATTTGTCTTTCTCTGTCTGACTTACTTCACTTAATATGATAATCTCTAGGTCCATCCATGGTGCTGCAAATGGCATTATTTCAGTCTTTTTTATGACAAAGTAATAGCCCGTTGTATGTATATACCACATCTTTATCCATTCCTCTGTTGATGGGCATTTAGATTGCTTCCATGTCTTGGCCATGAAAAGATGCTCAATATCATTAATTATCAGAGAAATGCAAAGCAAAACTACAATTAGGTACCACCTCACATGGATCAGAATGGCCATCATCAAAAAGTCTACAAAATAAGAAATGCTGGAGAGGGTGTGGAGAAAAAGGGACCTTCGTACACTGTTGGTGGGAATGTAAATTGGTGCAGCCACTATGGAGAACAGTATGGAGGTTCCTTAAAAAACTAAAACTAGAACTACCATAGCATCCTACAATCCCACTCCTGGGCATATACCCTGAGAAAACCATAATTCAAAAAGAGTCATGTACCACAATGTTCATTGCAGCACTATTTACAATAGCCAGGACATGGAAGCAACCTACGTGTCCATCAACAGAGGAGTGGATAAAGATCTTAGGACTTATTAGGACATTAATGCAGGAACCTTTCCCCAGGGCTTTCTTTATATCTGGCATTCAAAGAGTTTATAACCTAAAAGCAGACAGTGGGCAGCATCCCTGGCCTTGAAAATAATTTATCAAATGCAAAACTCTCTTTCTGGGTATGAAGTTTTCCTGAGTCTACCCTAAGCACTAGGAAGACTCTAATGAGATGTAATCACATTTACACATTTTCTCCTCCAACAAATTCATCCTCCCTCCTCAAGTCACTGTGAGATTCCTAACCCCCGTCTGTGAGGTCCGCTTCAAAGAGCTTATTTTCTCTCACTCTACCTGGAAGAACTACCTCAATTCACCATAGATGTATTTTACTTTGAAAATATTCATTTTCATTCTTGTAATGAATCAAATGTAATGAATATTCTTTCTAGACTTTTTTTCCAGTGTTTTCAAGTTTGACATGTTGTTATTCGCCAACATAATCAGTCTTTTTTTAAAATTCTTTTTCAAATTCTTTTCCCTTTGGGTTGTCACATAATATTGAGCAGAGTTTCCTGTGCTATATGGTAGGTCCTTGTTGGTTATCCATTTTAAATATAGCAGTGTGTACACGTCAATCCCAAACTCCCTAATCTTTCCAGATATTTCTAACAGAGAGCTGCCTGAAGCCCCGTGTGTGTGGTGCAGTGAGACTGCAGGAATTCCAGCGGTATTGTCTACATTCAGAGCTTGAAATTCAGCTCCGGGGGTGTGGGTGGAGAACAGCGAGCATTGTTTGCTAAACCCCATGCTCTTAAGACTGCTGGCTTGTACCGCCCTGCTCTGTGTGACTTTCCCGTGGGTGGGTCCCTGGCTGAGGACCTGTCCTTTTGTCCTCTTGTTTTAAGAATATCCCCTTTTTGGAGGACAGAATTTTTCCCTCTTTTCCTCTTTCTGATTCGTTGTGTTTTTTTTTTAACTTCTGCATTTATAACTGGCGATGCCCCCCTCCTCATACACACAGCCCCTTTTGAAGATAGCATAGTAAGATAACAGGGCTGCTTCCTGAACCAGGTCCAGGACAAGCACAAACTCAGAACAAGGGCAGCCTTCACCCGTGAAACAGTATACCAGCGAAACCCAGAATCCGAGTTTCACTTGCTCTTAGTTACCCAGAAAAATTCCTGTGAGGAAACAAAATAAATGAAACCCTGTGAGGCCTTCCTTCCTTTTAAACTGGTCCAGGGCCATGGTGCTAGGTGACCCCTTATTTTTAAAGTTTCTGACTGGCTCTATTTCTAGTGTTTCCATTAGTTCAAAGATAATATGCCAGTAGGAATAAATATATTGAAATAAAAAATTGCTTAAAGGATAATTCACGTTTCCACTTCACTGTGCTGAATCCAAAACGCAGACTCCCGAATCAATAATTTGGCTATAGCCACTGTCAGTTTCAGTTAGCACTTCAGCATCAGGTAAGACAGAAAGGAACCTTGGGGAAGTGGCAGTAGTCCAGTCCATAAACAAGACCAAAACTATTACTTGATTTTGTGAAGTGATCTTAAGAATCCATATGGTGGTGGTAGAAGGCATATTCATCTTTTCAGGTTACTCAGTGTATCCTTTGCAACAGCTAGGAGGCTGTTACTACAGCTTAGTGGATGGAGGGAGGGGCTCTGGAGTCAGACAGCTCTCAACGTAGATATACCGCCATTTGTGTGTCTTCCATGAAAACTTGGACCAGCTCTGTGTCTTGGTGAAAGCTATTCTGAGACTTAGTGTCTTCTCTGCAAAGTGGGGATAACAATCATAATAACTACTTCTAAAGATTGTTTTAAGAATTCAGTGTTTAACAATGTGTATGTACTGTTCTTAGTGAAAAGCAGGGCACAAAGTACGCTTTCAATAAATGGTACAGTTACCAAGAATATGTTCCTATTTAAATAGTATACAGTCAAAGTCATTCTCCCTGCCGTCTTCCATCCTTTCAGTGGGTTGTCGGATTATCTTTTCATCGTAAGTAAATAGCACAGTGCAGTGTTTCAGAGCCGCCCAGGGCTGTGGAGATTGCCTGGTTGGGGACCTCATTTGGGAACCAAGAATAAAGGTCTTTGGAAACAACATACAATTGATATTCCAAAGAGACTCGGTTTAAATCACTCACAAAACATTTTATTTGTCTTCAGAAAATAATCTTAATGACACAAATGATCAATCTTGCTTGTCATCTGATTTTTAGATCATCTATTAAGTTTGTAAAAACAGATTTTCAAAATCACATCATCTTCCACTGTATTTATTTCCATTTTAAAGCAAAGTTCTTTTCTGGCAGGGTGGAGTTTCTGTTTCTTCCCATTGGATCCTTCCCAACTGAGAAATGTAACGATGTGTGGATCTGAGACACTTATCAATTCTTCTCAGGGAAAAAGTTTACATCAATGACTATAAACCAGACAGACCTGGTTTCCAAGGTCTTCCTTGGAAGCAGGGAAACCTTGGACAAATTACTGCATCTCTCTAAAGCTGTATCCTTTCACTTCAGTTGGGCTGATGCTGGGAATTCCCTGGGGGTCCAGTGGTTAGGATTCCAAGCTTCCACTGAAGGGGGCACAGGTTCAGATCCCGCCAGCCACGCGGTGTGCCCCCAAAACAAACAAACAACAGCAACACAACAAAGATGGGGTGATGCTGCATTTACATATAAAAAGCATTTGGAATAGTGCCCGACATGTAGTAAGTGCTCTGTAAATGCTGCCTATTATGACTGTTCTAGTCAAGCCTGATTTCTTAGCACACGAAGTATGTACCTTGATTTTAGGACCAACCATTCTGATTCGCGATCTGTATGACTCTGCCTGGAAACAGAGTAGTGACCCCCTTGGCTCATTTTACAACGTGGTTCCAGTTACCTTGTTGAGTAAGAAGCCTGGGGGGTGGAAGTTGTGACTTCTCACCTGTCATACTTCTTGAGCATCCCTGGCTTGGAAGCTGGTTAGAGTCTCAGAAAGAAAAAGAATTTATTAAATCAAATACTGTGGCCAGATGAAACAACATATCCCTTGCTAATTAGAGGAGTAGCTAGCACTGAGGCAGGCATCTCTTTTATTCCCCTTGGCTTATGGCCCAATTAACAATTAACAGTGACTGATGTTCTAACAGGGGAGCTTTCTGTCTGCATGGCTGGGTTTTCTCAGGAAGAGTTAGAAATAAGATACTTGACAGAGTTTAGTCAGGAAAGAACAATTGAAAACTACAAGAAACCACCCGTATTATTCATGGATAAAATATACTTGCAAAAACTTTAGACAACATCAATACATTCGCTGATTTTTTTTATTAAAAACGAACTTTTCCTAATTTTAGAAAGTTATGGCTAGAAGGTATTTTTTTCCCCGTGCTTAAAATTCTTAAACACCTATCTCTTTAGTTAATATTTATAAGTTAAGGGAATCACTTTTCTGGAGGACAGATCCCCGTATAGGAAAGATTCCAAGTTGAAGAATGAAAACCTATTGATGTTTCTCCAAAAAAGAGTTTTCCCTTTCTCACTGGGTGCCTGTCGTAATATGCAGAGACAGGGCTTCTCAACTCCCTGACTTCTGAGAATCAACGATGATTAGAATTGGACACCAGGGTAACTCCAAAGCAAGGAAATGCAGTAATTTTGAGGTAATGACACAAACATAAATGAGCTTTGCTTGAAAAACATGAATCCATATCCAGATCTTATTTCTGGTTGTGCTGTTGGTTGATGGATGGCTGGAGACTCGAGCGGGTCGAGCTGTGATGATGGTTTTCAATGCTCTCTAATTCTGTCACATCTTCTTCCCAGTGCCCCGAAGTATCCTTTGTTATGTCCATCAAACTGCCTCTCAGAAAGGTCTCAGATGTCTGTTATCACTCTTCATGTGATTAAACCAATGTATGTCCTCTCTCATGAACACGTATATTTTAGCCTAAATAATTATAGCCGTTAATGATCAAGCACTGAGCTAAGTAAGCACTTTACAGATATTATCTTATTTAATCCTCTCGATCATTCTGGGAGGTAGATAAAACTATTACCTTATTTTATCAATTGGCAAATTTCCGCTTAGGGAAGATAATTAAGTTGCCCAGGGTCCCACAGCTAAAAGTGGTCTGGCTTTGGAGCCAGAGCTCTGAACAAACTATATTGATCTAAAAAGCCAAATCATTTGAGTGGCAGGCACCCGAGTAGGTGAAGAGTATTCTGCAAACCTCCCTGCAGGCTGAAGACCTGAGCTTTGCCACACATCTGTCACAGCACTCACCCCCTATGTAGGAAGGGTCATTCTAATCACTGAACTCAGGTGGTCATTACAGCTCTACCACCTGTGACCCTGTAACTTCTTCCAAGAAGAGAAGCACAGAAGTATATGGCTGTTATGAGAGAGAGAAAAGCATGAAGGGAGAACAGTAAAGTATCTAGAATCTCATCTGCACTTTGTCATGGCAGACTCCCTTCTACAGCCTATGTTTCTCTTTTACCAGTTGACTAAAGACAGAAGAGCTCCCATGGCAGGTTTGGGGAGGATAAATAAGGACATTTACCACATCCCAAACACCAGAGAACATGTGGAATCCCTTTTAAGGTGGAAAGCCTCTGCATAGGATGAATACAAGGAAATGCCTCTTTACCCAACTTCAGAATTCACTGAAATCCAAGACCATTCAGGCAAGCAATAGAAATAGGTTTGTCCGATTTTTTTTTTTTGAGCTGTAGGATTTTTTTTTAACATTTTCCTCTTTTTTTAATTTAATTTAATTTTACGTTAGAGTACATTTGATTTACAATGTTGTGTTAGTTTCAGGTGTACAGCTAAGTGATTCAGTTATTCATATACATGTATCTATTCTTTTTCAGATTCTTTTCCATATAGGTTATTACAGAGTATTGAGTAGAGTTCCCTGTGCTATACTGTAGGTCCTTGCTGGTTATCTATTTTATATATAGTAGTGTGTATATGTTAATCCCAAACTCCTAATTTATCCCTTCCCACCACGTTCCCCTTTGGTAACCATACGTTTGTTATGTGTGTCCGATTTTTTTTTTTTTTTTTCCGGTACGCAGGCTTCTCACTGCTGTGGCCTCTCCCGTTGCAGAGCACAGGCCCCAGATGCACAGGCTCAGCAGCCATGGCTCACGGGCCCAGCCGCTCCGCGGCATACGGGATCTTCCCGGACCGGGGCACGAACCCGTGTCGCCTGCAACGGCAGGCGGACTCTCAACCACTGCACCACCAGGGAAGCCCTCAAGGGGAATTACTGACCAATCATGTTTGTACCTCAATAAATTACATGAATGACACATTTAGTGAATAACCCCTGGGGTGACTGACGTCTGTCTCTCACAGGGAATTCGTCTACAAAGCACAGCTAAGCACAGCTAAGAATGTGGAAGAGACTGCGAGTCGGTTCCCAGTCCTCTGAAGAATCTCCTTGCCTCTTAGAGAGTCACAATAGCTTCCCAAAACCACGAACAAACACAAAACTCAAGGGACTTCCCTGGAAGTCCAGTGGTTAAGACTTTGCCTTCCAATGTAGGGGGTGCGGGTTTGATCCCTGGTCAGGGAGCTAAGATCCCACATGTGGCCAAAAAACCAAACTATAAAAAACAAAAACAAAAAAACAGAAGCAATATTGTAACAAATTCAATAAAGACTTTAAGAATGGTCCACATCAAAAAAATAAAAATAAACAAGAACAAAACTCAATTGCTCTCTTCAGAACTCTGAACATCCTTCTTTCACAGTAATCGGAACATGGACTCTGGAAAAACCCAACACAATCCTGTGGACCGTGACATTACTTGCTTTGGAGCAAAGGGCTATGAGATCCCTGGAGGTCCCTGCCGGGTCTGTGCTCAGCTGACCATCGGGACCCAATGGCTGAGGCCTCTTCCTCACTCTCCTCCCCAGATTCGAAGTCCTCATCTACTGCGTGAAAGAGCGGTTTGGGCCTCAAAACCACCCTTCTGCCCCCGCCCAGTTGTTCTTCTTGGGTCCTATTTCTTTGATAGCCCAAGTGGGCTGGCTTCCCTCCTCTGTGTAAGTTCTTCATCGGGATTATTTCTTGTGTCTGTCGTCCTTCCTGAAGTGACCCCGTTGGAGAGTGTGTGTTGAACATGATGGAGGGGACTTCTGCGTCACTGCCGTCGTGATCTGGGAAAGGATAATTGAAGGAGGAAAGAAGAGGACTTAAGATCAGAGAGTGGAGACTTCATATCCAGGCGAGAGAACTCAGAGGGAAGCAGAGTCCTCCTGCTGTTCCAGCTCCTACACTCACTCACCTTTCTCATCAGCATGGTTTTCCCTTTCCGAGGTTGCTACCCCAAGGTGGGGTGGAGTAGAAGCTATAGACGTGGTGTGAGAAATAAACAGAAATGCACGGAAACCTGTGCATCCGGCTGGTCCCTCCCAGGGAAATGAGGGAGTGTTTCTCACAAAATCAGATCCATTAGCCATAAAGCACAAAAAGGTGCTTTGTGTTGTCAAAGACCAACGCTAAACTGAAGGTTCCAAGGTACTATGATATGAAAAGGGTGGATTTTATCTAGGTTTGTTTGTGGTTTTTTGGTTTGTTTTGGTTTTTTCACTTTTTAACTCTAGGTTTGTTTTTTAATGGGTGGCTACCAGAAATCATTAAATCTGAGTTTCATCCTTTTGACCTTGAAATAGCTAATCTTAGAGAAACAGGGATGGGACAGGACCACAGCAGAGTCACGAGTAGCAAAACAGCCGTGATGCCTTCCTTTCAGAGGACGTGAGGCGTGCACAGGGTGCGTCTGGCCCACGACGGCAACGAGAAGGATGGGAACGTCCACTTACTGAGAACTTACTCTGTGCTGTCACGGTGCTGATCTCGTTACATGTTATGCCATTTAATCCTCACAGCAGCACTCTGAGAGGAGGAAAATTGTGAGCCTCACCTCGCAGGTGGGGAGGCTGAGGTTTTTAAGAGGTTAAGTGACTTTCAGTACCACACAGTGAGGATGGGGCTGCAGTTTGAGCAGAGCCTGTCTGAGAAGCTGGCATCTGCTCCTCCCCAGGCTGTCCCTGTCTCCTTTATAAAAGCTGTGTGTGGGTCAGGAAAGCTCCATCAAGAGTGCAGGGCAGCCATTGGGTACCTATGTCATGTCCCCTCCAGATACCTAAACCACGTCCGGGACGTCGTCTTTCCCTCCTTCACTGTGCACATGCCTTCAAGGGAGGATTTTTCAGAAATCTCATTTCTTCTCATTTCTTCAAGTTCTCACCTTATACATGTATTTTCCCTTTAAATATTCTCCTGAAAACTTAGGTACTTTAAGACATCTATATTTAAATCTAAAATAGGGTTCTTTCTCCCACTCTCTACTTCCTTCTAAAAAACAAAACAAAAACTTCACAGCTAGAACTAATATGTACACAGGTTTATACTTGACAAAATGTGTTTGGAATGTGGGACATCAGAAAAACTTCAAATATCCTGTTCAATTCTATTTTTCCAAAACTGTGGCCAAATTGTCCTGAGAAGGTTGTCTGGAAGTTCAGGAGGGGGTGGGAGGTGGGAGGAGGGGAATCAGCTGCTTTGAATAAAGAAAAAAGTGAGTTAAAATATTTGGCCATTTTTTCAGGACTTCCCTTTAATTTGCGCTTTACGATCTGGTCTGGAACCAGAGTTCCTCTTGATGCTTTGGCGCTTGAAACGCTAAGAAAACAACAGCTGTTCCTTCTTCCCCCAAGAGCCGTTCCTTCCTCTGTCTCCCCTCAGCCCCCCTCCTGGTTTCCAACCATCCTTCTGAGCTAAGGTCCCCCTCAGAGGACAGATTCCAGCTGCATCTCCTGCCCACCTTCTGGTTACTGAAAAGTGGGGTCCTAGAACTAGGGAGAGGCTTGGGCAGGTGACTTGCAAGCTTCCACTCAACTTAAGTCACTAGATCCATCCAAAACGGGAAGAAGGAGTTGCTTGGAAAGTGGAAGGCAGAAGGGGGAAGGGTGGGGGCTCTCCTATCCTCCTCCAGGTTGGCGCCAGGCAGTGCAGTTCGAGGGAGAGATCAATGGAAACCTTTGCAGCAAAATCTGAGCGTCTGTTCCTCTACCTTCCACCTGGCTGACAGCTCTAACCTCTGGACACGGGCACCGGGGGGTGGGTGAAGGAGAGACAGGGAAAGGGTTTCTGCTCAGGGCAGGGCTGAGCCTAACGCACACCTGATACCACAAAGGCTGTTTAGAGACCCAGACCTTGCCCTCCCCGTGGTCTTGTTTTGTTTCGTTTTAACTGTGGTAAAATACATAAAACATAACATTTACCATTTAATGAATTTGAAGTGTACAGTTCTGTGGCATTAGATACATTCACATAGTAGGGCAACCATCACCACACTCCACCCACAGAAGTCGCTCACCTTCCCCAGTGCTCCTGGGTTCTAGGAGGGTTGTCCAGGCAGGACCTCTCTACTTACAACACCAAGGGAGCCCCAAAGGCAAAGGAGCTTGGAGGAATGTGTGGAGCCTGCAATCCAGCAGGGAGCACCCAGACATCTAGAGAAGGGGTGTCCTAACACGGGAGGACAAGGGGAGAGTGAAGAGGGACAGTGCTCTGCACGTCACAGCCTGGTTAGCTGCGGGGGACATCAGGGGGCTGCCTGATGGATGCTACACCTCCCTCTACGTCCTCCCCTAGAGCCCCTCCAGCCATTCCCTGACCTTGTCCTTGTGCGTAAAGGCTTCAGATTTGGAGAGAAGGTGGATGCAAATAATTCTGCCCAGATACCCATGGAGGACTATCTCAGTCTAATCCTGATTATTATTATAATTCTTTAAAACTTAAGAATAACTGATAAAACAAGTCTCACTTTTCCTTCACAGATTTCCAGGTTACCCACTGTTTCTCCTCACCTAATGAAATTTAGAACCAGTTGAGCACATTTGAAAGAAAAAAAAAATTCATTGGGACTAATATTTCATTCCACATCTAGATTAACTCATGTAGAACTGACATTTCTTTCTTTCTTTTTTTTTTTTTTCCGGTACGCGGGCCGCTCACTGGCCTCTCCTGCGGAGCACAGGCTCCGAACGCGCATGCTCAGTGGCCATGGCTCACGGGCGCAGCCGCTCCGCGGCACGTGGGATCCTTCCGGACCGGGGCACGAACCCGTGACCCCTGCATCGGTAGGCGGACTCTCAACCACTGCGCCACCAGGGAAGCCCAGAACTGGCATTTCTAAAGTACCATCTTCTTTTCAAGAACACCCCTATCTACCCAAGTCAAGTCTTCTTCGATACCCCTCACTAGTAATAAAATCAATAATGGCTAATATTTCTTGCCCACTTACTTGGTTGCAGGCACTGTTCTAAGAGTCTTACCTGCACCAAATGGCTTCACTCAGGGCAACACTTTTGTATGTGGGAGGTACCAACATTCTCCTCTTTACAGAGAGGAAATGAAGCATGGAAAAGGAGAGTTTTATGTTGTCTTCATATAAGTCCTATATGTGTTTTCCTAGGATCTTATGATTTTTATTGAAAGCGTGAGTGAGATGCGTTTTAGGGCATCTATTGAAAGGATGCTTTGACCTATTAATCTGGTGAATAATGTAAATGCATTTTCCAAATGTTAAACAACCCCACCTCTGGGATAAGTCCTACTTTGTAAGGTGTAGTATTCTTTTACTATCCCGTTGCATGTTATTTATAACGTGTTTGTACATTAGTGCTCAGCTGAGGCTGCTGTGTGGTTATTTTTTGCTACCGTAGCTTGTGATATTGACATTCATCTCAAGAAGTGACTGTGAGGCTTTCGTGTTCTCTATCACTCAAGCAACATAAATAGCACCAGCTGCTTGTACCAGGAAGAGTTTTAAAAATTAATCTATCATACACCCTATGCTTGGTGTTCTTTTGTTTTGTTTGCTTTTGTTTGTATTATAGTTCTCTTTAACATAAAATAATACTACTTAGAAGAGTGTGACGTAGGAATAGGTGACTAGATCGATGAAACAGAATTAAGTGTCCGAACTCTCTAGTTTAGGGGTAAATGACTAGCACAACAAAAGTGGAAAAGAAGGTGCTGGTGCAGGAGCATGGCCATTTGAAAACAATTTGAAATGTGTCTCTGTCTTAACCTACACAAAGATAAATATCTTTATTATCAAAATAACTATTAGCCATTTGGCTTGAAATTGAAAAAATTAAACTATGAAAGTTCTAGATTTTAAATTACTTGGTGAATCATTTTTCTAATGCTTCTGTGGAAGATTGAGCCGATTTGGTGAATCAGAATGCAAGAATTTGAAGACAAGTATATCTAAAAACTAAATGATAAATGTGAAACTTTAGGAACAATTATTGGCAGCAAATATGAAACAGTGGGTGATATTCGTGTTATACGGTGTTCTTCAAATTCGTTTTAAGGAAAAAAAAGCAGAAAAAATGGGCAACGGCAGAAACAAAAACTTCCTCGAAAGAAATATGGTTGCCTCTAAAAATATGAAAAGATGTTCAACCTCACTGAAAATCAAAAAGACTCAGATGAGAATTAACTGTGTTATATAGATTTTATCCTGTCATATAGTAGACTACTCAAACGTTAACTCAAAATAGCCCAGTGATGCTGAAAACGTTCAGAAATCACCTTTCTCACACTGTTGAGCTGAAGGTAAATTTAAATACACGTAATTTTTTATCTAAAAATTTTGCTTCCAGGAATATATACTAAGGGAGTAGTTGGTTATTTGAGCAAACATCAATCACAAGTAATCCAAAGAAATTATTAGATATCTTTGCTTATATTCATTAAATATTGGAGGCATCTTAAATATTTGTTAATAAGGATTTTGCTAAATAAGCTAGGGGGCTTTCATATAATTGACTATTATTAAGTCATGAAATGATTACTAGGTTCATATCTATTGATACTAAAATATGTCCACAACATATGGTTGAGTGAACTAGACAATTTATAAATATTGAAAAACAATGACTGTATTATGAGTTTATGTATAATACCTTGCTGTGTGTTTGTGATTTTTTTGTTTGTTTGTTTGTATCAGGTCCAGGTAGGGTAGAGATCAGGATGATACAGATAGAATTATAGAAGGATGCTTACCAAAATGTTCTATAGTGATTATCTTGGGTGTTGGAGTTTCGAGTGCTTTAAAATTTTTTTTTATGCTTTTCTCCACTGGCTGACTTTGATTTTATATCAGAAAAAAATAAAGTTTCATTGTAAGGAATAATTATATTCCCTCTTCAAAGATTTAATTCTCAAATCCTATGTGTTTAGTTTATTCAAATTTCCAATGTGATTCCAAGTCTTAAAAATTTAGGAATATTAAACTAGAGAACATGGCATATCATATATATTGTACACCACTTTATGCTAATAGAAAATCATTTTATATACACGTTTAAAAAATAATAGCTTTTATGAGCACAATAGCCAGTTTCAATAACTCTAAGGATTCTATTTAAGTAATAGGTATTGAATGGGAAACATCCAATCAGTAAATTTGGTGAAGTTATTTTAGTAAAATTTAGCCAACTTTGGAGAATTCTGCTAATTTATAAAACACAGGAGAATCCCACCACTTCAAAGAAGTGCCCGTTTTATGTTTCCCTAAGACAGGGGTCAGCAATTGATGACCCCCAGGTGTATCCCTCTGATGCATCTTTTGGTATGGCCCCTGAGCTAAGAATGGTTGTTACACTTTTAAATGGCTGAAAAAAAATTTTTTAAAGAATATTTCCTGTTAAGTAAAAATTATATGAATTTCAAATTTCAGTGTTCATCACTATAGTTCTGAATTCAACAAATAAAACACCTGTGTCCTCTTTTTCTTGTCATATATGTACTTACATAATATTCTTGATTTTGCCTTTTGGCCCACGAGCCTGAAACAGTTTACCATCTGAACCTTTCCAGAAAAGAGAAGCGGCCAGGGATGCAGGTTACCTGTGAACTCAGCTACCCTCACATCTCTGCCTGCTGGCTGAGGAGGGCTATAAGGACAGGAGAGGTAGCGGACATTTTTGGTACCAGCCTGTGGGTAACAAGGAGAAATAAAAAGCAGAGTTAGCCACGCAACTGACAGCTTCACACGACAAAGTGAGAGATGCAGACCCACTCTGGAGCATCGTGTTTGGATCACTGCCTTTCAGTTACTTCAGTTTAAGGAAAACAAAATGTCTCCGCCTTCAGTATGTGTCCTTTCCCTCTCATGATAAAATAGACCATGATAAACCTCTCCAAGTTTCTCCTGCAGCCCCACTGACATTAGGGTAGAGATTAGGGGCTACTTCAGACCCAACCTCCATTCAGAGTCCCAGTAAGATTGCTTGGATATGGCCTCAGATGGAGCAGTTCAGATGTACAGTGGTTGCCATGAAGATAGGGTCCAAGAGACGTGGGGAGAACAAATTCCTCCCTGTATCTCCCTGGGGGAGGAGTAAGCTTCCTAGAGCCAGGGTCCCCATCCACGGACGGTCCCCTGGAATGTCCAGTCCCTGGCCACTGTGGGAGCTAGTCCAGCCTCACAGCCCAGGGAGTGTGTTCCAGTCACTGACCCATCCTGGAGGGCAGTCTGCTGCCACATACCCTGTGGACCGATGCTTTGGGCTCCAAAGGGCCCAGGCCCAGAGAAGGGGGTGTCTGGTGTCCTGTACCCCCTTAGTTTTGTCTTTTTCTGTCAACGAGGTAGTGGTTTTGTTTGTTTGTTTAAATACTGAGGTAGTCACCTGACAAGGCCCTGCTCCGGGCCGGCCCAGCTCAGGTGAGTCAGTGTCTCCACCTTACCGGCTTTCCCCAGGGCAGGCTGTGACCTTTCCTCGCGCTCTCCCTGAAGGTGTTCTGGTGGCGTATCAGAATTTCTTTCGCCTGCTTCTCACTCGTCTGGGGTTTGAGGTTGTATTTGTTGTAGGACAGGGTCTGTAGAAAGAAGGGGATGTCAAACATGTACAGACATCTCAGCACAACTTCCAGCCTCAGGAGACCATGGAAAAACCAAGAACAAAGACTAGTAGAGCAAGCAAGGTGGTGCTCAGGTCCTCTGAGCACTTGCCTCAATTACACAGGCACAAGCTGTGGCCCCGGAGGAAAGGTCTGTGCTCGGGGCTAGCGCATCAGGACCAAGCTGCGGTGGGAGCCTTGCCTCTGGCTCACAGGCTAGTGCCCCCCAGCTGCGCTGTCCCCTGTGACCCTCCCACAGTGATCACCCCCGAGGTACCCACAGACTTCGGTGCCCCCCCAGCCAACACACACTCTCTTTCCCAGGTCACATTTGTTATGCTAGGCCAGCGGTTACTGAGTCTTTAGGGAATTTAAAAACGACTTTGGCAATTTCTAGATGGTTGCTATTTTAAAATGTTGCCAATCAAAGATACGCACAAAAAAATAAGCCCATTAGTATCACCATCATCCGTTCAAAAAGGAAAAAGTCTTTTAACCAAAGTAGTAGGACGGGCATGATCTTCGATACAGAACAGTTTTTCAAATTGAATCAGTTTAGTTTTATGAAAAATGTCTTCCTTATCTTCACAGAGGCCAGTGAAAATTTGTCTTGAACCACAGACCAGCATGGTCCTCAGATGTTTACGAAGTGCTTAACGGGAATCTCTTTCACCCAAACTAGAGGACTACAGATGTCACCTTTTGTGACAAGCCTCAAAACTGTAGACTTCCCACTAGCAACAAAGCAGACAGACAGTTGTCCTGGATTGCACCTTTGGTTTTTCCTTCAAGAGAGCAAGAGGACCATGGCAGAGGAGAGGAGCCATAAGAACTACGTAAAGACAGGATGATAGGGCTTCCCTGGTGGCGCAGTGGTTGAGAGTCCGCCTGCCGATGCAGGGGACGCGGGTTCGTGTCCCGGTCCGGGAAGATCCCACATGCCGCGGAGCGGCTGGGCCCGTGAGCCATGGCCACTGAGCCTGCGCGTCCGGAGCCTGTGCTCTGCAACGGGAGAGGCCACAACAGTGAGAGGCCCGCGTACCGCAAAAAAAAAAAAGACAGGATGATAACCAACCAAGACCTACTGTGTAGCACAGGGAACTCTGCTCAATACTCTGTAATAACCTAAGTGGGAAGAGAATTTGAGAAAGAACAGATATTGTATATGTATAACTGAATCACTTTGCTGTACACCTTTGTCAATCAACAACACTGTTAATCAACTATACTCCAATATAAAATAAAAATTTTTTTTAAATAAGAAAAATAAAGGAGGCTTTAAGGAAAAAAAACGTGGCTAATCCGAATTGTAATGTGCTGTAAGAATAAGCTATACACTGATTTTGAAGACATTAATTTAAAAGAAAAGAGTATAAAATATCTCATTGGTAATTTTTAAAACTTATGATGTGTTGAAATAATATTTTTGATATAGTGGTTTAAATAAAATATATAATAAAAAAATTTTTTAAAGGTTAGGATGAGAAAGGAAAGACAGAAAGGGTAGGACTGGTGAGTCTCATTCTCCCAAGTAATAAAAGAGGAAGCAAAAGCCATCTCAGGGGTGGAGTCCCCCTCTGTTTACTATGTACGTTCTCCCCGTGGGAGTTTTTATCACCTACTGGCTCTACGTGATCAACAAGGAAGGGAGATCCTGCACAGCTTAGAAGGGAGAAACCTGGAGGTCAGTCTGAGTAGGCACTGATAAAAGAAGAAGAAAGGTGATTATTTAGGAACCTGATAAAAAAGAGAGAATGGACGGTTAGCCTCATTTTTGGGTGGCCTGGAGTTCCAGAATCTCTCTCTCTATTTCTGGACTTTCCCTAAACTCAACCTCCACCACCACGGGGCAAGTCTGAGTACCAGGCACCCTCTGGACTCCAGCCCTCACTAAGCTGGCCAGCATTCTTCAAACCAGGAAGCTCTTAACTACTTACCTAAGGTGGAATGCAATAGTCTTGCTGAAACAGTTTCACCTGGAATGATTTGAAAGCTGCTGAATGTACTCGAAGCGTGCTATGAGTGTTGCTGACCTGGGTTCCTCCAGCAGGTGCAGGGCCTTTTTGCTGACACATTCCCCTTCATCACTGACCTTCTCGGAACAGCAGCCAGAAAACATTCCCTTGCCCTGGATCATGTAATTCTGAAGTCATGGAAAGAGCTGTGGGTGGGTAGTTGGCAGACCTGGGTTCTTAACGCAGATTCGTTTTGAGATCTTAAACAAGTCAGAAAAACAACTCCTCTGACCTCAGCATCTTCTACTTGAGAAGATGAGTTTTGACCAGATGAGTTTTTGGAGTCCCATGACCTGGTCACCAAAACCGAGGCCCTCACAGTTAACTCACTTATAACCCTAGTCAACAATTGGGATGTTCCATTGAATCCTCAAACTTAAAGAACTCCTAATTAGAGGACACAAATGAAAATACTGTTTGATTAAATCAAAGTTTCAGGAGGATTCACTTACTGTCCCTGAAATGTTCTTGCTGTGAACTTTGGGCCAGGTCCCAAGTGCTAGTATAGCCTCCATACCCTTTTCCAAAATTGAAAAATACTATGCCTGGCATGTCTCCTTTTTGTGGATGTGTGTGTGTGTGTGTGTGTGTGTATATATATATATTTTTTGGCCTAGCGGCATGTGGGACCTTAGTTCCGGACCAGGGATCGAACCCATGACCCCTGCAGTGGAAGCTTGGAATCTTAACCACTGGACCATCAGGGAAGTCCCTGAAATGTCTCCTTTTTTATCTTAGGCTTTCAGCAATGTGGTTTCGCTATTCTAATCTAAACCATCTCAGTTTTCTAAGCTCTATTACAGTCAACCACGCTGAGACAACTCCACCATCACAGGCATCCTGGGGCCATCTTTCTTCCGTGGTGGATGAGCGTCACTGCTTTTCTGTCTCTGGAGGGGGAGGGAGCCCTGCTGGTTCTGGAAAACTCTGGGGCTGCAGGGCTAGGGCAGCCTGACCCCTAGGGCCTGCAACTGGATTTGCATTTCTCTTTATACCATGGGTGCCAATTTTGCTGCAGAAACATAACAATTAACTTTCTGTTCTCCAAACTAAGCAGAGAGAAATTGTTCATCAAGAAGACTGCTTTGGAGAGAATAACATGAACAAGAACTGATTCCTGGAGGACTGGATCCCAGGACAGGAAACAGGGACACGTCTTATACACACCCTCTGTCGAACTTGGTACATGTTGTGTGTCAGAATGTCCCTCATGGACTCCACATCTTCAGGGGAGAGTCTTTTGGTTTCTTGTATCCTCTGGGCCCTGGAAACATCATTGGAGGGAAGCCAAGCATTATTCTTCCATCTTGGCAAGGGGACCACAAAAGCATGAATTTACTTTCAGGAGTTCTAATTGATAAACATAAAGGTTATGTTTTTAACATAACTTTTCCTGTTGTTTTAGTAAATTCATATGAAATGTCAGCGTGTGTGTCTTGACTTACATTTTGAACATGTGGCTTCTTTGCCTATAGCTTGTATATGGGAATTTCTCTAACCCATTTTTAAAAAGGAGTTTAAAGTCATGACAAACCAGTTACTTTTTCCCTCCGTATCTATTAGGAACAGACACGTTTGTAAAAAACAATAAAAATCAATGATTAGGAAATACATTTTTGGAAAGGATACCACAAAGGGCAAACCAAATGTTTCACTGTTAGATTCAACAGAAATAAGATTATTCCTTCAAGGTTCACGGACAACACCATGTAGTAACCACATTTTGAATAGCAGTAATCTATGCGGTACTAAATTTTTACGAGTACCTTTATAAGTACATTTATCTTGGAATTGTCCCTTTAGGGACTTTATCTCTGGTTAAAGAATAATGGTAAGAAACTAAAATCATATCTTACGAGGAGAATTAGACCATTGCCACCATGAAAATCAGGCCAGCTCAGAGACACTGGATCCTCTGAGATTCTAGAAGCGGTTGACTTCTTTCAGCCTTCTTCACCATAAGCACCCCTCCCTCCCCGCCCCCCCCAAAAATAAGGGCTCAAAAGCCAAGTCACGGCCAGGTTAGCAGTCAATGAACATTTGTCCTCCGAGGATTTCAGTCATGACATCGCTATGTGCAGAATTCTCATGTGACACACATCTTTGATTTCAATCACTTCGGTCTAGTGGTGGTAATTTCTAAAAACTTATTGTATGAATAATATACGCTCCCTGTAGAACATAGGAACAACAAAAAAAGGAGAACTAAAGAAAATTAAACCCATCTTTCAGTACCATTACCTCCCTTGACATATTGGTATAAACCCTTACAGAGCTGTGATGCTTTTTCTTTTCTGGCTGCAGCTTTTTGAAAAGCACACGTGTGCTGATGTGCTGTTACCTGCTTGCACAGGTCTTAGGATAACTGACCACAGAGACAAGAAGTTATTGGTTTCAAGACAGGCCACTTTTTAAGTCCCTTTCCCCAAACATTAGTAGCGATATCGTCATAAATAGCAAAGGATATTTTTGTAAGTAATGCACAATGGGTAAAAGATTTTTAAGGGCTTGGATACTGGATATCACAGGACGCCAGCATTTACTTAGCAATGCGATTTGTCGACTGACTAATGCCCTTCCTACAAAATCACTGAAACCAGTTTCCATATCGCGGAGCTGCAAACGTCAACACCATTGATATTCAGTTACCACCCTCGGTGATTTAAACATTATTATCAGGGCATTTCAACCTAACTGTTTAAATGTCCTCCAAATAAAATTTATTCTGATTTAGATACACCCACGCACTCCCACAATCTGAACACATTCCTTTATTATGGTGGAAGGAATCTATTGCTAAACAGAAACAACAGCTAATCAAATAGTTCCACGTTGTGTGTTCATAATAAAATGACCAAATAGGAAAAAACTATGGGTAAAGGAAATGGTAAAGTTAAACCTGAGATAGGAAACCTAACTTGGCATTCTCCCCAGTTTATAATGAACCACTCTGGGAAGGACCAGACTCAGTTCAAGCCCATTTAGCCTGCTGGCTGGATGTGCAGTACAGGGTTCCCCGCAGCATTGCCTCGTATTTATTCACACTGAGAAGCTGCAGCTATAGAATCAGAAAGATGAATGATTGATTCGGGCAATCACTGATGTATGGACTTTCCTACCTGCTACTTTGTTAGCAAAATCACTCCTGAAATGATATCATGAGTACAGGAAAGATACAATCCTCAGAAAAACTGAATGCTAGTAATCTCCAGGGCAAAAAAGTAAAATTATAAAGTGCAAGTCTCGTCACTGGAACAAGATATAAAAGAAGCCTCTATTACCTTAAATAAAAGACCACTGGTAATTTCATGGTCATTGAAATCAAACTGGGGAAATCTGAATCTAAATGTATTTGAATAAAAAGCTCACATTTTCCTTAACTTTTAAAAAAAAATCAGATGCTATAATGCTGTAAAAAGAGGTTTCAGTTCTAAACACAGCAATAGATGTGAAATCTAGTAGATGTTATCTTCATGCCATAAGACGAAGTCCCAAAAGATCAACTATTTATTTCCTGATTTATTTGGAAGAATCCATCCTCTTTTAGTAGCTTTATACATGAAATCCAGGGAAATGTATGTTGACTGAAGGATGTGCCCACTAAGTAAACAATGGTACTAACAGCTCTTCTGTGTATGTGGTTGCCTTGTGTCTTCTTAGAAAGGTCACCAAGGTGACCAACACTGAGAACGAGTGAAGAATGCAGAGCTGTGGGCCCGGCTCCCTACAAGGCAACGTTCCATCATGGAAGTGAACGTGGCATCAGAATCTTCGTACTAGTGTCTTTGGTGTCAGAATGCATGACTGTGAACTTATACCTGTCATTATGTGATCAATTTAAAAGTTCTTCAACTGCAATAAATTAATTTGTGCTTTTTAATAAATGACATTGTAACTATTTGGGAATTTCTAAAGACAATATCTTGAAGTCGCACAGCTTAGTGTGTTATGCCTATACATTTACTATAAATATTTTTTATCTTTCACTTTCTTCTTTTTTAACATCTTTATTATAAATATTTTAATATCTCTTCTCTTTAATAGTAACCAAATATTTTTTAATCGGCTTGAGCCTCTACCCACTGATGTTTCTAAGAACTTCCTACTCATGGGTAAAGCAAGGTGCCTCAGAGTTAGAATAATAATCCAAGTCCATAGTCTATTTATTCCATAGGGTTGTTTTGAGAGTCAAATAAAATAATGTATGTAAAAGTCAAGGAATTCCCTAGAATCAGCAGTGTCTGCCGTGTGCCACAGACAGCTTCTAGGGGTAGTGTTCTCCTGAAGGTCACAGAGTTTGGAAATCTAAACCTCTTGTAGAACAATTGCTTAAACTTCTAAAGAAAAAAAATATATGTGCGTTTTGTTGTTATCCTTTCATACGGAGTCACAAAAAGTGAGCTGAGTACACACTTCTTTTTCCTATTATTGTATGAAGGTTTGTTTTTTAAGAAATTACTGCTTTGATCTTAGGAGAGGAATTCCTTTTTGCTTGACGTCCTACAGATTTCTGATGAGATCAAATGAATGCAACTTAAATACTAAACTTGTAGTAAATATCGGTTTAAAAAATCTCCTCTCCCACCTCGGTTAACTAACCGGTTTGGGCTATAGGGGGAAAAAATGTCTCCAACCTAGAAGGCTCTCTTACCAATCTTGAGTCAATGTCTGAAAAATAATTGACTCAACACAAGGGCATCCTCTAAATGAAACCGGCTTAAAAATTGCCTTGAGGTTAGGAACTGGGAAACCTGCTTATGACCAGTGCAACGTAATGTACAGAGATTCGAAATATATTTTAGCACATGAGAGACTGATTCTCATTTGAGATAAGTGCCCCTACATTCCTAGACCAAGTGCTTACATCACTAGTGAGCAGAAGGTTGAGGAAGTTCCTCAGGGTCTAAACTGCCTGCATCCGTCCGGGTCCAGCCCTCCTGCTGAGCGTTGAGTTAATTCTCTTCCATCCTTCAGTGAGCAGGTCAAATGCCTGGGGACCAGATGAGGTTCCCTCTCACCCTCTCACAGCTCCCTGGGCTTTATGATCGTATGTTTGTGTGCCCTGTTTTATTACTATCGAGACTCTGCTCCAGGGGTGCGCTCCCTGAGGGCAGGGACCGTCTGCTTCCACAGGCCGTGGCACATAACAGGTGCCCTAGTACTCCCCTTCGCTAAGGGGATGCCCCAAAGTTCAGGAATCAAGTGAAGTAGGATTTGAAGGCAATGTTGTAGAAAATAAAAGAATGCAAAATTATCCATGATGAGTGATATATCAACATTTTAAATAAAGACGAGATCAGTATCCCCGATTATTTCTTCTGCCTCAGGCTCTCATATGGCTCGGCACGGTGTTGCCAATAAACATTTGTTAGCACATTCCCATTTTAGGACCAGAAATTTCCTTAAAGCCATGTAGTGGGCAGCACGCCAACCAACCAACCAACCACGAAAACAGGCTCGCTGAGAAATACGGCAGAAAACTTTCTGTTTATACAAAGGTGCCCTCAGGGACGCTCCTGGAAATGTTCCCCACGTAAAAAAGGTGACGGTGTTTCTGATTCATTGGCAAGCAAGGGATGAGAAGTAACACTCAGGTGTTAATGACAATTTCATTGCTATCTATTCTTAGCTCGTCTCTCAACTTGCTTTTCAAAGGTGAGGATGTGGGGAGATAATTGAAACTCATTATCTTCTGAGGATGTCAGGATGGAGGGGCTGGTGTTCCTTAGGCTAAATACACGTTCTGACTAATTTCCCCAATTCGTAAACCATTTCTTGGGAGAAAACTGGGCATCTTTAGGGAGGGGGTGAATTCATTCTTATGACATTCAAGGAGTTCTCGGTAAATGTCAGAGACTTAAAGCAGCTTTAAAAAATGTCTAACCAGCTCTTGGGACAACTGGTTTCCAGATGCTCCAACTGGAGCACCAGGCTTCACAGGGCATCATCCTGTAATGATGGGGTATGTATCAGTCTTACCCCACCCTCTGTTCCACTGGTAGCCAGTTCCCTCCTTGCTCCTGTTCACAGCTGGTCTCACACAGACGCGGCATTCTCCCAACTGCACACAGATCTTTGCCTGAGACACAATTACAAACACGGCCTTCTCTTTTAAGTACCTCACCAATCGCCGCACCTCTTGCTCCTATACCACTCATGCCCAAATCCAAGTTAGCATCCTAGGATGCCGACCTGGTCTCTCCTCATGGAAGACAGGAAGAGAGATGGCTTGTGGGACAAAGACAACAGCAAGATTAGCAGAAGCAAATGAGCATGGGTTAGAGGGTAGACATGTCTGAACAGGAGGACTTGTAACATATGCTAAAGATCTTCTATAAATTCATTTGCCTCGCCCTCCCAAAGAAAGATGTCAAAAAACTCTCATCTTTTTGCTAGAAAGTAATTTTCAGAAACTAGGTGAAACGGATCGAGCATGGACCAAGCTATAAGATGCCAAGACTTAGATCTTATTTCTTCCATTTTTCCTTTGTCATATCTCTGCCTCTTCACTCCTAATAGTACCTTTAAATGGAACAATGAGTTAGTGCCCCTTGTAATTCTGACATTGAAAGTCTAGATCGAGGGCAGATGTCACTTACTGATGGGGCATGGAAAAGGCTGTAGAACTTAGTAGCCCGGTCTCTGCCATCTCAATAGCTTGTTTCATTTCCAGCTTCTTGTACAAAGAAACGATGCTCGATTTTGGCAGGTTCTCTCGGATTAGGATTTTCCGTAAATACTTATGATCAAACTTCTTAAACCTAAAAACGGAAACCAACAGGTTGGAAAACTTCAATCTCTGTATGTGTTCTGTAAGTATATACTTTTTCTAGAAACAAACTACACTTAACTTTATTCTGAAAAACACCACGACAGTGCCTGGAACACATGTGACTTTGAACACATTTTTAAAAAAAATAATCATAGCATTTATACATTTTTTTAAATAAAGAAAGAATGGCCTAGGGACCTGAATACATTGAAAATCAACCAAACAAAAGGAAGGGACAAGCTGTAATCAGGGTTGCTCATCTTTAAAATGAGACTAGGGGCTTCCCTGGTGGTCCAGTGGTAAAGAATCCGCCTTCCAATGCAGGAGACATGGGTCTGATCCCTGGTCAGGGAACTAACTTCCCACGTGCCGCGGGTCAACTAAGCCCGCGGGCCACAACTACCGAGCCTGTGTGCCGCAAACTACAGAGCCAAGGCGCTCTGGAACCCACACGCCACAACTAGAGAGAGAAAATCCACATGCTACAACTAGAGAGAAGCCCGCACGCCACAACTAGAGAGAGAAAACCTGCACACCACAACTAGAGAGAAGCCCGTGCTGCAGCGAAAGATCCCGCGTGCTGCAACTAAGACCCGATGCAGCCAAAAGTAAATAAATAAATAAGTTTAAAATAAATAAATAAAATAAAATGAGACGAATAGTGATAACACAGGAGAGTTAAGGAGATCATGTGAAAGATAATTCCTCTCTTTCTAATCCAGCTTCCTTATGGCTGTTGTAGTTTGCCTTCCAAAAGTCAAGTATGGCCATGCCACTCTCTTATTTAATAGCCTTTTTTTTTTTTTTTCGCGGCACGCAGGCCTCTCACTGTTGTGGCCTCTCCCGTTGCGGAGCACAGGCTCCAGACGCGCTGGCTTAGCGGCCACGGCTCACGGGCCCAGGCGCTCCGCGGCTTGTGGGATCTTCCCGGACCGCGGCATGAACCCGTGTCCCCTGCATCGGCAGGCGGACTCTCAACCACTGCGCCACCAGGGAAGCCCTTAATAGCCTTTTGGTATGAGTTTTAAAGGTCAAATAGAACTTTATAGTGTTAATGGCTGTAGAGAGCTCCTTAGCTCTGTACCATAAAAGCGTGTCCCTGTCTTTCCAGTCACGTCCTCCTTTTTTCTCACCTTTTTCCCAACTTGTCACTCTCCCATATCCAAACCATGACATGCTCTCCCTTGCCTTTGCAGATGGAAATACACTGCTGCTACCGTGGCTGCTTGGCAGGCTTTCCATTCTTCTTGGCCTGGAGAACTCATTTATTTTCCAAACCCACTCCCATTTCTGTATTGCTGTAGTTCTATGCATTTGCCTCTGTTATAACATGCGCCATATTGACCATAATCATTTGTTCAGGCTCTCTCTCTTCTCCCCCATCCCACCCCCAGGACCACACGTACTACAGTGTGAAGACCTAGAACACAGTGAGGGTGTCTTACTGCTCTTGACGCAGTTTAGAAAGTTAGGTATAGATTCGGCTAAATGGAAGAATATTTAATAATGCTTCGTTGGAATAACTATGGCATTTGATCTTAAAAAAAAATCCATGGCCTAAATTCTAGATCAGTGGATAGTCACAGAATTTAAATTCTATTTTTACACTGTAAGGACCGCTAAACCAATGCTTCTTTCTACCTCATAAAAAAAAAGCCCACTCAGGAGACTTCTCTGGTGGTCCAGTGGTTAAGACTTCACCTTCTAATGCAGGGGGTACAGGTTTGATCCCTGGTCGGGGAGCTAAGATCCCACATGATCTTAGCCAGAAAACCAAAACATAAAACAGAAGCAATATTGTAACAAATTCAATGAAGACTTTAAAAAATGGTCCACATCAAATAATCTTAAAAAAGAAAATCCCACTCAAAAGCTCTCAGTTTCTGTGCCACCACCCTGCAAGAGCCTGAATTTTTAAGATCTAGTCTCTCTTGGCATCACCAACATCAATATGTTGGAAATGTCTACCATTTGGTTAATTGAACTACTGCTAACGCCAACGTCCTCCAAACAGCAGTGTAAAACTTCAAATATCTCGTCTTCCTCATCCTCAATAAACTCTCCTCAGGGCCACGTCATTAAGAAATATGTCTGTAGACTAAATCCAGAAGAGGATGAGTTCTGAAATGTGAGATGTGGTGGAGAAGAGGGCCCCCGGCATCCTTACAGAATTGTTATGCGGGAAGAGCCTCCCCCACGATGGAGGAATCTCTTCCCTAGGATCCCTGATGACTCGCCAACCCTCCTTTGCAGCCTCTTGAAGCCTGTCATTCCCTGGTTGTGCTTCTCGTATCACTGGGAAACTTGTCCTTGTTTTAAACTTAAATCTGGCATCTCTAATTTCCACCTGTCAGTTGTACAAGTTTCCTCTAAAGCAACCAAGCCCAAGTTCACTGCTTCCTCCACCTGGTAGCTCTCCATTTACCAGGATTTCTGCCTGCTTCCTGTATGGCATGGCTCCCAGGCCCTTTATCTTCCTGGCCACCTTCCTCAGGATTCCTTCTACTTTTATCTTATCCCATCTACCTAGTTTCCAGTGGAACCTTCTGAGGTTCCTCATGTCACATATATCCCTCCTCAGTGGTGAAACCTCTGCCTCCTTACTTGTCTCTCACTTGGTAGTGGCTCCACTGCCCACACACATCTTCAATTCCAGCCTTCAAGTGATCCATCAGCTGCCAAACCAAACACAGGAAAATGATTGCTGATGAAACGTTAACCCTACAAGACACACAAGGAGGATTAATACACCTTGGAAAACAAAGGGGGTTTTACTTTCCAGGAGCATACCCTCTTTTCTATCACTGTTCATGTAACTGACGCTTATAATGCCTTTCCCAGTAACACCACTTAGTTTCGTGATACAAAGCCTCTGTAGATAATTTCTTTAATAAAGCACATAACTTGCAATGAAA
Organism: Phocoena sinus; assembly: GCF_008692025.1. Lineage (NCBI taxonomy): Eukaryota > Metazoa > Chordata > Mammalia > Artiodactyla > Phocoenidae > Phocoena > Phocoena sinus. The sequence continues at coordinate 86,048,148 of NC_045775.1, read as the reverse complement.
ACAAGGTACCTGCTTTGCTTTGAATACTATTTTTCTAGAATGATCTAGGAAATTTCTCATTACTGAAATCAAATGGATATAAAGCCTAATAATTAACTTTTAATTCTTTTAATTTCATTGAGAAAGAAAAGAATATGCCAGTATCCAATTTATACGACTCCTGAAAATATAATTCTACAGGTATTCTATTATAATAGCAACATATAACAACAAAATTTATCTATATGCCTCAGTTTTTGTTTTGCTTTGTTTGTTTTTTCTTTTTCTTTTGGGCCGTGCCACATGGCTTGTGGGACCCTAGTTCCCCCACCAGGGACTGAACCTGCGCCCTCAGTAGCGAAAGCACAAAGTCCTAACCACTGGATCACCAGGGAATTCCCACGCCTCACTTTTTTTTTTTTTGCGGTACGCGGGCCTCTCAGTGCTGTGGCCTCTCCCGCTGCAGAGCACAGGCTCCGGACCCGCAGGCTCAGCGGCCATGGCTCACGGACCCAGCCTCTCCGCGGCATGTGGGATCTTCCCGGACCGGGGCACGAACCCACGTCCCCTGCATCGGCAGGCAGACTCCCAACCACTGCGCCACCAGGGAAGCCCCAACGCCTCAGTTTTTATCTGATCATTTTGTCTCAGTATTTACATCTCACCATCCAAGCCAATTATACTACATTTGCCTTATCCAAATTGTTTATAGGAATTTAGGAAAAAACACAGTCTCTTCATAATTTATTACTTTACAAATAATTTAAATTTGTAATCATTGAAGTTTAACATGGCTCCTAAATTTTTTTTGCAAAATAAATTAAAATACTAAATTAATTCTGAAATAATTATGTACTCTCTACCAATAATTATACCTTTTTTTGAGAAAAAGAAAAATAAGAAAGGGGTGAAATATTCAAGTTCTATTGTCTTAGGTATATATCTAATTTCTTAAAATAATGAACAGAGGGGATGAAGATAGAGACAAAAATCTTCAGTCGGGTTAAAGCACTACTGATTATAAAATGCTCACTCCCTATCCCCATCTGTTGAATAGTTTCGAATGGCCTTGAAAATTTTTCATTTGCGTTTCCTGGAATTAAAATTACTTTATTTCCTTAGGTGACTTTGGCCATGAAATTCAGGTCTGATTTTGAAAGACTTCATCAGTTTCTCCAGCATTAAAGTTATGAACTTTCAGGCATGAAAGAAACCTCCAAATTATGTGGGTCAATCATCCCCTCCAAGCCTGAATCTCTTGTACAGCAACTATGCCAAGTGTTTCCGGTTGTTGCTTGCACACATCCACTTCACCTTTGGGTGAGCCATACAAGCAACTGTCCAAACACTCTTCATTAACAGAGCTGAAGCCTCTCACCCTATGTTTTCCATACATTAGTTCTCATTTCTATTTCCTGTAGCCACATGAAACGCCATCCCTTCAATACTGTGTCGGACTTAAAACTTAAAACAAACAGAGACCATGATCGACTTCATTTTCACTTTTATCAGAGTTTTCACCAAAACTGCCACTAGGCCATGTCTGCTGAACTGGAAGCTGTTACCCCTTCTTTATTATAAGTTCAGGAAGAGCAGAAAATCCCATGTTCCATTAGAATAATGATTTCTTTCTTTCTTTCTTTCTTTCTTCCTTCCTTCCTTGCTTCCTTCCTTTCTTTCTTTCTTTCTTTTTTAGAACAATAATTTTAGAAGCAAGTCAGGCAACCCTGAACATTATTCATCACGATAGTTTTCTGAGGTGTCAACTTGGCTAGGCTACTCCCCTGTTATTATTAATACCCATTGAGATGTTGCTGTGGAAGTATTTGGTAGATAGGATTAAAGGTCACTGATCAGTTGCCTTTAAGTAAGGGATATTATCCTAGCTAATCTGGGTGGGTCTGATGTGATCATTCGAAAGGCCTGAAGAATAAAGCAGAAGAAAATTCCACTTGCTTTTGCCCGAGAGTTCCAGTCCACCCTTCCTGATGGCCTGTCCTACAGATTTTGGATCTGTCTACCCAGCACCCGTAGTAGGTGAGCCAATTCCTTACAACAAAGCTCTTAATATATATCTCCTACTAGTTCTTCCCCCCTTGTTGAACCCTGACCGAAACAATGCTAGCTTGGACCCAAAAGGGAGAGAGAGAAGATGAAATGAAAGAAAGCTACTGGGCCCCACATTTTACAGGCAAGAAGCAGGCTGAACAAACTAATAAGCCACTAGAGTTACAGATGTAGAAAACATACTTATGGTTACCAGGGGGCAAGCGGGACAGGGATATATTGGGAGAATGAGACTGACATATACACACTACTATACATAAAAGAAATAGCTAGTAAGGACCTACTGTACAGCACAGGGTACTCTGTACTCTGTAATGGCCTATAATGGCCTATATGGGAAAAGAATCTAAAACAGAGTGGATATATGTATACATATATGTGTACACACATATATGTATATGTGTATACATATATATACACACACGTGTGTATATGTAGATGTGTATACATACACATATATGTATGTGTGTATACATATATGTATACATATAACTGATGTATATGTATACATATACATCATATATATATAACTGATGTACATATAACTGATGTATATGTATACATATAACTGATTCACCTTGCTGTACACCTGGACCTAACACAACATTGTAAATCAACTATACCCCAATAAAAATCACAAAACAAAACAAAACTAATAAGTCACAAACACCTGCTACTGTTCATGAAAAAAGAACTATGACTCAGTGGGTGGAGGGGAGAACACAGAAGGTGGAGCAAAGAATCATAGAAGATTGTTCCCAGGACTGGAAACCAGGACTGGAAACCCAGGCAGACTTGGAAATTTGCTTGGGGTAGATGACTCCTTTTTTCCTTCCATATTTCCCCCTTTTGGAAAGGGAATATCTATAGCCGTTGTCTGATGACTGTCCTACCAGTGCGTTTTGGGAGAAGATGACTTGTTTCTTGAGTTTCACAGGTTCAGAGTGAAGAGGAACTGTGTCTCAGGACGGATTATACCCAGAGCCTCACCCATCCTTGATTTAGATGGTTGAGATGCTGAGAGTTGGGTCTTTTGAACTCACAAGATGTAGGTGAGATTTTTGGTCTCTGAGTTCATTCTATAGTGGATTGAGGCTTTTGAGACGTTGGGATCGGTTAATGTATTTTGCATGTGGAACAGACATGAGTCTTTGAAGGGCAAAGGACAGATGCGATAGGCAGAATGTATGGTCCCCAAAGACGTCCAGGGTCCTAATCCCCAGGGCCTGCAAGCATGTTAGTTTTTATTCAAAGAGGAATTAGGATAGCAGATGAATTTAGGCTTGCTATTCAGCTGACCTTATGATAGAGAGAATACCCTAATTTACCCACATAGGCCCAGTATAACCATAAAGATTTTTAATGTGGAACAGGAAGGCAGTATCAGAGTGATGCAGCATGAGAAAAGCCCTGGCTGGTCATTGTTGGCTCTGAAGACAGGACGGGTCCAAAAGCCGAGGAATGCCAAGAACCTCTAGAAGCTGGAAGAGGCAAGAAAACAGACCCTTTCCTAGAACACCCAGAAAGAAATGCAGCCCTGCTACATCTTGATTTTATCCCGGTGAAACCCATTGTGAAATTCTGACTTCCAGAACTGTAAGATAATAACTGTAAGATGTAAGCTACTAAGTCTACGATAATTTCCTACAGCAGCCCTAGGGAACTAGTACAGTCACTGTTGGTGGAGCTGGAGAGGAAAGAGGCCATGTCTAGTGACATATACACACCTCCTCAAAGTTCTAAATCACTCCCATAGGTGACAAAGAGGGAAAGTCTTATCAACTTATTAATTATGACCAAGAGATAACTTACACGGGTATGAAGCTCTTCGTTGATGGATTCTCTTTTATTGGTCTTTCTAACATCCAGGTACCTGACCAGAGGGCCAATTGTGATTCCCTAGATCATAAACCACAAAATAAAGCATTTTGTTGTAGTGAAGACTGTCAGGATAGAGAGCAAATCTATTGCAAATTTAGAACTTCCAATTTTAATGTCTTTGTTTTGTACTAGTTTCTCCTGGATAAATGCTCCAGTGTTTACTTTAGTTCTTACTTAATACCTTTACACTCTGCAATAAAAACAGGCCTGATGTCTATAATTTAAAGCAGGGATTTCGCTTCATTCCTTAAAACAACCTCCCATTAGTTTGCTGAGAGCTAATACCAGCTATAATAAAAACTATTTAGTACCAATTGTTATCTCATTTTCAGCAATAGACATCAGGCGAGCTATCATTCACCTGTACAAAGGGATATTTTGATTGATATGTTTTATCAATTAAAAGGTCACAAAATGTCGAGGTTACAGGATGACCAAAAACATGATCTAGAAATATTTGGGAATTTAGTTTGGACACTTGTCTGAAAATCAGATAAAGTGTCCCTTTCTTGGTATTTTACTAATTTAATACATAATCCTGAGAAGAATCGACTTATTTCAAATATGAAAGAAATCTACCAACCTGAATAAATACAGTAAAATATATAACTACTAGAGTAGCAGTGACAAACATTTTCTTCCTAGGAAAAAGAGATAGAGGAAGCAAAAATGCAAGTGAAAAACTTCCAGCTCCTCGGACACCACTGTAGAAAATTATGCACTGGTCCTTGATGGAGAAGGGGAAAGTCCGAAACTGGTTACTGATATAGAAGAGAGCAAACACGCCTAGAAGGGGGGAAATACGTATTAGAGCAGAGGGTCACGAATGAGCAGACACAGCAGCGTTAGTGAACCCAAGTCGTGTGCATGTGCCCACAAGACAAGGCAACCTAATTCCATCACACCCACGGCAGTCTGTCCCAAACAGAACAGCTTACAAAACTGTTTACTTCTTGGGTAGTTGTGAGACAGCAGTGCCTCAAGTCAGAAGTGTTCTCTGGTAGTTTCCCAGCATGACTGCCTCTGTGCGTGCATGTGTGCGTGCGTGCGTGTGTGTGTGTGTACTTAAAGTAATAAATCTTGATACTTTTGATATACGAAATGGTATATATTTTCTAATCTATTTTATAAATTTTGCTCAGCCTTTCAAAACTAAGAAAAGCAAGGGTATCACTTGGAGGGTAGAAGCATTTTTATCAGCTCATACTCTCACTGGGTCAGCAGAGGAGGTGTGTGATTTTGAAGGTGAGATTAGCCCTCACAGTGCCTGGGGTCTGTGCATGTGAGCAGATCTTTTGTGGTTGGTTTGGTTCTTGAGGCTCAATGCGAAAAAGAAAGGAGGTTGGCAAGGGGTCCAAGGGGGGCGCTTCTTACTGTCAGTAAGTGGAAGGTGGAGGGCAGGAGAGCTTGCTGAAAACACAGAGGTGTTTTCTACCACATCGGTTTTTCATCCCCATGTGGCTGAGCTGCCACCCATGCAGTGGTTCCTAGTGAGAAAGGTCCCTTCACTGATGTTCTGACTCATCAAAGCAGAGGTCTCCCTGGAGAACAGTAAACCTCTCTGTATCCTCATGTGGCTTCTAATCGCACGGACATCACAGCCAGCATCACTGACAGTAACTCTACGCCCTGTAGACCCCCACTGTACTAGAACCGAAAGGGACCTAACAAATTTGTCCACACCCACTGTTTTGTGGCTGGGGAAGAAGCTTTTGAGTAGTTAACCCTCCGTCCAAGGTCAAATAGCTAGTTAGTAACAGGGATAGGACTTGATGTGACATTATAAATTTATACCAGAGCACCCTTAATTCTTTTCTCTCCTGAAGACCCAACAGGCACATATATTCAGAGTTACTTCTATGAATCTTTTTAATATTTCTACTTTCTTGTTATTCTTTCCTAGCATCCTCTGATAGTAGAGACGCTGACAGTGCAGGAGACAGTAAAATTGAATTTTTCTCATTTTGTTTTGTTTGTCTCGGCTCCTCCACGGGCTAGTCCTATGACCTTGGGCAAAAGTCAATCTTTTCACGTACGCATTCTTCTCATCTGCTTTCTGGAGGTACTGAGTACTTACACCAGAAGGTGGACGTAAGGTTTAATAATTTAATATCTATGAATAACATAAAGCACGACCTTCTATGTTATAAGCCTTCATGAGTGTGAACGATTCTTAGCTACGATGAGTCAGGCAGAAGTGGGAGAGCTGGACTCCGACACCTGGCTCTGTCCCTCGCTGTGATGTGGCCAAGTCATTCTCCTGGGAACTGTTACATCATTTCCCTCAGATGGAAAATGAAGGAGCTGGGTGGCGGGTCACTAAGGGTGAAGCATCGTTAGGTGTCCCCAACATTAATCTCCCAGCTGGTTTCTGTGCTTGTTGGCTGGGCAGAAGCTCTGAGGTGGTACTCCTCTTGACATTACCCCTACTCTCCTGTAGATCCCTACAGTATTAGAACTGAAAGGGACCTACGAAATTTGTCCAGACCCACCATTTTGTGGTTGGGGAAGAAGCCTTTGAGTAGTTAACTATCTGTCCAAGGTCAAGTAGCTAGTTAGTAATACTGATAGGACTTGTGAGATTATAAATTTATATCACAGAATCCTTAATTCTTTTCTCCCCTGGAGACCCAATAGGCACATATATTCAGAGCTATTTTTATGAATATTTTTAAGATTTCTACATTCTTGTTATTCTTGCCTAAATCCTAAAAACCATTCTAAATTTAGAATGGACATGTTCAAGATGAATTCTGAGCCATTTCTCCTAATTTCTCTTTGAGCAATTGGCTTGAAAATACTGGTCAAAGTCACATAAAAAAATGCTTCAAATATTGGTTGAAGCCATTTAAAAATACAGTCTCTTCTAATCAAAAGGTAAAGCATATCTTGTAGTTCAGTACTGAGTGTTCTTTCTAGCTCCAGCAACATAAATATACAAGTTAAATTAAAAGCCGTTAGTCAAGACACCTCGTGTTTTTAAGTTAGGCATATTTTATAGGGGTGACACCAGTTACACTGTAGAGTTGCCTTTACTAAGCACTTTTCAAAAATAGAGATTCACTTCCTTTGTTTTCTATATATCACACTCAACCCTTCACTAAAACCACCTGTAATATTTAGGATTTAATATTTAGGATTACTGTTACGGTTTTCTAACAGTACTTGCCTTACAGTTTGTGAGATCTCGCTTTTCCTGTAACAAAAGTATAAAAGAAAAAGCCCGCAGTTTATAACCTGTACCTGATTTAAGGTGCAAGAACTCATAAGCTGGCAAAGAAGTGAAGGGCAAGGGATGAATGTACTGAGTTATATTTAAATGTGTAGATGTGAGAGTTTTCTCTCAATTAAGAAAAAGCGCTCCTGCCTCAGCCTTGCTTCAGTGCAGAACCTTATTGGCCAGTGATTATTCTGAACTGATTGAGGAAGCAAACGGAGAACATTCCTGGTCACCACAAGGCACCCAAACCCCGCTAACCAGTAAAACCAGTTGGCATCACCCCACTGCTTATGCTTTAACCTTGCTTGAAGGAATAAGAAAAATTAAAAATAAGCAGGTGGGACTCTTCGGGCCCTGCTGTGTCTTACTGATGGCTCTCCAGATCTGGCAGAAGGCCAGGGTGAAGCAGACGAAGGCCCAGTTCCACTCGTGGTTCTTCCCCACGGTGGACACGCCCATGAACATGAAGATCAGGGTCTCGCTGACGCTGCTCAGCATCTTCATGAAATACTTGATGGTCGTGTAGGATGTCTGGGACACGTTTTCTTCGACGTACTTTTTCATGGTCACTGCACAGGCTGTGATTCTGCAAAAGGAAAAGAGTCTCAGGGAGAAGCCACAAGACCTTGCCCCTCATTGGAAAGTCCTCCCTATTGGTGATGGCACAGAGACACAAATCCAGTTTTTATCCAGAGAGAACGTCTTCTCCAGTCCTCTTTCTGGCTGCAGGTTTTTCCTGAGATTTTCTTTCGTCCTCTTCTTCCTCCCTAAGGGGTCTTGCACAAGTTGAGTGTGGTAGAGAAGGTGGGCGTGACATGGTTTTCCCGCAACAAAATGGCACACAATTCATGCACGAGCCAGAAGCAGGACTGTTTTTATTTTGCTCCCTCCACCCCCATCATGAGCTCTGTCAGCCCCACCTCGTACTCTCTACTTCACCTGCCTTAAACCAAAATAACCCAGTGCAGTTACCTAGAAAGGATACTTCAGCGAGACCCCCTCACGTTGTAATGTTTCCTACAAAATTTTAATGAGAAATTTTTCCTTTAAAATGTTCTGTTCTAGAGCCACTTAGCAAGTCTGGATGGGAAAGAAAGGACTTTGCCTTGTCTTAGTAGTTTGCTCACTTCTAAGGTGGGAAAATGATGAGTGCCTAGACTTTACACTACTGTATTTAATTAAGATAAATATATGTGTACAGTAACATTGTGCCCAAGTGGCTGGGTATGAGGATGATGTCATAAAGAAGGCAACATGATCAGATACAATAAGCCAAGTTGAGAAGCCTCATTCCAAGATCTACACAAGGATAAACATTTCAAAGATATTTTCATTAGGAAAAAGAAACTGAATTTCTAGTCTTATCCCATCTACCCAGTTTCACTCCACACTGACCAGTCCTGGAGCTGTGATGTGATTTGAGGGAAATAGCAGAAGGCAGAGCCCAGGAATGATAGTAGCTCACGGCATGCTTCCCTTTAACTTTAAAATAATGCATTTTTCAAGGAAAAAAAATAACGACTGAAGTGAGACTTTAACCTTGAACCTCCCCCAGCTCCTCTCTGCACCAGCTTTTCTGAGAGTTATAAATTGACCTTATAAATGCTATGCAGGAAAATCACCAGAACAGAGCAAAAGCAAATGCTGGAGAGAACATTTGTTTGGCAAAGGACCTGAATTGGATTTTACAAAAGTTCAAAAAACCTGGATCCTGAAATGCTTTTGAAGATTGGCATTAGAAGTCAGGCCTTTCTCAAAGGCTGGTCCACCAGATGTGGTCCTAAACTCTCTTATGAGAATTGGTCCTTGGTTTGTACTCACGCCAGGATGCCAGAGAGATAGAGCGTCTCAGCCACTAAGTACGACAAGTAGCTGAACATGAAGACGATGAGGGGTTCAATCGCTGAGATGTTCTGAGTGAAACGTGTGATAAACGCAGAAATGAATCCAAAAATGACGCCGAAAAATACTCCCCCGCACCCCACGATAATGAATCGGGCACATCCGGCCAAAATGTCCACAGGTTCTATGTCTTCAAATTTATGCATCTTTGTGAAGGCGATTAAGATGTTATATAAGACCTAGACAAAAAGAAAATGAAAAAAAAAGTAAACATGAATTAGAAATGAGAAACAGCTTACACACAGATTCTTAACTTTGTTAAAGTTAAATAATACACCACAAAAATTACAGAACAAGAAATATTAACACGGCTGCCTAACATTTAAATGCCTTCCAGATAATTTAAGTTTATTCAGTTTCTCCAAGTAAGAAGTATAACACTCACAGCTTTCAATCACTGAGCACCTACTACGTGCCAGTCTCTTCACTAAGCTCTGTGTCATTATCAATTGATTTCCTCTGGCTCCAGATGCACCCTCCAACATAGGTTTGGTAATATACAATGACATTCCTTTATTTCTCCTTTAAAAAGAGCACCATGTTAAGCTTGCTCAACTGACGGGCATTGCAGGAGGTAGGGGCTTCCTGCAACTTCCGTGGGAGGGATGAGAGTCAGCCATGTGTGCGTGAGAACTTCCGGGGGGTCCTGTCAGGGCCACAGGTCCTGTAAGTGGTCCCTCTGCCACCCTGCATCCTCCAGCTGACTGATGAACTCTCCACACACCTCCTGACACAGGACAAAAAAGCCCCAGCATGGCACTGGTGCAGCATGCCTGTGGCCAGGGGTCCACCTCCGCAGGCTTCCCTCTGTGAACCCAGCCATGCAGTCTGCTCCTCTGAAGGCCCCCTGGCCCCTCTTGAGCCCAGGCTCCCACTGCCCAGCGCCACTGACTGCAGAAGACTGCTACCTGTCTGCCCTCCTTGCTCGCCCATCAAGTCCAGACCAGCTCTAGCTTGGCTAAATCAGCCAGCTTCTCTGCTGTCCAGTGGCCCATCCACACCTTCTCCAGGGAGCTCAGAACCCCTTCCAAGTTTGTCCTCCTTTGGGGGCCATCCCTCAGCCCTAGGGTACCCTAAAAAGTTCTCTTATGTCTCGTAGCTATTCCTTTATTATAGTTAATAACTTTTTTTTTTTTTTTTGTGGTACGCAGGCCTCTCACTGTTGTGGCCTCTCCCGTTGCGGAGCACAGGCTCCAGACGCGCAGGCTCAGCGGCCATGGCTCACAGGCCCAGCCCCTCCGCGGCATGTGGGATCCTCCCAGACCGGGGCACGAACCCGCGTCCCCTGCATCAGCAGGCGGACTCCCAACCACTGCGCCACCAGGGAAGCCCATATAGTTAATAATTTCGATGTTAAAATTTCTCTGTTTAACCTACGGTGTGCTTTCTCTTTCTTGGTTGGACCCCACCTGCTTTCCATATACTGTATCTCATTAGAGTCCCCCAGACGGCTCCAGTCGGCGTGATACACACTCCCCATTTCCCTACTATCTCTCTGCTTGTTTCCACATTCATACGAAGATGCAGGATCGATTTATTGCTATTTCATGCCACTTGGTAACCCACAACTTGGACTGAACTTCTGAAAAGTGGCCGCCTGCCACACAGTGAGACACATAAACAGGTAAAGTAAGGTCAGTGCAGGACATGAAGACCTTTGAGACCCCCAGACCCTGAAGGGTCCTGCTAAACCACAGCACACACCTATCAACTTTGCTTACACCGAGACAAAATCAGAGCAGGGGGAGAAGTTAAACTCCAGGAAACCATGTCCGTGATGGTATTCTGTGCGCTGAAGAACTGCAGCAGTGCTGCGGGCCCTCCAGCATGGGCAGGTCTATGTCCCATTCATTCCCTCTCCTCCCTCACACTCTGCTCTCCCCTCACCTCTGGGCGTCATCCCAAACTCTGCCTCCTGCTAACTCCCTCTCCATCCCCAATTCATCTTTCCTGACAAAGACACTAGCGGCCTCTCTGTTCTTCAGGGTGCCCTCACAGCGTCTGGATTCTGCTTTGGCTTCACCCCCAGGGCTTACCAAACTGCTAGCTGCCCTGTGTTCATGCTGACCCCTCAGCCACGGTCTGCTACCTGCACACAGCTGCAGCCATTTCTTCCCAGGTCCCCTTCCCAGTCCTGGCCCCTCCAGGTCCCCTTGGTGCATGGCCTCTGCTGACTTCCCATGACATCACCTTTGTGATTGAAGATCGATGTTTTCCCACGGAGAGGCTGGCAATGAACCATCACTTGCAAATGGTCCCTAGGCTGCTACCTCGTTCATGGTCATGATCATAAACTGTCAGGGTGCATTTAAAACAAAGCCCCCCCTTCATCTCATTTGCACTCTCTAGTCAACAGAGAGAAGCAGAAGAACCAGCTAGTCTGTGGGGATGAGCATCTCTGCTCTTGGGTGACCCGGAGCCATGAAGGAAACTCTTTACACACTTTTTGCTATCTGTTTGTACATGAAGATGAAGAATCGTATCCAGCCCAGCATTTGGCTTTGGAATGTGAGTAGGCGGAGAGGACCAGTCCTCAGCATAGCTCAGGTATTACCAATCCCCATCCAGGATGCTTCATCTAGTGAACTTTGTTGATGGAGGGGAGGGAACGTGAGGAAGGCATGCAATGACCCCTCTGCTCACGAGTGCTCGGTCCTCGTGCGCCTCTCCAGAGCAGCTTTGTCACATTGCCTTCTACGTTAGTTCCCTAGGGCTGCTGTGACAAAGTACCACAAACTGGGTGGCTTAATTCAGCAAACATTTATTTTCTCACTGCTCTGGGGGATAGAAGTCTAGAATCAAGGGGTGGACGGGATCATGCCTCCTCTGAAGGTGCTGGGGGGGACGCAATCTGGAAAGCATGCCTTGGCTTGTGGACACATCAATCCCGTCTCTGCTCCTGTCTTCCTATAGTCTTCCTTGGATATGTCACCCCTGCGTCTTCACATTGCCTTCTTATAAGGACAACAGTCATTGGATTTAGAGCCCACCTTAATCCAAAATGAGCTCATCTTAACTAGTTATATCTGCAAAGAACTGTTTCCAAATAAGATCATATCCTGAGGTTCTGGGTGGACATGAATTTTGGAAGGGACTCTATTGAACCCAATGCGGCTTTTGTAGCCAAAATGACCTTACAATGCAGTTAACTTGGAAAATAGGCTAGAAGATCTTAGTTATATATCCTTTCAGGGCACAACTTCATTTTGAATTTCATAAGACCCTAATCTGGGGCTTGTCCTCCAAATGGATTCATTATGCTTCTTTGGAGAGCCCAGGACACATGTTTTTCTGTGTCTGGATTAGTTCCCAATTTTTAGTGTACAATAATTATCAGCCAGTAACCTACAAACTCACTTAGGTAAGGGAAAGTGGACAGAAGGTTATAAACAGGTTTGTTTCTTATGCCAAAGAGATGTTTCCAGTGAATTTTCTGGAAGAAGGAGAATCTGGGGAAGGTGAAAAAGAAGGATCAGGAAGCTTGGTGCAAATTGGCGCAAGCAAGGACACACACACACGCACTCGCGCCATGAGCATTGCCAATTTCTGAAATTAGGAAAGGGATTACTTTAAAAGAGAGAGAGAGAGACTTGTCGAAATCTCAAACCAGATTTAAGAATACACATACTGAAGTGCAGAAATTTTGGAAGATATAGAAGTACAAAGGAACCTCCCACCATACAAAAATGTTACTATTTCCCGAGAAAACCACTATAAACTTTGTGTGTGCGTGTATATACACACGCACACACACACACATATATGTATATATACATATATATACAATACTATATATAATAAAATATCTCAGCCAAAGACCTAGTGTGGCAGGGTTACTAACGCAGGTCCATTTCTGGAAGGTGCGGGACTCCTCTGATGGGTGTTCTTGGCCTGAAGACTCCGGATGGGCTTGACAAACTCTTGTAGAAATGCATCCAGTTTCCCTCCATCCCTCTCTTTCCCCTGGGGTCACTCTGCTCTCCCTTCTCCCTGAACTCTATCCCCATTTTCTCTGGCAAGAGTGTCCCCTATAAATCTCTCGCACATCTAACACCCTCTGTGTGTCTGACGCATGGACGGCCTGAACAATATCTAGCTGTCTCATTGTGTATCAACCATATTTTACAAAACTGCTGTAATATGGGTCTAGTTTATTTAAGCAAAGTGAAGCCATGTTCTAAGAAAAATCTTGGCTGAGTGTTTGCAAGAAAATTGTGATTTATGGTTTCAAAACAAATCCCAAAGAAGTCTAGTGGTTGTATCCCAACTCAGTGAGTTTGTTTATTTCAATTTCACCTTCTGCCTGACCTCGGAGCAACCCACATATGGGACTTAGAAGCCCTAGGTGTTGCCCCTTTGGAGCTGTGCTCATGTTCCAAGGAGCCAGATGCTTGCACAAGACTCAAAAAAGACGAGTTTGAATGAGTTAAATTGGGACCTGGGAGTTTATTTGACTCTCAGACCCAGAGGAAACTCAGGGAATATGACTGAGACTCAAAGATTTGCATGTTGAGGCCACAAACGAAAACTCTTTTGCATAGCTCTCCAGATTATAAGTAGCTACCCCGTCTGTTCCTAGGGCCTGGGAAAGTCAACGGGGTCAGCCCTGTCCCCGGACACCAGTGCACCCTGCCAGGAAGAGGCCATGGCAGTTTCAGAAGCTAAAGTAGTACATATAATTAAGAAGACTACATTTACAGACACAATCTATATGACTGCATGAAAAACAATTCTTATCTTTCAAATTATACAGCTCTGGATGTCCTTACGGTTGTGAAAGATTTTCTTTGGACTTCTTTCAAATCACAATCATGTGTGTGTATTTTTTACATATTGAAAGGAAAAACTCAGCCGATGCTAAAGCTCAAACACGTCCTTGGCACTAAGGGAAAACAAGATTAGATTTACCCTCTTCGCTCAGTGGGGAGGAGCAATATTGGGACATAGTAAGAAATATATATTTTGTCTTTGTCCCCAGTAGCCGGCACAGAGGTCCTAAAAATCTTGTAATTCCCTAAGTGGTACGGATGAGAGGAGCATCTTTGTTATTTGTAATGAGCCCCTTCCAACCACTCCTGAGTTTATGCTAATGAGGTGACTCTTGCCTGGGTTTCACCCCACCCACACCCCGCCCCAAGGAGGGGGACTTGTTGCCATAGGAACCAGCCAAGTGAGTAAAGGGTTGTAACTTTCATCCCCATCCCCTAACCTCCAGGAAGGGGAGAAGGGCTGGAGCTTGATTTCAATAAACAGTGGCCATGGGGGACAATGGATACATGCATAGGTACGGCTGAGTCCCTTTGCCGTGCACCTGAAACTACCACAACATTGTTAATCGGCTGTATTCTAATATAAAATAAAAAGTTAAAAAAATAATCAGTGGCTAATAAATTAGTCATGTCTACGCAATAGAACCTCCATGAAAACCTAAGCAACGGGGTTCAGAACGCTTCCAGGTTGGCGCTAGGAGGGTGGTGCCCCTGGCAAGGACACGGAAGCTCTGCACCCCTTCCCACCTGCCTCACCCTATGCATCCCTTTCATTCGGCTCTTCCTGAGTTGCATCTTTCCCAAGAAACGGGCCATAGAAAGTAAACGGGTTTTCTGAGTTCTGTGAGCTGCTCTAGCAAACTGTCAAACCTGAGGAGGGGTTGTGAGAACCCCCAATTTTACAACCAGTCAGTCAGACATATGAGAGGTCCAGTCTCGGAACTGGTGTCTGAAGCTGGGGAGACTCATGGGACTGAGTCCTTAAGCCTGTGGGGTTTTGGGGTTTGTGCTAATTCTGCGTGGTTAGTGTCAGAACTGAATTAAATTGTAAGACACCAAGCTGGTAACTGGAGAGTTGGAGAACTAGTTGGTATGGGAAAAAACACACACACATTTGGTGTCAGACGTGATGCTGTAAAAAAAAAAAAACAAACAGTTCAGAGAAGTCTCAGAAAATGGCCCTTTCCTGTTACTTTTAACAAGCTCACCAACCTCCCAAGATCATAGTACTGGTAACCCTTTATGGATACCACTGTAAAAGTTTGCAAAGACCTTTCAACACACAGAATGATGACCAACGACAGCAGCCCACCACCCAAGCCTTAGCAGAGGTGGAGAGTCGATTTCAAACGTGCTGATATATTTTTCTTGATCAATTTTATTGAGGAATGATTTACATATGGTAAGCTGCATCTAAAACAAATGAACTCTGGCCACTGTATACACCCGTAAGATAACCACAGTCAAGATCTAGAACAATTCCACAAACCCCGAAAGGTTCTTCATTCCTTTTTAAAAGTCCATCCCTCCCTCCAACCCTGACACCAGGAAACCACCGTTCTCCTGTTGTCACCATAGATTAATTTTTATTTATATAAATTGAATAATAAAGTACAGACCCTTCTGTGTTTGGCTTCTTCAACTCAGCAGTTGTTACAGGGATCAGTGGTTCATTCCTTTTTATTACTGAGTAGTATTCCACTATATGGCTAAAGCACAATTTATCCATCCATTCAGTTGTTGAAGGACATTGGTTTCCTGCTTCTGCCCACCACCCAGCTTTTGCTCTTGGGATATTGCTTATGTTTTCATTTCCCTTGGATATACAGGAGTAGAATGGGTAGGTAGCGCTGTAGATACAAGTTAAAAATGTAAGAAACTGCTCTCTACATCTATACAAGCGGCTAGAATACCATAGACTGGGTGGCTTATAAACAACAGAAATTTATTTCTCACAATTCTGGTGGCTGCCAAGTCCAAGATAAAAGCACCAGCAGATTCAGTGGTGAAAGCGATTCAGTGGTGAAAGCCTGGTTCTTAGATAGCTGTCTTCTCACTGTGTTCTCACATGGCAGAAGGGGCAAGGGAGCTCTCTGGTGTCTCTTTTATGAAGACACTAATCCCATTCATGAGGGCTCCACTCTCATGACCTAACCGCCTCCCACAGGCCCCACCTCCAAATACCATCACTTTGGGGATTAGATTTCAACATATGAATTTCCCCGGGACACAGACGTTCTGTCTGTAGCAACTACCAAATTGTTTTCCAAAGACATTGGATCGTTTTCCATTCCCGCCAGGAATGTATGAGATTTCCAGTAGTTCCATATCCCATCAACTCTAGCCACTCTGATAGGCGGACTCTCAACCACTGCACCACCAGGGAAGCCCCCCCCGATCACTCCTATTTTTGAAAGCGTTTATGAAGAATAAGTTTTTCCTTAAGATACAGGCAAGATGTCTTATAGCTTTTAATTTATCATTTATTCTATTATTGTCATTTATTATTATTTTTACTATTGCCTTTATTTTACTTACTTCAGATTTACCTTGCTCTCCTTTCTTTAGTTTGAAGAAATTACCTGAAGAAGTAGAACATATGTCATTAATTTTAGAACTTTAAAATCTTTACTCTAAGCATTTAAAGCCATACATTTTCCATTATGTTAAATGTATTTTTTAATTTCCCTTGTAATTTCTTGTTTGAATCATGGATTATTTAGAAGTGTATTGTTTAATATCCAAATATTGGGATATTCCTTAATGTAATTTATTTTTAATTTACTTCTGCTGGGGACAGAGTGCACACTCTGATTGCATGGCTTCTAAATCTATTGAGGCTTTTTTTTTTACAGTCAAATATGTGGTCTTTTTTGATGAGCATGGTATTTGAACTTGAAAAAAATGTATGGGGCTTCCCTGGTGGCGCAGTGGTTGGGAGTCCACCTGCTGATGCAGGGGACACGGGTTCGTGCCCCGGTCCGGGAGGATCCCACATGCCGCGGAGCGGCTGGGCCCGTGAGCCATGGCCACTGAGCCTGCTCGTCCGGAGCCTGTGCTCCGCAACGGGAGAGGCCACAGCAGTGAGAGGTCCACGTACCGCAAAAAAAAAAAAAAAAAGTATGTGTTGTTGTTGCTGGGCACAGCGCTCTACGAATATCCGTTAGAAGAAGGTGGTTGATGGCGCTCAGCTTCTCAGTGTGTTGCTGCCATTTTGCCCATCTGTTCTATCATTTTCTAAATGAAAAGTAGTAAAACTCTTGCTGTGATTGTGGAATTGTCATTTCCTTCCTTTAAATTTGCCCATTTTTACTTCATGCCCTAGTACTGGGTGCGTACACGTGCATCACTGTTAGGTGTTCTTGATGAATGGACATTTTTTTTGTCATTATGAAACGTCCCTCTTTATCTTTGTAAAATTTTCTACCTTTGCGTCTATTTTAATTGACATTAATATAACCACACCAGCATTCTAATGCCTGGTCTACCATACGTCTGGTGTAGCTTTGCATCCATTTATTTTCAGCTTGTCTGCATCTTTATAGTTGTGTTTCCTGCAAATAGGATGTACTTGGGTCTTGCTTTATAATCAATTCTGATCATCTCTGACCTTTAATTGGAGTGTTTAGCCTACTAAGATTTAGTATAATTATTGTCATGCTTGGATTTAGAGCTACCATTTTATTACCTGTTTTCTCTCCTCCTCCTCTGGTTTTGTTCTTTTCCTGCATTCATTTTGATTATTTGAATACTTTTTAGAATTCTTCTATAATTTTATTATTGGCCATACCTCTTTGCATTATGTTCACTGGCACTCTACAATATAACTTTCTTAACTTTTTACAGGACACTCCGGGTTAACACTATACCACTTCACATAAATAAAGAAAACTTATAACCATGTAGGTTCATTAAACGTACTGACGTTTAACTATCCTTAAGAACTGGAGTGGAAAAGCTCTTCACAATATTAAATCTCCTGGATTTCTTTGACACTGAGAGCTGATAGCTTAATGATAACTGACTGCATACTTTTGACTACCAATCCCCCTAGACTTGATCACCACAGTCACCACCATGCTCATGGCTCCTTGTAAGGGTAACATCTATGACAAAGCATCTGAGGGGGAGGGGACTCGTGTGGCTACAGTACTTTCAACCAGAGACCTCTCATTCAAGAACAGGAGTTGACAGACCCTTGAGAAATGTGTTCATAGACTAGGGACCGTGAAGTAGCTTGAGGTGAACCCTTTGTTCAGTTATGAGCTGTAGCAACCATGTCTTCTGAGAAGTCTGGAGATAATGGACCAGGTGTGGATGAACAGAGAAGTCTAATGAGGCAGATGAAGAGATTATGAGAGGCCATAAGGAGGGATGGGTTATGAGCACACACAACTGAATAATAACAGCTAAGGAGTAGAGGACAGATGATGGAGGAGATTATGTGGAAGCTACTTGGAGAGGGAAGAGAAATGCAAAGATCTACAAAAATGCAGCAGTCTGAACAAGTGGCCAAGTTGCATCTATGGAGGGGCCCTGGGGTGAGAATACGATCGTTATTCGCACTGTTCACCCAGTGTTGCTTTTCCTTCAAGACATCTGATAGGACTGCATGTCCAGCCTCTACCATGTGACTCTGCCTGGCCAAATTTTGTGTTTAAATGAGTTTTGAGCAGAAGCGATATGTCCTTTACGGGATTGGGCATTTGTTTGCAGAGGTGAGGCTTTCCATGAATCTCCTCTCCTTCCCTCTGGCACAGAGACCGGCAGTGCTCAGCACAATGGCTGCTCTATAAGCCCAGATCCTGAAGAATAGAATGGAATGGAATGGAATGGAATAGAATAGAATAGAATAGAATAGAATAGAATAGAATAGATAGAGGGTTCTGTTGGCCAATAGAAGACAAGAAGTGTAGGTAAGAACTATACCTTTGTTGCTGTAGGTCACTGAGGTTTGGAGGGAGGTTTATTACCAGAACATAACCTGGTCCATGCTGACTGTAAGATAAGATCTGAAATCACTAAAACCAGCTAGGTTCTAGTGACAGCCTCTGTGAGACCCCTCATAAAGAACTTCCTATTCCTGGGTTACTGTGGGGTCTTCTATGGGATGAATTATGTCCCTCAAAATTCATATGTTGAAGTCTTGGGCTTCCCTGATGGCTCAGTGGTTAAGAATCCGCCTGCCAATGCAGGGGACACGGGTTCGAGCACTGGTCATGCAGTGGAGCAACTGAGCCCATGCGCCACAACTACTGAGCCCACGCGCCACAACTACGGAAGCCCGCGCCCCTAGAGACCGTGCTTCACAACAAGAGAAGCCACTGCAGTGAGAAGCCAGCACACCACAACGAAGAGTAGCCCCTGATCGTCGCAACTAGGGAAAGCCCGCGCGCAGCAACGAAGACCCAACACAGTCAAAAATAAATAAATAAAAAACTTTTTAAAATTCATAAAGTCTTAATTGCAGAATGTTACTGGATTTGGAAATAGGGTCTGTAAAGAGGTGATTAAGTTAAAATGAGGTCTTAAGGGTGGGGCCATTAATCCAATAGGACTGGTGTCTTTACAAGGAAAAGGAAGAGACACCAGGAGTGCACACAGAGCAAAGGCCACTGTGAGGACAAAGCAAGTGATTGGCCACAAGCCAGGAAGAAAGGCTCCAGCCTCCAGAACTGTGAGAAAACACATTTCTGTTGTTGAAGACACCCAGCTTGTGGTATTTTGTTATGGCAGCCTTAGTGGACTAATAGAAGATCTATGTCTTCCTGATTGTCTTGCGTATTTTTTAAGTTAATCATTATTGCTTGAGCTTGCCATAAACCCAGTTCCTTAAAAAAACAGCCTAACTAAGTACTGACTCTACACCTGTAAAAAAGCATTGGTGTCTGCATGTGGCTGATTCGCTTTGTTCTGCCACAGAAACTAACACAGTATTGCGAAGCAATTAGACTCCAATAACGATCTATTAAAAAAAAAAACATTGTAAGTTCAGAGTCACAGCACCGCACAGCAGAAATGATCTTCACTGTACATCAGTTGCTGGAAAGGTACAGAGAATAACACACACACACACACAAATTGTATTCATCAGCCTGACACAGGAAATTAAATAATGAATCCCGTTAAGTTTCCATTTTGTATGAAAGGGCACTGGCACGATAAGTTGTCATAGAGCAGTTCCTTGGCAACCACTTTCTTTGACTATTAAAGGAAATTAACTAAGAAATAAGAAACCCAGCAGTTACGTAGCAGTCTCCAGAATGATAGAGCCAGAAAAAGACAAATAGCATATGATACCACTTATATTTGGAATCTGAAAAAAAAAATGATACAAATGAACTTATTTGCCAAACAGAAACAGACCCACAGACATAGAAAACAAAGTTATGGTTACCGAAGGGGAAGGGGGGTGGAGAGAACAATTAGAAGTTTGGGATTAATATATACATACTACTGTGTATAAAATAGACAACCGACAGGGACTTACTTCATAGCAGGAAACTATACTCAACATTTTGTATATGGGAAAAGAATCTGGAAAAGTATATATATAACTGAATCACTGCTGTACACCCGAAACTAACACAACGTTGTTAATCAACTATGCTTCAATTTTTAAAAAAAAGCTAAAAAAAAGGGACAGAAAGCTTTTATACTTCACTCCTTAAAGGAAGGGAAAAAAGATCTGAAACTCAGGACAGGAGATTAAACATGGGATCTCCCGACTCTCTTAGGACTGACATCCTTGATCATTAGCTGCTTATAATCTCAGAAAGGCCAGGAAGATGACCTAAGCGGAGGTCAGAAAATTTACCAAAGAGAAGTAAGCAGTTGGATTTTATTGATTTAGGGCGCAGCAAAGATGTTTCTTTATGGAAATTCTTTTCAATTTAAAAAGTCTGAACATTCTCCTCAGCCTGAAGAACAGCAGGGGAGAGGACGGGCCGTATTTCATAGCTGCTATTCCCACCTACCTGCCAAGGGCTCCTACATACGTATCTCCCTCCAATCTTTCCCCCAGGCTCCAGACTTCTATCTCTAAAACTATGTCAAATTTCTTTTCAGTGGCCTGTAGGTAAATGCAACTTAGCAGTTCAGAGCTAATAGCAATCATACACCCACACCCACCCCTGTTCCTCAGCCATGACCTCTTCAAGGAACCGCCCAGCCTGGCCCCTCTGAGTCTGAGCGATCTTCCCCTCCCATCACCTCCATGCAAACGCCCAGAGGACTGACTTTCACCATCTGGTGCTAGTACACCTGCAGGACAGGAAAAGACATTTTAAGGCTGTTTAACCTCCAAACTTTTTAAACTATAAAAGCGAACATCAGTTGTGACCAGTAGATGTCAATTCACTGAAGACTAGCTCAGTGATTTGCTTCTTCTGAGAGGGTCAGTCTGGCACAGTGGAAATGTTACCGAGTCCAAGTTTGCTCTGCTGGGCGCACGACAGGGCTAATAAACTGGAGATGAGGTGCTGGGCAGACTGAGAAGATGGCAGACTAGTGTCTCAAAATATCCATCTTTTCACGGTTTGGATGCCAGTTTCTTTTATAGCACAGAGAGAGGGAGGAGATGAGGAAGTAGAGTAAAAAGGCCATAAGATTTGCAAATACCCCCTGGAATGGCCAACCTCGGGGAGGGGATGTGTTCATTTCTTGTTCCTTGCCGCCATCCGCAGGTGGACAGGGTCCGGATGCTTCCCTGAACAAAGGCACTTTGGTTTAACCTTCAGGCAGAGGGGCGGGGTTCCCCGAGGCAGGCCATTGTGTATAGACAGTGTCCTTTTAGTGAACAAAAGCGGCAGAAAGCAAAGATTAAAGTTAAAAAATCAGAGCCAACATGGAGTCAGATTTGGCCCTTCTCTGTTACAGAAGGAGCAGTTTCTGAGAAAACGTACTGCTCAGTCATTTTTTTTCATGAATGAATGAATGACGAATGAATAAATGAAAGATTCAGACTCAAGGGAACTCTGTCTCCATCAAACAGGGCTAAACTTTGACATAAAGTAGTTGGATTTCGTGAGCTCTCCGTTTTCTCCCGTGCTGCTAGTGTAATGCTCGCTTACGTGATCCCAGGTGAGTAGGAGGAAACTGGGGCAAACCACAGCCTGGGGACAGAACCAACGGCTCCGTCTCTGACCCATCACCTGGATGTGATGTGACAGAGCCCGCCGCAGGACAGGTTCTGCCAGAGACTGTTCGTTTTACGTAATCATCGAGGAAGCCACGGGGGAACAGACTAGCTGCTCACCACCTCTTCCAAACGGCCAGCTCGTGGCACTGCTCACATGACCCTGAGCAGATTTTTTTCCACACCAAAGCCTGACACACCTGACACACCGTTGAGGACGCCTGCAGGCGTGCTCTTTGGGGCGGGAGAGTCTCTTGAAAACCACTGAACTCGGAAACTCTCTTGGCTGTCTGGAGTCCCCGGTTTAGAGTTTGCTTTTCTACCGAGAAGTGTTTCTTTTCCAAATCCATTTCCATAGCTGCTCAACCCTACCTCCTGACAAAGGAAGGACACCTTGGTAACCAGCGAGGATCAGTTCTTCTTGTTGCCCTTGCAAACTGGAGTTAGTTCTAACCACCCACCAGGGGCTCACAGCTCAGGCTGCTGGAAAACCCACTTGTACCCCTCAGACTTCAATTCATCTGTTTCTTCAACCAGAAGACAACAAACCAAACCAGTGTTTCTGAAACAGATTTGAGGAATTCCAGTGACCTATGGTTGAAGTGTCCCTCTGCGACCCTGCACGGCCTGAGCGCATCTCTGAATTATTTATACGGGCCCAAGGAGCAGATCTTTCAGGCTTCTGGTTAACAAGAGCCTACAGCTGAAACCCCAGGCACGGGAATGTAAAGGTGTCTCCCAGCTGGGAAAGCTTAGGAGTCAAATTTGGCTTCTCTGTTGGTGAACATCTGACCCCCCCGAACATCCTTGTTTGCTGGGGCCAACCCTGGGCTGCCCTCTGCCCTTCATTTCTCCCAGCCCCTCCCACTGCCCAACCTGGTCCAAGTATGTGTTGCATCACACACACCCCCGCGGGCTCCATGGCCAGTACCGTAACTGATGACCAATGGCAGCTGTGATCTGAGGGGAAGCTCACCAGGCAGACCTCCAGCGGCTTTGATGAGAGTCAGGCCAGAAGGAAGATGCCTGGGCCCTGGGCCGGGTGGGCGCTTCCCTGTTGGTGCTAGGAGGGTGGTGCGCCTAGTGTCCATCTGGGGTTGAGGCCTGATCCCCATTTCCAGGCCGACAGACACCAACCAGATGGTCCATCTTGCGTGGAACCTCCCCTCGAACCCGGGAAGGGCAACGGGACTCTGATTCTTCACCTACCAGGTGCCGGCGTCTGTGTGTCTGATTTCACAGCCTCCACAGAAACACCCTCTGGGGTCAGACTAAACATTCCCATTTTACACATGAGGAAGCGGAGGCACAAAAGGATGGAGTCATTTGCTCAAGACCACACTTGTTGGGTTCACGCCTCCCTTGTATATACCCACATTCTTGGCCAGAGGAAACTGTCTACTTGTAAAGGTATCTGCAGCCTCTCTCCTCCTTTCCTAGGAACATGCAAAAATTGAAGGTAAATAAGGAGATAAAAAGAGGCCAAGAAAAACATCGCCCGACACTCCCCCAGAGAGAGTCTGTTCAGGTCTGTGTGCAGCGCTTCTCGCGGAAAAGCTGAGACTGCCAAGTCCAGACAGATGGGGCATCGCTTAGGCTGTAAGGAAGGCTCTGTGGCTCTCAGGCACTCATGGAGGTAGACTTCTATAAATAACACACCGACCCTGACACAGGTTCCAACGTGTGTGCTTCTTTCTCACACCATCAAACAATTAACTCAATTTGACACCATCTACTTGGAGACAGGGTCGGATTCCACAGGTTGAGGGCTCAGCCCCACAGGACAACCTCTCCCCCGGCTTCAGATGCCCATCGCAGGTCCAGGTTGTCACCTGGGCTTCTAACCCACCTGCCATAGTTGAGAGGTTCCAACAACCCCACCTTGGGTTCGATTAATTTGCTAGAATGGCTCACAGAACTCAGAGAAACATTTTACTCACTAGATGACCGGTTTACTACAAAGGGATCAAATGATATCGCTTATATGTGGAATCTAGAAAAAAGGGTACCAATGAACTTATCTACAAAACAGAAGTAGAGTTACAGAGATGTAGAAAACAAATTTATGGTTACCAGGAGTTAAGGGGCGGAAGGATAAATTGGGAGACTGGGATGCACACTCCTGTATGTAAAATAGACAACTAATAAGGACCTCCTGTAGAGCACAGGGAACTCTACTCAATACTCTGTAATGACCTATCTGTACACGTATAACTGATTCACTTTGCTGTACACCTGAAACTAACACAACATTGTAAATCAACTATACTCCAATAAAACATTTTTTTTTTTAAATTAAGAAAAGAAAAAGGAACTGCCAGGTGGGAGAGATGCTTAGGACAAGTTCTGGGCCAAGGGCAAGTTCTGGGGCAGGGGTGAGGCGCTTCCATGCCCTCTCCAGGAGCTCCACCCTCCCCGAATCTCCACCAACCTGGAAATTCTCCAAACCCAATCCCCTAGAGTTTTTATGGAGGCCTCATTACTTGCGGTTGGTTGATTAAATCACTGGCCATGGGTCACTGAATTCAATCTCCAGCTCCTTTCCTGGAGGCGGGGATTGTGGGTGGTTTAGGGAGGGAGACTGAAAGCTCCAACCCCCTACTCACAAAGTCCATTCCACTGGCAAACAGCCCCCTTCCTTAGGTTACTTAGGGGCTTTCCAAAATTCGCCTCATTAGCATAACAAAAGGCAGCTCTCTTCACTTAGGAAATTTCAAGGGTTTTAATGAGCTCTGTGCCCTGGATGGGGACAAAGCCCAAATATATATTTCTTCTTATAAATCATAATATTAGAAACACTTTGTACTGAACCCTGTGCCAGGCACTGTTTTAAATGCTTACCTGTATCAACTTACTTTAACCCTCAAACAACCTGATCTCCAGTTTACAGAACTGGAGAAAGGAAAGGAAAGGAAAGGAAAGGAAACTGAGGCCCAGAGAGGTTAAGTCACTCATCTGAAGTCACACAGCTTACTAGTACAGGAGCCAGGACTAGAACCAAGGCATTTGGCCTCACTGTCCATGTTCTTGGGCACAATTTACTGCCTCTTGAATGGGATGTTCCTGGAGCTAGGACTTCTTTGAGGTAGGAAAATATAAACCAGGGAGAATCCTGGAGGAAAATTCACCCTCAAATGAACGTTTTAAAAAGTCTTTTCCGGATTAGACGCAGCTTCCTCTGGCAAGCTGTTCCCTGCCATCTAGCTTGGTTTGAACTCGCCATGGCATCCTCACACCGGCAGGGTCCATGACCATTCCCCATCACTGAGTGATGGGCAGAGGCGCTCAGCTCATCTCCGTGTGCACAGTGCCCAGGACAGCGTCCACAGACTCCATGAAGGTGCGGCAAGGAAGGACACTGAGACTCTTCTCTCCCTGCGTGCCTACCCGTGGTTGCATCCCACCTCTACCCTTTAGTCTCAGGGAGCAATTCCAAAGTTCCGTGATGGGAGCTGGTCAGAGGGGGAGCCCCCTGGTTTGCTGGCAGCTTCCCTGACAAATCCCAATTCAAGCGGAGTGTCACTCTTGGGAATCAGAGGAGGAGGGCTGCGGTCACAGCACAGCTAGGGCACAGCCTTTCCTAGGCAGCCTCAGCATCTGTGATGCTCAGAGCTCCCTGCTGGGTCCTACGATGATGGCGGGAGGCCTTAGGAGAAAAATCATGAGGGTCGACAAGGAACTAGTCAGCAAAGCTGGGCTGATAAAGGGATGCAAAGAGGAGATGAGAAGAGGTCAAAGGAATTCTAGAATAAGGGATCAGGAAATTCAGGCTCTAATGCCAGCAATAAGAACGCATAATAAATAGAGGGGCAAATTGAATGAAAGGTATAAGGTCAATGCTAAGAAACTGTTGTTACTGATTGTGGGCTGGGAAAAGCAGTGGGACTATATCTTTTGGATACTGAGCCGCATAGAATAAATTATATTCAATAAATGACTTCCTTGACAGTCTGTGTGTTTATAATAAAAGTAACAATGAAGAAACGTAAGCACCCGGAGATCTGGTAATTCACCTGAGAGGCTCAAAGGACCAAGAAGGGCCAGTACAGACATGCGGGCACAGACGTGCCAACTGAAAATTGTTGCTCGCCGGCGGGTTCTACAAGGATGAAACCAACGGCCTCTGCAGTCGCTGACCTCAAACACCCCCTGAAAGGAGTTCAGGGCAGAGACCAGGAATGAGGCTCTCTGTGCCCCAGGTAGATAGTTTCAGGAGAAGCTTTCATGAGCCCAATTTCTTGCATCTTCTCATATCTAGAAAAACACTAAAATCATTAACGGTGACACCTGCTCTTCGTGACTAGCGGCAACCTTCTGCCAAAGTGTGCGCTTTGACTCCACGAACCCCCTTCACCAATATCACATATATGTGATCCCCCCTCTGACCTCTTTGGAGAAGGGCATCCAAGCTCTCTGAGAGGCTATCTCCCAGGCTATGGTCCACATTTTGCCCCAGACAACTTAACTCATGACTTTCACGTTGTGCCAGTTTTTTCAGTGGATAGACATCTGGGGACAGGGGGGGTCCTCTGCTCTTAAGTACCACTGCTCCTTCACAAAACGGGGACAGCAATCCTGCCACAGTAGGTTGTTACAAAGCTCTAAGAAGAAAAAGCAGATAAAATGCCTGCCAGTGTGACGAGCCCAAGGGTCCTGCTCAGAAACTTTTGCACTGCAGCTCCCTCTACCACTCTCTCGTCCACCTTATGCCTAGAGAGTGGACTACAGTGGCAGCAAGATGTGAAATGAAGACATCACCAGAGGAAGGAGGGAAAGAAAGTGGTGGGGAGAGAGGGAGGGGCGAAGAACCAGCATGAAGTAGGAGTTAGGAGCAGAGATGCTCTGGAGCCAGGCTGCCTGGGTTCCAACCTCAGTGGGGGATGCCGGCACCTCCCAGGTGAAGTGGAGGAGGGGACATGGGGCAAAAAGATGATACAAACCGTGGTGGCATCACCTTGCTGCTTACTCAGCAAATTGATGCAGGAAAACCCGGGAGGAACACAAATATAAGAACGATCTGCCTACAATACATGAAGCAGTGCCGTGTTTAAAACCAAATGCTCGGGCTTCCCTGGTGGCGCAGTGGCGGAGAGTCCACCTGCCGATGCAGGGGACGCGGGTTCGTGCCCCGGTCCGGGAAGATCCCACATGCCGCGGAGCGGCTGGGCCCGTGAGCCATGGCCGCTGAGCCTGCGCATCCGGAGCCTGTGCTCCTCTCCACAACAGTGAGAGGCCCGCGTACTGCAAAAAAAAAAAACCCAAAAACCAAAAACCAAATGCTTGTTAAGAGGGAGCCAACCACCATGCATGTCCCTGGGTTGGTGTGATGAAAAGTAATAGCTAACATGCCTGGGGTTCTCACTGCAAGCTGAACACTCAGTACACTAACAGCTTAATGGGAATTCTGCAGTGACCCTACGAGCTAAGTAATACCACCACCCCAATTTTACAGGAGTTAGGCACAGAGATGACCAGAATCTCGCCCGGAGCCACATACTGGACTTGGCCAAACAAGCCAGTCCTGTTTTGGAGAAAGCACTGGATTCCCTACCAACTGGACATGAGCCCAGTCTCCTCAGAGGTAACAGATTGGTTCTCTCCTGTTCCTCTCAGCTCCATGAGTTGAAAATTCAAAAGGTGAGAGTAAAAGAAAAGAGATTGGGAAGAGACAGACCTGGGCACCCACGTCCGCTCTGTCATGGCCAGGCAGGATCCCCTTGTGCAATCTATTGTACTCCCTTTGCCTTATTTTCTTCATCTGTGAAATGTGACTATTAATTCAGCCTCACAGTAAACTCTAAGGATTTAATAAAATAATAAATGTACAAGTGACCCCATACAGGGCCTGGGTATAGCGGCTGCATCTCTCTTATTGCTATGATGCTGGCCATGAGATTTCAACTGGGGATACTAGTTATTATTTGAAAGCTACTGGGGTTTTGTCTCTTCTCCCTTTGCCCACCATTAAGGAAGTTCTCGTGATTGGAGTCATAACCTAAAATATTCAGCGAAAGGGAGAATTAAGTGGACAAGAGACCTGGAGGGTCAGGTTCATTGCTCTCTCGATGGTTGCATCTCCTCTGGAGCATCTCCTCTTTAGTGAGAGGCAGCTCTTTTCGTGGGACAAGGATCTGCAAAGTTGTCACATGTAACCCACTAATCACAGGTCTCTCTCTGGATGACTCAGACTTTCTGCTGAAAGAGCCCGCTTGTGACGGCTGCCCTCGGGAAGGCTCCCTCCTCAGTGAAAGGGTGAGTCCAAGGCCCTTGGCTCAAAAGACAACTGCACTGCATTAAATACCAGTTGCTCTCAAACTGCTTTCTAAATCTGGCCCCGAGCTTCTCCAGTTTCACGCAGGGACGCAGAAGTGCCCCAGCACACACTTAATATCACTGTGCTGTGGGTGACCCCAGGGTGACCCCGAGTGACGTGTGGGCACCTCCATCCCCACCCCGGAGCCAGCCAGCACCGCAGCAGCTTCACCACGTGGAGGTCACAGCAGTGCCCTCAAGCAAATACTCTGGTCAGCTGAGAATTACAATTTTATTGGGAAATTATCATTTCAAAAAGAAAGTCCAAGTGGAAACAATTAAACTTTGGGAAAGTCAAACAAATGCAGTTAGCAAAGAAACCCCAGGCTGTGATTGGCTCTAGATGTAAAGTCTAGAGAAAACTCAGGCTGAAGTGAGTCTCAAGTTCAGAGGCAACACCACAGAGGGAACAGAGCCACATGTTTTCGTGGGTCATTAACAAAGACTATGTCTCGGCAACTCGGCAACAACGTTTGTAGGTTGTATCAAGAAAGAGCTTTTTGGTCTGTGAAAATTAAGTGAGGTGATATCGTCATTGCTAAATTTCCGTAACCATTTAGGAAGGGAAATTTGGATAATTATCGCAGAATGGGCTGCCAGGAGGTGGCCTTGATGTTGACACAGATGAGCACCCTCAAGGGCATTGCTTTCGTGGGGTTACAGTCAGCAAGGGACCCCAAAGAACTTGGATACGAGTAAAATGAGATGCTCTCTGGATAAACTGTGAAACGGAGGCATCGTGGCTCAGAGGGGTGCCTTAGGAGGTGGAATTGGTTCCCAGCCAAGGGGACTTATTCCGCTGTAACAAAACCCAAAGGACGAAAGCACCTGAAGAAAGAATGGGTGGAGACAAATCTAGCCCAGACCTTTCCCAGACGTAGCATCGTTTTAGATCAAGATATATCAGCTCTCACCATCTAAAGGCCATGAACAAGTAGTTCCCAAACATCAGCCATCCTCTGAGGTGCTGGTTAAAAATACAGATTCCCAGGCTCTATTCCCAGAGAGTCATTGCTCTTTGGCCATCTGAGTGCTCACCAAGCCCACCTGGGGGATTCTGAGGCAGGTGGCTTGAGGGCCACACACTGAGAAATGAGATACGTAAATGGGATGGCAGGCTGGAGTCCAGGCTCCCCTGGCAACCGGCAGACAACTTGGCTTTCTGAGATGCTCGCCCAGCAGGGAAGAACAGGCAGGTCTGATGAGCCTAGTATCTCGCTCAATAGTTAGAGATTCTCATTATGAATGAATAACCTGGTTTCTGACTTCAAGTGTGGGTCTCCTCCACTTGGTGAATCCACCCCGGATATCTTGGATTATTTTCAAATGCTTTTCCCCCCAGTACTATCCACTTTGGCATAAAGTCCTCGTGATAAAACATTGTGTGCCACGATGAACAACAAGGTCCTACTATTGATACACAGCACAGGGAATGACATTCAATACCCTGGGATAAACCATAATGGAAAAGAATTTTAAAGACAATGTATATATGTGTATTACTAGGTCACTTTGCTGTACAGCAGAAATTAACACAACGGAAATCAACTGTACTTCAATAAAATAAATTAAAATTTAAAAAGAAAAAATAAAGAAAATTATGAATAACAACACTAAAAGAATTGTGTGCCAGGTGAATTAAATAATTAATTGTAAAAGGGAGAAAAATTAAAAAACAAAACGTGTGTGCGTGTTCTTCGGTTAGGCACAGTCTTGGAAAACAAAATGTGAAACCCAGGGCAATAAAAGAATACGTTAGTCGGTTTGACTACATACATATTTAAAAGTTTTACAGATAGAAGATACATGACTTAAAACAATTTAAGTGACAGAATGGGAGAAAATGTTTGCTTTTTATGTAACATTCAAGTTTAGCTAATTTAAAGTTTATCTAAAGCTTAAAGTTTAGATAATTTAATGAGTCTACAAATCAATTAAAAAAGAAAAAAAAACAGCAACTGGTCTCAAAGAAAAATTGACAAGAAGCGATATTTGCATACAGTAATTGGGACATGCTGATAAAAAATTACTCATTGTTTATAGGAAATTCAAATTTAACTGGTAACCTGTATTTTTTTTTTAAGTCTGGCAACCCTGAAAGGACGTGAACTTCCAATTCATAGCGTGAGAAACACTAATGATCCACAATCTTTGAAAAGATGCTTAGTATCATCATGCAGATTATAGCAAACATGTGTCATCCTTTTTTGCTCATTAGATGGGAAAACATTAAGAAAGCAATGCCCCTTGTTGACAATGATACAAGGAAATATGCACTTAATACACCGTGTGTGGAAATGCAAGCCCATAAAGATTTCTGGAAAACCTTGGCAGCCGTATACATAAAAACTAAAATTAAGGTTTAATATATTTGGTAAAGTGAGAAGGGTTCTGAATGGCTCTACTGCAAGTTCCTCCTGCAATCTGACCCCACGGTAAGGTCCCCCAGCCCAATTACCCTCCTTATCAAGGGACCAGGCACGGTACTCGTATATCCATGTGTACTGGGGATCACTTCCCTGACAGCCTGTGGAATTACTCAAAAGACTTTGATGGGCTTCCCTGGTGGTGCAGTGGTTAAGAATCCACCTGCCAATGCAGGGGACATGGGTTTGAGCCCTGGTCTGGGAAGATTCCACATGCCGCGGAGCAACTAAACTCGTGTGCCACAACTACTGAGCCTGCGCTCTAGAGCCCGCAGGCTACAACTACTGAGCCCGCACGCCACAACTACTGAGGCCCACGTGCCTAGAGCCCATGCTCCGCAACAAGAGAAGTCACCGGAACGAGAAGCCCATGCACCGCAACTAGAGAAAGCCCGCGTGCAGCAACAAAGACTCAATGCAGCAAAAAAAAAAAAAAAAAAAAAGACTTTGAAAAAGAATAGGTACGTATATATACATAACTGAATCATTTTGCTGTACATCTGAAACTAATACAACATTGTTAATCAACTATGTTCCAATATAAAATAAACATTTACACAAAAGAGAGCAGGGGACCTCGTCTCGTTCATCATCATTGCCACCCAAGCAGTTAGCACTGTGCCCAGAACACAATAGGTACCAAATGAAAGTTTGTTAAATAAAAACTAATAAGTCAATCACATCATCCCCTAGGAACCAGGAGGTACCCCATCCTTCTACTAGTTCCTCCCGCAGTCCCTGATAGCTCACTCGGTTCCCCGGTGCAGCACCCATGTGGCCCGGCATGGTGTGCGGTGGTCTCCTACCCCGGGCTGTGAGTATAGGTGACGAACACACTTGTCATTAGTCTCATCTGTTTAGCATCGGTGTCACTCTATAACCTTCTGGTGGGAATCCCTCCTTCATCATTTGAATGAAGAGGAGGTGATTATAGCAGCATCTCTCAAATTTTTAAGTATACCTACTTTTAACCCCAAAATTTCACTTCCAAGAATATATCCTATAAAAAGACTCACAAGTACGAAAAGAGATGCATGCAGAAACAAGAATACTTATTGCAACACTGTTTTTTAAAGTGAAAACTTGACAATCACCTGAATATTCACCCATCAAGAACTGGTTAAATAAATCTTTATGAACGTAATCTATGAAATACTCTGCAACAGTGGAAAAGACCTAGAAAGAAGTCCACGATTTGTTACATCTAAGCAGTACATGTGATTTAATGCCACCCACTTTATGTAGAATGATATATCAATACATCTGTATCTGCGTACGTATATGCACGTGTCCATGATAAAAATGGGGAGAGAAACGCTAACTGGATCCAAGGCGGAGGGAAGAGGGTCAGGCGGAGGCTTTTGTGCTTTATGCTGTATAATTCTGTACTATTTAAGTCTTTTACACTGAAAATGCATTCTAGTATTCCTTATGTGACGTGATATAAATGTAAGAATAAGAAAAGTACATCAAAATTTATATAAAATCACATAGACTAACTCCTGGTGAAGGTTTGCAGTAATGTAAGGAAACTGGGCAATGCGGCAGCCAATCAGGAATAGTTCAGCACCTCTAGCCAAAGTCATTCTGGGCCTTAATGCTCTGTGCTGATCTGGCCTGTAAACGCTTCTCAGCCTCTCTCTGGAAGGACTCCTAATCAAAGCTGCTCCGTCACATTCTCCGTGGGAGTCACGGAATTGAGACTGATATACAAGCCAATGCATTTGTGCAAATCCTCCATCATCTCTCTCCCTACCCCTACCTTTTATTTAACTTCATCATCTAAAACAGAGCTTAAAAAGGAAGCATATAAAGGGAAGGAGGGTGAGGTCCCGTGACTGAGAGAAAATAAGACACAAGTACTGCTTGTCCTAGTGCGAAAGCCCAGAAGGGCCTTAAACCCAGAAGAGCCTTAAACCCAGAAGAGCCTTTGGCCATAGTTTCTGCTTGCTCCGTGAAACACCGAATTCACTAAAGAATCATACTTCCTCTCTCCTGCTTCTCCTTTAAAGAAGCCAGTGGATGGCAAGCAGCGTAGTGAGTAAGCATGGCCACTGTGCAGATCCCAAGGGCAGTGGCCAGACCTGGGGCCACGCTGCCCTGGCCCATCTCTGTCCTGCTGAGGCCCAGGCCTGCCTGGCCTTCTCCACCCGCCAGGCCCCTTGTCTCCCTGGGGACGGTGGGGGGCCGCATCTCACCACGCTGATGCCGTCGTTGAGGAGCGCCTCCCCAAAGATCATCAGGTACAGCTGCTGATTCACCCGCGCCTCTTCGAACACGGCCAGCACGGCCACGGGGTCCACCGCCGAGATCAGGCTCCCGAACAGCAGGTTCTGAAGCAGGTTGACGTCACTCAGGCCAAAGGCCTGGACCTGGCAGACGAGGTAGAGCGAGAGGCCAATGCCGAAGGCATTGATCAGGGCCCCCAGCCCTGCCCACCACAGGATGGATCCGATGTTCTCGAAGAAGGGCCGGGTGGGCATGAAGTACCCGCCCTCCAGGACGATGGGCGGGAGGAGGTACAGGAAGTAGATGCTCGAATCCATGACCGGAGGTGATTTGTGGTCGGTGCCGAAGATGATGGCGCCCACCAGGGCCCCAACCAGGATGAGCAGGCAGCTCTCAGGCATGAGGCCCGGCAGCCGGTGGTAGAGGTGGAAGCCTGCGGAGAGCGGAGAACCACGTTTAGATGTTGGCAAATAACCCGGCTCTGGCCCCCAGGACACCAGGGGAGGGGTGTGCGAGAGGCCTTTCAAAGCCACACAGATGGCGGCATCTCCGGGCCCAGCCTCGGCACCCATCTGTAGCAGGAGCTGCAAGTGTGGCTGTGGCTTGGTGTGAGGAAGTGCTTTCCATGCTCAGTGAATGTTCCAGCATCTTCTCAGCCAGCCGTGCCCTCCTGTTTTCCCCATCCTGAGGGATCTGAGCGGTGGAACTCTTCTGCTCTCATGCAAAACCCACCTTTGAAGCTCCTGCAAGAGTCTATCACAGTGACGTAAACCCCAGCTTCTTCCAAACTTACCTCACCTCACTTCCTTCTCCACCACAAACAAATGAATACAAATGAAAAGTCTTTATTTTGTTTCCTTTATTTAACCAATGACACTGCCACCCAGTCGGCCACTTGAGAGGAAATCAAGTCGCATTCCTATGGGGACCCCGTCACCTTTGCCCCTTCGTGCAATTGGCAACCTGTTTCATCAGTTACGTCTCCCACTAGCGGCCCCGGAAGTCCGTCTCCTTCTGTCCACTCCTGCAGCCACTGTCTTCACTGAGGACCGCCCCACTTCTCATCCTACTTACTGCGGTGTCTTCCTGATTTCCTCCCTCTCCCTCCCCCTCCCGGTCTATTCCACATCCTGCTACCAGATGACTATTCTACACCACGTTATCTGATTGTTCAATTCCCCACCTAAGACTCCACACAAAGCGTCTCATGGAATTTAAACAGAGTATTTGTTAAGCATCCCTGTGACGAGAACAACCCACTGTAAGTCCTGGGAGGGGGAGGGACCAAACATGTTTTCTACAATTCCAGCTACTGATGAAATTTTAGAAACGTTCTTAACGAATAAGAAGATAAAGCCAATATAATGTACAAGTATACAGAGAAGTGTATATTGAATATACCAACAAATATGACAAGAGATCCAGGTACAGCAGGCCACCTGGGGCTCTCCCCGAGTCCGTATCCCACACACCCTGCACTGTCTTCATGCATCCTACCTTATAGCCAAGCTCACGCCTTTTCATCCTGGAGGCCTCCTTTCTTGTCTTTACGTATTATTATCGTTGCCTGCGTTGTCCTTCTCTCCACCCTATTTTGGTCCTCTGCTCAGTCCTTGAGGCTAAGCTTCTCCCAATCTCTTCCCAAGGAAATAATATGTCCTCCTTTGAATTATTGTAACATTTTATCTGTACCTGTTCAACAACGATCCCTTTCTACCATTTTTGGTCCATGACTTTTCTCCCCTACTAATCTCTAAACTCCTCCAACTCAGGCAGGATGGCACACATCTTTATATCTCCCCAAAGCGCTTAGCAAGATGTCTTGTCCATAACAGCATGTCTAATTGCTAAAAGAATCTTTCTTAAGTGTATAAATGAATGAATGAACAGGTCAGCTGTTCATCAGAGAAGCTCTTGCATGGGAAGGAGAAGTTGAACCGGTTTTGGAGAATGAGTGGGACTTACATAGCTGGACAACAGAGGGAAGGCATTTTAGGAGGGGAGAACTCCAGGAGAAAGAGGGGAGAGACAGGGATGGCCCAGCCAGATATTTTTGACGTTCACTGAGGAGATTCATCTGGCCAGAGCAAATTTTAATTGGGAAGAGTACTGATTTTTAAAAACAAATTTTATTGGAGTATAGTTGCTTTACAATGTTGTGCTAGTTTCTGCTGTACAGCAAAGTGAATCAGTTATACGTATACATATATCCCCTCTTTTTTGGATTTCCTTCCCATGTAGGTCACCACAGAGCATTGAGTAGAGCTCCCTGCGCTATACAGTAGGTTCTCATTAGTTATCTATTTTATACATAATAACAATAGTGTATATATATCAATCCCAATCTCCCAATTCCTCCCAACCCCCCTTCCCCCTTGGTATCCGTACATTTTTTCTCTATGTCTGTGTCTCTATTTCTGTTTTGTAAATAAGATCATCTATACCATTTTTTTCAGATTCCACATATATGCATTAATATATGATATTTGTTTTTCTCTTTCTGACGTACTTCACTCTGTATGACAGACTCTAGGTCCATCCACGTCTCTACAAATGACTCGATTTCGTTCCTTTTTATGGCTGAGTAGTATTCCATTGCATATATGTACCACATCTTCTTTATCCATTCCTCTGTTGATGGACATTTAGGTTGTTTCCATGACCCGGCTATTGGAAGTGTACTGATTTTGACCAAGCAATGGAGGGCCTGAAATTCAAGGCTAAGGATGTAGGCTCCCTCCCATAGGTGTTGGGGCCATGGAATGTCTCCTTAGGAAGTTTTAGGTTCAGCCATCCAAAAACACGTGGGTTTCCCTCACCACAGCTTTGAACTGCTCCACCCACCATCAGCAGGCAGGTTAATACAATGGGGCATCAAGAGACGTTATTCCAAACCACAGAGCCCACTGGCTTCAACACCAGCTTAAGGCCTCCTTCTAAGGTCCTGCTCTGTCCATTTCCTAATAACAGCTTCCTTCTTCTCCTCTCTCCTCCTTCTTCTTCAGTTAGTGCTCATTTTAACCACACTTAACTTTTGAAATATGTAAAGTAGGCGGAAGAGCCCATAGTGTAATTTTCTCAGGCCCTGTGTCTCCCCAGTCTGGCCCTGCTTCCAGGGATCTAGTTTCCTGAAATGGATCCAATGTCACCTGCCTGAAGCCAGGTTCCATCTACACAGTGATAGCAGGAAGAGGGTTTAACCTGTAAGCAGGGCCCTTTAAGGGAAATGCTATGTGAATTTCGCATTTCAAAATTCTGCTCCCCTTCCATAATGGACAATAGAGTCAGTCACTTTGAGGTTTTAGTTCCCTGGCCTGAAACTTAAAAGGCCGCGAATAACAAAGTCCAGCCTGAAAGTCAAAGATGGCCCTATCGGAGCACCTATTAGGCAGTTCTAGATTCACCCATCTTCCCCCTTGAGGCTGGGGACCACAATCATTCCTACACCTTGCTGGGTGCTCAAGAAATGTGTCTTGATAAAATGACGGAATAAAAGAATAAGAGCGATTATTAATTATATTTTGATTCAAGATTTATAATATAGAATCTAAAAAAGCGATATGGTTTCCTTAAGTGTTCAAGTTTTGTGTCTTTATTATTATTTTTTTGCCCCAGGTGAACAAGCTACCATATATAAAGCTACAAGACCAGTACTTGCATCACAGTATATATTCAGTAAATTTGACCTTCTTTTCATGTACAATATAAAAATAATCTGAATTCTTAAAGGCCAGTAAATATGAAATTGTGCTTGAATAACCACGATCCAACTGATAACCTACTTCAGTTATTTTCTTTTTCTAAAGTACGTTGAGTTGCATCCACATGAAAATCAAGAACGTTTAAACAGTGATTCTATGAACAATAGCGTCCTTACAGGACTCTGAACTTGTGGATGTAGTCTGGGCACACACAACACCTCTAAAGGACAATCTGTGTCTTATGCTAATATAAAACATATACTTTGCGCCTTGAGATGTTCACTGATATAGAATAGAAGCCTCTTTTCCATTAGAAAATTCTTATCTGTACCAAAAAGAGATCTCAGAAATAATTTCACAGATGAACGAACTGAGATGAAGAAAGACAGAGCTAGTCAGTGGAATCAGCTAGTTTCCTGATTCCAGACCAACTTCACCCATTACTGTGAAAAGGAAGGGAGTGGGTGGAGTCAGAATCTCTGGCATTTTGACAAAAGAAAACTCAAGATCACATAAGACCAACTTGAACGTTCTCAGTATTCACACGGTTGCATGACAGGTGTTAGACCCCTAGCTCTGAACTGAGAATACCATCTCTTCGGAAACCCATTTTTACTTGAGCCCTTCTCAGAAATAATGTGCAACCCTCTGTGTCCTTTAGTCATTTGATAAACTGCACAAGAGTTCTTCAAACTAAGAATTTCATTCTATCTTCACATCTTATGAGCTCAAAATGGACAGCAGTTATGACGGGCACCTAATGAATATGCCAGCGCCCCCCAACATCCATGGGCAGGGAGTTAGATGAAAAGACAGAGCCCAGTATCCTGATGCCAAGGAGTTAACCGCCCGATTTCATGGCTCACCCCATATTTCACAGCTGTTCCAGAGGAAACATATAAACAAGCACTAACATGATTCATAGGGTCTATTTCAATGAGGCAATCTTATCTACTCAAATAACAAAGTTCATAACTAAAGCAAAGGAGACATTATGCTTGACAATTAAGATATTCGTATTAGTTTCCCACTCTGAAATAAGCTGTTTCTAAGGAGACAAGGGGGTGAACTTGGAAATTAAATGGTCACAGAGTGGAAACCATCACTTTGGTTTGGGCACAAAGAACCCTGGTTAGAATTTCATCTATTAACTTGAATCTACTTTATGTCACAGAGGAAACCAGGGGTGCTTCACTGGTTCCATTCGACTCAGGTGTAAACAAAGATTTTACTGACAGATACCAGCTCTATCCCACCATATCCCATCACTGAGTGATACGAGTTGCTTCTGGTTGCCTTGTTTCTTGCTTTCTGTCAATTTTCAAGGAGCACATGCCACTTTTAAAGAATAAACAATGCGCGTCGTTGATGAAGCCCATGGTTCCTTGGCCGAGAATGAAAGAAGCACATTTTACAGAAGAATAATTCTATGGTTCCTGAAATTTCCAGCGGGCGTCATTCCAAGCTCGACATACTTTACTCTGTATTTCTTAAAGCATAGAACTCGAGATTTTTTGATGCCAAATAATGTCACATGGTTGTTACCCTGAAAGGAGAGGAAATCAAAAGAACCGAGAGCGCAAAAGTAGGTTCTTAAATTTCAAAACACAACCTGAAGTATTAAACGGCTTGACAAAAATCAGTTATGACTTTCCCTTGACTCAGGAATAGAATTTTTTATGTAACAGCAGCAAGAGTTAAAATCCACTTAATTCACCATCTACAAGGCATTTTCACACACCTTATCTCACGTGGAAAACAACTCCCAAAACCAGGTAGATGTTTGGGGCCTTACCTATTTTTGCAAGGGATGCTAGGAGTATCCAGAGGGTGACCTCGTAAGGAATTTGCACATAGTCGTAATCCAGTGCGAAAACAGATACCGTCTCAGCTGGCTCAGAGCTGGCAGCAGCAAACCGAACATCAGGCTCATGCTGGGGAGAGGAATTTGTGGGTTCATTCAGATCAGAAGATGCTCCACCACACTTGAGGGCCACCAGGAAGAGCAACCAATTCCAAGGACCGAAAGGCACAAGCGTCTGAAAACCCATGCTGTGGGCTCCTCTTACTGTGTGTGCCTTTGTGTGCTGCACTTCTGGAGTGAGGAGGGTTTCCAGAGAGCGGCAGCATCTACCTGGGTCACAGGTGAAACACGCACAGTCCGTGGGTCATTCCGGGAGGAGTCCGAGCACGTCACTGAGTTCTGAGTATAGATATTTTCAAAATCACCTTTAAAGTATTTGTGTTCAGGCAACTCAGTCTCTGGCCCAAACGCATCTAGTCATTCAATAGACTTGAGAAAGCCCAGGGAACTACCTGTGCGACCTTCATCCGATCGTGATTTGAAGAGCAATCTATGAAGCAAAAATACTTCTTCATTCAAAGCTGCTTCCTCACCTCACTGCACACTGGTTTCGCTTCGTGAGTGAAAATTAAAAAGGGCACCACGGTGCTCATTCCAGATGTCACTGGAGCCCTTCTAACCAGGAAGAGAATTCCTCCCTCTTTTCCAGATCCTAGAAAAGGAGCTACCTGTTCTGCACCCCGTCCTTCTCTCCTCCCCCTGCTACCTCACTTGTTTTGAATGGCCGAGGCTGCAGGTAGCTCTTGAACTACACTTAATTATTTGCTCAGATATGACTTTTGTAATGAAATGCTTTCCCTGAGTTCTCTGGCGGGGGTTACACTG
This sequence comes from Phocoena sinus, assembly GCF_008692025.1. Taxonomy (NCBI): domain Eukaryota; kingdom Metazoa; phylum Chordata; class Mammalia; order Artiodactyla; family Phocoenidae; genus Phocoena; species Phocoena sinus. Next base: position 86,008,836 of record NC_045775.1, on the reverse strand, counting down.
CTGACACCTAGTGGGCGGCCACAATACTACACCTTGACCGGTTCAAGGATGAATGACCGCGTTATTCTCATCCAAACCAGGGCACTTCTGAAAGTACAGGAGACCTATTAATAATCATACCAGACCACAGCTGGACACCAGAACAGTGCTGGAAAACTGTGTCATGTGGTCACTGTAAAAGAGGAAGGAGGAGGCGGCACCATAGAATATGTCTGGACAGTAATTCAAAACACGAAGCTCTAGCGCTCCATAAACTTTACACAGTATTTAAAAAAAGAACAAGCAGAGGAACAAGCTCCATGAAATACCTCTAAAAACCAGTTTTGAAAAATTCTGTGGCACATCCAAACTTTTCATTTTAAAGAATCGTGTTATTACGGCCTATTTGTTCAAAAGAAGAAGTATAACAGACTGTTTGTGGAAGAATTTTGAGATGGATGCCATGAATCTATTCCTATTTCCTCTACATCTGGCCAGATGACTGTAGCCAAGTCACTTACCTTTCAAAGCGTCCTTGTCTAAAAAGAGGGAACGGAATAATGCTATCTATCTCATCGAGTGGCTAGGATCATTAAATGAGATAAAGCAAGTAAAGTATCTGGCATATGATGCTTAATAAATGTTAGTTTCTATTATTAATCACATCTGTTATTCTATCTGAGGATAAGAATTCTGTCGCAATGCTCAACAGAGAAGGAGAATTATTATTCATAATCCATAGACCATCTCAACACCTATTCCATATCAAACTGCAGGGTGATTTGCAGCTTTTTTCTTCATTCATATTAGTGCGTGTAGATGGTTCCCACTTCAGCCCCACACTCAGCGAAGATCACTGGAAAATTGAGGTGGAAAATGTTGAGGAAAGCTAGCTTCTAGACGTAACTTCTTAGTAAGGCAATAGAATTAAAAGCTCACATTTGGATTTTTTTTCTTCTCTTTCCTTCACAGTTTGCCTCTAAAATTGACCAGATCCAGTCACTAAAGCGAGACTATCAGGTGATGATGACTAAAACGAGACCACAGATGATGACTATACTGGGTCAATTTTTTTTTTACAGAAAATGTTACATGAATAACCTTGTAATGGACAACTTCTTTATAATAGATATTTTATCTTTTTATTTGAATTTTATTTTATGTTTCTTCTAAAAACAAATGAGAGAGAGAGAGCGTTTCCCATGGTGCTCTGTGGAAAAACCAAAACTAAGCACCAGGAAGCGTCTGTCCTCAGGCATTCATTATCTGACTGACTTTGAGAAAGTCACTTTACCTGTTTAAGCCTCAATTTTGTCATCTCTACAATGAAGATGCTATACCAGGTATCCTTTTCCTGCTCTAAGTTTCTGAATCTTTGTGAATACACAACAACATGTTTTAATCAATTGATAGCTGATGGTGTCAGATAAGTGATGCCACTATAGGGAGGGTAATAGAAGAAAAACTAGAATTCTGTGGCATCCGGCTATCTTCTTCCAGGATGAGGTTTTCTCGTCAACCTGATCAACTCTTGGTATCACTTCCACCTATGCAGTAGTACTTTCACACAGCTGCCTGAATGTTCTTTCTAAAGTGCCTTCTTAATCCGGGTTCCCTACAAAACAGTGTACGACAAAGATTACGTGAATTCTGTAAACCAAAGACAGCAAGAGTAAGAGAAAAAGAGAAGCAAGGGAAAAGCACTTTCAGAATAACAGCATGAGAGCCCTGGACGCTCTCCCTAGTGGGAAAACCATCACTGGTGAGAACTGTTAAAAATTAAAAAAAAACAAAAAACAAAAACAACCATTCAGTCTCTGGAAATGGTACTGAGAGCATACAGCAATTGAAGACAATCTTCTAAATATTGGTAAAACCTGCAAGAGTCTGTGTCCTGGACTGTTTCCTTCTCCTACTTCCCAGCTCAGTGTGAGGAAAACTCTACTCTAGGTGGGCACAGCCAAGAGCGCGGGGCTCCCTTGTAACCCCAGCTCCCTGTCCAGGGCTACTGTTTCTACCCAGAAAACCAGGCTGTCAGTATTTGTCATCAACCCCCTTTCCCCGCCTCAAGAAATGTGTTGCACAAGCTCTACTGCAGGCAAGTACGGCTGAGAGATCTCCTCTTCTAGAAGCCCCTACTCACAGGCTTGCAATTCTACCCCAGGCATGGCAGGCCAAGAATAAAGGGCCCCAAACCCTCTCGCCCCGTCTTCCTCATAGGGCTGAGTTTCTGTGCAAAGGGAGACAAGCCGAGAAGAGTCGGAGCTACTGCCCCTGTTCGGCACCCGATTCATAAAGCAGGGGTGTCTCTCTAAGGGAAGCAGGTCGCTCTTCCTGTATCCCTTTTCAGAGCAGTGGAATGGAGGTTCTGTTAAAGTGGGAGGCAGCCCATAGAACAGAGAACTCCGTAAGTACCACTAAGGGAACTTGCTTTATTTGGAACAGAGTGTAGGGAAGTTCGAGCCTAAGGGCACTGTCAAAAACAATGGACATTTAGGTAGTGAGCAAGTAGGAAGAGCTAGTTGCTCCATGATATCTATACACGAAAGGGTAGACCAGTTAGAAGTTTAAAAGAAGAACTATGGAAATAAATGGCTGTGAAGAGCCATTGTGGGGTCAGAGAAGTGTCAAAGACTGGCCTCAAAGTCTACTCCTGTGAAAGTTACCCTGCACTTTAACTGAATCGGACTGTGGAGCAATTTCTGACCCAAGGCATGTAGAAAACAGTAGATCCTTCAGCTAGCAATTACTGGGTGAGGAGTGATATCAACAGAGACAGCAGACCAGATAGAAGCTTCATTGGGAGATCAGTGAGAGTAAAAGAGAACCCTGGTTTCACTGTCATCCTGGGTGAGAGAGGAAGAGGTCAAGGGGATTATGAGAATGGCCAAGGCTCTACCGGCTGAGGGCAAAATGGCTGCGTAGAGAAATAGACTTTACTGAAATAGTTCATCCAAGTTGCTAAACAAAGAAATAAGCAGATAATCAAACAACAACAAAACCTGGAGGCAGGGGAGGGGGAGAATCAGTATCAAGAATCACTACAAAGTTAGTTAAAATGTCCAGTTGTTAACAACAATAATAAAAATGATACTCTATGCTGTCTACAGAAGATACAGTTTTAGATTCAAAGATACAAGTAGATTGACTGTAAAAGGGTTCAAAATGGTACACCATGCAAGCAATATGGTAAGAGAGCCAGAGTGGCTATACAAATAACAGAGAAAATAAACGTGAAGATTGAAAAAACTGTTACTAGAGATAAAGAGGGACATTTTATAAAAATAAAAAGGTCAGTTCATCAAGAGGATATAGCAATTATAAACCTAACCTATATCAAGTGGGATTAATCCCAGGAATGCAAGCTGTTTTAACATACAAATGTCATTTAATATAATACATCATCTCAATAAAGGACAAAACCACATGGCCATCTCAATAGACTAGGCAAAGGCATTTGACAAAATCTAACACTGATTTTAAGAATACTCAACAAACTATGAATAAAAGGGAACTTCCTCAATATGATAAAGGGCATCTATAAAAATTCTGCAGCCAACATCATTCTTAATAATGAAGACTAAATGAATTCCTCATAAGATCAGAAACCAGATAAGAATGTCCAATCTTGTCACTTCTGTTCAACATTCTAGTAGAGGTTCTAGCCAGGGCAATGGACAAATGAAGGATGTCAAAGTGGGAAGGGGAAAAGTAAAACTATCTCTATTTACATATGATATGACCTCTTATATAGAAAATCCTAAATAATTGACTAAAATACTGTTAGATCTAATATAGAAGTTTAGCAAATTTGCAAGATATGACACATACCAAAGTAAATTGTATTTTACAGTAAAATGAACACAACGGAATAAAATTGAAAAGGCAATGCCATTTACAATAACATCAAAAACTAAAGTTATTAAGAATACTCTCAATAAAAGAGATGTAAAACTTGTATTCTGAAAAACAAAGTGTTGGAAGCAGTCAAAGAAGATTTAAATGTAGAAGTCTTCTTATCTGTGGAAGATACATTCCAAGACCCGCACGGGATGCCTGAAACAGCCGATGGTACCTAACCCTATATATACTGCGTTTTTATCCTTACATACCTACTTATGATAAAGTTAAATTATAAATTAGGCACAGTAAGAGATTAACAACAATGACTAATAATAAAATAGAACAAGTATAACAATATAATGTAATAAAAGTTATGTGAATGTGGTCTCTCTCAAAATATCTTATTGTACAATTTAATGCCTTTTTCCCTCTTAACTAAGCACTTTTACAGTTTGAGGTGTGACAGCAAAAGTAGGACAAATTTCTTTTTCCTTCTTCCTAATTTCACAGATAGAAGATTCATTTTTACTGTAGGTCTTAGCCACCTCAGTATATGATTTTTTTTCTCCTTTCTTATTAAGTTGAGAACTTTCACCTTTTCACTTAAAGGAAGAACTTCATGGCTTCTCTTCAGCATATCTGAATCCCCAGCATCACTATTCTTGCGCTTTGGAGTCACTGTTAAGCAAAATAAGGGTTACCTGAGCACAATTACTGTATGCAATACCAGGACGATCAATCCGATAACCTAGACAAGGCTACTTAGTGACCAACAGCAGGATATATATATACTGGAAGAAAGGATGATTCACTTCCTGAGCTGGGTTGAGCAGGACAACTAAAGATTTCCTCACGCTACTTACAACAGCGCTCAATTTAAAACTTATGAATTGTTTATTTCTGGAATTTTCCACTTAATAGTTTTGAACCAAGGTTGAGCAAGGGTAACAAAAACCACAGAAAGGAAAACCACAGATAAGGAGGGAAAGACCTCCTTGTTCATGGGTCAAAAGACAATATTGTTAACATGGCAATACTCCCCCAAATGATCTACAGATTCAACACAATCTCTATCAAAATCCTAGGTGTCTTTTTTCTATTTTAGAAATTGACAAACTGGTCCTGAAATTCATATGGAATGTGCCTATAAGAGGCAAAAAAATATTGAAACAAGAAAACAAAGTTGGAAGATTCATACTTCCCAATTTCAAAAACTTGCTACCAACAAAGCTACAGTAATTAGAATAATGTGGCACTTTCATCAGAAAGTACATATAGATAAATAGAACAGAATTGAGAAAGCAGAAATAAACCCTCATATGTATGGTCAATTGATTTCTGACAAGTGTTCTAAGACAATTAATTTGATAGGTAAAAAAAAAAAATGACTTTTTCAACAAATGGCACCGGAAGACTTGAATATGCACATATAAAAGAATAAAGATGTACTCCTTTTTAATACCATACAAAAAAATTAATTTAAAATGGATCATGGACTAAATGTAAGAGCTATACCCTAAAATTCATAGGAAAAAACCAGGAGTAAATTTTGATGATCTTGGATTAGACAAAACTTTCTTATATACACACCAAAACCCATAACCAACAAAAGAAAAAAGTAGATAAATTGGACTTCATCAAAATTTAAAAACAAAAAACACTATACTACCAAGGGAGTGAAAAAAGACAACTCACAGAATGGGAAAAAAATACTTTCAAATCACATATTTGATAAGAGCCTTGTATTCTGAATCTATTAATAGCTCTTACAATGCAATAATAAAAAGATAAATAATCCAATTTAAAAATGGACAAAGGATCTGAAAAGACATCTCTCAAAAAAAGATATACTCAACGTCATTAGTCCTAAGGGAGATACATACAGAAATACAAATCACAACCGCAATGAGATAGCCTTCACATTCACTAGAACACTGGGCAAAGAAAGCCAACCAAACAAACAGAAAACAAGTAATAACCAGTGTTGTCAGTGCCGGCAAGGATCAAGGATGTGGTGGAAATAAGTGCTATTGGAAATCTAAAATGGTGCCGTTTGGCTGTTTCTTAAACGTTAAACACCGAGTTACCTATGACCCAACAATTCCACTCATAAATATATACCCAAGAAAAATGAAAACGTGTATCCAGTCAAAAACTCGTACATGAATATTTTTAGCAGCACCATTCACAACAGCCAAATAGTGGAAACAACCCAAATGCCTATCAAATGTTGAATGGATAAGTAAAATGTGGAATATCTATACAATGGAATGAAGTGCTGATATAGGCTACAATGTGGATGATTTTGAAAAAATTATGATAAATGAAAGAAGCCAGTCACAAAAGACCATAAGACTCTTTTAGTATGACATGTCCAAGACAGGCAAATCTGAAGAGACAGAAAGTAGATTAGTTGTTGCCTAGGGCTGAGGTGAGGGAAGTGGAGGTGGGGGATGGAGAGCCACTGTTCATGGCTGTGACGTTTTCTTTGGGTTGATAAAATATTCTAAACTTGCGATGATGCTGCCACAGCTCTGCAAGTATACTGAAAACTATTTGAATTGTATACCTGAAATGGGCGTGTGGTATAGATTGTGAACTATATCTCAATAAATCTCCTTTAGAAAACTAGGAAGTGGGACAGAGAAGGGGGTTCATTTGTTATTACTCAGCAGCCATAGCTTCACAAGGAAACGCAATTGGTTCTTGGTCACATGGGGCATCTTCCAGAAAGCCCTGTGGAATCACCATGCTTCAGAAAGTTCTACAGGAGATGCAGAAGAAGAGAAAGGATTTATCCGGAGGGTCCTTACTATCTCCCGTCTGTTGATGGTCCACCTTTGTCCCACAGGGCATTAACTTGATATATTCCGGATGTGTTTACGGAGTACCTGTGGAAGCCTGATAGTACACCTTGCAATGGGGGGCTTCACATTGGCCTGGAAGCAGGAGGAAGAGCCATAGCCTCCTCGGGTCCAGCCAGGCTAAGACCATGGAGGGCTTGATCCTGCAGGAGACATTGATACGACCCACCCCACATATACATACAATACCGCAACCCAAGGGGTCAGAACTGGAGGATGAGCTGCAGGTTCTTGCATGAAATAACATGATGCTGCTCATCACTGGTCATGAAAGATAACCTCAAAGCACATGGAGAGGGCTTCCCTGGTGGCGCAGTGGTTGAGAGTCCGCCTGCCGATGCAGGGGACACGGGTTCGTTCCCCGGTCTGGGAAGATCCCACATGCCGCGGAGCGGCTGGGCCCGTGAGCCATGGCCGCTGAGCCTGCGCGTCCGGAGCCTGTGCTTCGCAACGGGAGAGGCCACAACAGTGAGACGCCCGCGTACCGCAAAAAAAAAAAAAAAAAAAAAAAAAAAAAATTTACGTGGTGCAGGATTCCCTGATTAGAACCAAGAGGATGCAGACATTTGGGGGAGCGGTCAGGGCAATTGATAAGAAGGTGTCTTTTCAATTCAATCCTCATAGTTTAATTGAAACAAGTACTTCCTGATGTGTCTACATGGTAATAAGATCCAAATGATAATTATTGGTTAACTGAATTCCTTGGGAAAGACCAATTCATGAGGCATCAGAACACCACAGAACTGCTGACACTTCCCTGACTATAATTGTACATAGAAAAAGAGATTTGAAATACGAAGGAGGAAAAAGCTCAGCTTGTACTTGCAAAGCAGAGCATTAAAGGAATTATTCTGGAATTTCAGGTCAGCAGGAAGCTACTGAATTATCTGAAGCTTTTGGTCTAATTATCCAGATAACTGTATTAGCAGGAGAAACCTTGCTTGCTCAGACCATCTTTGGTGCCAGGTCCCAAGAACCCTTGTGATCCTTGCCATCTGCTCTTCTAAACCTGTCTACTCAGAGTCCAGTGGTGGGGAGAGAATGACATCCTCTCCCCAGTGGATCCCTTATAATTTAAGCAACCAAATCTGGTCTACCCTCATGAGACTAATTAAGGGGTGATGCGCCCAGCAGGGAATCACCTATTACCCAGGGCTTCAGCTGTGCACAGCTGGAAGTAGAGTTTTGGGAGGTTGATTTTCTTTCCTTTTTACCCTCAGTTTCCCAAAGCAACTTCTGTCTTAGAAAAGTTCCAGAACAAACAAGAGCAAAACTGACTGTTCTGTGCCTTCCCATGGTGAAGTGGAAAATCATCTCCCTCCAAGAATAGTTTTAAACAAAATGATCAGCACATCTTTTCTTCCTTCCCATAGTATGTGGTATAATTGACCTCACTGGAAGGTATCTGCACAGAACTTCTGGAACTGAAGTATTTGTTGCTTGCCTCTGAGCTCTTGTTACTTTTGGGGGGCTCGAATTTTATTCCTTTTTTAGGAAGAAAGAAGAAGAAGAAGAAAGCAATGATAGAGAATTGGTCAGTGCTGTCCAGAAACATGACTTGCTTTCCAAGCCCACAGATAGCAATTAAGTTGGATGACCTCAGATCAAGGTCTGGCACATCATACCCCCAAACTGAAAGCCAGCATCCTGAGCTGGAGTGAAGTCAAGAGCTTTGACCCTGTTTTCAGGACAGAAAAGCCAAGCTCTGTCTCTGCTTCCCAGAGTCAAACTACTACTACTCAGAGGGTGTTGCAGAAGGGTGTAACCAACTCTGGGAGATTCCGCATTGTGAGGAGGAGAGGAGAGGCACCATGGTGGTGCAGGTGGATGGGACTGGGCATGAATGTGGGCTTTGAAATGGAACAGGTCTTCACTCCAGAGTATGGCTAGTGTCATGGTCTTACAATTCTAATGTGATTGCTTCCCTAAGGGAATAGGGATTGTGTAGAGGAGAGAAGCTTGAAGTTGTGCGATCCTGGTTGTGTCCGAAACACCTCCAAGCTTCAGCTGCCTTATTGATGATAATATTGATGGCGATTGTGATGATAGTGATGATGGTAATGGTGGTGATGGTGGTGGTGATGGTGATGGTGGTGGTGATGATGGTGATGGTGGTGGTGAGGGTGATGTTGGTGGTGATGATGGTGATGGTGATGGTGATGGTGGTGGTGGTGGTGGTGATGGTAATGGTGGTGGTGGTGATGGTGGTGGTGATGGTGATGATGGTGGTGGTGGTGGTGGTGATGGTGGTGGTGATGATGGTGATGGTGGTGGTGAGGGTGATGATGGTGGTGATGATGGTGATGGTGGTGGTGATGGTGATGGTGGTGGTGGTGATGGTGATGGTGGTAATGGTGATGGTGGTGGTGGTGGTGGTGATGGTGGTGGTGGTGATGGTGGTGGTGGTAATGGTGTGATGGTGGTGGTGGTGGTGATGGTGGTGATGGTGGTGGTGGTAATGGTGTGATGGTGGTGGTGGTGGTGATGGTGGTGGTGGTGATGATGGTGGTGGTAGTGATGGTGATATTGGTGGTGGTGGTGGTGATCGTGATGATGGTGGTGATGGTGATGATGATGACTATCTTAAAGATGGTGTGACGATCAAGTGACATAACATATGACAGAAAGGGAAATGCTTAGTACATATTAGATACCAGATGAATTTTAGATTCATTTTATTTCAAAGAGATTATGAACTCTATATAGGCAGAAGCCTTCTATCCCTTTGTATTCACCATAGTTCCTAAGCAATTTCTTTTCTACAACATCCCTTAAATGAATGAAACAGATGACGGAAATAAGACAGCAGATGATTAAAAATGAAATGCTTCATCTTACTCTACCTACACACATTATTGCCAGTCACAGCTGCTCAGAAGACGAGTCATAACGTTAGCTGAACCCAGACTAATGTGGTGAGCTAGCATCTGTACTTTCCCCCCTCTTTCTTCTCTGTTTCAGGAGCGTCACCTCCCCCCCCCGCCAATCCACTGCCACCATCACTGGTACTAAGAATGGCTAGTAGGTCGGTTCTCCCTCTCTTCTCTCTGAAATTACACCTGCTTTTCTTTCTTTCCTCAATTCCCTTAGGGTGGCTTTGACATTGGATGTCAAGGAGCACTGATTCTCTCGATGGTGGGTGGCACCAAGGAGAGGCTGCCTTTGTTAGCCCAGGAGAGTTGCTGGTGGGTATTCAGGCATTTTGGTTAGGTGGAAGTGACAGATATAAGCTAGTGAGATGTGGCGATATCACGGGCCAGAGGAGGTTTCCAACCTTCTCCTCTAATTGGGCTTCAAGGACACAGATGGATGTGGAAAAAGCATAGCTGTGACCTTTTTTCACAATTCATCCTCAAGGAACCCACTTGCATGCTAGTAAACCACCGACGAATCCCATTTTCTGTGACTCAATGCAAGTGTGAGAACTCCAAGAGAAGAACTCATAGAGATGGGGCTTGTCTGCTGGCTGGGAAGACTGAAGTTTCCCAGAGCTGAAGATGTGTCATCCCAACAGCATCTGTGGGACTGGGATGTAGAGGAGTAAAAAAAGATTCTTTTTTTAAAATTAATTTTTATTGGAGTTTAGGGGCTTTCCTCGTGGTGCAGTGGTTAAGAATCCGCCTGCCAATGCAGGGGACACCGGTTCGAGCCCTGGTCTGGGAAGATCCCACATGCTGTGGAGCAATTAAGCCCACGAACCACAGCTACTGAAGCCCACACACCTAGAGCCCGTGCTCCTCAACAAGAGAAGCCACCGCAATGAGAAGCCCGCGCACCTCAATGAAGAGTAGCCCCCGCTCGCCGCAACTAGAGAAAGCCCACGCGCAGCAACAAAGACCCAATGCAGCCAAAAATTTTAAAAATTAAATTTAATTAAAAAAATTAAAAAAACATTTTTTATTGGAGTACAGTTGCTTTACAGTGTTGTGTTAGTTTCTGCTGTACAGCAAAGTGAATCAGCTATATGTATACATATAACCCCTCTTTTTTGGATTTCCTTCCATTTAGGTCACCACAGAGCATTGAGTAGAGTTCCTTGTGCTCTACAGCAGGTTCTCATTAGTACTCTATTTTATACATAGTAGTGTACGTATATCAATCCTAATCTCCCAATTCATCCCACCTCCCCCCCAAAATTCTTGAGAATTCATTTTCCTTTGGAATTCAAAGATCAGACTGGTGCCTGACCCTCAGCAGGATATCATTGAAAGTAGGAGACCAGCTGGAGCAGAGGAGAAACAGTAGGTGCAGCGGCGGGAAAGTGGGCATCTGATTCCCCGTGAGGTGGGTGAATCACAGTGGAAAAACTGGCCATGAGGGGCTTCACTGCATGGGGTAGGAGATGAGGGACATCCAGAGAAGGCATGACCTGAGTCAGGTGCATCAGGAGCAGTGGAGGTCCTGGTGGGATCTGGGGGTTGGGGGAGGGTGTCCAAAGAACCCACAAGAATGCCTCAAACAGAAGGAGCCAGGCGTTTGGCATCACGTAGAAGAAAGGGCATTCCACCAGTAAGAGAGAATTTCAAAGAGCATCATCTGAGTTAAAGAAACTCTTTCCTCCTTCTCCTTTCTCCTCCCTCTAAACACAGTGAAGGAAAAGGGCGAAGCAGACAGGAGGAAGTAGAACAGGAGGGGAAAATAGACCACACTCTCTGTCCCATTGCCAGTTGGACCTAAGCTGGGGTAAAAGGAGAAGTTTGAACTGGACTGGAGATTAAAGTTTTGATATTAGATTAAAGTAGTCTTTGAAAATTTTTATTTTAAAATTAACATATAACAAAATCGGCCTTTCTGGTGCACAGCTGTATGAATTTGAACACATATAGATTCACATCATCACCAAGGAAGGCAGATTACTTTCTTGCGCTCTCCTTTTGTGTGCCCCCTTTTCACACCTTCCTCCACCCCCAACCCCTGGAAACCACAGATCTCTTCTCTGCCACGGTTTTGGCTTCCTGCAAATGTCATATAAATGGAAAAATGTAACCTTTTGAAATTAGATGTTTTTCACTCAGCCTTATGCTTTGAGATTCAGCCAAGCTGTTGTGTGTCTCAGTAGTACATTCTTTTTTATTTCTATGAAGTGTTTAATTTTTGCATGTACAACTATTGATTGATTGATGCACCCTATGCCTGGTATCACTTGATTACCTCTGAGCCCCAAATTCACCATTCAGTATCTGCTCCATGGAATAGACTGGATTTTTGAAGCATTTATCCCTTCCGGTGAGTACAACGTTGAGCTCCATCAGTGGAGGGAGTTGGAGGGGCCTTGCCGGAGGGCCTTCCTGGTTCCAGCTGCTGTGTTTTGTGTTATTCTTCCTGTTGCTGCACCATCATTCAGCAGCATGGGTGTGTGACATCTGTTGGTGCCCTGCCCAAGCTGTGCACACAGAGGAAATTACCTCTTAGGCACCTTGCAGTCCTGGCCTCTCATGGACACCGTGCAGTCCAAGCCTCCGGCCCACGTGGCCCTCCGCATTCCCCCCTGCACCCCTGCCGCGGCTTTGGCTCACCTGCACACCACAACTTTGGTCCCTGAAGCTCCCACAATGCGGACCCGGGTGCTCCAGACCTCATGCCCACAGCCGTGCCCCCATTCATGCCATGAGTCCGTCCACCAGCCATGGCTTGCTCTGTCCTGGGAGTCTGCTGGCTGCTTTCCAGCAACTGTGGACTAGCTCTGGCCCAGGCAACTAAGAGAACTTTGCCATTCAGTGGGCAATATCTCACCTTCTCTAACAATGTCTGAACCCCAGACTTGGGGAGGGGACTCCTTCCAAGTTTGTCTCCCTACTCTCCTTCAGCCCCAAGATACTCTGGAGTTCTACTGACATCTCTATACTCACTCTTTTATAGCCAAATAATTGTTTATATTAAAGATTCCCTTTAAAAATTACTGTGCGGTTTCTGTCTCCTGATTGGAGCCAAACTGATACACACTAGTTGAAGGTCGTTGAGTTGTTTCCAGATAGGGATGATTTTGACCAGAGCTGCTATAAACATTCATGTACAGAGTATGTGTATGTATGTGAACATAATTTTCATTTCTCTGGGACTGTTATCTAGGAATGGGATTTCTGGAATATATAGTAAGTGGATGTTTCACTCTGTAAGGAGGTGTTAAGCTGTTTTGTAGAATGGCTGGACCATTTGCTTTCCATGAGAATATATGAGAGCTTGAGGTATCCATGTCATCATCTGCATCTGGTATTGTCAATTTTTTTTTCTTTTTTGGGGGGCTATTTTAATTTACGTTTTCCTAATAGATATTGATGTTGCACATCTTTTTATGGGCTTATTTGCCATCTATGTATCCTTTTTAGTAAATTGTCTATTCAAATTTTTTGCTCCTTTTTTTAAATTGGGTAGTTTGCTTTTTATTATTGAATTTAGAGAGATCTTTACATATTCTAGTTACAAATCCTTCATTGGATATGTGATTTTCAAATATTTTCTACATGTTTAAGGCTTGTTTTTTCATTATTTTGACAGTATTTTTCTCATAACAAATGTTTTTAATTTTTTGAAATCCAATTTACTAATCTTTTTTCTTATAGGTCATGCTTTTGGTGACATATCTAAGAACTCTGCCTAAACTCAGGTCATATTTTCTTCTAAAATTTTTATAGGTTTAGTTTTACGTCTAGATCTATGGTCCATTTCGAGTCAATGTTTGTGTAAGGTTTCAAGTTCATCTCATTGCATATGATGGCCAATTATTTAACACCCTTTGTTTAAAACTCTGTCCTTTCTTCATTGAATTACCTTTCACACTTTATCAAGACTCAACAGGCCATATCTGTATGGGTGTATTTTTGCACTCTTGATTTTCTTTTATTGATCTATTACTTAGCCAATATAGCATTGTCTTGATTGCCGTAAATTTATGTTGATTTATAAAGTTGGGTAGTGTAATTCCTCCAACTTTATTTTCTTTTGCAAATTGCTCTGATTTTTAAAAAAAATTTATTTATTTGTTTTTGTTTTTGGCTGCATTGGGTCTTTGTTGCTGCATGCGGGCTTTCTCTAGTTGCGGCGAGCGGGGGCTACTCTTTGTTGCAGTGCACGGACTTCTCACTGCGGTGGCTTCTCTTGTTGCGGAGCACGGGCTCTAGGCGCGTGGGCTTCAGTAGTTGTGGCATGAGGGCTTCAGTTTTTGTGACACACGGGCTCAGTAGTTGCGGCTCGCAGGGGCTCTAGAATGCAGGCTCAGTAGTTGTGGCGCACAGGCTTCCTTGCTCCGCGGCATGTGGGATCTTCCCGGACCAGGGCTGGAACCCGTATCTCCTGCACTGGCAGGCAGATTCTTAACCACTGCGCCACCAGGGAAGTCCCTGCTTTGCTTATTTTAGGTTATTTACTTTTCCATTAAAATTTTAGAATCAGTTTGCCTGGATCTACAAAAAATTCTTCTTGGATACTGAAGGAAATTATGTTAAACTTCTAAATCAATTTGGGGAGAATTTATTTGAGAATCTGTTGTGGATTTGTCTATTTCTTCATTTAGTTCTGTCAGTTTTTGTTGCATGTATTTTGAAACTCTGATGTTAGGTGCACACACATTGAAGACTGTTATGTCTTCTTGGCAAATTCATCCTTTTATCATCTTTATCCCTGGTAATTTCCTTTTCTCTGAAGTCTCCTTAAGCTGATGTTAATATAAGCACTCTAAAATTCCTTTAATTATTGTTTATAATATATATCTAACCTTTTACTTTCAACCTGCTTATATCATTATATTTGAAATGTGTTTATTACAGAGGGATATAGTTTAAATAGAGTCATTTTAAAAAGTGTGTTCTAATAATCTTGGTCTTCTACTTACTATGTTTATACATTTAACATTTGATATAATTATTAATATATTTGGGTTTATGTCTACCATTTTATTGTTTGATTTCTGTTTATTTCCTCAGTTATTTGTTCCTCTATTTTCTTTTTCCTTTCTTCTTTTGGGTTATTTAAACACTTTTATTAGTCCATTTAAATTCATCTATTATGTTTTAACAATACTTGTTTTTCATTTGTTTGTTTGTTTTAGTGGTTGCTCAAGGGATTAAAGTATGCTTTCACTTTTTTCTTAGAATCAATATTTTACCATTTCAAGTAGGATGTAGTTACCTAACCACCACACAAATTCCCCTACTCTGTCCCTTTTATGTTGTACTTGACTTATATATCACACCTACCTACATTGAAAATTCCATCAGAAAAGGTTATCACATTTTGCTTTCAATGGATTGTATCCCGAATATTTAAAATATTATGTCATGCAACTCTGGATCTTGTTGAAATCCTATGTACAATGCTATTTTTGTTTAAGCAGGCAACTGACCTAGTTGGATTCAAGCCCAAAATTCTAACCAGCCTTGTGGTTTCAATGTCAGTTCTATTTCACTGTCCTTCAGTTCTATTTAGACTTGTCCCTGGAACTCAGGGAGCAGTCTATCCTATAGTTTAATTCTCAGAGTTTATGGTATTCTATTTAGGGTCAGACTCATGCACGTGCAGCTTGGGGATGAGCCTTGGAGTTTGTAAGCAGCTTTACGGGTTTGCTTTCCTGAGCTCCTCTCTGTCAGCACTCTGCAGAGTACTTTCAGGTTCTATAGGTCTCTTGTCTTCCTCTCTGTAGTTCTCTGGCAAGAGTGCTGGTGCGTTAAGTACTCCACCCTGCAGCGCACTTCCCCCCACTGCTTCCACCTCCCCAGCCAAGTAGTAAGAGAGACAAAAAAAAAAAAAAAAATCAATAGAGATTTGCCACACCTTGAGACCACAGCTCCTTGTATCAAAATGGACAATTCTCCCTCCTAGAGAGATATAGGCTCTTGAGGACCCCTCTTTTCTCTGCTTTTGTTGGTGTCACTGATGCCAACACGGGATTGCACAGGGGCTAGGAAGTAAGAGAATATAGAAAGGAAACTATACGGGAGTGTTAGGAAACACCTTTCCCAGTCTTCAAGGCAGAACTAGAGGGCTTCTTCTGGAACTAGTGTTAACACTAAGGTCCACTCCTGGGTTTTGGACTGTGCTGAGTCTAAACCAAGAGATGTTGGAGGAAAATAAAATCGTGGAACTTTGAATTCTTGTCTTCTCCAATCTTCCTGCTTTGATGTACTTTTCAAAATCCTCGAACTGATTTTTATATGCACTTTATTCAGGTTTCATAGCTACAATGAGTGGGAGAGGCAGGGGGCTGTGCGCTTACTCCATCTTACCTGGAGCTTCAATCTGGAAATGATATAGATAGTAAATGTGGGTACTAAAACCCACAAGAGACCAGGAAAGCTCTTGGTGAGATCGCCTGAGACATCATCCAGGGTCAGTAAGGACTATTCTACAATGTGCACTAGAGGTAAGACGACCACTGTCCAAAGTAGGATACATTTTCAGAGTAAGAAATTATACTTGGTCTATGAAAATTATACCTGGACAACAAGTGTTAAGCCGGAATCAGAATATACGGACACCTTGTTTAGAAGGTGTGGTGGGAATCCATGATCCCTTCTCATTGTATTCTACTGAGATCCATTGTTTAGGTACCCTCAGTCTCCTGTGTATAGAAAACTTGTTTTGGTTGTCCGCTTTGTTTTGACTGATTTACACGTAAGAACGGTAAATAAACCCTTGTCCTAAATGTTAACTTGTCATTATTAGCATACCCACTCACCTGGAAGAGTGTATTCTGTAAAAGATAGACCCAGAGAGTTTCTTTTTTTTGTGTGTGCATAAATCTGGAGATCATCTTGAGTTTGGTTAAGCTAAGAACAACACTCTGGACCTCTGGATATATCAGTTACAGCCATCCTTACTTTAGAATAAAATAAATCTGGACACACTGGCCAAAAGGGGTTTCTGAGCCTTAGATCTCTGAGAGTGGCTGGCAGGAAAACCAGGGCTTCTAGTCATCACCAGAACACAAGGACACGATGACAGTGTGGGTCCTTCCCTTCTGAGACCCTACAATGAGCTTTTCCCACAAGAAAATTCCTCTGGGAATAATTTATACCCTTTAACTCATCTTTAACTTTATCACTGAAATTCCCAACAAGGATGCTGCTTGGTGCCAAAACCACAGTGGTTTTTGTGATGTGGGTGTCCCTGTACAAAAAGACCTCAAAAGCCTTTCACACAGGCACCCAGCAGCGGCCAGATGGCAATGACTCTGAGCCCCTCCAAACCTGGATCACGTTCGGACAAGCGGATGGGACACATTAAATGTGAATGCGTCCAGAAATCGCTTTTCTTTATTGCTCAAATAAATCGCGCCCTTCTATCGGGGAAGATGAAGCATGAGTGCTGTACCTTCATGTGAGACTAGAACGCCATGTCAACTGCACATTGAACTCGCGTCAGGAAAACACACTGGTGAGAATGAAAGGAGCCTCATCTACGTGGAACAGCTACTTGGTCCTCTGGCCTAAGGCCCATCACTTAGGAGGAACTCAAGGAGACCAGATAGTCAGGAAGCACATGGGGACCACCAGCCTCGAGAGGCAAAGCCTCAGACTTAAGCGCTGTTCAAGCCCCAGTCTTGCTGTCTTTTAACCAGTGTAGACAGTTATTTTCCAGACTCTTGCCCCCGCTTCTGCCTTTCTACTTTGCACATAACTGCTGGTCTGTTCCTTGTCTCCTCCAAATCATTTTGGCCTAATTGGTTCCTACTTCCTATGGCCCAGAGTAAGGTTGTGTACTTCATGCCCTGCGCAAAGGCCAAGGCAACAAGGATGAGCTGAACTTAGCCCCACTCTTCTCCCCAAGCCCCGTGTCCTGGCTCAGAGCTACACGGGTCCCGAGGAAGGGGCTCTTCCTTCTAGCTCTCACAAGGACACGGTAGAGAGGAACCATGGCCCTGTCTGCTCCTTGGCCCCTGGTCTCTGCCTCTCCGACTTGCTTTCTGTGCTCCAGTGAATGGGTGAACACGGAATAAGAACTGTCTTCTTCACAGAGACGGTTTAGGCAAAGTTTAAATCATTTGTTTCTAATAAAATAATATTTATTTGACTGCAAAGATCTATAAAGTGATGTGAACAATACACAGAAGACATGACAAGTCCATAGCCACAAAGCCAAGTGGCTGTATCTGCTGATTCCGCTGAGACCACTAGGAAAATCTTAGGGGCCGTGTGGGCTGAATTCACTCTCCCTCTGTCTAGCCCAGGAAATCTGAGGCGCCCACAATAGTTTTCGTGTCATTCCAGTGCCTGCCACACTCGCTCAGGGCTGGCAGAACGCTTCCCATTCTATATCAGCCTGATCCACGCCGTGTGCTCTGTCCATCGGGGTCTCGCTCTACTCACCAGGGACAGGACGGGAGGGGTGTAGGAGGAGGCAGCTCAGGGCCCATTTCACCGTCCTTTAGGCTGGGAGCGCCGCCCAGCGGTTTCTGTTTTACTGAGTCTTTTCTAGAGAAAAAATCCTTGGGATAATTCTGAGATGATTCCACGTGAATCCTTTAGAGCTTTTCACAGGCATGTGGTAGCGTATTTGGGTCCAGAATCTGGAATTGGGAGGAACTGATTTGAAGCCTCTCCAAGTGACAGTGGGCAAAACCCTGAGAGCTTTTTTCACTAGAGGAGGTAGAGACTCCGGCTCTTGGAAGGAAGAGAACTTAATTAAAATCAGTTTCAGTGTTTGATCCTCCAAGGCAATGTTCACTGCTGCTTGTAGTTCAAAGACACTGGGTCCGCTGACATAGCTGGGGCTCAAGATAAATATTCCTCTTCTACTTTTCTTAATAATGCTCACAATGTCTTCTGCATACACTGGAAACAAAAGATTTAATTATTCGACATCGTTATTGTTTTTTTTTTTTTAATGACCACGGTTAAAGATTTGATAAAAGTTCATAATAATGCGATTGACAAGGAAATTTAGTTATTTCTGAGATATACATTTTAAAGTAATAACTAGAATTATGACCTATAACATTATACCAGAACATATAAGATTTTTAGAAATTTCATGTAATGTCTGAAACATTTATATTAGCATATTTCCATACAAATAACCCAAAGAAAGTTTAGTATTAGTCGGTTTTTGTTTGTTTTTTTATACAGCACGTTCTCATTAGTCATCAGTTTTATACACATCAGTGTTTACATGACATTGCTACTGTTAAACCCTGAGTCACAATAACCCTGAATCTCCCAGATCCACCCAGCGGGTTCCTCTCAATGGGCACTCTGAGGCAGAGGAAAGGAAGCCTGGTTTTCTTTACCACTTCTCCTAAGTCAACTCTGTGGACAGCTGAAGATATGTTCCAGTGTCTAGTGACTGTCAGTTTCACATTCCTCCCTGTGTTCTGTCTCCTCAAATTGCCAATTCCTCTAGGAGCAAAGCTCGTTGGAACAAGGTTGGCTGGCATAAGAGAGGGGCATGGAATGTCCCAGGCTCCTGGGTGGCGCATCTCAGGCAGAGGAGATCAGCGGGACAGGATGAGGTCTGCACATCTGATCGTGCCCGGGACTGGGCCCGGGCCTGGGGAGTCTGCTGGACCCAGTCCTGAGTTTGTGTCAGGCACAGTCCCAGAAAGCAGCGGGGTCACCCGTTTGGGAGGACAAGAGATAACTTTCTGTTGAGGAGCCAGAAAAGAGATCTTCATTCTGGAACTGGAAGGCTCCCTGCGCTCCAATAATGTTTTTTCCTGAAGATGGATTATTTTCCTCCTGTGGCAATTGTTTTGATTTTAAATTTTAATTTTATATTGGGGTATAGTTGATTTACAGTGTTGTGCTAGTTTCAGGTGTACAGCAAAGTGGTTCAGTTAGACATATATGTATATCCATTGAAGATGGATTTTTTTGATGATGGAGCATGTCTCTGCAACACACATTTTTCTGTGTTGTTGCCCCAGGAGTTCTAAGCTCATGAAACCTTCCAGAAGATAAATAGCCCAGCAGAAAAGATGACAAGACAACGTAGAGAGTGCTTGCACGTAACCCTCCTTCTTGTGCTACGTTTTCTGTTGGCGTGCAGGACTTACCTCCTCCTGGGGCCACGTCTCTTTCAAGCAAACACAAGGTGTATCCATATTTGTTTTCCAAAACTTCAGGGAATAGACTCAGAGCCAAGTTTTCCTCACTCAGAGATGAAGCGTCCTCACTCTCAAGAGAGCTCCATTTCCCACAGGATATGAAAGCATCGAACTCCTTTTTATCTGAGGAGGAAGCACAATAAAGAATGCAAGCCACACGAGGCTTCTCTGGTGGCGCAGTGGTTGAGAGTCCGCCTGCTGATGCAGGGGACGTGGGTTCGTGCCCTGGTCCGGGAGGATCCCACACGCCGCAGAGCGGCTGGGCCCGTGAGCCATGGCCGCTGAGCCTGCGCGTCCGTCCGGAGCCTGTGCTCCACAACGGGAGAGGACACAACAGTGAGAGGCCCGCGTGCCGCAAAAAAAAAAAAAAAGAATGCAAGCCATTGACATATTTTTTACTCTCGTGGCATACCTACATACACTCGAACCATATGGTAAATGGATAAGAATTAAGATTTGGGATCCTTACTGCACTGATTTATTAAATGAAAAGCAGCATCTGTGTCCATTTCAGAATCTCACTGCTGAGGGGTATTGATTATCCACCCAGAATCAGAGTCTAATCGATGAGGCACTCCTGCACCTTCACTGACGTCAGATCAAACAGCTGGGGCCTTCTCTGATTCAATCACATGTTCTCAGGAGTTCCTCTGAGCTCTTTTTGCATCTGCAGCGTTGCTGTCTCATTAGTCACACATCAAAGTGGAGTCTGCTCCATCAAAGCGTGATAATACCCAGTGAGCAAAGCACTGCAGAGACCCAGTGCATGAGCGAGCTGACAGCACATGTATCTGTGTTTGAATCCCCAGATGTAAAACGAGATAATGATAACTCCCCGTCTTGCTTCTGTCAGGGTTGCCTGGGATAACGTATATGAAGGATTTGGTGACTGACTTACGGCAGGCACAAGATAATATGCATTCCTTTCCCTTTTAGATGGAAAACTATATTTTGGAACTTGTTTTAGGGTATTTTTAAGGTCTCATGTGCCTCTGTTGACTCAACTATTATAAATGCACATAGACTCTGGGATGTGCTAAAGAACCAACTGGAAGCCATAGAAAATCTCAAAAGTTAACCCACGAGCTCTGGAGTGGCACACAGCTGGCTCATCTTCCAGCACTTTCCACAATGCCCGACAAATAGTATTGTTACAAAGTAGCAAAGAGCAGTGATGCAGCTTGGCAGTTTGCTCGACACGGACCTAAGAGGCTTTAGGCAACAGAAGTGTCAGAAACAGAAAAGCAAGAGGGAAACAGAGGTGGTCTGGCGTCAAGAGAGGAGGATGCCAAAGAGCGAGGTCCTGGAGGTGCATCTAAGATACTTCTCATTGCCCAGGTGGGGAGGCGGCGGCTCAGGGGGCGTGGCCAGCAGGTACAAGCTGTGCAGTTCCTGTGTGACACACCGTAGTCACCCTGATTTCTTCCACATCCCTGTGACACTCCAGCAAACTGGGATTTTTCTATAACCGGAAAACGTTAAATTTCTTTTGTAATAATATTGGAGAGTGGGAGAATTAGACGATCTCCACAATTCTGACATCCTAGGTCTCTCTAAATTTTGGGAGAGTCACAGGAAACAGTCTTTTTGCTGAAAAACATTAGACTGGCCACAGAGTGTGATGAATCTCTGTGCTTGAAAACTGGGTTCTGCCTCCCTGTCAGATTACTAAAACGTTGCCTGTGCAAACAAGAGAGGACACATTTAAAGTACTTCACAGTTTGGGATTAACATATACACACTGCTATATATAAAACAGACAACCAACAAGGGCCTACTGTATAGCACAGGGACCTCTACTCAGTATTCTGTAATAACTTATAACGGAAAAGAATCCAGTTATATATATAAAACTGAATCACTTTGCTGTACACCTGAAACTAACACAACATTGTAAATCAACTATACTTCAATTAAAAAATAAATTAGGGTAAAAAACACCCCTCCAAAAAATAAGATGTTTCACAGTAGATTGAGTCTTCTGTACAAGCTCTAGAATCTTAAGAAAAATAGCATTTGAGTAAAAGGAGTATGAAGTTGTCTAGGAGAACAATTAAGACAGTGATTAGATAATTTGTTCAATTCTAAAAAGCTATTTAAAATATAACCTCAAAATACTCTCGGCTGAAGGGCTTCTAGTGTGTATTCTCAATCATTGGTCTAAAGAAAAGTGTGATTGATGCATTTCTGTGCTGCCCCTTTTCCCAGTGATCTGACAGCTCTTCACTGAGTTCCTAGTGTGGGGAAACCACTGGTGTGTGTGTAAAGGGGCATCCCAATTAGGTAAGTATTTAATTGTCCCTGGAATCCAGCAGAAGGGATTCTGCTCTTTCCAAGCAATGGAATCATTCACTAAAACTGCCAGCGTTCTAACCTTTGAGCCTTCCGGGACTAGAAAAACACACCAGCAGCTCTTCTAGTCTAAAGAAGCAAATGTTAATAAACACTATTAACCTGTCTCATGGGAAAACTGACAGATACTTCATGGAGAGTGCCACTGCTAGTATTTTCCAGAACCTCACTCTTTTAGGGACGTTTCCACATCCCCAAGCCCCTCACTTTACAGAAGAAGTTAACTGAGGCAATAGCTAATGGGGGCTCTAAACCTAACTGCCTGGGTTCCATCCCAACCTCTAGCATCCCCTAGCAGTTCCACTGGGGGCACAGACTTCACGCCTCTGCCTGGCGTGCAGAATTTCAGTGACGATTCCAGCAGCTGATACATAAGCCTGGCGTGCACTCAGTCCTCAGGAGGTAATGAGAGCTGGAGCCGGTATCACTGAGTGCCCACCATGTGCTACATGCTGTTCTAAATGCTCAATATGTCTTAACTCAAAGAGCCCACATTGCATTCACTGTGATTATGATCACAACCCTACTTTACAGAAGAGAAAAGCAAGGCGTGGAGATGGTAAGTCATCCGCCATCTTGCTTCAGGTTGGTGAGTGGAGAGTTATTTTCAAGTCCAATGTGCCCTACAATAACATCGTTGGCAAGATTCCTAGTAACTGGGATGAAGAGAATTTGTTTCTCCCCTGGGCTCCCAGCCCTTCCCAGGTGTGAAGCCGCCAGACCTGCAGGAGGGTCTCAGAGCCTGAGGGTCATGACTTTCTCCATCGTGGAACATCCATTTCTCAAGCCCCTCCCTCTAAGTCAGTTCCGAGGCGAGTTGGGTCATCTTACCCCCGAGGGTCTCATCCTTGTTTTGGTAGGTTCGGTACAGCAGCACTATTTCGATCCAGTACATGTAGAAGAGCGCACCTGCGGTCAGCACACCTGCCAGGGCCGTGACGGTGCCAAGGAGGATGTAGAGGAACACCACTGTGGAGACGCGGCGGCCGTGAGCAGGTACAGGGGCCGCGTCCCCTCCAACACCCACCTCCCCTATAAGGCCCCATTCAGGCCAGCCCAGCACCTTTTCCAGCCCTATTATTTTTTATCAAAATCTACTGGAAACATTTCTCTTGAATCTGGACACATCTTAAATCACATCTTGAGGGAATTACCATAAAATGAACTCAAGAAAACCCAGGGTAATGGGTCATTTCTGATTGGGGTGGCTGGGAAACTGACAAAAACTTGTTTTTTAAATTGTTTTCTCCTATAAACTTCCACACAACCCATTTCTGTCCCTCTTATTGCATACTGTAAACTACTGTCACGTGTTATCGACCCTACTAAAGTCTATAAACTCCCTGAAGCCCAGAGCCACATCTGACTGGCTTTCTCACCTCCACCGTACGTAACACGTGGCGCCTTAGACCCACCTCTATGGAGCACCCACCAACTGTGTCTTATTTAAGCCTCACAAGCATTCAGAACCTGCTTGTTCTCTCATCTCTACTAACTGAGTGAATGGGTGATATCACCTTCATCTCTGAGCGTCTTCTTAAAGAAATTTAAGAGCTATTCCTTACCAGGAATTTCCTCTCTAGCTTTAAGAGGCTATGATCTGTGATGTACACATATCACTCCTAAACTGAACAAGAATACTCTTTCTCCCCTCTTTTTCTCCTTTACTCTCTGACACCAGACCACCACATTCTCTGGATTTGGAAGCCAGGGGAGGAAAATAGGAAAGGGAGCTAGGTCCTAGTACGATACCTGCCACATAGGGCATGCTCTGTAGGTCTCTGTAGGATGAATGAATGAGTAAGTGAACGAACTAAGGAGTGAATGAATGAATGAACGAACACAGCTCCCGTATGCAACATTCGTAAGAGGACCAGCTCTGGATCACCAATGTGAAACTTACTAGTTGTGTGGCCTCGGTCACGGTACTGAATGAAACAGCACGAGCGCATTGCTGACTTAGAATGTTGTCTGGCATCTAGAGCATGTTAGTGGCTACCATCGCTGTGGCTACTTCCTTGGGAAAGTTCCTCTCCTCCCAGGTGAAAGCAGCCACCTTCAGGCTCACCTCCTTTCTTTTCTTTCAGTTGGATGGACTGGGTAGTGTTCCCAATGGAGTTCTGGGCAAAGCAGATGAACTTCCTGCGAAGATCGCTCTGAGTAACTTCTTTCAGGAAGAGAACACGCTCGATGACTTCATTCTTTAAGGTGGATTTAACACTAGGAAAGGAGGGAAAATACCACACCCCTTTAGTAACACAGATTGACGCCCATTTGCAGTTTTTGGAACACGTGTAAGTAGGTAACCGTTTGGCTTTCAGAAGAGCTGTGGGATCAGATAGTACAAGGAGATGCCAGAAAGACAGGATGCTCAGAGGTGGCTCGTTTTTTATTAAATGATTGAACCAGCTAAGCACCATTCTAAGCATTTACGCTAGACTATAATTACTTGCGAGGCTCATCTGATCTTCCTTACTCGAAGAATTCCCCTTGAGAATAGATACAACAATTTAAGAAGAATGTTAGAAATAACTAGCTTCTACTGAGGGCTGTGTGTATCAGACGGTCCTCTGGTCCCCCGAGCGCTAAATGCGGAGGAGAGGATCAAATCTCCTCCATCCTCACAGGAGCCGCACCAGGTAATGGTGTGGTCGTCCTGACTTGAGCAGCTCAGAACAGGCAAGAAGGTGGGTGACAATCCAAGGTCACACGGCTGGGAAGCGGCAGCGTGATTCCTGGGCCTGTGTCATTCCGCCCTGTCCAGCAAGTGTGAATCTCGGCACTGATTGGCAGTTTGGATTCTCTAAAGTTGCCCGTCTGCAGTCTGTCTTCCCATTAAAGAATATAGTCTCTGTGGATGATGTCTTAGGCTGTTTTGTGTGGAGCCTACAACACCCACTCTTATTCACTGGACGCTTCCTGCCTGCCAGAGGCTGTGATAAGCATATCACCTCTACCGTAGCTGCTCCTTCCAGGGGTGAAGTTTGGTATCCATAGATGATAGATGGCATGGTGGAGGCTCGCAGAGGTTAAGGTTCACATTGCTCAATAGGTGGAAAACAGAGATTCAAACCCGAGAGCATATAAAGTCAGTGCATTCTCCCTTTACCATGCTTGACTACCTTCAAGTTTGATGCAGTGCCATCGTAATATGGGACCCAACGAGTTCCCTTGTCTTAGAAGTTCTTTCTAAATTTGATTACTGTTACCAAAACCCATCCTTTATCTTTTAAATGATGTATGCTCTTCAAAGTGATATTACATTAGTCTGTTGAAATGTTTTGAAAACCAGGAGGAAGTGCTTAATACAGAGGCTATTACTTTGGAACAGACGTTGGGAAAATGAGGGACTCTAGCTCCAAATGTCTAGAGTTTTACTTTCCATTGAGCCAAACTGTCTTCCCAGTAAATTCTTCCCACTAATCTGGGTTGCAAACTAAGCCTAGTTTCTCATAAAACTTAACAGCTTCCAAGTACTTCAAGACAGAGATCCCACATTACAACAGTAATCAGATCTACGGGAAAGAACGAGGGTGGCTGTAATTGGCAAATGTCTGGGTAAATATAAGACTATCTCTTCTTTCTTTAATTTCTTTAAAAGTTATAGTTTAACATATGCAGACAACAATAAAATGATACCTCAGTTATCAATATCCTGCCATTTTTGTATCATTTAAGCCTTCACTAATTCCTTACACCTACTCCATTGTCATTATATGGTTCTTTTTGGTAATATTTACCTACCTTGAAGTGCACAATGTCTAGGTGTATACTTTTTCTTTTCCCTCATGCATGGCATGAGGGATCTTAGTTCCCCGACCAGGGATAGAACCTTTGCCCCTGCAGCGGAAGGTGGAGTCTTAACCACTGGGCCACCAGGGAAGTCCCTAGCTGTATACTTTTGACAAATGGTTATTAGGGTATAGAACATTTCCAACTTCCCAGAAAGTTCTCTTGTATCCCTTTCTAGCCAACGCCTAGCCTACCAGAAGGAATAACAGTTCTGATTTTTTTCACCTTAGATTAGTTTTTCCTTCTCTAGTTAATTTGTTCTTTTTATTGCTGAATAATAATCCATTGTATGAATGAATGTAACTGTGTTTTAATTTTCGACTATTGTAAATAAAGCTGCTGTAAATATACCTAAAAAAAAAAAAGACAGCTATCTCACCTCTGGGTCTCCTTTTCCAGGTTGGATTGCATCAACTATTCCTCATTTCTCATATTTTCGGTCAGATCGCTTATTATTGTGCCATTTTCTCTGCATACGCTCCGGACTGTTAAGGACCCCAACACTGGGGCCCTGACTCGGCCCACTCTGGATGGATGGCACAGGGGGGAATGGAGAATGGCTGGCTAGGGTGCAGAATCCTTTCCCGTTCGTTCCGTGTGCCAAGTCTATTCAAGCAGCATGGGTTGTTATGTCTGCTTGTTAGTTTGGTGGGCAAAGCAGGCACATCAAATTGTTACTACAAATTGAACTTTAAAACAACTGATAAAAAATGTAAAAAATAAAATAAAAAGATTATTTTAGAAAAAGGTGGGGGGAATTTCCCGGTGGTCCAGCGGTTAAGACTCGGTACTTTCACTACCTAGGACCTGGTTTCAATCCCTGTTCGGGGAAGTAAGATCCCACAAGCTGTGTGGCCAAAAATAAAAAATGAAATAAAAAACAGCAATTAAAAAAAAACACAACAGAAATATTTCATTCTATGGCCCTCTGTGAAACTGCATTTGGCCCCCAAGTTTAAAATTAACTCACGCTTTGCATTTCTATACTCTTATTTGCACGACTAGTTGGCGCTAGTGGCCACACCAACTCCGTGTTTGTTCAGCTCTGTGTGTACATTTCAGGGGGTTCTAAAGGTGAAAGCTTTTAGTGTGAGTTGCAAAGAATAAGTTCGCTAATTTCCTTCTTACCTTCTCCCCTCCGGTGTTGGGACTTCCCACTCCTGGTCAGAATCTTTGACGTACCATCTTATCACAGGCTTAAAGTTTATTTCGAAGCCAAATCGGGCCGTGCAGTTAAGAGTTAAAGGCTTTCCTGAAAAAAGGGGCCACAGAACACAGGAAGGAAGCCCGTGAGAACACTTTGTCCTGTGCAGGAGGAAGACACCATCTGGAAACTGTTCCCTGAGGCAGTCAGGTTCGCAGGTAAAACAGGTGTACCAGACAAAGCCAAACGTCCACCTGTCTGTCTCTCATTCGGAAACAGGTAAAACCAGGGATGTTTGTCTCTACTGGGCAGCTCTTAGACCTCAAACCTGTTACTACATTTCTGCAAATGAAGATAGGCATGGTCACAGCACTACGGGTTCTGATGTGGTTTAAGGATAAACACCAGGAAAATGAGCAGCTTCAGGGACCAGCTCTGTCTTCCGACGCCGCTGTTGAAGTAGTACAAGGGTGCCAGTAAAGAAATACTAACTAGTACTTGCATATTAAATGAAAATCCTGAGGTTTGGGCAGCATGTAGTTTAAAGAAGAAAGTATTTAGATATTCAGCTGAGTATTTTGAACATTACACTGCGGACGGACATGCATGTAACTACGCTACCCTCTTTCTGCCCGTTTTCTCTGTAAGGGGTATCCAGATATGCTCTGCCTCAAACTCAATATTTTAAACGTGAAATGTTTAGGAACTCCATTTGAAAACTCACCTTTGCACCTTAATAATGCTTTCCCCACAGTAATACTTTAAAATTCATTGGTACCTTGTGTAACTTGGCTATTTTTGAATTAATTAATGTTTTCCCTGCTTCTTTCCTCCTTCCTTTCATTCTTGTGATTTTGCCCGTACTGTTACTTCTATTTCATAATCAGGATACACCGCTACCGCCACCTAGTGGTGATTTAATAATATCTCTTTTTACATTTCTTTCTATAATGATAAACATCTTATTAGCATTTAAAGGAAACCGCCACCCAGTGGTCTTTTACCATAATATCTACTTTTACCTTTCTTTCTACAACGATAAATATCTTATTAGCACTTAAAAGAACACTTATTTTATTGGAACAACCAGCACTTGGTTTTGAAGAGAAGAGCTCTTATTTGGCTATGTGGGAAGATGTAATTGAAGCTGACAAAGTCAAAGGGGACCACAGGAAGTCACTTTCCCCCTGTACCCCAAAGAAGACACTAATTTGGAATACAACTTATTTGAGCAAGGGTTGTAGTATTCTCCTACAATTTATCTTAAAGGCCAGACCAAACGCTGTATTCGTAAAGGTTAATGCTACCTAAGTTGGTTAACTGATTAAATGTACAGATTTAATCAATGAACCTAACCAATCTGTGTAACCCACTGTTCCGGGGTGGAGTAGGGAAGAATCTTAAAAAAAAAAAAAATCTACTGATCATGTCTAACATACAAGTCACCTAATATGTCAATACATCATCCCATATTTCTCAAGGCAACCTTGCGAGGTCAGTTTTATTTTGTCTAGTTACAGATTTATAACCTGAGACTTCAAAAGATTAAATAGCTGTATAAGATCACAAACCTAGTCAGTGGCCGAGTCTAGATTCACCCCCAATTCTGTTTAATTTGAAATCCCGAGGCTCTTCATTGTAACACACTTAGACCTGCTCCCAGAAGCAAAGTACCCTTCAAGGGTGATGACACCACCCACCTTACCAAGTTCTACTTCCAGGGTGTCCTTGATGGGATCCAGAATATCTGGTTTGAGATTAGTGTTTTTCACTAAAAGATGAAAACAAAAATTATTATTTGCACTGGGAAATCTGAAGGCCTGCTTCCTGAGGATTTGAACGCACGGTCACACTTTGATCTAAATGTTTTGGAACTTCCTTCACAAATTTCATCCATAATGTACAAGGCTAGAGACTCATGTCTCCATGTGAAAATCACGCCTCCAGAAATGACTGTGACATCAGGTTGTAGGTGCTAGCGAAACGTGAGTCCTTGATAAATCCGTACCCGCCCCGGGGGAACCTCCTTCCAGGCCAGCCCCGCGGGCCCATTGCAGACGTGAAACCCCACCCCATCTTCTCCTCCAAGATTGTTTTCTGGTGCATCCGGCTGAGTAATCCCACAGGAAGGAGGACGCACCTGAGAGAATGCACAGGTTAGCCAGATTGGAGCCCACCCCTCCCTCCATCCTCAAGTTCATGGTTTGTTTGAAAATAAAGGTGAGCTCAGCCCTTCATGAATCATTTTATCCCTCAACTTCCTGCCACAAACTTTCACCTATGCCTCCACTGTCAAACTCCTTCCTGAAGATGTCCCATCTCCTAAGAAAGGAAACTTCATCACCTCTCTTCTGGAATTGTCCTCTCTTAATTCTCAGGGACCTCCTTCCCTCAATTACATTATCTTCCTCCTGTATCTTTGACTCTCTCTCTCTCTCCTTCCCATCAGCATTTATCCACTCTCAGTCTCTCCATCTTAAAAAAAAGAGGAAAAAACCCTTCACCTTATACCCCTGCCCCACTCATTCTCCTCCCTTCCCAGCCAAGTTGTTGAAAGAGCGCCGTGTGCTCGTTTCCTCCCTCCCTTCCCCTCCCGTGAAGTCTGATTTCTGCCCCCATCACTCCACTGAAACCGCTTTGGCCAAAGTCACCAGTGACCCTCCTTGCACCTAAATCCACTGGGCACGGCTTTTTTTTTTTTTTTTTTTTTTTTTTTTTGGTACGCAGGCCTCTCACCCCTCCCGTTGCAGAGCACAGGCTCCAGATGCGCAGGCTCAGCGGCCATGGCTCACGGGCCCAGCCGCTCCGCGGCATGTGGGATCTTCCCGGACCGGGGCACGAACCCGCGTCCCCTGCATCGGCAGGCGGACTCCCAACCACTGCGCCACCAGGGAAGCCCACGGCTGAGTTTTTAATCTGCTTTCCCTCTCAGTAGCATTGGATGCTGCTGGGCATGCTCTTCTCTCCTCTTCGGGGTGCACGTTTCTGTGCTCTGAGGCTCGCCTCCCCCGTCTCTACTCACTCCCCTGAGCGTTATGGGCTTCTCCTCCTCTGCGCCTCTTGTGAGTATCACGTCTCTCCGGTCTCTCCTTGTGGTCTTCATTCCACCTACTCTCCTTGTGGGGCAGCTCTCGCTCCAGGCCTCTCTTCCCGATGAAAGATCTTGGCCCTCAAAATGCTCTCTCGCCTACGTCATCAATTTCACTTCCTTTACTGCCCCCTCCCCACCTTGCCACTGATACCCACTTGCTGATGCAAATAATGACCTCCCTCTTCCCAAATCCAAGGAGCAGTTTACAGGCTTCACCATATGAGGCCATGCATCACTCCCTCTTTCTTGGGACACTTTATCGCTGAGCCCTGGGATAGCTGCTACTCTCTGTTCTTACACCGCTTCTCCATCTCCTGTGGAGATGCTTCTCCGCCCCCGTGCCTCCCAGTGCTGGATGTTCTAGGCCCCCTCCTCTCTATACTCCATCCCCACATGACCCCATTCTCCCTCGGCTTTAGATATCGTGTCGGCGGCCACCCTCACATTCACATCTCCCGATGTAGTAGCCTGTATCCCAGACTGGTTTATCCAAATACCCACTTGTCATGGTGACTTGATGAATCAAAGTCCTTTCAAGCTTAACACTGAATTTCTTCCTCAGACCTGCTTCTCTTTCAGTATTTTTTCTGTCTCATTACATGGTGCCACTGTTTACCAACTCATCATGCCAGAAAAGTAATCCGTCATTGATTCCCTTCTTTCCTCTCGCACATAAACTCCATCAACATGTTCTGTTGACACACACATAAAGCCATTTCTAATCACCTCTGCTCAGTCTACTCAAAGAGTGACCAGAGACATCTTTTTAGAACATGATTCGGATGTGCTGCTCCCCCCACCCGTGCCTTACACCAGCCCTTATGTATCCCATCCTACCCCTTCCACTCCCATCCCATCCCATCCTATTCCACCCCTTCCCACCCCATCCCATCCCAGCCCATCTTCTCTCAATATGTTATAGAAAGTCCACCTTGTTGCCCAGCGTAAAACCTGGCTCTCATACTGTACCCCTCCTTTTCCCTCTTTTCACTCCCAATTCCCAAAGCGTTTCACGTGTAACTTCCTAAGTATTTCTGGAGTTTGCTCTCTTCTCTCCATCCCTACTGCCCCTCCTAGTTCAGGTCACCATCCGCAGTTGCCTCCTTGACCCACAGCAGCCTCCTAATTCTTCTCTCTGTCTCCCTTGTCGCCCCACCCCCAAACCCATGTTCTACATAATAAGAGTGATCTATCTCAAATCCAAATCTATTCATGACACTCTCCCACATAGAACCCTCAATGGCTCCCCATTTTTCCTTGGATAAAGTCCAAACTGACTTGAACAGTGTGATGTCTGTTCTGCTTCCAGATACCCTCAACTGACCTTCTCTTTCTCCCTGGAAAGCACCATGCTGTCTCTCATCTCCTGGATGTTAACTATGCTGCTCCCTCTGCCTGGAACGGCATCTTTTCCACCTTCACTGGGCTAGTTTGTCCTCACCCCTCAGTTCTCACCCAGCCTCGGGGTACCCAGGTCTGGGTTTGTGTGTCCCCCACATGCCCCGCTGCTTCCCTTTCTCTCCACTCATCACACCGAACTGTAGTAGCCTGTTTCCTCTCTGTCTGCCCCACGAGACGGTAAGTTCCGGGAGGCCAGAGAAAGTGTCCAGGCGCTCATTCTTACAACCTTAGCACCAAGCCCAGTGCCTGACACATATCACATGTTCCACAAATACTGGTGTAAGAATGAACAAATGAAAGAACGAATGAGTAAACGAGGAAGACAGGAATGATGACGGAGAAGACTTAAAAAGATGTGACAGAGGTTGCAAAGCATCCTCTGGGAGAGAGAAAAGCAGATTCTGCCACTGAAAGTTTGATGGGTGAGTTATCACGCCCGAGGGAAAGAGCAAAACCATGCCGGGAGGGGCAAGTGGTCCAAGTTGGGTATTTGCCTTCTAACCCCTCATCCAAGCAACAATCTCAAATAAATTTAAATCGATGAGGTCTAAAGTATTGCCGAGTGCCAGGGCCCAGAAGTAAGCAGGGGAGTTTGACTTGGTCTCGGCGTGCTCCATGTGGTTTGTATCTTGCAATGAAAGAAGAGGAAGTAAAACTGATTACTATATTTACTAAGAGCAGAGTCAACCATTCTGTACGGTTATGTTTTGATATAGGCCATGCTTAAATTGATTACATCATACAGTTTATCCATGCTTTACACTTGTAAATCTAATAAGAATGACCCAAGGGAAAGCCTGGGCCAAAAACAGACAAGTCACAGAAGAATAAGCTCGATGGGCCAGTAAACAAATGGCAAGATATTCAACTTCATTAGTAGTCAGGGAAACGTAAATTGGTATGAAAATAAGAGAGTCCACTTGACACCAAAGTCTGAAACCACCAAATATTACTTGGGAATAATGGGAATCTGTTCATTGCTGATGCGGGTATAAATTAGCAAAACAATGTCTATGAACAATACCATGTGTTTATAACACAAAACACATTTTATAACATGAAACAATATTCTGTTTTATTAGTAGATACATACATATGTAGAAAAAGCATAAAACATAAATGGAAAGGATTATAACCTAAGAGTGGGCTACATCTGCAAAGAGAGGAAGTGGGAAGGCCTCAAGTTGTATCTGTATTGTTTTGTTTCGACAAAGAAACCGTGAGATGGAAAAACCATTATTAAAGCTCGTGATAGGTACACGAGTGTTACTTATTTCTGGGTGTGAAATATTTAGCATTGTTTTTTAATTTATCATCTCTTATGTGTAAAATCTTTAATCTTGTTTATTTCTTTACATGAACCTTTGATATTGTTTTTTAATTTATCACAAAACAAACCAGAATCAATGTGTAGAAAACCCAACCTGTGACAACTTGAATATGACCCAGAACTAGGCCTTCCTTGGAGGATGGAATCTAGGTTAATGGAAAAGTGATGTTCACCAACGTTCCAGGCTTTACATGACTGTAGGCCATGAGTGTCTCCTTCCTCACCACAGAAAAATATCACTGAGCCAAAGAAGATAACTTTCGCTGGGTAACTGGGGTTGACATCTCAAATACTGAAACCAAAAGCCTCACTTACCAATGGTTTTTACTCGAACAACAGCTCTGACTGTCCATAAACTTGAATTATCTGACTGAGTGTAATCACACACGTATGTGCCCTGGTGATAGTCATAAACGTCATCCACTTCAATTGGGTTGCTCCTTTTTTCAGAGAGTAGTTTTCCATTCTAATCCAAGAGACAAGAAAATGAAATAATTTAACCAGAGAATTACTATTAATATTAAGCTCACCTATAGCGAAACTTCACAAATTTGAACCAAGGAAGGGGGAAGGTCAGTCTGATATAAGGACATCGCAGAACATAATACCCCCAAGCTGTAAAAGATTCTGCTCAAAACTATATCTGTAAGATTCTTACTTGAAACGAGAAGCATTTTCAAAGACAATGACATGTGGAGATGAAGACAGCCCAGCAAGAGCTGTTTAACCTGGTAAAGCCCAAAGTGTGATTCAGGCCCCTAGATTCTAGAAAACTCATAGTGGTCTAAGTGGTCGATACCTAAATGAATTTTTTAAAAACATGTATA
Source organism: Phocoena sinus (assembly GCF_008692025.1). Lineage (NCBI taxonomy): Eukaryota > Metazoa > Chordata > Mammalia > Artiodactyla > Phocoenidae > Phocoena > Phocoena sinus. The sequence continues at coordinate 85,975,177 of NC_045775.1, read as the reverse complement.
TTTATATTTCTGGAAATCGATATAGATTTTCTGTGTATTGGGCTTACATAAAGTTTCTTCTTTAAATAAATTTCACTCGAATAAAAGAAAAAATGTTAAATTGAAAACATTAAGTAGATAACTAAACAGATGTATCTAAATTTGACAAAGAAGGACTGGGATTCCGGAACAATTATTTAACTCCTAGTGGACTCAAAGTTGAGCGAGAACTAAAATTCAGTTATGAACATTTCTCTCGCCTACTTAGAGTCTCTCATTGACACTCCTTTGTCTTGAGGGTAAAGGCTAAAATTCTTCACAGCCTGATCTTGGCATTCCTTCCCCGACTCACTTCCTGCTTCTGCCCCTCTACCCACCCGTCATTCCCTACATAACCACGTTCTTTCTCAATCAACGTGTCTCCCACCACCTTTCCCCACTGGGAAGGCTGTTGCTCAGTTTTCACATCCAACTCAAGGGGTGGTTCTCACGGAGAGAAGTTTTTTTTTTTTTTTTTTGCAGTACGCGGGCCTCTCACCGTTGTGGCCTCTCCCGTTGCGGAGCACAGGCTCCGGATGTGCAGGCTCAGCAGCCATGGCTCATGGACCCAGCCGCTCTACGGCACGTGGGATGCTCCCGGACCGGGGCACGAACCCGTGTCCCCTGCATCGGCAGGCGGACTCTCAACCACTGCGCCACCAGGGAAGCCCAGGATAGCCCTTTTCTAGTAATGATGCATTTGGATGTCTCCTCCTGTGAGTTGTCGAGGGCAGCCTTTGTGCCAAGACATTTAGCTGGTCCTGGACACACTGGAAGGAATAAACACAGATCCCCTCTCTGAGCGAGCTCTCAGCCTAAGGATGCATGTCTGAGCAGTAAGCCAGAGTACGGCACACCCAGGCGGCTCTGCCTCATAGGAAAAGTAGGGACTCTCCCCCCAGTCTAAGCCGAGACTTGAAGGGTATATGCAGGAATCACTCAATGCCAACAAGGACCTACTGCATAGCACAGGGACCTCTGCTGAATATTATGTGGCAACCTAAATGGGAAAAGAATTTGAAAAAGAAAAAATAAAGAAGAAAGTAATTGACATTTTAGGAACACCTGAAGCAAAGCCTGTATGTAGGAAACAAGGCCAAGGTGAAAGGGCTGATGCGAGTAGATGTGTTTGATCTTTGTATCTCCAGGATACAGCAAGCAGGCCAGCAAGAATAAGGTCTTTGTAAATAAGGGGTGAATAAATGCAAGTCAGTTGGAAGAAAGGTTTGGAAGCATAAGAGTCAGATGATCAGACATTTTTAGAAGAATGACTGGCAGCTCTTTTGTGACTGTGGAAACTCTTGTAAATTTAAGCAAAGACTATCATAGTCACCCTTGTATCTTTAGGGGCTAGGAAGTGGTAGGGACACAGTAGTATTTATTGAATGATGTGGTATCAGTGTATCATTAATCTTATAATCATTAATCCTCTAACCTCTGGATAGCACCTGGCTTTCCAATTTCCTACTAAGAGTACTAGCAATATATCTTTCACCACTGCAGTCAAAAGAAAAGAGATAAACAACAAAAATAACAAAATATCAATAGTAAGAACTCATTACCTACGTAGACTACAAAGTTATTTCTCATGTGTATCTCATATGAACATTCAAAGGATTCTCTGGGGGGCTTCCCTGGTGGCACAGTGGTTGAGAATCTGCCTGCCAATGCAGGGGACACGGGTTCGAGTTCTGGTCTGGAAGGATCCCACATGCCGCGGAGCAACTGGGTCCGTGAGCCACAACTACTGAGCCTGCGCGTCCGGAGCCTGTGCTCCGCAACAAGAGAGGCCGCGATAGTGAGAGGCCCGCGCACCGCGATGAAGAGTGGCTCCGGCTCGCCGCAACTGGAGAAAGCCCTCGCACAGAAACGAAGACCCAACATAGCAAAAGTAAAAATAAATAAATAAATAAATGAGGCAGAAGGAAATAACTGCCCTTTAAAACAGATTAAAAAAAAAAAAAAAGGATCCTTTGGCTTGGTTTGCACAGATTCTATGTCTTCCATTTTATAGATGAGAAAACCGAGGTTCTGAAGTTTGTGTTTTGTTCTATACCATATAGCTCGTGAGAGGCCTGAGAATGTATCTACGTTCTTCTGATTCTGAGTTTCATGTTCTGATTGAGGAATTTCCCTTCCCCTTTGCTTGATGACTCGTAGAAGCAGAAATTCCCCTCCCCGAAGTCTCTGGTGTGGTTCCTGTGGCCCAAGAAAGAATTTCCAGTAGGTTGTCAAGGAGCTGAGAAGAGGGTCAGAACTGGTCAGAGCTGGGCAGCTGCAGGTAGGAAGTAAAACAAGGCCAAGAGGTGGGACTGACAAGGTTAAACATCTATCAAGAACATTTTAAAAGGAAGCTTCAGGGCACGGGATAAAATTCAGAGATGAAATTTCGAGAGAACATGGTAATACCATACAAAGAACAGAAATTGGAGTGGAGGTGTGTCGTAAAGCACATGAGAAATTAATGCAGAGGAGGGGATGCAGAGTTGGAACCAGGCTGCAGCTGGGCCATAGGGAGGATGAGTGATTACAAAGTGGGCCTGACTTTTTTCAATAAAAAGGTAAGTATGGCTTAGTGTGTATCATCAAGACTTTATGGGATGGAACTCAAACAAAACATCAAAGAGATAAGGGGCAAGAAATCTGTGTCAAGAATGATGGGAAGCTGATCTAATAACATAATCACAAATGATCCTAGTAGGAGAGAGAAGTGCCAATGAGGCCACACAGGAAATTCTTTGTTTTGCTCAGATGTGAAACAGTCAAGAGCCAAATACAGAAGCAGGAGCATCAATCAGTGTGATCCTGTATAAAGAGCATCAGTAAGTCCCAGAGAGGACTGACACATGTGACAACCTGTGGATTGTAGCATTGTACACACCACAGGAAGTTGCCCAGGATTCTGAAATTTCACAGTGAGAACAATCGAATGGGCCAATGTATGGACCTTGGAAACAGCTTCCAAAAATCGAATCTAAATGACTTTTACCTCTTCCCTACCAGGAATTGCATCAACCTTTAGTCTGGCAAGTCTCACCATACTTACCAGCTCTCCATGTCCCTGGGCTCGCAGGATGCCACCAGGTGCCAGGGACAAGGAGAACGAGGCCAAAGGAAATGAGAAGAAGTGGCAGGTCTATGTGCGAAAATTCCATGGAACTCAGGGTTCAGAGATGACCCAGCAGCCATGTCAGCACTGTGGCATGTGAATGAGGGTGACTTAAACCACCAATGGAAAAGTCACTCAGGTACAGTCTTACTGCCAGGACGTCACAGCCATGTCACAGGCACCCATGTCTCAATGCCCCAGACCCTCGCAGAAGAGCCTCTCCCGCTGCCCTGTGTTATAATTCTGCCTGGTGTCAAAGATTCGTTTAGCTAAAGAACCAAAAACGCCCTCCCATTAATGTAATATCATCTAAGATGAAGTCTGCTTATGCCAAAGCTATTTTTCATTATATTTTTATTTTAATTAATTAATTTACTTATTTTTGGCTGCGCTGCGGGATCTCAGCTCCCCGACCAGGGATCGAACCCGTGCCCCCTGCAGTGGAAGCGCAGAGTCCTAACCACCGGACCGCCAGGGAAGTCCCATTATATTTTTATGAATTAGGAAAATATTATTAGAATGAAAAACAGATAATTCCCTTTATTCTGACTTCTTCATCGTTCAATATTTCAGTTAAGAATCTCCAAGTCTAAATTTTTTGAGGTGTCTATTAAAACTAGTTTGGAACCCCCCCAGAGACTACAGCACGTGGATTTATTTCGCTCGGTTGTTCTATACAACTGGCAGGTCCACCCCTGGTCAGCAGTTTCATGTGAATTCAGTACCACCGTGTTTTCATCCTCTCAGCCAGTGTTAGTGTTGTCGGTTTTGAGATAATCTTAAGCGTGAGCCACGCTTCACCTGAGTACCTGTGGTTTAGCATGAAGAAAAGGAACACTGGGTATTATTTCCTGCCTAATGTCATCACTTTTAGTGATACTTCCACGAGGTCTGTGACTTTCCAGGATACTGTCTGTGTGTGTGCATGTGTGTGTGTAAGCACATGTACACACACGTGCGATTCATGCATTTCATGCAATCCATGAAACATAACCTAAAGGATGACCTGTCCAAATCTCCGTCGGAAGATACAATTTTAACAACAGCTATTCTTTGCCTACTTTTAAGACAGATGCCTAGTCACCATTAAACACATCCTGACATTTGCAGTCGAGGCCCCAGAGAAGAGAAATAAAGCTTCCTTTTGTGAATGTCATAGAACATTGGGGTTTAGTTCATAAGAGCAGTACATGCAGAAAGCTGGCGACTACCGTGTGGCCTGTGCTTTACCAGAAAGTGAAAATAGCTTTCATTTCAGGGATACCATCATTGAAAATTCAAATGCATTTTCATTTTAAATAACGGGGCAAGCCTGGTTTGGGAACAGCCTACCTTGACGTAGTAAGGCATCTGTCATCCCAGATTACAAATACTTTCGAACCATGGGAAGTTTTGTTCTTAAGACTGAACTGAAAATAATGAACAGAACCATCGGCTATTCTTACCAACCTCATTTTAGAGGTTATGAAATTAACGTGTTTCTTTTTTTTTAATTGAAGTATGTTGACTTACTATGTTGTGTTAGTTTCTACTTTACAGCACAATGATTCACTTTACATATATATATGTCCTTTTTCATATTCTTTTCCATCATAGTTTATTACAGGATATTGAATATAGTTCCCTATGCTATACAGTAGGATCTTGCCATCTATCTATTTTATATATAGTAGTTTGTATCTACTAATCCCAAACTCCTAATTTATCCCTCCCCTCTTTTCCCCTTTGGTAGTCATAAGTTTGTTTTCTATGTCTGTGAGTCTGTTTCTTTTTTGCAGATAAGTTCATTTGTGTCATATTTTAGCTTCCACATATAAGTGATATCATATGGTATTTGTCTTTGTCTGACTTACTTCACTTGGTATGATCATCTCTAGGTCCATCCATGTTGCTACAAATGGCAATATTTCATTCTTTTTATGGCTCAGCAATATTCCATTGTGTATATATATACCACACCTTCTTTATCCACTCATCTGTTGATGGACACTTAGGTTGTTCCCATATCTTGGCTATTGTAAATAGTGCTGCAATGAACATTGGGGTGCATGTGTCTTTTCAAATTAGAGGTTTTTCCAACCTTCCCAAGAGTGGGATTGCTGGATCATATGGCAACTCTATTTGTAGTTTTTTAAGGAACCTCCATACTGTTCTCCATAGTGGCTGCACCAATTTACATGCCCATCCACAGGGTGGAGGGTTCCCTTTTCTCCACGCTCTCTCCAGCATTTGTTATTTGTAGACATTTTGACGATGGCCATTCTGACCAGTGTGAGGTGGTGCCTCGTTGTAGTTTTGATTGCACTCCTCTAACAATTAGTAAGGTGCTTCTTAAATTAGGATTTTATTGAGGGCAGCACATTTTCTGTGTCATTTTAAAATATAAAATTGAGACCTTAAGCACACACTCACCCTCCCTGTACAGTTCTTTCTACGAGGGACATAATAACACCAGTTGTCACTGAATCTCAAGAGAATCAAGTGAGGAAATATTGTCTCACCCATTGGTAATTTTACCTCCAGGAGACTCTGATTGCTAAGTTTGGGGGTACAAAAAGCCGACAGATAAACACGAGCCACTTTCTGGACTTTGATCAGGGACAATTTAAAATGATATTTTTATATTAACAAACAGATATCTTTGGAAGTCAAATTTAAAGTTTTGCATGATTTCTTAAAGCAAAGTATTGAACTTCAAACAATTATCATAGGGACTTCCCTGGTGGCGCAGTGGTTAAGACTCCATGCTCCCAATACAGTGGGCCTGGGTTCGATCCCTGGTCCAGGAACTAGATCCCACATGCATGTCGCAACTAAGAGTTCACATGCCACAACTAAGGAGGGGGTGAGCCACAACTGAGGAGCCCGTGAGCCTGTCCGAGGAGCCCACCTGCCGCAGCAAAGACCCGACACTACCAAATAAATAAATATTTAAAAAGCCAATTATTACAAATGTAGGAGGTGATTTAAATTCTATTCCCAGATTCCACCACCCTGGGTCAACTGACATTCCCAGACTTTGGAAAAGATGCTTACACAGCATTTATATATCTGTTAGGACTTAGAAAAACTATAAAATACAATGGAAGTGTTTTTGTTATGAAGTTTACTCACATGTGGTTCATAACTCAGAATCATTCTGAAACTCGTCTTTTCCTGATTCCTGTTCCCTTTTTGTCTTAGCACTGTCCTCCCTCCCCACTGACTCACCTGTCACCCAGGCCACCAGGTGCTTGCCTTAACTGTCTTCCCAGAGGTGTCCTCTTTGGAAAGTATTCCAGTCTCCTCCTTCTTTCAGAAACCCTTCAAGACATGCTTGTTGGGTGTTCCTTTCACCCTAGCAATGCCCTTTGCTTTCCAAAGGCAGTAAAATTGAACAAATCTGGTCTTCTGAATGAGTGGGTGTTCATAAGTTTATATCTTAACCTCACATGTAATGGACTTGAATTTTAGAAAATTTTCTGACACTGATCAAAAGGAGGGTTCTAATAATTGGAACATTGGACTCTGTGGCTACCTAGGGGAAAACTGCTTTTGAAAGTCAGGTCTTCTCTGTAGGCGTGAGGCCAGTCTTTGGGAAGCTCTAGAGCTCAGATTCAGACTCACATTTCTATAAATTACATAGGGAGATGCTACCATAACAACTAAACTCTGGTATCAGTTTCAGTGAAGTCATTCTTACCTGGTACCAGGTCACCTCTGGACTTTGTGTATCACTTTGGTGGCTGAGACCGGGGCAATAAATGGAGCCCATGCTACCAAGAAGAAGGAGTTGTTCATGTGATATGGAGCTCCCACAGGACATATTTGTCTTGGGTTTAACTTCTAAGATCATCTTGACACAACAGGTCTCATCCTTGGGGCTCCTAGGAAAGTTAACAAGGTCCTGTGAACACTGATGTTATATCCAGATAGTAAAGGATTTGGTAATGTTTTCAGATAGAAATGTACTTGGGACTTAGATAGAAATGTACTTGGGACTTACCTAATCCTAGGTCTACAGATATATGACCCAGCATTATTCATCTCTGTGGTCAAGAAATGAAGCGTGCTCTTGTCCTGGATCACGTGAGGATAGTTTTGTGTAATTTCTACTAGTGGATCTCTGTTTGGAGGTTGTAGGTACCATTGGACATCAGATAGGTTCTTACTACCACTGCAGGGCAGGTGTTCAGAGCTTTGCGTTGGCGAGAGTTGACTTCTGTGGTAGAAATGGGATTTCTGTGGCTCTGGAAAATCACAAAATAAGACAAACTCCTCCCCACACCTTGCAGAGTATGTCCTAAGAAGCTTTCCAGTGGAGCAATCTGAAAACCACAATAAACAAAGGAGCACAGAAACACATTAGAGGAATTCTAACATATTTACAAAGAGTACTTGGTTTCACAAGGGATTAAGCTCCCTTGGGTGTCTTTCTCCTTCATGGTTCCCATTCTGTGGGGAAAAGAAGTTCATGTTCTAATTCCCTCCCACTGGTCTTCAGCATCACCAGTAGCAACGGAGGTTTCCTGTTAAACATGTCAACCCACCTTTAATTCCTCTTCAGCTGCTTCCACTGAACACCCAGATATAGTAACTGGGTTCCACGTGGATGCTTGGTATCAACTGAAAGCTGTTCACCCCAATAATTTCTCCTCCTACCCCCATCTTAAAAGTAGAAAGGAAATGTTCTATATTATTATGCCTTGCTGCCGATGTATCCCAGAATACCTGTCACTTTAAACTTGGACCATAAAACTCATAAGGTTAGCATGAAAAGTGAAAAACCCCTACCTGAAGTGTTAAATCCTTTAATTTTCCCTCCTGCGATAAGCCAAAGAAATACCCAGCTCAAGGAAAGCATTGTTCTCGCTGGGTCTTGTCATTGCTTCAGGACATTTGTTCTGTTGCCAGAGTGGAGGACATTGTAATTCAGGGCTCCACCCTGAGAATCATCTTCATTTCTGTAAATCAAGAAATGGGAAATGAAGAAATCGGAACCAGTGATCAAAACGCAAGTCACACAGGAAGCTTTGAAAGGGCAGGTCCTACCCAACAAGCCTTCACATGCCCACACTACAGTGGTATTTTCAACAGCATGTGGCAGGTCCTGCATATGTCACTTCTTACACAACTGAAGGAGGAAGGACATCTCAGACTCATGGTACTGCTTGTACCTACACTCCGTACGGTGTGGTCTTTTTATGCCATTTCTTTATGGAATCCTTTTTCTTTTCCTAAGTTTCTGACCTAGTACGTATATTTTCATGGGTAATTTGGAAAGAGTTAAGTGAAAGTTTTCCTGAAAAGATCATCCAAGTTGAATGAAAATGTCAGGTTCTCCCCAATTAGGGAAACTAGTGCGGTAGCTGGTGTGTAAACTTGAGAATGTCTGCACATTGCTAATTTGTAGTAACTGTTAGAGAACAGAGGATGCTTTACTCTTTGTGCCCCAAATAAGACAGGAAAAGTTGTCACTGGATGGCGTTTCTACCAATTCTCTGAAGTATAAAAGGGAGGGAAGGTCACCCTGGACTGTGTTCATGGTGGTTCAAGGAAAAAAGAGAAAGAGAGGGAGGGAGGGAGGGAGAAGGAAAGGAAGGGGAAGAAAGAGAAAGAAAGAACGAAAAAAGAAAGAAAGAAAGAAAGAAAAAAGAAAGAAAGAAAGAGAAAGAAAGAAAAAGCGAAAGAAAGAAAGAAAGACAGAAAGAAAGAAAAAGAAATTTTACTATCACATGGTCCCTCTAAACGTTCTCCTTAAAAGTCTTCTTCCCAGAACATCTGTTTCTTGGGCAGCTGACAAAAATCAATCTCTCTCTCTCTCTATCTCTCCCTCTCTCTCTCTCAACCTCTGCTTCTGTCTCTGTCTCTGTCTGCCTGTCTCTCTCTCTCTCAGCGCCCACACACACAATCTAACCATCACGCACACTCCTCTCTTCACTGCCCCCTGTGCTCACTGGCCATTCCTGCAGCCGCTCCTTCCACCCAGACTTTCCCAGGACCATTCTCTTCAGGAACCTCCATCTTTAACCATAAATAAATACTTTACTGTCCTCAACTTATAAAATTCTTCATTTCCAAACATTTACACACACACACACACACACACACACACACAGCACTCCATGTCTCCAACATCTTCAGATGCAGAAAGGAGTAATTTTAATATTTATAAATGATCAACAAGTATGTTTCTCTAACAGAAACATTGAGCTTGAGGTGCCTTTGGGGATCCACAGGGGAGAGTTCCAGCGAGAGAAGTCAGGAGGCTGCCAGGAGACAGCAGATAGACTTCCCGGAGGAACACCAGCCTGGAAGGGTGAGTCAGGGCCAAGGGAAAATTCAAAAGGATAAACCCAAAGGGAAGAGAAGAAACAGAACAGAGAGACCACCCTGACACTAAGCAGAGAAGTCGGGCACAAGAAGGACTTAGTTTCCATCAGGTCTGACCACTGATAGATCAGACCAGCACGTGCAGAGGGTTTAAGGTGATGGAGACGAGCGATTCGGGAAGGAAGGTGGGGAGTGGGGAAGAGCCACACCCTCCCCAGGCTACACTGCACACGGAAGACAAGACGGGGAGGCGTTTCCTCCTGTGCTGCCTTGATTCCATAAGCGAATCCAGGGGAATGAGCCGGCAGGGTAGCAGGCCAAATGCAAGTGAGAGTGAGAAGAGGATGTGTGGACCAACTTCTCTGAGGAGGCGGGAAAAGACAAACCCCGAAAACCACAGAGACATTGTCTTGGACAGAGGCGGACCGAGTCGTACACTCTGCGAGGTCTCTCCAGACCGGTGTACCCAGGTGGGGCCAGAAGTACAGGATGTTTCCACTTGGATGCTGACCCACTGAGAGGAGGGTGTGCTCAGCCAAGAAAGGGCTTCATGAGATGATGGAGGACCTAGAGTGCCACGGACGGGGACCAGAGTCACTGCATCACTTATCCCCACTGGTGACAATGGGTAGCTCTTCTTTCCAAGATTGTTGTCTAGGAACAAGGGCCTAGGATAAGCAACTGCCTTTCAGATGTGGTCTACCTCCCCCCACCCCCTGCTCACCCTTTCTTTGCCCACAAAGCCCCTGAAGGGACAATCTCCCCATCTCCGGCCACTGGAAGCACCTTCCTAAAAATCAAGCCTGAGGATGTCCTTTCTGTGCTGATAACCTCACCAGCCCCACTGCCCACTAAATAAAAAGTCCATTCCTAAGCATCAGATGCAAAACCCCGTATGACCCGATATAGCTCCCTCATGATTTATCTTGTGTTTCATCCCCAGAGAGACCACCACTGACGATGTGCATAATGACATTCCTCCTCTCTATTCACCACTGCACCAGCCAGCAACTATCTCTCTTATTACTCATGTTATATTACTTTGTCTTAGCACACACTACTGTCTGGAAAATATCTTGTTTTATAAACTTCTCCCCCAACGAGAACCAAAGCTCCATGCCAGCAGAACTGAGACTGTCTTGCAGCCTGCACACTCTCTCAAGGAATAGGGTGTGACTCACACAGGAGTTTGGTAAGTCCTTGTTCAGAATTTATCCACACCATAGTGAAATTGCTATTTCATATACCATGTCCTCTCACTAGGTTGGGAGCTCCTTAAGAGCAGGGATCCTGTTTCAGAAATCTTATCTCCAAATCCTAGGAAAAGCTTCATGCATAAATTGTAATCAATTCTGTTGTTCAAATAAATGCAAAAGAATTCAGGAGAAATCAAAATAAATGCATATCAACCTAAGTTTAACCATTAACTTGCTGTGTGTCTCTAGTTAGCCTCTCTCTGCACTTCAGTTTTTTCATTGGCAAAATAAATTATTTGGACTGTATCAGTTGTTCCTCCACCTTAGGGCTAGGGGGTCCTAACTTCTGGGGATTAAACTGGAAAATCTGCATTTTATTTTAAATCTCCTTGACTTGAGAATCATGGGACTTTATTATTTCTAAGATCATCTCAGCTCTAACATTCTGTGATTCCATGTTTGAATTACCAAGCCTATAGAAATTTTTTTACCATGACACCCAGAAGTCTCCAGCCCTCAGGAATTCCTGTCCCGACCTTGAGTGGTCAGATGTTCTGTCCATGATACCCTCACCTACCTGAGGTAGGACCTCAGGCTGCCTAGGGCTGTTTCTAGGCTACAGCTTTGTCTCTGGGATTGTGTGTCTCAAATTATCTCCATTACAAGAATCACCCGGAATGCTTTTTATAAATTCAGATATCTGGGCTCTCCAAATCATATTAAATCAGATTCTCAAGGAGAAGAACACTGAACTCTATATTATAAACAAGTGTCAGGGAAATCACTGTGATTCAGGGATCATCCCTGGGAAGCCCTGCTCAGGGACAAGAATAGACCTTGGGGAGCTGGGTCTGTGCTAAGTTACAGCAGTTATTACCAACACTGTTGGCAACTGAGCAACACAGAGCAAGCGCACTCTGGAAACCCCATCAGTGTGGGATACCACAACTGATATTGTTTGTCAACATCTACCTTTTTAAGATCTTTTGACGTCTGTGTGATGCCTTTCATTCCACCATCACCAACACCCTTCCAAGAATCATAACGAATCACACAAGGTGCATTTATCGAGCATTTTTCAAGTATTGGGCAACTTAACCAAACCAGGCTGCAGGTCTGTTCTTGGCAGTAAATCAATGGGCAGGTGGCACTGAACATAATGGTATCCTGCTCTCTTACATACTTTCTGTCGCACTCGGGAAGACGGTTGTTGTCCTTCTTGTTTCATTGATGGACCACCAAGGCTCACATTGCTTGGAGAGTGGTCCCCACTATTAATGATAATTGCACATCTTATAAGTATCAGAAGAGGAATTCATGTCCATGTGAAGAGGGTCTCAGAGACTCTGATTTTCCTATCAGCATATGCTGTCACCTCACAAAAAGAGGTAAGTGCTCAAAAGACTTCAAGTATCTGAAGGGTCTCTTATCCAAAACAGCATCCATACCTGCTTTTTGAGAGCCATATTTTTTTTTTGTTAGAGGTTGAAGATTCCCCCAATCAGTTGGTCAAGACTACACCTTCAACTATCTTTGGTTGATGACGAACTAAAATTTTTTCTGACCAAAGCTTTTGGTGGGAGGAGAAAAAGAGTAAAGGCAGGTGGAGAAGGCAGGTGTCAACAGGGAATCTGAGGCTCAGGTAGGAGAACCCCACAGTTAAAGACAATTTCCCATGGGATCAGCAATGACTATACCCAGGGAACACATGTACATGTAGACATTTGGTCTGGTGTAACAGTAGGTATTTAATTCAAATAATATTATTATTGTTCTCACATGATCCATGGTAGCTATATAGCCCATTGTCTAGGAATTACAGAAAATCAAGAGTGTAGCTCCTGCTCTCAAAGATTTTACAGTCAAGTCAAGACAAGCATTTAAATTCGGCAAAAACTCTTTTTTTTTTTTTTTGGTGAAGTAAATTGTCCAAAGTCACACATTTAAAAAATGAAGATGCTGGAATACAGATACGAATAGCTTAACAAAACCCAATCTAAACTAAATTGCCAATCTTGGTCATACACATTTGTACAACAACTATTCGCTGAATTCTTCTTACGTGGCAAACTCTATGCTAGATATTATAGGGACTATCTATGCCCTTTTTCTGTTTGCTTTTTTGTTTTTTAATTTTTATTGGAGTATACTTTCTTTACAATATTGTGTTAGTGTCTACTGTACAGCAAAGTGAATCAGCTATATGTATACATATATCCCCTCTTTTTTGGATTTCTTTCCCATTTAGGTCTCCACAGAGCACTGAGTAGAGTTCCCTGTGCTATACAGCAAGTTGTCATTAGTTATTTATTTTATACATAGTATCAATAGTGTATATACATCAATCCCAATCTCCCAATTCACCCCACCACCCCACCTTTTTCCCTTGGTATCCATATGTTTGTTCTCTATGTCTGTGTCTCTATTTCTGCTTTGTAAATAAGGTCGTCTATACCAATTTTTTTTCATATTCCACATATATGCATTAATATATGATATTTGTTTTTCTCTTTTTGACTTACTTCACTCTGTATTACAGCCTCTATGTCCATCCATGTCTCTACAAATGACCCAATTTTGTTTGTTTTTATGGCTGAGTCGGCAAACATTTTGAACCCCTCTGCTCTCCACCTTTCCCACAAAATGCTCAAAACATTGTAGACAGGTTTATTTCATAACCACCAGTTTTTGTTTTTTTTATAAAGTCTCCATATATGTGGAGATGGAAAATTTGCTAATTAGGTAGCAAATTTACTAGTACAAAATAGTTTATGAAAAAGAATTGTGTTAGCAATCCATTTTGAAAATGATTTAAGTTCTTTTCTCAACTTATATTTGCTGGTTAGGAAATCTAGTGGAAAAAAATATATACCATTGTCTTACCTGTATTTCCTGTTCTTAAGACATTGAAAAAGAGAAAGGAACTTCAAGTCTTTCTTTCAGTGACTGCCGGCTTTTCTCTCTGAAGATGAGCATGTGAGAATATCCATTTCCAGAGGTCTACAATATCTCTTCCTAGTCAGAGAGATAAAGGGAGAAAGTACATGTAACTCACACAAGTTTGTAAATAATGAGCTAAACCTGGAGAAAACAAAAAAGGAAAACCTTTAGTATTTTGTAAATGGCCATTGACATTGTCAAATTCATGGTCATACAGAGGAAAATCAAATTAATGACCTCTATAAGTAGAAGGAAATGACCTGAAGATGAAGCATCTAAAACTCTCCCCAGACCAACCTCCTTGACTAGATAAGGTTTGTGGTTAGGTTTAGTTGAAAGAGTGAGTAATCCAACTTCCTTTACAGGAATTTCCTGTAAAGATTATTAGCACTCAACAGTTTCTCAACTGTGGGTTTTGGGTTTTTGGTGTTTTTTTTTTTCGTTTTGTAAAACTAACTCCCCAAAATGTAACCTAAAGCTGTTGTTGTGATTAACTTTTTTTGAATTCTGAAAAAGAAAAAAACATCTCTCTAACACCATTTATTTGAAACAATAATTTATTGATACAGACAGGGAAATAAATTTAAACTCTGAAATCACCAAGATTTTCTGGTACCTCTTTATTAAAACAAAGATTCAAAATATAACATATAATTGAGAACCCCACTGTTCCTTTGATAGAACAAATAAAATCACTTAATAAGAACCCTAGGACACTCTGAGACCACTCTGGTCAGAAAGAGCTTTATCTAGAAAGCAACTTGGTTAAGCTTAGATATCACCCATCTTCAAGAGGCTGATATTCTAACAAAGAGAAGGCTGATTCTTCTGAGCATATGAATGCTCCAGGGCTGCTTCTACACATAACTAGAGGATAACATAAAATACAAAAGAAGACTACATTTGCTTTGGGATGAAGGCAAAATGAGTGTTTCCCTGTGGTGGAAGAGAGAAGAGGGAATTAGCATTTATAACTAGGAATGAACCAAAAAAATATATCTGCCCTGGGTCACGAATCTGCCTAGGATTCCAAGAGGATATGAGGCTTTTTACAACCCTGTTTCAACACAGGTCATAGGGAGCAGCTGAACGATATTCCGGGCACATGAAGCTCCAGGCTTACAGAGTCATGTGAGAGCAACACAGTGATAAGAATAAAGGCAGGATAAAGTCATACTAAGTTCACAGACACCCCAAAACACACCACTGGCTGCGCACCAGAAGGACAAGATCCAGCCCCAGCCCCCAGAACACAGGCACCAGTCCCCTCCACCAAGAAGCCTACAAAAGCTACTGAACCAACCTCACCCACTGGGTGTCTGTGACAGGGGCAGACACTTAAAATAATGGGAACTCTAAACCTGCAGCCTGGGAAACGGAGACCCCAAACACAGTAAATTAAACAAAATGACAAGACAGAGAAACATGCAGCAGATGAAGAAGCAAGGTAAAAACCCACCAGACCAAACACATGAAGAGGAAATAGGCAGTCTCCCTGGAAAAGAATTCAGAGTAATGATAGTAAAGATGATCCAAAATCTCAGAAATAGAATGGAGAAAATACAAGAAACATTTAACAAGGACCTAGAAGAACTAAAGAGCAAACAATGGTGAAGAACACAATAAATGAAATGAAAACTTCTCTAGAAGGAATCAATAGCAGAATAATTGAAGCAGAAGAACAGATGAGTGACCTGGAAAATAAAACAGTGGAAATAACTGCTGCAGAACAGAATAAAGAAAAAAGAATGAAAAGAATTGAGGAGAGTCTCAGAGACCTCTGGGACAACATGGAATGCACCAACATTCAAATTGTAGGGGTCCCAGAAGAAGAGAAAAAGAAAGGGTCTGAGGAAATATTTGAAGATTATAGTCAAAAATTTCCCTAACATGGGAAAGGAAATAGTCAATCAAGTCCAGGAAGTGCAGAGAGTCCCATACAGGATAAATACAAGGAGAAACACAACAAGACACATATTAATCAAACTATCAAAAATTAAATACAAAGAAAAAAATACTAAAAGCAGCAAGGGAAAAGCAACAAATAACATGCAAGGGAATCCTCATAAAGTTAACAGCTGATCTTTCAGCAGAAACTCTGCAAGCCAGAAGGGACTGGCAAGATATATTTAAAGTGATGAAAGGGAAAAACCTACAACAAAGATTACTCTACCCAGCAAGGATCTCATTCAGATTCAACAGAGAAATTAAAAGCTTTAAAGACAAACAAAAGTTAAGAGAATTCAGCAGCACCAAACCAGCTTTACAACAAATGCTAAAGGAACTTCTCTAGGCAGGAAACACAAGAGAAAGAAAAGACCTAGAAAAACAAACCCAAGACAATTAAGAAAATGGTAAGAGGAACATACATACCGATACGTACCTTAAATGTAAATGGTTAAATGCTCCAACCAAAAGACACAGACTGGTTGAATGGATACAAAAACAAGACCTGTATATATGCTGTCTACAAGAGACCCACTTCAGACCTAGGGGCACATCCAGACTGAAAGTGAGGGAATGGAAAAAGATATTCCATGCACATGGAAATCAAAAGAAAGATGAAGTAGCAATACTCATATCAGACAAAATAGACTTCAAAATAAAGACTATTACAAGAGACAAAGAAGGCCACTACATAATGATAAAAGGATCAATCCAAGAAGAAGATATAACAATTGTATATATTTATGCACCGAATACAGGAGCACCTCAATACATAAGGCAAATGCTAACAGCCATAAAAGGGGAAATCAACAGTAACACAATAATAGTCGGGGACTTTAACACCCCACTTTCACCAGTGGACAAATCATCCAAAATGAAAACAAATAAGGAAACACAGCTTTAAATGACACATTAGACCAGATGGACTTAATTGGTATTTATAGGATATTTCATCCAAAAACAACAGAATACAGTTTCTTCTCAAGTGCTCATGGGACATTCTCCAGGATAGATCATATCTTGGGTCACAAATCAAGCTGTGGTAAATTTAAGAAAATTGAAATTGTACCAAGTATCTTTTCTGACCACAACGCTATGAGACTAGGTATCAATTACAGGAAAAAAATGTGAAAAATACAAACACATGGAGGCTAAACAATATGCTACTAAATAACCAAGAGATCACTGAAGAAATCAAGGAGGAAATCAAAAAATACCTAGAAACAAATGACAATGAAAACACGATGACCCAAAACCTATGGGATGCAGCAAAAGCAGTTCTAAGAGGGAAGTTTAGAGTAATGCAATCCTACCTCAAGAAACAAGAAAAATCTCAAATGAACAATCTAACCTTACACCTAAAGCAACTAGAGAAAGAAGAACAAAAAATACCCAAGGTTAGCAGAAGGAAAGAAATCATAAAGACCAGGTCAGAAATAAATGAACAAGAAATGAAGGAAACAATAGCAAAGATCAATAAAACTAAAAGCTGGTTCTTTGAGAAGATAAAGTTGAGAAATCATTAGCCAGACTCATCAAGAAAAAAAGGGAGAAGACTCAAATCAACAGAGTTAGAAATGAAAAAGAAGTAACAACTAACACTGCAGAAATACAAAGGATCATGAGCGATTACTACAAGCAACTATATGCCAATAAAATGGACAACCTGGAAGAAATGGACAAGTTCTTAGAAAAGCACAACCTACTGAGACTGAACCAGGAAGAAATAGAAAATATAAACAGACCAATCACAAGCACTGAAATTGAAACTGTGATTAAAAATCTTCCAACAAACAAAACCCCAAGACCAGATGGCTTCACAGGTGAATTCTATCAAATATTTAGAGAATAGCTAACACCTAAACTTCTCAAACTCTTCCAAAATATAGCAGAGGGAGGAACAGTCCCAAACTCATTCTATGAGGCCACCATCACAATGATACCAAAACCAGACAAAGATGTCACAAAGAAAGAAAACTACAGGCCAATATCACTGATGAACATAGATGCAAAAATCCTCAACAAAATACTAGCAAACAGAATCCAACAGCACATTAAAAGGATCATACATCATGATCAAGTGGGGTTTATCTCAGTAATGCAAGGATTCTTCAATATATGTAAATCAATCAATGTGATACACCATGTTAACAAACTGAAGGATAAAAACCATATGATAATCTCAATAGATGCAGAAAAAGCTTTCAACAAAATTCAACATCTATTTATGATAAAAACTTGCCATTAAATGGGCATGGAGGGAAGCTATCTCAAGATATTAAAGACCACATATGAGAAACCCATAGCCAACATCGTTCTCAATGGTGAAAAACTGAACACATTTCCTGCATGATCAGGAACAAGACAAGGGTGCCCACTCTCATCACTATTATTCTCAAAACTATTATAGTTTTGGCCATGGCAATCAGAGAAGAAAAAGAAATAAAAGGAATCCAAATCAGAAAAGAAGAAGTAAAACTGTCACTGTTTGCAGATGACATGATACTGTACATAGAGAATCCTAAAGATGCTACCAGAAAACTAGTAGAGCTAATCAATGAATTTGGTAAAGTAGCAGGATACAAAATTAACGCACAGAAATCTCTAGCATTCCTATACACAAACAATGAAAAATCTGAAAGAGAAATTAAGGAAACACTCCCATTTACCACTGCAACAAAAAGAATAAAATACCTAGGAATAAACCTACCTAAGGAGGCAAAAGATCTATATGAAGAAAACCGTAAGACACTGATGAAAGAAAAGACGATACAAACAGATGGAGAGATATACCATGTTCTTGATTGGAAGAATCAACATTGTGAAAATGACTCTACTACCCAAAGCAATCTACAGATTCAATGCAATCCCTATCAAACTACCAATGGCATTTTTCACAGAACTAGAACAAAAAATTTCACAATTTGTATGGAAACACAAAAGATCCCGAATAGCCAAAGCAATCTTGGGAAAGAAAAACAGAGCTGGAGAAATCAGACTCCCTGACTTCAGACTATACTACAAAACTAGAGTAATCAAGACAGTATGGTACAGGTGCAAAAACAGAAACATAGATCAATGGAACAGGATAGAAAGCCCAGAGATAAACCCATGCACATATGGTCACCTTATCTTTGATAAAGGAGGCAAGAATATATAATGGAGAAAAGATAGCCTCTTCAATAAGTGGTGCTGGTAAAACTGCACAGCTACATGTAAAAGAATGAAATTAGAAGACTCCCTAACACCATACACAAAAATAAACTCAAAATGGATTAAAGACTGAAATGTAAGACCAGACACTATCAAACTCTTAGAGGAAAACATAGGCAGAACACTCCATGACATAAATTACAACAAGATCCTTTTTGACCCACTTCCTAGAGAAATGGAAATAAAAACAAAAGTAAACAAATGGGACCTAGTGAAACTTAAAAGCTTTTACACAGCAAAGGAAAACATAAACAAAACAAAAAGACAACCCTCAGAATGGGAGAAAATATTTGCAAATGAAGCAACTGACAAAGGATTAATCTCCAAAATTTACAAGCAGCACATGCAGCTCAATATTCAAAAAACAAACAACCCAATCCAAAACTGGGCAGAAGACCTAAAAAGACATTTCTCCAAGGAAGATATACAGATTGCCAACAAACACATGAAAGGATGCTCAACATCACTAATCATTAGAGAAATGAAAATCAAACCTACAATGAGATATCACCTCAAACCGGTCAGAATGGCCATCATCAAAAAATCCACAAACAATAAATGCTGGGGAGGGTGTGGAGAAAAGGGAACCCTCTTGCACTGTTGGTGGGAATGTAAATTGATACAGCTACTATGGAGAACAGTATGGAGATTCCTTAAAAAACTACAAATAGAACTACCATATGACCCAGCAAACCCACTACTGGGCATATACCCTGAGAAAACCATAATTTAAAAAAAGTCATGTACCACAATGTTCACTGAAGCTCTATTTACAATAGCCAGGACATGGAAGCAACCTAAGTGTCCATCAACAGATGAATGGATAAAGAATTTGTGGCACATATATACAATGGAATATTACTCAGCCATAAAAAGAAATGAAATGAAATTGTATGCTGAAGTGTACATATGGAATCTAAAAAGAAAATGGTCCTGATGAACCTAGGGGCAGGACAGGAATAAAGATGTAGACGTAGAGAATGCACTTGAGGACACGGGGAGGGGGAAGGGTAAGCCTGCACGAAGTGAGAGAATAGCACTGACTTATATACACTACCAAATGTAAAATAGATAGCTAGTGGGAAGCAGCTGCATGGCACAGGGAAATCAGTTCAGTGCCTCTGTGAGCACCTAGAGGGGTGGGATACGGAGGGTGGGAGGGAGATGCAAGTGGGGGGCCTATGGGGATATACATATGCACATAGCTGATTCATTTTGTTATATAGCAGAAACTAACACAACATTGTAAAGCAACTATACTCCATAAAGATGTTTAAAAAAATAAATAAAATCCATGGAAGATGAATGATAAAAAAAAAGGAATAAAGGCAAGAGAGCTGGGAAGAGATGTGGCTAAGATGGAAGGAAAAGGCTAAACGTAAGGGGTTGTCTATGACCAGTATTCAATACCTATTGATTTGAACTGGATTCAAGTGAGTTGGGGTGTGGGAGCTATCCTTCTGAAGCTTCAGAGATCCTGATGCAGACCTTGAAGTTGAGTCTAAAGTTGTTTAGAGAGGTGATTCCTAAAGCCAGTTTGATCACTTTAATCGAGTTTGCAGGAGACAGAATACCCTCCTACAGGTATTGTGGGGATAGTCTCCAAAAATGGCTGCCATCAGTTCCTCTGGTCCTTCACGTGCATTGTTGTGCATGTCGAGAGGTAGAGTCTATTGTTCCTGTTCTTGAATCTAGGTTGAATTTGTGACTTGCTTTGACCAACAAAATGCAGTGGAAGTGCCCATCTGGATCTAGCTTTTTAAAGGTCTTCAGCTTTCTCTTGGAGGCCAGATACAATATTTCTTGTCCGAATGTTCTGAGATCACCTTGCTGTAAGGAAGCTCAAGTAGCTGTAAAAGCTAGTTGTAAAAACATGAGGAGAGAGAGAGAGTGAGCTGTCTGGTCATACTCCAGTTGCTCCAACCATCTTAGTCTACACATGTGAGTGAAGAATATATGTTCCAGCCCCAGCAGACACCATATGGAGCAGAAAAATGGTCCAATGGAGTCCAATCTAGATTGCAGAATTGTGAGAAATAACAAACTGTCAATGTTTAAGCAACTAAGTTTTGGGGTGATTTGTTAGATAGCAATAAATAACTGAAACATATATTACCGTTGGATAAATGAATTCTATTTCACTTGGAGTAAATTGCTGGGAGAAATAAAAATGAATCTATTCTGTGCATTCATGGTTCCAAGCATTTTATATGTGTCTATTATTGTATCAGAAACATGATACAAGGATAAATAAAATACACACGCTCTACACTCAAAGAGTTCATATTTGGGGGAAAAGGTAAATAATTACAGTGGACAGTAATAAGTTTAATCTGACAAACATTTGCTAACCATCTACTATAGGCAAGATCTCTTTCTGGTAACTGTGAACAGTTAGGCTGGTCAAAGAGGGACTGGACCTCTGAAGATCGTTTCTTAGATGGTAAAGGCTAAATAGAGGTATGCACAGTGGACCATAGGAGACAGGCTCTTAGCCAAACTACAGACTTGGGGATGTCTCCCAGAGGGATTTCTCTGAATTTTAGTTAATTTTTTTTCTAACCTCATTTGTAGATGGTTAAATCGATCATTTGTCATATCTTCAAACTCTTCCCTGGACTTTCTTACCCCTTTCTCACCATTGCTATTTGACTCTCTCCCAAGGACATTGTTTCCCTAACAGCCCACTTAAATTGCGGTTGTTTTCTCTCCCAGACCCCTTGAGCCACTGATTTCCAGCCATTATACTCCCTCCTCCCTAAAAATCCCCAGCTTTGAATAGCATGTCCTCACCCTGTAATACCACCCCTTACTCACCTTGTTGAGGTTGTCCCCAAACCCCTGGTCACACTGCTGCATTTGTTACTAAACAGAACTTGGGTCTACATGCAGCAAAGCCAGTCTACTTATACCAGGTTGTGGTGAAGGAAAGAACAGCATTCATTGCAGGGTACCAAGCAAGGAGAACAGGCAGCTTGTGCTCCAAAGACCTGAATTCCCTGGTGGCTATCAGGGAAGTGTTTTTAAGGACAAAGTGAAGGGAGAGAGTCTCAGGGTATGAGATCAGCTCGTGTACAATTCTCTGATTAGCTGACGGTGAGGTAACAGGGTCATGCTTTGGAAATCTCAATCGTCAACCTCTGGTTCCAAAGTGTCTGAGGTCCCCATGCTGGTGGTCAGCTTGCAGTTAACTTTCTCCACCTGGTGGGGGCTTTAGTATCTGCAAAATAACTAGCCCTTGAGGAAGAACTAAAAGTCCTTGACCTAATTTTATGGCTAAACTATTATTATTTTGTCTTGCTTGACTGCTTTCCTTTGTTTTTGCATTTTCTTGCTTCTCTGATTAAATTTGCTCTTTGGAACTCAGGGAAAGCCTAAGAAGATAAAGCTCTACCAACAAGAGGTGGAGGACACAGGAGTCTGTTCCTAGTAAAGCCCTGCAGGGTTCCTCTCAGTTTCACATTCTCTGAAGAGTTTAGCGCCCCCCCCACCCCACTTATTCTTATACTCACCAGAACCCTCCCTGTTTTGATTCTTGGTAATTTTAGTATTCACATAGATGATCCATGGAACACCCTGGTCTCTCGATTCTTTAACTTCCTTCTCTTCCAAATGTCTTGACTTCCACACCTACTCAGGCATTTATTCCTACACCTGCCATTACTAGTATTTGACATGCCTCAATAAACTCCATTTCAAGCATCCTATCATCTTACTCCCTGAAACACTCCGATATCAATTCATTTGTGACAGTCACGTGGTCACAGAAGAAACTTATATTGCTCTAACCAAATCTTCAACGACACCCTCTATACACGCATTTTCTAACTTAAGTTTTATTGTCATGCATTATTATCAGTCGCTTACCTATACCTTTAGTTCACTTGACACTCTCTTATTTTATTGCATTAGCTTAAAAATTACTAACTCTCTTCCTTAGTTGAACATACACAACTGAACATGGCTGGAGGAAACACGCAGGCATGCTGACTGGTCTCCATAACCTGAGGGAGACACTAAACTTGTTAGCAGCCATGCTATATTTCTCTACTTCACTATCTTATTTTCCTAGAAAACAACTTCATATTTCTTCCTTTCTTCTAAAGTTGCCCCCCTCATCCTCATTCTCAGCTGATGACTGAGAAACTTGCAGTAAACAGATCAGCAAACAGAAAAGAACTTCTTTAAGCTCCGTCAAAAGCATCTACTCACCTACTTTTGCAGGCGTTAGTAAGGGACATATGTAAAGCGGCTGCTAAGGAGCTATTATAGAGAACACAGGTCCAGGGTAGAACTTCCTGACTGAATATGAAACATGGGAGAAAGAGAATTAATATAGGTGACCCTCAGTTTCCTGCTTGGAAGAAAATGGTTCTACCATTTTCATCAGGTAGAATATGGGTTCGTAAAACCAAAACAGAGGTACAGGCTTTGGGAAACTAGAATCGATTCAGTATAAATAGTTGAGTTTTAGATGTTATGTATGTTTCTAGATAAAGTTACCCAAGGTAGAGCTGAATGTGTGACTCTAGAGCTCAGAAAACAGACCACAGATGGGAAGAGGGATTTTTTCCTCTTTAGGTTTGCTAAAGCAATGGGCAAGGATAATATGCGGCATGAGAAGGAAAGAAGATTCCAGAAAGGGACCCTGGAAAATTTTAAGGGAGGGGTGGCATGGAACAGAGAAAGAGAAACCACCAAACAGTATGAAAAGGGAATATGAAAATGGGGCTATGAAAACCAGGAGGGAATCTTTTCACAAATCCAAGGAGGTTTCGGAAGAAAACTGGGGTGACTAGTGTTGACTACAACATAGAAGTCAAGTGAGGTTGAAGAGTTTCCATTAGAGCTGGGGATCCAGAGCCTGCAGACGTCCTGGACTGCAGAGTATGGGAGATATTGCAGCAAATGGACCAGGGATTAATGAGAAAGCAAAGCATAGCCTGCCTGACTTTGAACAAAGTTTTAGATATAATCTGTTGACTTCCTAACAATGAAAGGTGTGATTTACTCCCCAACACCACCACTACCACAAACACATTTTCCCTCCTATCCTGCCTCCAAATATAGTTATACCATAATTTTAGTTAAATAAATGTTGAATATTTACACCATTGTTACAGGTAAATACTATTTATGGCTGAGCCATATAATGCTATTTGACTACATCTCTTTTCGTATACCAACTTTTGTTTCACTAGAAGCTAATAATTATTTTTCTTCATTTGATTAAATTTCTCTATATTTATCATTAACTCATTCCTCAACTTTCCACTAGAAATGTAAATGACCTCTCAATGCGTTAACCACACTGGGAAATCTGTCTTCTTCCTGAAAACGGTCTATCTGGAACTTGCTCTCAATTGCCATCCTGGGATTTCCATTTACCGTCAGCCTGGAGAAACTTTTTACCACGCTCCTAAGTTGGATCCCTTATTTCTGAGGCTTCTTAGAGGATGTTCTCTTTTTTGGAGAAGGACCTCTTCCAGTAGACCTCAGACACAAGGTACATGGGAAGTAAATATCTTGAGGGCTTACATGTCTGAAAATCTCTATTTTGTCCTCATATTGGAGAATAATTGTTTGAGTATAAGACTGCAGGGAGCACATCACTTTTCCTTCCAAGTTTGGAAGTGATTCTCTGTTTTGCTGGGAAATTGGTAGCCCTTTCAATCTAGAAACTCATGTCCTTCAATTTTGAGATATTTCAATTGCCTTAGTGTGTATATGTAAAAACAAATTAGAAGATCACCAAAGAGAAGACACCATTTTAATAGCAAAATAGCCCAAACTTAACATGAAATATCCAAAATCTCTATGAGTAAAACTATAAAACAATCCTGAATGAACCAAATGCATATTTGAACAAGTGGAGGGACATCCTATGTCCTTGGCTAGGAAGACGCAATCTCAAAAATAAGTTGATCCTCCTTATATTAATTTAAAAATTTAATGTGAACTCAATAAAATGTCATCAGTTTTTTTTTTTTCCTGGAGTTAAGCATACTAATTACAAAGTTCATTTGGAAGAAGAAAACATGCACGAAAAGTCAGGAAATCACTGAAAAATAGGACCTTTGGGGTGAGGTTAGGGACATAGCCCCTACAAGATATTAAAATATGTTTTAAAGTCTCTGCAACTGAAACAGTGTGGTATTACCACATGAATAGCAAGTTGACCAATAGAATAGACTAGATAGTCCAGAAATAGATCTAATAGGAAATGGAAATTGAGTATAAGTTAGAAGGGGCAGCTCAAATCAGTGGGTAAAAGTAAAAACGTAGTATTGTGGTAAATGGACTGTCATCTGAAAAATGATTCAATGGATTCATTCCTTGCACTGCACACCAGTACAAATTCCAAATGGATTGAAGATTTAAATTTTAAAAATTAATCTATATGAGTATTGGAAATATGGGTGAATTCCTCTATAATCAGGGAATGGGTAAATATCAAAAGCAAAGTTAAAAACACAAGGGACAAAGGGAAAGAAAAATATTTGCAACTTACAACACAATGTCTCAGTTCTAATATGTAAAGACCTTTCAACAACAGGGATGAAAAAGATCAACATCGCTACAACATCGCTAGCGCTCCTTACATTGCTGATGGGAATGGAAAATGATATTACCCCTACGAAAAGGAATATGGCAATATCCAGCAAAATTACATATACATTGCCCTCTGACCCATGTATTCTACATTTGGAATCTATCCCCCAAATAATCTTGAAAAATGTGAAAAGATGCACGCATAAGGGGACTTCCCTGGCGCTCCAGTGGTTAAGACTCTACACTTCCATTGCAGGGAGCACAGGTTTGATCACTGGTCAGGGAAATAAGATCCCACATGCCCGCAGCGTGGCCAAAAAGAAAGAAAGAAAAAAAAGATGCATGCATAAGACAACATAATTCTTTACAACATAATTTGTAATAGCAAAAGACTGGAAATGTCTGAGATTGGCTGTATAAACTATAGTATAACCAAGCCACACAACGGTGTACCACGTAACTGTAAGAATGAGAAACAGCTCCATATACAGTTAGGGAGTGATCTCTGGAATATATTGAGTGGGAAAAGCAAGGTGGAAAAATTGTAGTTAATACGCTACGATTTATCTGTAAGACGTGGGGAGATTAAATATGTATGCCTATATATTACAAAACAGAAGGGTAAATCAACATCACTTTTAGAAAGGTTTACCTGTGGGGAAGGGGAGAACAAGAAGGGTAGAAGATGGACTTCTCTGCATATACCTTATTTTGCAGATATGCTCTCAGAAGAATGTAAATATTTTGCATTATTATAAAACAAAATACAATTTAAGCAGCAATTCCTAAAAAAGCACAGTAAAAGAAAAAAAAATCTAACTGTATACTGAGTCAGCAAAACTACATCAAGAGGAATCATTTCACATGACTTTAGAACACACCGACTTGACTTTACATTCTAATGAGAGGTTCTCAAGGCATAAAACAGTCCCCCCAAAGTCTTGAACTGTTTTTAGTCAACAAAATATTGATGGCGTTGTTAGTATGAACATCCTTCTGAGGCTATTGTGTACATTGTGGGATAAAGCAAATGAATAAGTAAGTTGCTGCTGGTGGACTCAGTTGGGTGAACAGAAGCAGTTGGGTTTTTTTAGCTCTCAGCAGCTCCACAGCTAGCCTGCAGGACGGTCTGAGCTGACATCTGCAGCAGAATCTTCATGATTCCAGAGATTTCTTCCTGCCTGTAGCAGGATCAGTAGCTCTTGGCAGCCCAGTGTTTTTCTGGGTGACTTTGGACTATATTCTTGGAAGAATAGACTAGAGTCTATTTCTTCCCCTTTCTAAACAATTCTATAACCATTTCTGTTTAAACTAGCCAGGGAGGATTACGTTCATTACATCTAAACCATGGCCTATTCAGAGGTGTTTGATTTTTGCCAAATAAAATTGTTATGTGGAATCTCAACATAAAAATGGGTAAGAGCAGCGCTACTCCTGTTGGAAGTACTGATATTTGGAAGGAACGGGAGGTGGGGAGAGGGCTGGGACCAGGCACACATGCGCCCACTGCCCGGGATGGTCGCTAAGGCACCTCTGAAGAGACCTGGGACTCCTGAAACCCAATTTGAAAGTCGATTTTAACATGCCCACCATGAATGATTAAACTTGCACATCGAGTTGTAGCAATTGTTTAAATGGGGTATCACGTTCCCCGGATGGTATGTGCAACCACAAGGTAGGCTGCAAAGAGATGAAAGCAGGTTTTCACAAGCCTCTCACAGAAAAGTAGGCATTGGTCTCAGCACTCCCAGGCTGGACTCTGCGATCGCTATCAGTGGGGCCTGCAGGTGGGGCTAAAGCACTCAGTGTCCTGCCCACAGTGCACACAGCCCGTTTCCTGTTAGAGTCATGGCCTGGCCACGACTTCTTGGCTCCTGACCCCGTTTCTCAGAGTAGCTTCTGCTCAGAAAGATGGCTTCCCCCAAACCCCGGCTCTCCTCCCTCAGAGGTGTACTCGTGCCCGGTTGATGAGCTATTTCCTCTGAGTATTTAAAGCTATGATTCAACTCGGTTTTGCCCGTGTCCCCGGTTCAGACAAGCATGTTGATGGCTGCAAGGAGGTGCACCCACTCTGAGCCTTGCTGACACTCCTCCGCAGCCAGCTGGTCAACCACTCAGCATCAACTAGGATGAGCTCCTAGTACCTCTCAGGGCTCTTAACTCCCCCTACCTCAGCAGATGCCACAGTCACGTGTACACTTCCATCCTGTGGAGGATTTGAGTGCTATTCTCCCTCCATCCTTACCCTAGTAGCCTAGAAGAGCCCTCGTACTCTTTTAACCTCCTGAGAGCCAGTCCTAAGCAGCCCTGCTTCCTCTCTGCAAGACTGTTCTAGACCCTCCTAGTACAAGGTGCCTCCCCAGGAAAGTGCCTACAGCCTCCCACAACTTACCTCGTCTCCCTGCAACAGGCAATTCCAGACAGGAGACGGCACCCCTCTCTGCCCCAGCCTGGTCAAACTAGCTATTTGCATACCCAGGTCAAGTCCCTGGACTGACCGTGTCTCAGGTTCCTGGGTTTAGAATATGTGGGTAATAAGGTCTCTCTCTGCTTTACGAGAGTATAACTCGAATTTAATAAATGTTTCCAGCATATAATAGACATACATGGGTTGTTTCTTTATACATCTTAGACAGCTGGTTGGTTATTCACTGATTCTCTGAAATGGACTCCACAGGGTAAGGACATTTGAAGTCATAGAAGAGAATGACATTATTCTGTCAATAAAAGTTAGGTACTGGTCCTGATTGGAAATGCTTGGCATTTAAATTTTTAAATATGCACATGAGTTAACCGGCACGTGAAGACCTAATATTTGTGCTGGATATTGGGTGGCCTTGTGAGAGGGAATGGAATTCTTCTTTTGCTCCTGGATGTATTTTAAAGAAAGTAGGTACAAAGTAATTTGACATAAGAAAAGATAGACCTAAGCATTCATTTTGAATGACCCATATCTCATTTTAAAAGGTGGGAATCTATGTTGAGACTGAGGGATTGAAATTTTTTTTTTTTTTTTTTTTTTTTGCGGTACGCAGGCCTCTCACCGCTGTGGCCTCTCGCTTTGCGGAGCACAGGCTCCAGACGCGCAGGCCCAGCGGCCATGGCTCGTGGGCCCAGCCACTCCGCAGCATGTGGGATCTTCCCGGACTGGGGCACGAACCCGTGTCCCCTGCATCGGCAGGCAGACTCCCAACCACTGTGCCACCAGGGAAGCCCCTGAAATTTTAAACTAAGTGAAAAAGATGTCGAGATTTTTCAAAAATAAAGGCCCGAGACCAACCGTTCATTAATGTATTTTAAAGCATATATTTACTGTATACATTTAACACATTTAATACAAAATACATTTAATGTATTTAAATCATACATAATAAAAAAGAAAAGCAGATCATTCTATTAGAGACTACGATGATAGCAATAAAATTTCTCACTACCATATATTTTCACATATAAATCTTCTTAGTAATTAAATTCCTTTACTTTTTTTAGCCGTCCAACTAGCACGCAAAATTTTAAGTGCTACGAAAATTAGACCACTTTCTTATACTGAAAATCTGATGAAAATCTCATTTTTCTTTGATTTTCAGTAGTATCTACCACAGCTGTTTTATTATTTAAGTTGTCTGATTTTATTTTTTTTTTATTTTATATTGGAGTGTAGTTCATTTACAATGTTGTGTTAGTTTCAGGTGTACAGCAAAGTGATTCACCTGATCCATGCTTTTTTTAGACCCTTTTCCCATACAGGTTATTACAGAACATTCAGTAGAGTTCCCTGTGCTATACGGTAGGTCCTTGTTGATTATCTACTTTATATATAGTAGTACCACAGCTGTTTTAAACAGTCTCTGCTTTAAATTTTTCTGGAACATTCATGCCGCACCCATATCTTCTAACCAGCCTTCCAAACTTACCCAGCCCTTTCCTTTCTCTGTAAGGCTGCTATTTACCACTCACTCAGTGATTTTCATGAACAGACCTCTGAGGCCGTCAAGAAGGCCCAGTACTAAGGAGACAGATATATGTCTTCCAATGTGAAAAGTTGCAGACGTCCAATGCAGATATGCTGATGTGCTGCTCCTCTATGCTTCCCTGTAAGAATGAATCGCCTCAAGTCAAAACTGCCTTCCTTTCCAGATCTTGTTCTCTTTCCACCGCTAAATAACTGACCTAGGTGATAACTAATAAGAATAACAAACGTAGCAATACCAACACTTATTGAGTGTTAAGTTTGTGTCAAGAACTGTTGTAAGAGCTTCATTTGTATTTATTCACTTAGTCCCCCTGTACAGTTCTTATAAATTCTAATGTTACAGATGAGGAGACCGCATCACAGATGAGTGAGAAGAGTTTCCGGAGATCACACAGGTTTGAGCTCAAGTGTCTTGGCTGCCATGCTGCCTCCACCCAAAGGGCATTTAAAATCTGTCGTCTTTTAAAAATCAAGCAAGTAACCATCCTTTTTTGGCTGTTGAATAACTCATCTGATCTGGCACCCATCCTGTGTCTAAACCTTTATGCAGAATCAACAAATGTTTTAGACCATTTTTTGGAAAGACCCAGAAAATTATTTGAATTAAAACTTGTGTCTGGCATGAAAGATTAAAAAGTTGTTTCGAGTTCCTTTTAAGAAGTTCCCACAAATAGGTCCAATTAAGCAAGCCCTCCGCAGCATCTTAGTGGAGTTTCAAGAACTGTAGGCCTGCAGCTGTAGCCAGGATACATTAATGCACGTGCTCTGAGGCTGAGGCCCTGTTACAGCAGCTCACTCCTCGCTCCCCGCTCTGCTCGCAGCCCTGTCGGTTCTCCCAGACCCCTGCCCTGCACCCCGCATCCCAGGCACTGTCACAGGTGTTTAGAGGTAGGGAGCTATTGTGGGTTCGTGAAGGCACCATTCCAGTTCCTGTGTCACCTACTGGCTCATAGAGAAATGCCACTTTGTGAACTTAAAATCCTTCAGTTCAATTGTTAGCATTAAAAATCTCTTAAAGACGTGCCCTTATTTTAAGGCATTAGTTATTCTCCACCGTGTGCAGTCTCACAGTTGCTGAATGGGATTGAGCAGAGTGCCTGCATCCAGTTATGGAAGAGGAAGGAACAGGAGACCCATTTCTGTTGAATTCCAGGGTCTTCTGAGAGCCCACGACTATAGCTCAATGTTTATTTAGTCTTATCCCCGGCAACCTAATGACAAGTTTCATCTTCAGACTGTGACTAGGACATTCACAGAGTAGAGTTAAATATTTGAATAATGCCCTTCATTATCAACAGGCTCATACACTCAGTTCCCAGAGTGTCAAGAGTTCTTTCTTCTGCTCAGCTTTTCTGAAGATCAGGGCTGCGAGAAAACAGGCAAGACTTCTGCTTCGTCTCTATATGGTTTGACTGCTTTTGCGGGCATCAGATAAAGAAGATTCTTCCAGAACCTTGAGTTATAAGACAGAGATTTATCGGCCTGCCACTTCAGAACTCTGTGGGATTTCAAAAGCTTCAGTGATTGAGGCAAGAATGTGAAGTCACCGACTGGTGTAAATTCAATTAAGATGATTTTAATTTTCCTTTCCACTAGTGCTTCATGGAGTCCACTTTCAAGTTCATACCTGACTTCATTAGACATATAACTTTTACTCAGGACAATTATCAGTCTTCGGCTTTTCTCTATCAATGAATGGATTTCATCAACAACAGCTGAAAATACGAGAAGTGGCAGATTAAGAAAACGGAAAGGGTGGGCATGAGATTAAAATCATTTTCATAGGGCTTCCCTGGTGGCGCAGTGGTTGAGAGTCCACCTGCCGATGCAGGGGATACGGGTTCGTGCCCCGGTCCGGGAAGATCCCACATGCCGCGGAGCGGCTGGGCCCGTGAGCCATGGCCGCTGAGCCTGCGCGTCCGGAGCCTGTGCTCCGCAACGGGAGGGGCCACAACAGTGAGAGGCCCGCGTACCGCAAAAAAAAGAAAAAAAAAAATCATTTTGCACAGTCCTATTTTGTATTAACTCAAATTCACTAGTAAGTTTTTCTTTGAGATAAACCATTAATTCTCAACTTTATATGCCTATTAAAAAAGCAATCGTCTACACAATGATATAAGGAATACCTACTTGGCACTTTGTGCCATACCTTCTTCTAAATATTTTATGTATATTAACTCATTTAATCATCATAATGACCCTATGAAGAAAGTATTGTGATCACCCCCATTTTACAGATGAAGAAGCCAAAGCAGAGTGGTTCAGTAACTTGCCCAGAGTCACGTGGCTAGTAAATGGCAGAACCAGAATCTGAACCCAAGTGGTCTGGTTCTGGAGTGTATGTTCCTAAACATTCCACTATCTTGCCTCTTTACATGGATGGTGGAACATGGTAAAATTTGAATTAAAAATTTTTTTTACAAAATCCTGCCATTATTCTAGACCACAGGTCGATAAATTTTTTCCTGTAAAGGGGCCAGGTGGTAAATATTTTAGCCTTTGTGGGTCATCCAGTCTTTGTCACAGCTACTCAACTCTGCTGTTGTAACTCAAAAGCAGCCACAGACCACACATGAACATAAGTGTAGAGATGTTTCAATAAGAGTGGCAGGCAGGACCTGACCTGTGGGTGGAAGACTGCCAACCTCTGTTCTAGACCTCTAGCCCTCCTCAGATAGAGTTCTTAGCCAAAACTAAGCGTATCGAATATACATTCTTTATTTTTATTTAAAAACTAAGAAGAAATCTGTTTTTAAAATGACTCCTAGAAAAATAATGGAAATATGGGGTTGGCCCAAAAGTTCTTTTGGCTTTTTCTGTAACATCTTATGGAGAAACCCAAATGAACTTTTGGGCCAACCCCAATATAATAAAATTGATGTAATCGATGTAAAGTCAAGCAGAAATACTTTGTACGTGACAGAATGTCTTCTTAGATACAAAGAGTGACGCACAAAAATATCACAGTGTTGAATGCATCTGACAATTTGGCATATTATTCCTTTTGAGAAGTTATCTATTACTAAAAAGTATTCTCTATTTCTGATTTGTAATATTTTCCCTTCTTAATTTGTAACCCAGGAGGGAAAAAACAAAAAAACACAACTGTTTCTTGTTTCCTACTCTGTCCTAAATGCCCAGCTTAGAATTTGGCACAAGGATGGTGCTCAGTAAATGTTGGATGAGTGAATGAGTGATGGTAACTATGAAGACGTTTGTATTGCATCATCTGTGATGCGTCAGCATCCAACATAATTTGACACCAGATTCCAAATCTCTGGAAGACTTCAAAGCTCTGGAGGACTTTCAGAGAAAACATGGAAATGTTACTAAATTTCTTTGATTTTGACTATAATATACTTCAATATATGTGTTATAGCCATTTGTATTCACATATTAATTAAAAAATAAAATTTCACAACTAAATTATTCTAGGAACCACCAATCTCCTTTTATCCATCCTTTGCCATCAGTCCTAATTTCTACTTCAATTTTCTCACCAATGTTAACGCGATAAAGAAGAAACATTTTCTGATAAGACTTAACCTGCTTTATAGTCCAAAGGATCACATATTAAATTGAGAACTGATTCTGCTGTACAAAATATCATCAAAAGAGGTATTCTTACTGTGGGGTATTTCTAGATAAATGCCTCATAATGATTCTGGACCTGCTTCTGAGAATGGAATGCCCACTTCCTTTCTCCAAAGACTCAGAGAACTGTGAAGCCAAGTGAAGAGACCAGGTCCCGAAGAGGCCATTTTTGGAAACAGTGCAATCTTCTCACTACCGCTTGTATTGATTTAGCTGGTTATTTCTGGTTTAGAGGACTACTTCATTTGTTTGTTTTTAAGCAAGCAGAATAGCCTTCTGTAAGGCTAAGCTCTTCATCTTCTAAAAGCAAAGATGAAGTTAAAGATGAAAACTCCACTAGTTTTCTATCTGATATTTCCTTTCTTACCTCTTCCAGGCACCACATCCCGTTCAAATATGCATAACTTATACCCAAAATGCTTCTCCAACACCCCGGGCAAAATCTCCACAGCAAAGGTGTGCTCCTCTCCGTTCTCGGGCCGACATTCTTTTAGGTAAGACACAAAGGCATCGTACGTTTTCCCATCTAGGAGATAAGGTTGACTCTTTTAATTAGTGTGAAAATAAGCGTTTATTTAAGTACAAATTTGAGCGAAAGTTCTGAAAAATGGGAACAGAATCATTAAAAAAGAAGAGTTAAATATAGCATCCTCACCTCTAGATGCATCGAACACTGTGCGTTAAATATGTGCAGTTCTTTGTATACTGATCGTACCTCAATGAAGCTCTTAAATAAAAGTAATATATTTTTCATAGAAAACAAATAATTCTCTAAATGACAAATTTAGCTCAAAGGAAAGTGAATTAACTTATTTTTTTTTTTTTTTTTTTTTTTTTTTTTGGTACGCGGGCCTCTCACTGCCGTGGCCTCTCCCGTCGCGGAGCACAGGCTCCGGACGCGCAGGCTCAGCGGCCGTGGCTCACGGGCCCAGCCGCTCCGCGGCATGTGGGATCCTCCCGGACCGGGGCACGAACCCGCGTCCCCTGCATCGGCAGGCGGACTCTCAACCACTGCGCCACCAGGGAAGCCCCCATTATTTTTATATTAGTAAATTAGAAGTTGTAAATGTGAATAATGAATCTATAAAAAGGAAAAATATGAAAATTATTTTATGACTTTGAGGGGTTCAAGACTTCATGGGAGAGGTAACTGTAGCTATGATGGAAACAGCAAGAGAACTAGAATTAGAAGTGGAGCCTGAAGATGTGACTTAATTGCATGATGAAACTTTCAACGGATGAGCAAAGAAAATGTTTTCCTGAGATGGAATCTACTCCTGGTGAAGATACTGTGAAGAGTGTTGACCTGACAACAAAGGACTCAGAATATGACATAAAGTTAGTTGATAAAGCAGCAGCAGGCTTTGAGAGGACTGACTCCAGTTTTGGAAGAAGGTCTACCATGGGAAAAATGCTATCAAACAGCAAACCATGCTACAGAGAAATCATTTGTGAAAGGAAGAGTTAATCAATGCAGCAAATTTCACTGTTGTCTTACTTTTAAAAATTCCCACAGCCACTCCCACCTTCAGAGGCCACCACCCTGATCAGTCAGCAGCCATCAACATCGAGGCCAGACCCTCGAAAAAAGACCCAACAAAAAGATTATGACTTCCTGAAGGTTCAAATAATGTCTAGCATTTTTAGCAACAAAGTATTTTTAAGTTATGGTATATACATTGCTTTTTAGGCATAATTCTATTTTACACTTGATACACGACCCTATGACGTAAACATATTTTTTATATGCGCTGGGAAACCAAAAAATTCGTGTTACTAACTTTATTGCGATATTAGCTTTATGCAGTGGTCTGAAACTGAACCCGCAGTATCTACAAGGTATGCCTGCACATTAAAAAGTCTTCCTCGTAGCACACCACTATCAAGAAAGTCAAAAGCACACCACTATCAACAACCTGGGAATAATATTTGCATTTTATATTATAGACAATAGGCTAACTCCCTAAAATGTAAATAGCCGCTAAAAATAAGCACGCAAAAAAAAAAAAAAGTCAACAACCCAGTAGAAGCATGGGCAAAGAATATGAATGGGTACTTTGAGAAAAAGGAAATACAAACGGGTCTTAAACACATGAGAAGTTGCTCGTACTTTTGCACAGTAAGCAAAATGCAAGTGAAAACTACACTGCGATAACCCCTCAGATTTTATCTATCAGATTGGAAAATATCCAAAAGGTTGTGGGTAAGGCTATGAGAAAAAAATGTACTCCTGTCCTCTGAAGGTGGTAGGCAGTAGAGAAATATGGAGCGCAAATTGGTAATATCAATCAAAATAACAACTATATCCACCTCTGCACTTCTAGTAATTCCACTTTAGGGAATTTTTCCTTCAGTAACAAAAGGTCTTAAGCAACCCAAATGTCCATCACACGGTGACTAAATAAACAATAATACTTCCACAGAAATAAAACACTGTGCAACCCTAAAAAATGAGAGATTTTATAAACTAATATGGAAGGGTATCCAAGGTATAGTACAGCCAAGTTCAGAATAGGGCACATAGCATGCCAAGATTTGTCTTTTAAACAGGAGTGAAATAAGGTTCTCTATTCATATTCTTTTGGATATACTATCAATGTGGGATGGGGTGGGAAACAGGCACGGGACAAGTATACATGTATAATTTCTAAGACTTCTGGTGTTTGAACTACGTATGTCGCACACACACACACACACACACACACACACGGAAACAAAAGCAAGTGCAATGGATTAGATTTATTTTTTAAAATTTGGTAGCTATTTTGAACCTTGAGGACTTCTAGTCACCTGCAAAAATAGAGAAACTGAGACAGTCACCAGATAGAAGCTGGAGTAGATGAAAAGTGGCAGATCTAGGGGACTGGAACTCAGGTCATTTGGTGTGCACTTCAAGGTTCTTACAAGTACATCACGCAGCCTCCTTTGCCAGGTTAAAATAACGAACCATAATACAATTCTTTTTTTTTTTTTTTTTTGGCCTTGCTGCGTGGCACATGGGATCTTTGTTCCCTGACCAGGGATTGAACCCGTGCCCCTGCACTGGAAGCACAAGAGTCTTAAGCACTGGACAGCCAGGGCATTCCCAATTCAATTCAATTTAAATGACCTTTATCGAGTGTGAACTTTGTAAAGGCACCAGATGGCGTGTGAGCAATGACATTCAGACACACAGTCCCTGGGCCTAACCATCTCACAGGGCATTTAGAAGGACACGACACACATGCATGAAACAATCAGAGAACAATTTTTGGCAACAGATAAGTAAGCACAAGAAAAAGTGGCCCAGACAACATTCATAACGGACGCTTCGTTCAGATCAATTTTTCTTATGGAAAACTTCTACCGCCAATATGTCTACAACATAATCAAGATGAGGTGAAGATTAACGTTTATTCATATAGCTTCTTAATAAAACTGTAAAATAAGAAATCCCAGCATGACGACATTCGTTACCTGTTAAGGTTTCATCTCTTCCCAAGAAATGTCTATAAAATAGAATCAAGTCAACTCTATAAATGGCACCCACGGTCACCAGGCACACAATGACCACTGAGATCAAAACAGCTACAATCATTCCTCTAGTGAAGATGTGGCCGGGGATGTCAACTGGGTCTTCTAGAAAGAAAAAGAAAATGGGAAAAACTAGAGAAATTTCCCCAGCATCTTTCGCCATCATTCTGTGGTGGTCAGCTTTTACCTTTAACACAAATCTACTTGTCTACCCAACACATTCCATTGAGTTACTCTGCAGTCCTGCCTTTAGTCTCCAGTGGTGACCTCTCTGCTCCATAAAAATGTGTACAAGGGTATTCAGAGACGTGAACTGAAAGCATTACGATGTAGTCTGTCCACACTTTTGGAAGTTGGATCTCTAGGATGATAAGACACTAGGATGAGATTCAGAGGGACCCACACTGAAACCTCAGCTAGCGGCTTGGGAACATATATGGAGGCGAAAAACCTTGAGAGAGCAAGCACTGAGGAGAGTCTGTGTGGGCTCCAGCCTGGCTCCACCATCTACTTTGTATCCTAGGGAAAGTCACTGATGCCCTAACTCTTAGAATTTCATCTGTACACATAATACAGCTATCAAGCTAGTAATATTTTCTCCTTCACTTACAGGGTTGCTGTTTTGAAGGAGGGTTAAACATTACACATAAGTAGTTGACACAGTGCCTGGCACTCAGCTCTGAGAATTTTTGTATATTTTTATATGAAAGTGTCCTTTGAGAAAAAGATTACGTTTCCTAGATTGATTCAGTTTATGCTCATTGTGGACAACATGAGATAACACAGAGGAGTATAAAGGATAGAATAATTATTTAATAACCATCCCACAGTGTGGCAACAGCCACCGCCAACAGGCTGGTACATTTCCTTCCAGGTTTCGTTTTTTCCCTGAAAACATTTACTTAGTTAGAACCATCTGGTGATCACTCTTTATTTCTTAACATTATATTAGGAGCATTTCTCCAGGTCTTTAAAATTATAATTCATACTATCTCAGTATTTAGCTCGACTGCAATTTTTCATAAATATACAGAATGCTGCAATGAACACAGGCATAAACCCTTATCTATGTTTCTGATTATTTTCCTAGAGTAGATTCTAATGGAGGTGGGGTTTCTAGGTCAAAAAGAGTAAGCATACATAAAACTCTGGCCATCGTGACACAATTTTCGGGATTATCTTTCCAGTAAAATTAATTATTAGGATGTAAGTAAGCAATCATCGTTGCTTAGTAAGTGAACTCTGAATAAAGCCAGCCCCTGGGGTTCCTGCATCTCTGAAAGGCTTACATATCTATGACTGTGCCGCACAGATACACACACTCTCACGTTGGCCCACACACTCCTCCAGGGATAATGGTGGAGTCAAAGACCCTATTCCCCACACAACATTTGTGAGCCCAGCAGAAGGAAAAAATGATCAGGGTAGAAACATCTTTGGCTGAGATAGCACAGCCATGCATTGATCTAGGACAGTTTACAGAACTACTTCTGAGCAGCTCCTGAGTCTGTGGCCCTCGGTTGGACTGTTTTGGTGGAGGATGCCCTCCATCAGGTGGGCACTGAAGAACTCTGAGTCCAGTGATCAGAGCCATCAACTAACTGTCCACTTGCCAAGTCCAGGGGCTATCCCAAGAGAGGGAAGCCTAAGTTAGTCTTTGTTGAACGAAAGACCACACCCAAGGGCCCCTGTGCCCAGGGCCCAGCTAAGGTAGGGTGGAGGCGGCAATTACTCCTGGACCACTGGCCTCATCCTACACCGAGCAGCAAACTTTCCTCCTGTTGTTCAGAGTGTGCTAGAGCTGCCCGGACCACCTCCCCTGTGACTCACCCACCAGCATCTCCAACACTGAGCTCTACCTACCTCCCTGCTCTGGGCCCCTGGTTGCTACACAGGATTGGAATATGTTTGAGAGCAAAAGAATACGCTTGAGGTTTTCATTCTCTGCTTGGAATCAGGGCACAGGGGATTACAGCAAGGGCTGAGCACCAGCTCTGCCACTGAACGCCTGTGACACAGGGCAAACCCTTCACCTCTCAGGAGCTTGGTTCCTGGTGTGTAAGATGAGGAAGTGATGAGCGACGACAGGTCTCTCAGCTGCTACATTCTAGGTTTCCACAAACTGCCAAAGATAAAATTTCTCACACCTTTTTTCAATAAGATGAAGCTTTTGGTGTCTATGCCTCCCTCGCTGGCTGCAGTGCAATTATATGAAGAGTTTAGATTGTTTTCCTTAACAGTCTCAATTCTCAGTATTTTTGAAGCAAGCCATTTGCCTTCTGAAGTCCTGTAAGAGAGGAAAATGGTTTAGCAATAGGCTTTGTGTCATTGCCAACACGTTACCCATGAAAGAGGAATTTGTATGTGCAAATACATCTGCACAAAGACACGGCTCTGTGGACTCCAGGGAATAGTCCCCTTCTGGTGGGTTCTCTTCAAGTCTGAGCCTCCTGCTCCCCGGGGGTCTCAGCCCTCCTGAGACCATCTGGGGACGGCGCTGTAAACTGCCTAAAATTAAAATGCCTGGGAGGTAACGATGCTCAGTTGAAAACACAAGGAAATATTCTCTCTCTCAATTACAGGCACGCTTCATTTTACTGAGCTTTGCTTTACTATGCTTCGCAGATACTGCACTTTTTACAAACTGAATGTGTGTGGCAACAGGGTATCAAGCAAGTCTTTTGGTGCCATTTTCCCAACAGCATTTGCTCACTTTATGTTTCTGTGTCACATTTTGGTAATTCTCAAACTTTCACATTTTTTCATTAATATTATATTTGTTAAGGGGATCTGTGATCAGTGATCTTTGATGTGACTATCATAATGGTTGGGCATTTATTTTAGCAATAAAGTATTTTTAATTAAGGTATGTACATCATCTTTTAAGATGCACTGCTATTGTAAACATAACTTCTATATGCACTGGGAAATCAAAACATTCACGTGACTTGCTTCATTGTGATATTTGCTTTACTGTGGTGGTCTGGAACTGAACCCTCAATATCTCCCAGGTGTGTCTGCGTCTTCCCCCGTTCCTCCTGTCCTGACTACTCAGCATTCCTCCCACTGTGAAGTCTCCACCAGCTGCGACAATGCCGCGGATCGCTAATACAGACGCAGATTCACATCAAGTTTGTCCTAGCAGTCCTAACGACCACTCTTCTTTTGTTCAGCATTTAAAATAAATTAAAACCACTATTCTCAGACACTCCCAAGCACATGAGAAATGCCAATTAAGCTGCTCAGTGAGTGTCAGAAAATGACCGGAGGCCACCAGGAGCGGCCAGCTCTCTTTCTCTACTAAAAGGACTCAAAAGCCACCCTGTCCCCGATGCAGGGTACATGCTCTTGGCATCTGCCTCCCGCTAGTGGCAGGCTCTGAAGGTGCAGTCGCTCACCCGCCAGGCCGCCCCCGCAGCTGGGATGTGGTACCCACTGTAGCCTCTAACTGTCTCAAATGCATCTTAGAAGAGAAGTCATAATTCTGTACAGAAGTCACCCACCCAGAAATATCAACCATCTAACATCAATGTAAAATCCACAAAGAAAGCCCCCAAAAAACCCACTGAGAAGCCAAAATAGATGACCTAAGTTCATGCATCCAGTATAAAGAAAGATTTAGCCTCGCTTAAGCCCTCAGTTTAGCTGAAGCTCCGTTTCTAATAAGCTTGGTCAATTGGTCTTCTCTGCCTCCAGAGATTAACAATGGATCATGAGAAGGAGGAAATGCAGGAATCTGGTGGGGAACAGACACTGAGGACAAGATAAAGTGGCAGGATAGCCACGCAATCCAGCTGTGCCAACACTCAATGAGCACTAATCACGCACCGGGTTCTGGGCGAGGGTATAAAAAAAACCTCACAAGTGCAGCTAAGGTGACAGACACCTTAGGACCACTACTCACTAGAACCTGAGTGTATAGTTACCTTAATAATGACAGTAATGACCCAAAGCCATTCAGAAACATTGTAATGGCCATAGGCTGAGCATGTTTTGTTTTAATAAGTATAACCGTTCCTTAACATAGGCTATTTAAACTAGACGGCATTTGGAAATTTTTGCACCAACTCTGCCTCCTAGATATTTATATCTAACCATTGCCCTGTGTGCATTCTCTAGCTGTTCTTAGTGTGTTTCTAGTTTCCATTAATGGACTCTGACAGGAGAGTGCGGCCATAATTCTGATCAGTGGCAATGGACCAACAACGATGTCACAGGGCAGGAGACCGGTCATTTAAATTAGTATTTTCTTGGGTCATCACTTGCATCTGACAATCTTTGGGGACCCTTCTGGACTCGAGAAAATTCCTCACTTCTCACCTTTAAGAAAGATAATCCCTGTAAGGAATGTTCTAAAAAGAAGCTCTGAACTATCTCTAAAGAGCAGGAAGCAGTGTCTGTGTCAGCATATCTCACGCCCAGCAAAGAAATCCACCCACCCCACTCCCCCTGCCACACACACAAAGCTGTCTGCAGAGGGCTCTTTCTCGCTTTGTGATTTCTGGTAATTCTCAAGTATCTTATAATGAATTATTTTCAACAATCAGAACAAAGAAAGCTGTGTGTATAAGCCAAGTACAGGGCATAGATCTGGACAGGTAGCCACAGATGGATGGCCTGCCTGTGTCCAGGGCTGCCCCCAGGGTCCTCAGGGAAAGGTACTGATGACGTGCTTTGTCACCTATGGATACCCATCAGGCCCCACGGTGACACGTGGGCAACACAACTAGGCACGCCTACTGCACACAAGGGGCCCGGCATAACTTGTACATGTCCCAGGCTCCTGACCTGGTCTTTTCTCTGGTACACTAGTAAAAACAAAGCATTTAACACAATTTTCAAAATTCAAATGACAGTGGCCTAGGTAATCGCTCTTTTATAAGATGCTTAGGTAAAGTCCCCACCCCCATCAGATCCTGACTGACCAAAAGCTACTTCTGTAAGGCGATGCTAAAAAGCCTCATTGACCTTCTTTTTCTTTTCTTTTTTTTTTTTTTGCAGTACGCGGGCCTCTCACTGTTGTGGCCTCTCCCATTGCGGAGCACAGGCTCCGGATGCACAGGCTCAGCGGCCACGGCTCACGGGCCCAGCCGCTGCGCGGCATGTGGGATCTTCCCGGACCAGGGCACGAACCCGTGTCCCCTGCATCGGCAGGCGGACTCTCAACCACTGCGTCACCAGGGAAGCCCTGACCTTCTTTTTCTAATTTAGGTCTCAGCAATAAATTTCTGCATAATGCGTCAGCCTAGAGTATGCAAATTATAAAATATGTAAGTTATAAGTTAAACTCATCTCAAGCATCCTGTCAGCCATTCAGGAGTCTGGTGTTTTTATCTCATATATATATGATACTATATGATTTTTGTATATCATGATATGTATTATATATATCACATATTCATACCTAATTCTTGTCCCTTCCTCTTCGTGTACATTAGGATCCTTTCCATTTTTTTTCCAGATGTTCCAGTAAATCACATCCTTTTCATTCAGCAAGGCAGAGCAGTTGAGCTGTACGTCTTTTCCTAGGTAAAAGTTGACAACCGATGTTCAGATTTTAGAAACTCAGGTTTCTCAAAGGTTGAAATTAATACAGCCAATGTATATTAACCTAATATACAATGATAATATAGAGCAGCATCTAAGGAAAAAATGCCTTGTTCTGCAATTAAAAAAAATTATAAATCAGAGAAATTAGGTTGCAACTACAAGTCATCACCAAACTATGAACTGGCTTCTCTTCAAATGTTTATGTCTAAATCAATTATTAAAACTTAGGATGGCCAGTGGACTTTCTTTTCAACCTATAGTCTAATAGGTAGTGTCAGGCCTACATACCCACTGCAACTTCTGGAAAAACTAAATGGATACAAAACAACAAAAAAAATTAAATTAGCTAAAAATTAAAGACATCAAAGTGCAGGCAAAACAAAGAGAAACAGATGAACTGAAACTACAGTCAGGAATAAAGTCCTTCCAGGGTGAGCTGAGATAGCCACCATTTTATTCCTTAAAGGAATTTGCTTTGGTTTGTACAAAATAGAGGGAATCTCATGGGGAAAAGAGAGTCCAGTGGAGATGCTGACAGCCACATGGGCTCACAGGATTATTGCTAAGGGCTTGGGCAGCATAGGAGGCTGGAAAGGCCTAATGATTTCTCGTGCAGTCTCATGGTATTAGCAGAGTAAGTTCCACTGGAGGACAACACACACGTGACTGGAGTCACCCCCCAGCCATAAGAGGTGAAAAGCAGGTTAAATCCAACAAACCTGCATCCTAGCTACTGCTCAGCTCAATTCCTGACTGGACTGAGATGATCAAACCCTCACATTATCTGCCTAACAGAGAAAAGGCAAACACTCTTAGGGAAAAGTAATACAAACTTCATTCACCTTAGTTGTTTTACATACAGAAATATCAACAACAACAAACAACAACAACAAAGAGAGACATACAAAGGGCAAAAAAAGGGGACAATAATCAATAGAAAAAATAGGTAATAGAAGTTGACCCAAAGATGATCCAAGTGCCTGACTTGGCAGATAAAGAGTATGAAATAACTAATATAAATAGGTTAAAGAAAACAGAGGAAAAGATGGACAGGTAGATGAAAAGATGGATGTTTTCAACAAAGAAGAGTAACCTATTCTAAAAGAATCAAATGAGCAATTGATAACTGAAAAAAACATGAATTTAAGAACTCAACGGTTTTAACAGAGTCTGAGCATAAAAGAAGTCAGGATTGCTAAGGCTGAATACAGGCCAAGATCAAAACTAAAGTACAGAAGGGAAAAAAATAAAAATAACAGAACAAGAGCATAATACATGGAATTGGAGGCCCAGAAGGAGAGGAGAGAAGAAAGGGGCAGAAGAAATACTCAGACATAACGGCAGAGGATTTCTCCCAAATTAATTAAATACAACCTTTGCAGACTCAAGAAGCTCAGAGGAACCCAAAGCAGGATAAATGCAAAGAACACCACACCCGGATGCGTCAAAATGAAAGAGAAAGAGAAAATTCTGAAAGCAGCCAGAAGAAGAAGACACATCAAAGTACCAACAATGACACTAAAGGCCAGTCTTTCAGCAGAAACTATGGAAACCAGTGAACAACAGAAGGGCATCTTTAAAGTGCAGGAAAAAACTGCCAACCTAGAATTATTGAAATGATTGAAAAAAATCTTCAAAATTGGAGGTAAATAGAGATATTTTCAAGTAAATAATAGCCAAAAGGATTTATTGCCAGCATAACCACACTATAAGAAATACCATAGGAAATTTTTCACTCTCAAAGAAAATTTATCCCAGATGAAAGCAAGGACATACGTTAAGAAATGAACAGTGCAATAAAAGACAGACATTTGGGTAAATACAAAATAATTTTTGTGTTTCAAGGAATAATAATGCCAAATTATTGTGAGTTTTATAACATATGCAGGAGAGAAATACATAAATAGTAGCTTAAAGTGAGATAAGAGGATGAATGAAATGAACTGTTGTGAGGTTCTCACATGTCTGTGAAATTGTCAACGTACTAAGATGTGCATTTGCTTTATTGTAGTAAGAGGATGTATATTGTAATCTCTAGGAGAACTACTAATGAAGAATACAAAATGGCATAACTAAGAGGAAAACAAAACAGACTAAATAAAAAAAAATTAATCTGAAAGGAAAGGAGAATAAAAGGAAGAAGTAAGACATAGGACAACTGGTAAACAGCAACATGAGAGGTCTCAAACCGACTGTATTAGTAAGTCATTAAACGTAAATGTACTAAACACCATACAGAC
The DNA here is from genome assembly GCF_008692025.1 of Phocoena sinus. Taxonomy (NCBI): domain Eukaryota; kingdom Metazoa; phylum Chordata; class Mammalia; order Artiodactyla; family Phocoenidae; genus Phocoena; species Phocoena sinus. The sequence goes on along the minus strand of NC_045775.1, from coordinate 85,931,020 downwards.
TGGATTTCAACAAAGATCCAAATATATTCAGTTTACGTGAGACATATTTTGTGTATAAAGACAATGAAATGCTAAAAGTGAAAGGATGTGAAAAAAGATAAAACATGCCAGTCCCAAACAAAGGAAAACTGGTGTGTCTATCTAACACGAGAGAGAGTAGGGATTGGAAAAAGATAGTATGATAGATAAAGAGAGAAATTTTATAATGTTAAAGTGGCAATTCAAGAGGCATCAATTTGAATGTGCCCATAAGATAACCTCAACATACATAAAGCAAAAATAGACGGAACTAAAGGATATGTAGACAACTTGACCATCATAGCTGGAGATATTAACATCTCTCTTGGCAATTAGTAAGGATATTGATGATTTGAAGAGTACCATTAACCAACTTCACCTAATTGATATTTATAGAAGGACTAAACGAAAATCTGCAGAATACACATTTGTTTCAAATGCACTTAGAACATTCTGGTCCAAGTAAGTTACTGCAAATTTTAAGATTTAAATGATACAGTGTATACTCTTGGACCATAATGGAACTAAACTGGACATCAATAACAGAAAAATAACTAGAAAATCCTCCACATATTTGGAAATTAAGAAACATAAGTAACCCATAGATGAAAGAAATATCACAAGGAAAAATTTTTTAAATAGTTAAAACTTTGAACTGAATAGTTATGAAAATATGGCATATCAACATTGTTGGAAACAGCTAAACAGTGATTAGAGGGAAATTTAGAACTTAAAATACACATACTACAGGAGAGGAGAATTTAAATTAATTCTCTAACTCTCCATGTGTACAAAGGAAAAATGAGGTGCAAATTAAGCCTGAAATGAGAAGAAAAAATAATAAAGTTCAGAAATCAATAACACTAGAAACCAGGCAAGCCACAAACACAAATGGCAAAGTATCTGAGCTGCACTGGGCATATGTGGTCATTTATACATGACTGTGGCCATCTGTAGTCAAAGGGTGTGTGCTTTGGAAACAATCAACAGGATCAAATGACAATCAACAACAAACAAACAATGTAAGAAACTTGAATCCCAGCTCTGCCCCTTTCCTGGGGTTTAACTTCAGACAAATTACTTAACCTTTCTGAGCTTTGGTCATTTAATCCGAAGCTTAAATGGGAACAATACCCCTCAGAGTTGCTTTGAGGATTTACTACAATAACATATTTCAGTTACCTAATCCAATACTCAGTTTAGCATATGTGAATTTATTCTTTTCCTTCCTTCCTTTATCCTTTGAAAGAAATTACTCAACTGGACATATCGATTCATCAAGACCTGTCTAAACAAACCCTAAATGTAGAGTCAAGTCCATTGATTCAAAGTGAACCCATTAATCAAATATTCAAACCACACAATAAGTTTGAATCATTTCTCCAGAGTATTCTCATTGAGTTTGCATATTTAAAAATGATCATAGATACTATTAGAGAAAAGCCACATACAAAGTGACTAAAACCACAGGTCTGCAAACCACAGGCACTTCCATAATCTTTTGAACAGACTGTTAACTGTCATTATTACTAAAAAGGGCAACATTCAAACAATGACAAGGTTTTCCTGCTTTTTCAATATTCTTCAGTAAACATGGTATGTGTTATGAACACAATGTTGATCAATAAGGAACCAGATTTAGCCTTGGAAGACTATCATGACCCCCGTTCACAAATCCAAAATATACGTATGTCAAAATATACCTAATTCCACTTTAACATGCGTAAGCTTTGGTCCAAGAAGAGCTGGAATTATATTACTGTTGTCTGAAAGTGAAAAAAGAAAAGAAAAATGCATTAGTGTTACAAGGAGTTTTGCTAAGACAGACGTTTGTTGTAATACACTTATTATTCTGGGTAACCAAGATTCTAACAGTCATCATTATACATTTATTATTTAATGTATTTTCATCAAATAAGGGTTGCAGGGAATACTGGTCGTTGTTTCATTTTCCATCAACTCAAAGCTCACCTCACTGGAGAAAGCACACTGAATTTGGTCTCTCCTCAATTCCAGCCTCTGCCTTCTGTCACCTCAGATAAAAGCCAGAAGAAGATGCTCATCCAGGGAGACAATGAAACTTTTAGGACTTAGAAGATGCAAAGTCACTGGGATATGTCTTTCTGCTCTGCCTTTCCTCCTTCCATCTGCTCTCAACTCCTCAAGATAGATTTATTGGGTGCAAGGTCAAGACTCAGGAAGGGTAGGCAAGGCACTTACTCTCAGAAGCCTCCTGAGACCCTCCCCTGGCAGGACAGCGAGAGGAGTGCCCCTGGATGCCTCACTTGCCTCACCTTAGTCCCAGTCCTGCTGGGGTGTCCACCCCTGTAAACTCAGTTCTACTTCTGTTCCTTAGTGACCTCTGACCCAGACTGCAGGTACATAGATATGCTCTACCTCAGCCCCATTGAGTAACACTTAGGAAGGAAGCAATCCCCCAGCAACCTCCCACTGAGGACTACCCCACAACCTAGGATGCTAATAACTGCAGAACACGGACAGCCCTGTGGTCCCGCATTCACAAGGTATGTAGTCCAGTCCCTGCTGCTCCCATTATCAGCATCGGCAACTTTCTTCATGACCTGGACTCCCCCTTCTAAGTGCTTCCGGTGCTTCTGGGGCATTTACAAGTAATGTCCAGTGCCTCCCTCATGGGGGCTCCCAGGCGCCCAGCAGATGTGCTTGCTCACGAGGACTAAAGGGGACTCAGGTGCTCTCCTGCAGCACCCACGCCCTCCTAGGCTTTCCCAGGAAGCACATGCTACAGAGTGAAGAGCAAAGAAGGGAAAGGAGGAGTAATGTGGGCAAGGATACAGAAAGAAACTAGCGTAGCAAAACCTCAGGGTAAAGGACTTCCCTGGAGGTCCAGTGGTTAATGAGACTCCGTGCTTCCACTGCAGGGGGCACGGGTTCAATCCCTGGTCGGGGAAGTAAGATCCCGCAAGCTGTGCAGTGCAGCCAAAAATAAATAGATAAATAAAAATTTTAAATAAAATAGTTAAAATACGGTGATCTTCAACTATCTTTGTAATGAGCTGAGAGGTAGATCATAGATAATTAAAAACAAAACCCAAAAATCCCAGGGTAAGAATCTCTTCTGGGATTCAGACTCCAGGCAAGACTAGAATTCACGTCGGCAGCAAGAGCTGGAGGAGCCACAGCCAGACAAGGAGCTGACCCTCAGGTCTGAGCACAGAGGAACAGAGGTTGCTTCAAGCACACAGGGGCAGGAGGTGGTTTTGAGTACTGGAGAAAATTGCTACTGATTATTTTTCTCTTCATCGATCTCCTTTTCTCAGGAATTTGGTGGGAGTCCTGGGAAGAGGAGGTGTAAAGGACATCTTTATGAAAGGACATCTTTGAGAAAGGATGCCATCTACTAGAACTCAAAGCAGATCATGGAGAACCCAGAGCAGTACTGGGTTTGTAAAACTGGTGTAAAGTGAAGGGTACAATCCTACTGAAGGTCACAGAAGGAAGAGAACACTTCAGTGTGTGCCCCTGGCATGGCTAGTCTACTCTGAAGTTACTATCCCTGGATCAAAATGGCACAGAGACGGTCAGCTGCAGGAGGAGAGACATCAGCAGATCAGCCAGAGAGTGAGATGAAGACAAAAGGCAGAGGCCAGGTGGGTTGAGAGGCCTGTGATCCACAGCAGTGATGCTCCCCACGTGACAGTGCAGAGATCTACATCCGTGACCACAGGTGAGCACAGACAAGGTAGGCGCTCAGTCCCGCTGCCCTCAGCAGAGGCCACGATACCTCCTGATCATCAGCTTCAACTCTAAGCTCCACATTTTAAAAGAATGGTGGCAAACTTCACCAAATCCAAAGGAAAAGGGCCAGGATGGTGAAGAGTCCTGACTTCCTGTTGAATGAGGCACGACTGAAGAAACTGTTCCTATCTCAGTACAGAGCGACCTTGGAGGTATTGCGGGTTCTGTCCAGACCACCACAATAAAATGAATGTGACAATAAAGCGAGTCACACAACTCTTTTGGGTTCCCAGCACATATAAAAGTTATGTTTACACTGTACTACAGTCTATTAAGTGTGCAACAGCATTATGTCTAAAAAACAATGTACATATTTTAATTTAAAAATAATGCTGTTGGAAAAATGGCGCCCATACACTGGCTCAATGCTGGGTTTCCGCAAACCTTCAATTTGCAAAAAAAAAAAAAAAAATGCAGTATCTGCAAAACACAATAAAATGAGGTATGCCTGTAATTCACTCAACAGACATGTAATGAGCACATGTACAAAGGTCCAGCCGTAAGTACAGGAGAGACCAACATGAGGAATAGAACACAGGTTAATCCCTTCTTTCCAGGAGCTCTCATTCTAGTGACAGAAACAGACATATCATCTGATTCTGACAGCAACCAGAAATAAGAACAAGAGGCCGTGGGAGCACGGAGGAGGATGGACACTTAGCTGAGTCCTGAAAGACACAGGTGGCGTTCTCCAAGAAGACGAGGAAAACAAGATGGGTGGTTAAGACAGAAGAATAGCACGTGGGGCAGTGTGGGGACATGGGAGTGAGGAGACGGGAGACGGTAATACTAAGATGGTAATAACAGAGCTTTCCATGTCCCTGGCACCACTATCAAGGCTCTACAACCTCACTCACTCGGTCCTCAAGGCAACCCTGAGGGATGACTCAACTCTTTACTGTCCCATGTCACTAGTGAGGAACGAGAGGCAGAGAAAAACTCAGTCATTTAACTCAGCCAAGGTCACAAGCTCACAGGGTTCAATGAAAGGATCTGGCACAATTCCTAGTCTTGTGCACATGCTCTTTGGATAATGGATATTCTTCTTCTTTTTTTTTTTTTTTTTTTTTTTGCGGTACGCGGGCCTCTCACTGTTGTGGCCTCTCCCATTGCAGAGCACAGGCTCCGGACGCGCAGGCTCAGTGGCCATGGCTCACGGGCCCAGCCGCTCCGCGGCATGTGGGATCTTCCCGGACCGGGGCACGAACCCGTGTCCCCTGCATCAGCAGGCGGACTCTCAACCACTGCACCACCAGGGAAGCCCAATAATGGATGTTCTTACTGCTCCTTCCAAGAAGGAAGGAAAGAGGAGCTGATGGGCAGAAAGCAGAGATGGATGAAGGGAGGGAGTTGGCGGTGGAAGTGTCAAGGGACCAGAGATGTAGGATTTATACGATATTAAAGAAAGTCAAACTGAAGAATTTAAGGTAGATAAATAGAACTTATTGAGTTTAAGAATTTAGTTATGGGATACCCAGGTTATGGGGCGTGACAAGCAGGATAATGTCCCCCCACCAAAGGTGTTCACATCCTAACCCCCAGATGCTGAATATTATACCTTACATGGCAAAAGGGACTTTGCAATATGATTTAATGTAGGATTTTCGGATACAGAGGGTGTTCCGGATTAGCCAGGTATAATCACAAGCATGCTCATAAGCAGGAGGCAGAGGGTCAGAGTCAGAAAAGGAGATGATGAGATGAAGGAAGAGGTGAAAGAGATCTGAAGAGGCTGCGCTGTGGGCTCTGAGGATGGAGGACGTGGCGTGCACCAAGGATGCAAGGCGCCCCTAGAAGCTGCAGAAGGCAAGGAATCGATTCTCCTCCAGAACCTCCAGGAGGAATGCAATCCTACCAAAACCTTGATTTCAGCCCAGTGAACCCGGTTCAGATTTCTGTAAGCTAACACATTTGTGCAGTTTGAAGACAGGAAGTTTGTGGTACTTCGTCCATTCGCAATGCGTGGAGTACAGCTATATAAGTGGATGGCTGGAGAGAAGAGGGAAAACGCTGCTAAAGTCGACGAGCTCTGGTAACTGTGAACCCACAACGTTGTTGAATGAGTCATCCCAGGAGTTTACAGCTTCCTGGATGATGGGAAAGAACGTGAAGGGTGGGTAAGCCACCTGTCTTCAGACACTCGAAGGAGCTGTCATTTTCAGAAGGGACCAGACAATCTGTGGGGTTACTCAAGGCAAACACAAACAGTGAGTGGAAGCTACAAGAAGGAGTAATTGGATTCAATAAGAAAAAAAGACTTCTCTACAATCAATCATTAAAATCTGGACCCAGGGCTTCCCTGGTGGCGCAGTAGTTAAGAATCCGCCTGCCAATGCAGGGGACACGGGTTCAAGCCCCGGTCCAGGAAGATCCCACATGCTGTGGAGCAATTAAGCCCGTGCACCACAACTACTGAACCTGTGCTCTAGAGCCCGCGAGCCACAACTACTGAGCCTGCGTGCTGCAACTACTGAAGTCCGCGTGCCTAGAGCCCGTGCTCCGCAACAAGAGAAGCCACCACAATGAGAAGCCCGTGCACCGTGATGAAGAGTAGCCCTTGTTCGCCGCAACTAGAGAAAGCCCACGCACAGCAACGAAGACCCAACGTGGCTAAAAGTGAATTAATTAATTAATTTTTAAAAATCTGGACCCATCTGCTGTGTGGTTTGGTAATTTCCACAGTAGTTCCTGAATGATCTATTATTGGCTGAGTCATATGAAGGATATCTTCACTGGATAGGGTTTAATTAAATTACTTCCAGGGTCTCTGTCACCCTAAAATTCCAGGCTTCAGTTTTTCCATTATATATGGTCTGGGTTCATGATAAACCAGACTAGTAGCCATCATCCCAAAATATACAGCCCTTTTCTACAGCCACGCCTGTGCTCCTTATACGTTCTTATTCCAGCCCAACCCCAGCACGTCCTTCTGCCCGTCCATCACACGCAGCCTCTGAGAACCAGCTCAAACAGAGCCTCCGACATCTATTCTACCTCTGAACTCTCTCTGCGCCCTTAACACCTCACAGATGACTCCAATTTCATATTCTACGGTGCTTCTATGTGGCTTATCACCTCGATACTGAGCAGGGCCCTGTAGGGCTCCTGGGCACAAAAGCCTTTCTGTGTCCTCCGTTTCTGGATTACAGGACATAGGCTTCATTCAGCCTCCAGGACCTTCCCGGAGTTCCATTGACAGGTTCAAACAGATGCTAATCAGGGAAGGGAGGGGATGCAGAGACCAGGGAGGAGCAGTCAGGACACAACAGTGCAGCCTTGGGGCAGGGTCCTGGTTCCCCTCAAGGGATACACACAACCATATATTTCAGCTGTTTTGCAGATACTGAAACCCCCTCCAGGCGGGAGAAGTTAATGGTGATAAATGGAATATTTCCTGCCATATCAGTAAACAAAGGATGTCACAGTCATCAGCGACTGCAGCCCTCCAAAGGAGCTGGTGAGCCCTGAGGAAACTCAGGAAGGAAAGAATACCTACCATCCAGCAGCCATCAGACTGCAGCCACTCCTTAGGGTGCCCTAAGAAGAAACTCAGGGTGAGAAAACACAGGATACGGGCCCCAGATAGCTGAGGTGCACATCAAAGGAATGATGCCAGACAGCCCAGACTCTTGCATCTTCCCATACATAGAAAAGCGATAAATTCCTTAACTTGGGATATCTGGCTTTCTTTAATTAACAATAATCTTTTGACGTTCAGACTACCTGCCCTTTGTTGCAAAACTTCTATATAACCTGGGTCCCCCCCTCGCTTCCTCGGAGCAGTTCTCTCAGGGTCACTTGAGATGCTGCCTCCCAGGTTTGAAATCCTAAAAATTCCCACCGAATAAAACATAACTCTCAGCTTTTAGTTTGTGCATATTTTTATAACTCTCAGCTTCTAGGTTGTGCATATTTTTTAGGTCGACTACAGTAAGCACGTAGATCCCAGACCGGTTGGAACCAGAAGGTTGATGATGCTGACTCCCGATGACCTCACCACCAGCCAAACAGAGGAGTGTCCACGAGCTGACCACGCCCTGCTCCTTGAACGCTATAAGGCTCCTCACGACCCACTCCAGGGCAGGACACACAGTCTTGAGGGCATGAGCCCGCTGTGGTCCCCTTTGCCTGGCAAAGCAATAAAGCTGTTTTTTCCTACTTCACCCACAACTCTGTCTCAGAGATTTAATTCGGTGTCAGGGTACAGAGGCCGGGTTTGGCTTCAACCTTTCCTGACTATAATCAAATTCCTGAGAATCGTACATTATTCATTTTGTATTTCCATGCTTCCCTTACCTCCCAATACTCAGTACAGTTTATTGAATATAGACACCCATCAATAAGGATTTACTGAGTGCAAATGGATGCTTAATAACAAAAGATTCCACAATTTAGTCAAATACCAATTAAGAGAACTGACGCATCAGAGGTTCACCTATATAAACTTTCATTATTATCCCCCCCAAAATTTTCAGCATGGCAGGTGATGCCGAAATGATTTTCACTCTTATATTTGAACTAGTGATGTGGTCACGACTCTAACTAAGTTTGCCTCGGGCTTTCCGTACGGCTTTAGAAAAAAAGAAAATATTCCATTTTACTAAGATACATTTGTTTTTTTCCCGATTCTAAGATTTCTCTTACCTCCAACTATTGTTATATTGAAGGTTTTGGTGACGTTAAATAGTTTGCCATTACGAAGAAGGAAAAACATGCAGGTATAATATCCCTGATCTTTAAACTCTGCATTCTTCTTTAAAAATGGGTTTTGATTGTTCTCTATCTTTTCACAGTTCTGTTATTAAAAAAAGCAAGTTAAAATATTTTAAGTGAGAGTGGTATCATATGACAAGAATTTTAAAGTTAAAGATCTTTAGAGAAAGAGGGAAACAGAAGAAAAACTAGCAATTTCTGAGCAAATGTCTCAGTGATCTGGCACTGCCTCTACTGGAACAATGAAATAGAGTCCCATTCCTGGTATTATCATTATTATTAATACATGCTGGGAAATAGAGTATAGGGGGCACTGTAGCTGCTTTCCTCATTTTCCTTTAATCTCTCTCTTTACACACAAAGAGAGGGAAGAAGAGGAGAAAGGAAAAAAAAACACTACAACAAAAAATATCCCTGCTTGGATCAAAACTTTCCATGGGATTCTATTTCTTAATGCTTTTAGCTGAATTCCATGTATTCAGGACTACCCATCCTGGGGATGGGTAGCGGAGGTGGGAACAGAATTACTCAGAGAACCAGGTACCTAGCAGACTACCCATACCCATCGATGTCCTCCACCAGAAGACAGTGGACTGATTAGAAATGCATGAAAAATACTCCGATGTATAGGCACACACAAACATGTCTCTCTATCACAAATTTCTGTTATGTTGTAGGAATTAATAATAACAGAAAGGCCACCTTTTTCAATCCAGCCATCAGGTACCAGTAAATAGGTTCTGAAGCAATCTAAGAATGAGAGGGGAAAATGGAAACTAAATTGCTAACCTTCACTAGGCGACACTGTTCCTGTAAATACCAACCAAGGAGCAGCTACTGCCCACAGACTCCTCTCAAAGCTGCCAAAGCTGGTAGCAAGCGGAGATAGACCCAGAGGATGCTTAGAGTGGGCTTGGGAAGCACCCACATGTGTATCTCACATCAGTGAATTGTTTCTGCATATACCAAATTTTTATAAACCCCAACTTATTTTTTCTAAGGCATATTAAAATATCAATTCCAAGGCATATAAAAAGATCTTTATTTTTTTTCCAATCGTTTACTGATTTAGCTTCCTTGTTCCCCTCCCCTCGATTTTCTAGCTAAAAACATTCTCAATACGTCTATTTCTAAATTCAAATACCTGCATAGAGGGATTTCTTAAAACCCAGTACACTGATCCCCACACATTTATATATACTGTAAAAACATTTGTACATGTGACAGGAAATAGAGTGAAGTCAACTCAGGGCTGATACAGATATTTGGAAAACATTTCGGATAAGAGCTTCCCTTGAAAAATCACAAGTAAACAGTGTTCAAGCAAAAGCTACAAACAAACATTTCTAAGGAGTCATCATCGGTAGCTTGAACTTTCTCAAGGTCGTCTCTTCAGACCACCCTCTCTCACAGCTCTTCAAAGTGTCCATGACAGAGTGACACTTTTCAGGTTTGTTCCTCTATAGAAATAATATAATTTGTGTTGTGTGTGTGCAGGTATGTGTATGCATATTATGTATGTACGTGTGACTGCACATATACTTGTGTGTATACAATTTCCATAGGATTGTCTAAAGGAGCTCTTACAACTCAACAAGTAAAAGGTACGTCAACTGAAGAAAACAGTTCACAAGAGAAGTAATATTAAGAGGCAGTAAATACATAAAAATGTTTAACTTGTTATTAAGGAAAGAAATAGCGGAAAGATACTAAGAGTTACAGAAGTTTTGCACGTCAGATTTTTAAATGTTCTTAAAAGTATTCATTCCCATGTGGTAGTGATATGAGAAAAAGAGGGTTTTAAAGTGGTGTAGTTCCCTGGAGAGCAGCTTGATAATTTAAATCAAAAGCCATAAACATGCTCATAGCCTTTGATCCAGTTATTCTACTTTTAGGGATTTAGTTAAAGAATAAAATCATAATACACCTCCTGAGTTATGGGAATGATATTTATTTTAGCCTTATAAATAATAGTGAAAAGTAGGAAATTAACAAATGTCCAATAACAGGGGCTTTGATACAAGTATATACACATGGAATCCATGTTTGGGAAAATGTTTAAAGATGTGGAGAAATCATCACAATATAATTTTTAGTGGATAAAGGAAAACACCACTTTTTAAAAGTAGATGTTTACACGGAGAAAAACCCCACTCTCTGGCTGGTGGGATTATGAATGATCTCTATCTTCATCGTTCATTTTTTCCATCTTCCAATTTTGTAAATGCATATAGTCAGAACAAACATATACAACAGAATTTAAAATTTTAAGTATATGCAGCAGAAGAAAATGAACTAGCATTCCTAAAAATTAAAGTTTTTGAAAGAAAAGGAAAATTAAGGAAGGGAGAGGAAGCTGTTATCATTTATTGAATGCCTAACACGGGGCAGGAACCTTGACACTTGCGTTACATGTAGGAGCTCAGACAGGCCACCTGAGCTGTGTGGACTCACAGTTTGTATGTTACAAGACCAAAATGCTTCACAGCCATCAGACCCTCACTTTGGAATTTTGTCTTTTCTGTCAGGTTTTAAGTTAAAATATTTTAAAAGCGTTACCTTATACAATAACGTTCTGTTGACCAGTTTTTGGTAGTAACTATGTTCACAGGCTATCTGCAAAGATTTTTTAACTTCCACAGATTTACTCATTACTTGTTTCTCAGTAAAACAGCTGTGTTTAGGTCTTCTGATGACATTTAATTTCCAGTCATGAGTATCATTTCTAGGAAATAAAGGGTTAGACATATTTTATCATTAGTACAGAGACTTTGCAAATACCACCTTTTAGTAACCAATCCAGTGAAAAATTTCCCTTATTTTTGTATAAAGAGACTCATTCATTGATGCCCAAATCCTGCTCTGTCTCTTTTTGGTTCAGTGCAGCAAGAAATTTAATAACTGCCATGGGAGCGGGGGTAGGGGGCAGTAAATGAGAAAAACCTGAGATGTCCTAAACACACACACACACACACACACACACACACACTCACACACACACACACACACACACACACACACAAACCCACATCAGACCATATGTATTATGGATGTCAGGACAGAAATGTTTAAAACGTCAATGATCTTTAGAGATGGACAGGTTCAAAGATTCTTAACCCAGGATGGGAGAGTGGAGGTGGTTTCATGAGGACTATAATGCTTTCTGAAGGTCTGTATATATGCATTGCATTTTATATTTCTCAGGACACTCTGTTCCTATCCTCTTCTCTTACCGTTGGGTAAACCATGTCTGGAGTGGCTGCTCTCCACGTAGTTATATTAGCACTTTAAGTACCTTACTAAGGAAAAATTAGTTTGAATAGATGTCATTGCTGTTCCTTCTGGTTAGAAGTTAGGAATAGAGAGGAGGAAAAAACTTTAACAGCATTTTTGGAAACGATCTTTCTGTTAACTTTTTATTTGATACTGGAGTATAGTTGATTTCCAATGTTGTGTTAGTTTCAGGTGTACAGCAAAGTGATTCAGTTATACATATACATGTATCTATTTTTTTCAAATTCTTTTTGAATTTTTTGGGGGTTAGGTTGTTACATAATATTGAGCAGAGTGCCCTGTGCTATACAGTCGGTCATTGTCGGTTATCCATTTTAAATATAGTAGTGGAAATGATCTTTTAAAAAAGAAAATGTCTGCAATCTCATGTCTGCTTGAACTGAACGTTACATAGAGATCCATATACTAAATACTACACGAGGTTACGTTGTCCTGTGTGCCTGACACATCTGTACTCGCCCCCCAGAGGCTCTTTCAGCTCTCCTTTTGAGTCTACAATCAGATGGACAGAAAACTGGCACTCACAGAGTTCCAGGTATTGTACCACATGTGTGCACTGAGATGACTCTTTTCCTTACATTAGATGAGAAACCTAACCTTCAGGCAAGGTTAAATAACTCGCCCAAGGTAACACACCTGGTACACAGTCGGGCCAAGATGCAAATGCACATCAGTTTGGCCCTCAAGGCCAGGAGTGCTTGGTACAATACTATACTCTCACAAAACTTTGATCAGACAATGCGATTTTCGCTGTAGGATTAAAGTATCAGTCTCCAGAGACATTTGATTATTAGTAGAGGACTCCTGAAAAATTAAAGGAGGATTCCAGGAGTAGGGTCTGGTCATTGATGACTCCCACACAAAACTACAAAGACTCACTCACCCAAATGATGTACACACACATACATGCACACATACACACATGCATACACACACACACACACACACACACACACACACACCTCTGTGCAAAAACAGAATACTGTTCACCAGTTGCACTATATTTGAAAAAGTTTCTATCTTCAACCCTCCCAGGTGTTCAAAACCACCTTCTCCTGTGTAGGGTCCCATTTATTTTCAAAACCACTGTCAAGGCTGCTGCGCCCACCATCGCTTTAGTCTCGTGTTATTCATCAGCCTCCAACCGCTTCAAAGCTTATCACACAGCTCTCTGAGCCCGCCACCCTCCCTGTCCTATTCCTGGCCCCTCCATGCCTCTCTGACATCCTGCCTCCACCTGATAAGCCCACTTTCTCTTCCTACCCCAGGCTGCGTTCTGCACTTTTCACATCAGAAAGACAGTTAATACCCCCATCTGTCCCTGTCTCCAAGTGACATTCGTAGATGACTGACTCTCCCCATCAATTTGTCCTTGCTGCCTTGTCCAGAATAGTTTGTGCATTTAAATCACGTCTTTCTTCAATCATGATTAGGGAGATCTTCTTCTTCCTCTACCCCTATTGTGAGTATACATTTGACCTTAGTTTGAAAAGACCCAGTTGTGACCCACTTCTGGAATCATCCCTCTTAAAAGGTCACATAAAATTCATTGGTTAACAAGAGTTTCTGAACTTCTTTCTAACTCCTGGGAGTTCCCATATATAAAAACAAACCAAAATGACCCCTTTTTGTGCAAAACCACAGGAGTGCTATCAAGATTTCACTGTGGGGCTTCCCTGGTGGCGCAGTGGTTGAGAGTCCGCCTGCCGAGGCAGGGGACACGGGTTCGTGCCCCGGTCCACGAAGATCCCACATGCCGCGGAGCGGCTGGGTCCGTGAGTCATGGCCGCTGAGCCTGCGCATCCGGAGCCTGTGCTCCGCAACGGGAGAGGCCACAACAGTGGGAGGCCCGCGTATCGCAAAAAAAAAAATAATAATAATACACATATACATAAGTACAGACACAACATCACAAATGTACTGGATAAACACTATGCCATCAGTGTTCTCACTAACGGTTCATCACAGAGAAGTTTTCTTGTCCCAGTTACTCCTTCCCCATCTCACAAAATAAAGTATAAAGAGAACCAAGTTCAGTAATAATCATGGACACATTCAGTGGGTTGCCGTCATTTCACAGAATTTAGGATTCTTGACTACGAATACCCTGGAAGACTCTAGGGTTAGCCTGAGAAGGCTGTGCAAAGCCCTTTCGGTGTTCCCCTCTCTCACTGTCCCTGGCTATAAATTCGTCATTGGCTGACACACACGTCTTTCACCAGTACCGCCACCTGGCTCTCAACAAACCCCTGAAAACTGGACTAGGATGTGTCTACACCAATACCAACCCATCTCCCCAGCTTGACGTTACCACCCAGGAAGCTGACACTGCCCTCCTTCACTACCTGCTCATAACACTACAAAGCCCTCGCCATTTATTTCCTTTGACCGGCAGCTCTAGGCAACGGAAGCAGCTGAATTTAAAAATGAATTTCATTCAGTCCTCACTTCTCTTTGGCAAGGATCTCCTAAAAGTAAATCATACTAAGGTCATCTCCTTTCATTATGATTACTAAGAAGATAAACACAGGGCAGTATTTAATTTAATTTTTCAAGAATGAAGTATTTATTTCATGTTGTAGGAAGAGTAGGGAGAAGGAAATGGATGGAGTATCTGACCTTCCCAATGACTGTATATTTGATTTGCTGAACAAAGCCCAAGAGTGCTATGAAATACGCCAACACAAAGAGAAGGTATACTCACCCCATTCGGATAGAGTAAGATCCACTGTCATTCAAATGAACTGGCCAAAACTCCAAAACATAATCGAGCAAAATAATTCTGGGTGAACTACTCGAGCTCAGCTCAAGGGGTCCATGCGATGCATTTTTGTACCATTTTATGGTGGTTGTTTTATTCTCATACTCCGACGAAGATGAACAAAACTTCAGATAGAAAGGTTCCCCTTCAACTGCAGTAATGTGAAGACGCGAGGTACAAGTTTCTTCTAAAGATTAGCAAAGCAAAAGAAAAATATAAAAACAGAATGACAAAGGTAAATTTTTTCCCCTAATGCATTAGGTGAAGAAGCTGGGTTAGTAACATCCTGAAAAATCTCAACGTCTCACTTCTGTGGATTCTTTTATTTTAGGGTCAGTCTTTCCAACCCTAAAAAACAGGAGGTCAATCTTTCTAACACTAAGGCACTTTCAGAATATAAATGAAGACAGAAAAACCTTCCAACAGCTTCTCCCAAACAGGAAGATACCGGAACTTAACCTACCAAAGCTAGAAGATGCATAAGTTCACTGTAATCTTTTAAAAGAAATGTTACACATTACAACTTCCTCTTAGGGAAAGCCCCCAAAGTCACAGTGTTGCCACACCTACCCCAAAACATCCCTAGCTGAGGAATCTCCAAGGAAAATAAAAAGAGAAACCTAGAGACCACAGAGTTTTCCACTTGTATCGTCAGAAGTCTCACGGGTCTTGTTCTCAACCACTCTACCTAACCATTCCCCGGGCAGACGTGGGGATGGTTAAAGGTGCGCCTACATGTGTATAAATCCATTACCTCTCTAGGTTACCATGTGGATACTCAATACATGATGCATACAATTCATACTGATAATTAATTCATATTGACTCACTGCAAATCTGGGTATCTGTCACTTCCTCTTTCTGAGATCTCTCTCTCTCTCTCTCTCTCTCTCTCTCTCCTCTCTCTCTCTCCCTCTCTCTCTCTCTCTCTCTCTCTCTCTCTCTCTCTCTCTCTCTCTTCCTTCCCTCTTTCTCAAACTAACCCAGATACTCTGGCTTTAGAAATTTATCTGATCCTTTGTGCTGTACAGGGTCATCATTTCCCTCCTTCTTCACTTCCAGCAGTTCAAAGTCAGTGTGAATGGACCTTCCCTGTATCCTGTCTTCCGGCAGCAACCTTTGACTGTATTTTGAGGATGAGAACTCTTAAACTGAACAGAGCGATTCTCTGAGGCCACAGAGAACATGCTTTCTCTATAGTCAGGGTTTATTTCTCAAAGCAACTGTCTGGTTTTAACCACAAGGTTGTTAACCACAAGGTAGAGAGGAAGTGGCTCTAATGGCAAACACACTCTCTGAAAACATGGCTGTCAAACCTACCTGGAAGCACAACATTTAGTGAACATCAACCTCGCATCTGGTGGTTGTTATTAAATCTTTATCTCACAATGCAGGACTTCAGCTTAGAAGGTGTGACGCATGTGTAAATGTGGGTGTTAGTTTTAACTGACACCTAAAAGGATGGTAGGTCATTAACAGCTTGATTTATTTTCTAGTTTTAGAGATGTAATCTACATAGAACAAAGTGCAGAAATCATACATTCTGTGCTCTATTGCGTCTGGACTTTTTGTACATCATTATGTCTATGATGGGCAGTCATACTGCTGCATGTAATGGTGATGTGTTCTCTTTTTCATAGTTATGTAGTATCTAATCGTGGTAGTATTTGACAATTCATTTATCCATTCTATTGGTGTTGAACATTTGGGTGATTTCAAGGTTTTGGTCAATCATGAAAAAGCTTCTATGAGAGCTACCATATGATCCAGCAATCCCACTCCTGGGCATATATCTGGAGAAAACCATAAGTCGAAAAGGTACATGCACCCCAATGTTCACTGCAGCACTATTCACAATAGCCAGGACATGGAAGCAACCTGAATGCCCATCGATGGAGGAATGGATAAAGAAGATGTGGTACATATATACAGTGGAATATTACTCAGCCATAAAAAAGAACAAAATAATGCCATTTGCAGCGACATGGATGGGCCTAGAAATGGTCATACTGAGTGAAGTAAGTCAGAAACAGAAAGAAAAATATCAGATGATATAGCTTATATGTGGAATCTAAAAATATGGTACAAATGAACCTATTTTAAAAAATAGAGTCACAGGTGTAGAAAACAAACATGATTACCAAAGGGGAAAGGTCAGGGTGGGGAGGGATAAATTGGGAGACTGGGTTTGACATACAAACACTACTATATATAAAATAGATAACTAATAAGAACCTACTGTATAGCACAGGAAACTCTACTCAGTACTCTAATGACCTATATGGGAACAGAATCTAAAAATGAGTGGATATATGTATATGTATAACTGATTCACTTTGCTGTACAGCAGAAACTAACACAACACTGTAAATCAACTATACTCCAATAAAAATCAATGAAAAAAAAAAAGCTTCTATGAACCCCTGTGCCTGTGTTTGTACAGACATAGGCACTTATTCCTCTTTGGGGACAGTTATCACTTAAAGAAACCTAGCCTGGAATTCATACTCTCCAGGGTGCACGGTTGGCAGTTGAAAGTTCATATTCCCCAGGCAGCTAATGGCTTCAGAGATCTAATCTTACATTTAACATTGCAGGCTTTGTTGATTTGAAATGGCTTTTGATTGGAGAAATGAGTGGAGCTCAAAGTGTATGGATGGCCCAGAACACCCTCCCCATCTTACAAGAATGGAGCACCACGATCCAGTAGGGTCAAGAGACTAGAGCCTCTGCAATGATGTCTGGGTTTGGAATTGTCTTGAGTTTCGGCAATAATAGGATGTCATCCAACTTCAGCTAAATGAATCTGACACGTAAAATATTGTCAAGTCTGCCTAGAGAGACCCCTTCACAAAAGGTGCTCTTCAAATACCTCACAGGACATAGAGCTGGGACCTTAGCATCCTTACAGCAAAGGCTGCATGGCTGTTGGGAGCCTGCAGCATGTTTTCATAATAACCTGGGAGCAAGGTTATCAGCCTATGTCTATAGGGGCCTTTAGAGCAAGGGGCCTTTTCATGTGATGCACACTTTCCTACAGCTTGGTCTCTCACCTGTTCTGACAGGTCCTTCCATATCAGCAAGAAGAGGTCTGTCTCCTTCTTTTAACACCTGGGTAATGTCGCACGGTATGGATCTCAACGATACATAGATCCTCTTAAGTAAATATACCCAGATATTGGACCTGAATTATCTGAAAGTATCCATAACCAAACTGTAATCTCTTCATCAGTAATTCTCAAAGTAGGGGACATGCGCTCATGTCTTCCCTCCTCCAGATACTGGATCAAGGCAAATCAACAACTGTGCCCCTTCTTTCTTCTCCAAAGCCTTTGGAGAACCTTGTTAATCAATCACGGAACTCTTCTTCAGAGTACCTGCTGAGGTCTCAGAACCTTCTCAGCGAGAGTCTCCAAGCAGTGACTTCTAATAAATTAAAATCGGTACCTGACACCGGACACAAAGCCTACCTGTCTTCCTGGTCCGAGCAGACTTTCTAATGTATTCCTTCTAACTCTAATATTTTCTTTAAGATCTGTAAGGTATTCCCACTCACTTTCCTCACTACCTAGATAATGAGATGAATTTTTGCTTTCCTTTCGGGGAGGAAACAATGTGTTAAAACTTTGTAAAACTCAGTAACAAGGACGGCTGTGAACGCTTCAGTTTCAAATAATGTGAAACTAAGCAAATTTTTATCTCAGACAAATGTATTTCAGGATAAAAGTTTTCACTTCCTGCTCTCTCTACATAAACTCATAGGGCTGAATCCTTTCTTTCTTTTTTTTTTTTGCGGTACGCGGGCCTCTCACTGTCGTGGCCTCCCGTTGCGGAGCACAGGCTCCGGACGCGCAGGCTCAGCGGCCATGGCTCACGGGCCCAGCTGCTCCGCGGCATGTGGGATCTTCGCGGACCGGGGCACGAACCCGTGTACCCTGCATCGGCAGGCGGACTCTCAACCACTGCGCCACCAGGGCAGCCCGCTATGAATCTCTTATTCTGTATTCCAGGCATACCAAATGGTTGGCAACTTTCTAAAGTAAAATTTTAAACCACGAATTTTAATAAATCCAACATCTTCAGTAACAACCTCCACATAAATAAGCCAAACTTTGATATTCCCTCTAGACGACCAATGAAGTATGTTTGTGATTGATTGTAATTACTTACCTGAGGTGCTTATAAACATAAGCACCAAAAGTGTCAGGGGTATTTCTCTACGATGCATGTTTATGATTCTGCTTCAGATGGTTTCTCTGGAAAACAGAATAAGACAGGTTCGGCCAAGACTTTCAAACAAAAGCATACCTGTCTCATGCAGGAGGTTTTAAAAAGTCTTCTGGCATACAGACTTTAAAAAAGTCAGCCCAGCAACTTTTCATATCCCTTCATAGAGTCACCAGTTTTCCTCAGAACTTCCAGCCACGTAGAATTAATAAAATTTCAAGGCATACATTTGGGCACCCAGGGGAAATCCCTAATAATGCAAATTTCTAAGACAAGAGAGCCTGCTGTATTTTAAGTCTGGTCTACTAAATCTTACCTCCAAAGTCAAAGTTGAGGACGACAGTATTTCCAGAAAATCTACCATCCTACGAATGGACAGTCTGCCCATGTAGGTGTGTGTGTGTTCCAGCCGCTTTTTTTCCCCCTCGCCACACCAAAATGTTCATCACAATCTTCACTTACGGGCTGAATTTTTAAATATTGTTCTTTCTTCAGAACTAGGTTAGGAACTAAGTCTGTTTTGTTCATCACTGTATCACTAAAATCAACGCCTCCCACAAAGTAAGCACTGATTAATCCTCGTTAAGAGGAAAAGGTGTGCGCACGTGTATGCATGTGTCTACACTCACAGCCCCTAGTGTTTATTTTAGGAAATGAAGACACAAATCTGGGAGTTTCCCGCCATCCAGATGCCTAATCCACACCCACTCAATGAATGCAAATCTGTGTTGAATTTTGATCCTACTGCAACCTATCTTTGGTTCTACTAATTACAAGTTGAGAGAGTAGAGGAAGGGTGCACTGGGGCTCATACACCAAGTCTATTTCATAAACAAACACGTGCTCCCTGTGTACCACACACCTAGCCCCACTGGGCGTAGGAAGCACAGCACGATGGAAGGAGCTTGGATTTTGGGCCCACACAACTGGACTGGCATTCCTGCTTGAGTCTTGACAAGCTGTGCAACGTCGGGCAAGTTACTTAGAAGTCACAGAGCCTGTTTGCTCATTACCAAAATGGGGTTGATAAGAAGGCCTGTCTCCCAAAAGTACTGAAGTAAGTATTTATGAAGCCTTCCTGGGTGCACGGTAACCGTTCAACCCCAAATAATTCTTTCACCAACTGTCACTCACCGCCCCTGCCATACTAGAAAAGAGTACTGTTAATGCCCAAATCCTTGGTGAAGTTTAATGGCTAAACCGCCAAACCATTCACATCAAGCCTTATGAATAACATTGCCAAGCCTTTGATGTAACTTCCGAGAGGTAATAATCAATAATGTAAAGACAGAGGGATAGTAGGTGTGGAAAGTGCCAACTATTCATAACCAAATCAGAATATGGCTATGGTTTGAAATCAGTCCTCCAGCCCACACACACCACTCTATTATTAACTCTCTCCATCCTCTTATCTCAGGTAGAATGAAAAGTGTTGTTTCCTCTGGTTTAGGTCGACACAGCCTTGCAAAGGGCACTGCTGGGGATTTTTGTTTGATTTTTTTTAATTATCAAGGTTTACTAAGAGATAAAGTTACCATGAGATTACTCAGCATTCTGATGAGTTAACTCTGAGTTTCAATATGAAACATGTTAAGATCCCAGCATGCAAATTAGCTGACATTTGCCCTGCTCTATGTGTATATATAGAATTTTTAATGTACTTACCATGGATTTAAAAGATTAAGATATTAAATAATGGAACTCATTTCCAAAAGACAAATCTGTCATAGATACCCTAGTAAGTATTAACGAAATGTATGTAGGAGGGTATAAATATTACATTTCTTGCGTATGGGAATTTTGGGGGTTCTTTTAGTGTTATATTTGATGATGGTCCCATTTTTTGGCCTTTTCATAATCTTTACATTTCTTTTTCTCTTTCTTTTGTTCTTCTTTCTCTTAAAAAATTTTTCTGATTTCTAAAGTAACATATTCCCATTATAGGACACTTATAACATGAAACTAGAAAAGGAGAAAATAATCTCAACATGCATAATACTTTAGCATTGTCTTATACTTTTTCTATATATTTTCAAATAATTAAGATTTTAAATAATCTCATATCCTGCTGTTCCTACTTAATAAAACAGCATTTTCCTGTGTCAGAAAATACTCTGTTATCATTTTAATTGCCACACAATGTTCCTTCTTGAGGATATATTACAATTTACAAGATATATTTTACTATAAAATAACCCCATGACCATCTTCTCATGTAAGGCAGTACAGATCAGTTTTCGGAGCATGACCTCTGGCACCAGACTGCCTGGTTGAATCCTCATTCTACTCTTTACCAGCTGAATAACATTGGGCTGGTCACTTGCCATCTCTGTTCCTCAATCACTTTATCCGTAAAAGGGAATAACAATACTATCTCCCAGAGCTGATGTGAAGGTTCCGTGAGTTACTATGGCAAATAGTAACTGGTGAATAATAAATATCACTAAGCTATTATTACTTATCTACATTTCTTATTATTTTCTTGGTGCTACTTCATGGCAGTATAGTCTATGAGTCAGAGTACCTTTTAAACATGATGAATGCATACCACCAAGCCGCACCCAGAAATGTAATCATTCATACCCCTCAGCAGTGAAAGACAATATCCCTCCCCTATACCCACAGAAGCATTTGAGCAGTCTCATTCTTTAAATCTAAGTAGGTACTTAAATTGGTAAAATGGTATCTCATGGCTTATTAATCTGCATTTCTATTGGTATAAATGAGGCAAAATATTAATCGTGTATTTTTAAGCTATTTTATTTCCATTCTTTTATGCTTTTTTGTCCAGTTCTTAAATTTTTAGTGTTTTTTTTCAACTTGTTGCACAGTTTTCCCTTCCAATTCCTCTTTTGATGTCTTAACATATGGACAATTTTATATTTATGCAGTCAAACCTATCATTCTTTTGTGACTTTACCATAACTTTTACATTTAGAACATTCCTTTGCCCTCAGTAGTCATATAGATACCTAGCTGTATTTTCTTCATTTTTATGGCTTAATAGGGGCTTTTTGCATTTAATTTTTTACCCTTTAACAATTAACTTTGTTGTTTGGTAGGAAGATAGGGTCTAACTTAATTTATTTTCCCCAAATGGCTCCTAATTACTACTCTATCATTAGTTAAAAATCCTGTCTTTCCTTTAGAGTTGGTTGATACTGTAGTTATATTGTACAGGGCCTCCCTGAGCAATCTATGGAAAATCTAACATAGAAAAATCTAACATCTGCTTGAGAGCGAATACACACAAGCGTGTGACCGAGTGCACGCACGCAAGCACGTGCGTGCGCACATACACACGCCTCTCTCTCTCTGTCTTTGCTCTCCCACTTTGTTTTGTTCTTTTATTCCTAACACTTATCACCAACTGACATACTATCATCTTATGTTTGTTTGCTTGTTTGTTATTTGCTGAATTCATGAATGCATCAAATTCATAAAATATGTACAGTTTGGAGTCTTACGTGATTATCGGATCCATTGTTAAAAGATTAAGATAATCTTCTACCTGTGACATGCTTCTTAAATCATAACATCCTGCAAAGCATGTTTTAACGACTGATGTTAAGTCTAGGGCAATCATCCTTGCTTGGTGTTTAAAAATAAAAAACTGCTGCCTGGGTTCCACCTAGATGTCTGGAATACAGCCTGGACATATCGATTTGTAAAACTCCTCCAGATGATTCTAATATGTAGCCAAGGTAGGCAGACACAGATCCAGGGGACTTACTTCTATACTTAAAAGTAAATTTAAAATATCCTAAACATATAATTAATAAGAATACCTAATAATTAAGATATAAATATACATGCATGTATATGTACGAATACGTGTATGTGTGCACATGTAGGTACGTATGTGCATACACACACACACACCAAGAAAACTCACAAACGTTCTGTAAATCATCCGATGGCATGAAGTTTTCTCTAAATGAAAAAGGCTCTCTTCCAAAGATTGTGTGACCCTGGGTGAGGGTCAGATCCAAGCTGACCACTCCCTCTGCCCCGAAGGCTACACAGTCAAAGGTGCCTCCAGAGCATCTGAATGGTCATCTCCTGAGCTCCTCGTTCTGCCCAACTTTCCTGTTTATAGACCCCATTCTAAGCAAAGTGACGGTTCTCTAGAAAAAATAACGCCCAGAAACTCAGAGTTGTTAGGCCACTTCAGAGCTCCTTCTCTCAAGGAACCTGAGACCAGACCAGGTGAAATGATCAAACAGTGTTTGTTCATTCATCTTCTGAGATGACAAAACAATCAAGTGCCAAGAGGAGAAAATGATCTTGGACATCACGCACACGTACAAGCGTGTATATGCGTGCACACACTTCCACTCTAAGAAGAATTTATGTCAAAATAGGTTTCCCTTGCGGAGGCCAGGAGAATCATTCCCATCCCGCAGTCCTGGTCACACAATGTCTGCTGTTGCTACCCTTACGCTTCCCCAGCCTCCACCCCTGGTCCTGCCGCTGGGGTCACCCTCCACACTTCCTTCCAGCTGCACACTCCCTGAGGTCCTAGCAGTTTGGCCCAGTGGCTGCCTGCTCATGGAAGCTCTCCAGCTAGCCCAGAACCTGCACAAACCCAGTTTCCTGCAAATTTATCCCCTCCTGGCCCATCCAAGGCCCTCAGATTGGAAAGTGGGCCGCAGAGCCCAGCACGGCACAGCACCAAATGGGTGTTATGTAATACAGTGAGCTCAGGTGCCTGTACCTGAAGGGGCTGCCCAGTCATCTGTTGGTCTGCTAACCGCAGTACAGCTGAAGGTTGGCTTCTAACTCCTGGAGGAACCTGAGATGGAGACGAAGGTTTTGAAATCAGGAAAAACTGGGTGTGAATCTGGGATCTGTTACTTAGTAGCTGAATGCCCTTGGGTAAACTACTGAACCTCTCTGGGCTCGGTTCCCCTCCTCTTAAGAAGCATACTGCATTTGGCCTGTAGGAGGCTTAAGCGAAAATGATGCATCTAAAAGTGTCAGACACGAGTGACTGCTTAATAAATGAAAACTATCACTTCTTTTAGCTGTTCTCACCTTTCTAGAAAAAAACGGACTGGTTCAACCACTAAAACTACACTATTAGGGAAAGTTGATATGCTGAATCACCAGTTACTCGTGTGGATACACACATATGTATGCATATGTGCTAATTATTTAAAATAATATATATTATATATAATAGCTATATGTATATGCATGCATTTTTAACGGATCTTTCAGAACCCCTGCCCCTGAGGCTGAGTCGCCCCTTGTCCCCAGCCGGCAGCAGAGGGCAGTGGGAGGGGCCGCAGGTGGCAGAGGCAGGTCTGTCCTTACCTTCAGAAGGCGTCCGGAGGCTAGGGAGGGGCGGCTGTTCCCCTGGACACCCGATGGCGAGGCAGTTGAGAAAGAGCAAAAGCTGCCTTCCTACCACCGTGAAACCAGAAAGGAGAGGAGCCGCAAAGGTAACGCAAGAGATAAGGCAACCAGAGAATGCTGAAAAAGAACAGAAAGTCTGAAGAAAGAAAAAGCGTCTGGCAAAACTCGGCTGGCCGAGGCCGCGGGTGCGGCGCTGCTTCCGGCCCCGCGGCCTGGGCTGTGCCCTGGGTCTGGGACGCTCCTTGACTCGGTTTGCTCTCGGTCCGGGTCCTCCCACTCCCGCTCCTCCGCGGGGGCGCTCTGGGTCCGCAGTGCTTCCGGTCCGGGGGTGCCGCGGAGCCGCGCCGCTCCCAGTCTAAGGATGCTCCTCCGCGGGGGCGTTCCTGGTCTTGGGTGTTTCGCGTTCCGGGCGCTCCGGGGCGGGCTCCCGCCGGTCCGGGGATGCTCCTCAGTGGGGGCGCTCCGGGTCGGCGTGCGCGCTCGTCGTGGCGCTCGGGGTACCGGCTTCTCTGGCTGGGCGCGCCGCCCGTGGGTTCCGGGAGCGGCTCGCTCGCTGGCGTGAAGGCGCGCAGCTGGAAAATCCGGCACCTTGCCGGGGGCCGAGGAGGCTGCGGGCGGGGGCGGCGCGCCTGGGTCCCGGAGCTGGCGGGCCGTGGGCGGTGGCCGGGCGAGCCGCGGGGCCAGGAGGGGGCGCGCCTGGGCGGCTCCTACGCACCCTCCGGGCGGAGGGGCAGCCGGCACCAGAGCCAGGTGAGGAAGTTGTCAGCCCCGGCCTGGCGGAGGGGCAGCATCTGCGCTTAGGGGAAGGGGCTGGGGCCGGCTGGGAGACACGACGGAGGCCGAGGAGTCGTCCCAACGCCACCGGGCGGCTCGCCGAGGCCAACCAAAGGTGCGGAGGACTTGTGGTTCCAGCCCTGGCGTCCTGGCTCCGTCCTAATGCCTTCTGCTTAACCTGAGGGGTGGGTGGTTCGCCATTGGGAAGTAGAAGAGGGGCGCAGAGGTGTTAAATTGAGATTTTAAATTGGTTAGAAGAAAAGGAGGCCAGTGGAGAAAGCGTGTTTCTAAGTTTTTATGGTGTGGTGGAACTCAGGATACATTTTTAGACTGGTCTGTGATTGGACCTTTCAAACAAAAATGAAAAATGAAACCCACAGCAGGCAGCGAAAAGGTTTAGTGAGAGGGAATTTCATTCTTCTTATCCAATCAAAGTCATTCACCACATAATAAAAGAGAAAAATCGTATAAGTATCTCAGTAAATGCAATTAAAAAGCATTTTGCACTTGTCAACACCCTTTCTTGATTAATAACACCTGAGAAACAGAATGGAAAGGACCATTCTTTTTTTTAACATCTTTATTAGAGTATAATTGCTTTACAATTGTGTGTTAGTTTAGGCTGTATAACAAACTGAATCAGCTATACATATACATATATCCCCATATCTCTTCCCTCTCACGTCTCCCTCCCACCCTCCCTATCCCACCCCTCTAGGTGGTCACAAAGCATCGAGCTGATCTCCCTGTGCTATGTGGCTGCTTCCCACTAGCTATCTATTTTACATTTGGTAGTGTATATATGTCCATGCAACTCTCTCACTTCGTCCCAGCTTACCCTTCCCCCTCCCCGTGTCCTCAAGTCCATTCTCTACGTCTGTGTCTTTATTCCTGTCCTGCCCCTAGGTTCTTCATGACCTTTTTGTTTGTTTGTTTTTTACATTCCATATATATGTGTTAATACACGATATTTGTTTTTCTCTTTCTGATTTACTTCACTCTGTATGACAGACTCTAGGTCCATCCACCTCACTACAAATAACTCAATTTCGTTTCTTTTTATGGCTGAGTAATATTCCATTGTATATATGTGCCACATCTTCTTTATCCATTCATCTGT
Source organism: Phocoena sinus (assembly GCF_008692025.1). NCBI lineage: Eukaryota > Metazoa > Chordata > Mammalia > Artiodactyla > Phocoenidae > Phocoena > Phocoena sinus. Next base: position 85,904,975 of record NC_045775.1, on the reverse strand, counting down.
CGATGGACACTTAGGTTGCTTCCATGTCCTGGCTATTGTAAATAGAGCTGCAATGAACACTGTGGTACATGACTCTTTTTTTTTTTTTTTGCGGTACTTGGGCCTCTCACTGTTGTGGCCTCTCCCGTTGTGGAGCACAGGCTCCAGACGCGCAGGCCCAGCAGCCATGGCTCACTGGCCCAGCCACTCTGCGGCATGTGGGATCCTCCCGGACCGGGGCACGAACCCGCGTCCCCTGCATCGGCAAGCAGACTCTCAACCACTGCGCCACCAGGGAAGCCCTGATGACTCTCTTTGAATTATGGTTTTCTCAGGGTATATGCCCAGTAGTGGGATTGCTGGGTCATATGGTAGTTCTATTTTTAGTTTTTTAAGGAACCTCCGTATTGTTCTCCATAGTGGCTATATCAATTTACATTCCCACCAACAGTGCAAAAGGGTTCCCTTTTCTCCACACCCTCTCCAGCATTTATTGTTTGTAGATTTTTTGATGATGGCCATCTGACTGGTGTGAGGTGATACCTCACTGTAGTTTTGATTTGCATTTCTCTAATGATTAGTGATGTTGCCCATTTTGGATTGGGTTGTTTGTTTTTTTGATATTGAGCTGCGTGAGTTGCTTGTATATTTTGGAGATTAATCCTTTGTCAGTTGCTTCATTTGCAAATATTTTCTCCCATTCTGAGGGTTGTCTTTTTGTCTTGTTTATGGTTTCCTTTGCTGTGCAAAAGCTTTTAAGTTTCAATAGGTCCCATTTGTTTATTTTTGTTTTTATTTCCATTTCTCTAGGAGGTGGGTCAAAAAGGATCTTGCTGTGATTTATGTCATAGAGTGTTCTGCCTATGTTTTCTTCTAAGAATTTGATAGTGTCTGGCCTTACATTTAGGTCTCTAATCCATTTTGAGCTTATTTTTGTGTATGGTGTTGGAGAGTGTTCTAATTTCATTCTTTTACATGTAGCTGTGCAGTTTTCCCAGCACCACTTACTGAAGAGGCTGTCTTTTCTCCATTGTATATTCTTGCCTCCTTTATCAAAGATAAGGTGACCATATGTGTGTGGGTTTATCTCTGGGCTTTCTATCCTGTTCCATTGATCTATATTTCTGTTTTTGTGCCAGTACCATACTGTCTTGATTACTGTAGCTTTGTAGTATAGTCTGAAGCCAGGGAGCCTGATTCCTCCAGCTCCGTTTCTCGTTCTCAAGATTGCTTTGGCTGTTCGGGGTCTTTTGTGTTTAGAAGGGACCATTCTTAATCTGATGAAGAGCACCTATAAGAAAGCTACAAGTAACTTCTTAATAAATAGTGAAACACTTGGCATTTTCCTAGGATGGGGAACAAGATGAGGATGTTTGTAACTGAAATCGTCTCGAAATAAAAATACAAGGCATAAATATTGGAAAGGAAGAAATAAAACTACTGGTTTTGACAGAGGGCATCATTTTATGTAGCTCACCCTTTGAAATCTACAAATAAAGCCTGTTGGAATCAATAACTGAGTTTAGCTAAAGACCATGGAATACAAGGTAAATATACAAAAATCAGTTGTAATTCCATATACTAGTAATAGAAATATGAAAAAATGAACTTTGTTTAAAAAAAACAAACCACTTACAATAGCATAAAAAATCAAATACCAAAGGAAAAATTGTTTGAAAGATGTACAAGGTATCTACAAGATATTACTGGGAGAGATGAAAGACCTCAGTGAATGGAGGGCTATACCTTGTTCACGAATTGGGAAACTCATTGTTAAGATATCTGTTCTCCACAAACTGGAGAGTTTATAGAGTCTATACAGTTTTAGACTCTGTAGGTTATAAAGTCTATCCAAATCACAGGAGGAATTTTCAAAGAAATTGAGAAACAGTTTCCAAAATTTATATGAAATTGCAAACGATCTACAATAGTCAGAGCAATCTTGAAAAACAAAGAACAAAGTTAGAGGAATTACACTGACTTGGTTTATAATAAGGCAATAGTAATCTTGGCAGTGTGATATTTGCACGAGCATATAAGTAGAAAATAAAAGAGAGAAGAAGAATAGACCCATATATATATAGTCTATAAATATTTGACCAAGGCACCATGTCAGTTCAATAGGGAATGAAAAGCCTTTCACAAATGTCGCTGAAATAACTGGGTATCTCTATGGGGAAAGAAGAAAAGAGCCTTGACCTTTACCTCATTCTATATACAAATATTAATTCACAGTGGACCATAGACTTAAACATAAAAGCTGGAACCATCATCAGTTTATAAAAATACATAGGCGAATATCTCCATGACCTTGGAACAAGCAAAAAAAAAAATTTTAGGACACAGAAAGCACTGACCTTGTAAGAAAATTTGATAAATTGGATGTCATCAAAATTTTAAATGTCTGCCAATCAGTAATACCATTGAAAAATGAATAAGTAAAAGCCTAGGAAATTCTCACCTTACATCTCTCTGAAAAGGAACTTGTATCCAGAATATAGAAATAATTTCCACACATCAACAATGAAGGGAAACAACACCAACTGAAAAATGTACAGAAGGTTTTACCTTCCCTGAATGATACATGAATGCTATGTTGTGTGGAAGTAATGCTGGCTGACTGTATTGATATGAATTCCAAGATCAGACAAAACCAATCCACGGAGATAGAAATCAGAACATCGTTTGCCTTTGAGGAAGGAGAGGGATTGACTGAGAAATGGCAGGAGGAATCTTTCTGGGATGAAGGAAATATTTCTGTCTTGTTTGGGGTGATAACTACACAGGTAAGTATGACTGGAACAACTCATCAAACTTAGGAGCTGCATTTTATCGTACTCAGGTCTGACTGAATTAAAAATAATTCCCTGTGATTTTTATAATTCACGGGAATTTTCACCACGATCATATGGTAGACACTCAACAAGTTTGACTGAATTCATTTTATTCACAGGATCTTGTGTGGAAGGTGAAGCATCTGTTACTCTCACTGTACAGATGAAGCACAGACTTAGAAAACAAACTTATTTGTTTGCAGGGCATAAACTGGGAGTTTGGGATTGACATATACATAGCCCTATATTCAAAATAGACAACCGACAGGGACCTACAGTATAGCACAGGGAACTCTGCTAAATATTCTGTAATAACCTAAATGGGAAAAGAATTTGAAAGAGAATAGATACATGTGTATATATATATATATATATATATATATACCTAAATCGCTTTGCTGTACACCTGAAATTAACACAACGTTGTTAATCCACTGTTCTCCAATAGAAAATAAAAAATTTTTAAATACTTAAAAATAAAAAAATAAAATAGGTCAACAATTTGTTTAAAAAGAAAGAAGGAGAAACTAAGAGAGGTTAGTGGCACTGCTGGTATGAGAAGCCAGGTCTTCTGGCAGTTCCCCAACCTCTCTGTGAGTGTAGGGCTTGGAACCCTGGGCTATCGGAGCTGCGAAAGCCCTCACAGCTCTTCTTCTCCATCCTCCCACTTTTCAGTTGCAGAAACTGAGGCCCAGGAGCAGCTCAGTTGAGGATAGGACCTCCATCCACTTGCAAAATCTGAGCTCTGACAGGACGCCCAGTCTGAGGGTCCCTCAGCCTTAGCTCTGGTGGGCTCTGATGGTGTGCGAACTCCAAGGAACTGATGGGAGTGGCCCTGACTGTGCAAATTAACTTCAGTTTTACTAAAACACTTCTGCCAAAATGCCCTACTTATTTCATGGAAATGTTACAACAAATTTAATTTGTTTCTCAAATTAAAAAAAATTAAATTTAAAAAAGTTTCTCAAATTAAAAAAAATTGTTTTAATTGGAAGATATAAAGTATAATGATATGGCCACTGCAGAATTACTTATAATGATGACTAGTTAAATTGGACACAAATATCCAACAGTAAGTAATTAGGCATGTCACCTATAGCACAACCAGGAGCTGGAACACTATGAATATTTTAAAACGTTAAAATTTGAATGACTTGACAAATGCTTTTATTATGGTTTTAAGTAGATAAAAATGTAAAAACTACATGCTGTATAATCTCAGCTATATAAATGGTATATTTAAGTATAAATTAAAATTTCTTAAAATGCGAATTTACCAAAATGTTTAAAAGTCATAATCTTAGGATGATGGATTTATGAACAATCTCTGTTATTTTTTCTTTCACATTTTCTGTTCTTTTATAACTTGTACAGGAAGAAAAGATATTTCTGAAGAGAATAAAAATATATGAAAGAAATTTTAGAATTAAAAAAACTTAAATATAATGATAATTGGGTAATCGGGTAAGGTATTCCAACCAAGTGGACAGTATTGATACGATAAAACTCAAGCGTCTGATCAAATAAAATCTAACACATTCTGGCATTGGGAACAAGATTTAGTACCAGCGTTCTGCTTGAGGGGATCTGAGTGTTCAAGATCACATGAAAATTTAACTCTAAAACTTTCAGCTTGATGTTCAAAATGTAGAATATCAACAAAGAATAAGGAGAGAGAGAAAGAGAGAGAGAGGGGAAGAGTAGTGAGAAGATGCTGGGCCACGATGGAGAAGGACCAGCCACGGGAGACGAGGGAGGGGATGTGAGGTGGAGACAGCGAGCCTGAGGATGAAAATCTCGGGGTATCTTGCATCCAGCCAGAACCAGGGAAATGGAAGTAAAGTCAGTGCATGAAACCTGAAGTCTGAATACCCTCGATACTCCCATTTCTGGAGCCTCCTCCCCCAGTGTCTGGTACAGCAGCGTGACCCAGCTGGGAGGAGGGATTTGGATCCCCCAAACGCAGTGCGTTAGCCATCAAAGCAAGCACTGCTGCCCCTGGGCGCTCGAGGATGCCGAGCCGGGAGTCTTTCTTGGAAGTTTGCTTGGCACTGGCATGTGGTACCTTATGTGCTTCCAGAACTTGGAATTCAGAGACTGTTTGTTGGCCACGAGGTCCTCCCTCCACTTGATGGTCCCCTGCACTTTGATGAGATGCTTGAGGGAGTCCTGAAGCTCCCCAGACTGCAGTCCGCCGGGCGGGCACAGAGCCTCCATTTCAATCAGGATGGCCTTGGAGTCGTTCCGGATGAGGGTGTTGTGCAAGGCGATCTCCCACTCGTAGGCACACTCCTTGCTGTGCGTGACCTCAGGGGTCAGGATGAAGATGTGCCGCCTGCTCTTCTGAATGCTGGTTTCCACTGTGGTGGCTCCATCTAGTGATAAAAGACACAGTGGGAGGGGTGAGAACACACACAGCCCTTTCACGGTGAGAATATCCGCCCCGAGCCCTCTCTCCCAGGCAGAGCAGTCCAGAGTCCTTCAGTTCAGGGGGAACGTAGAGATATGTGGCAGGAGGCTTCGAATTCCGGTTCACTAGCTATCGATACCTATTCTCTTCTTTTTTTTTTTTTTTTTTTTTTTTTTTTTTTGCGGTACGTGGGCCTCTCACTATTGCGGCCTCTCCCGTTGCGGAGCACAGGCTCCGGACGCGCAGGCTCAGCGGCCATGGCTCACGGGCCCAGCCGCTCCGCGGCACGTGGGATTTTCCCAGACCGGGGCACGAACCCGTGTCCCCTGCATCGGCAGGCGGACTCTCAACCACTGCGCCACCAGGGAAACCCGCCTATTCTCTTCTTAGAATATTAGCTTACATGTTGTAAAGGGACTTAGAATTTTAAGTCTCTTCTTACAGAACGTTCCATGCAAATGCAGCAGAACACACGTTCTTCTCAACACACATGGTACATTCTCAAGGTTAGATTATGTGTTGGGACACCAGACAAGTCTCAGTAAATTTAAGATTGAAATCCTATCAAGCATCTTTTCCAATCACAATAGTATGAAATTAGAAATCAGCTACCGGAAGAAAGCGGGAAAACTCACAAGTATATGGTGAAGAGCATATGCTATGAACACCCACAGGGTCAATGAGCAGAGCAGTGGTTACCAGAGGGGGAGGCGCAGGGAGGGCAAAATGAGTAAAGGGGGCCAAGTGTATGGTGATGGATGGAAACTAAATTTTTGGTGGTGAGCACGCTGTAGGTTGTACAGAAGTAGAAATACGTTGTACATATGAAACTTACATTCAACGAATGTTACCGCAAGAAAAAGAAATCTTAAATAAATAAAATAAAAAGGGACGGTGGGGAAAAAAAAATAGAGTGCAAACTCAGGAACCCTTGCTTCTTTGAACTGACTAAAATCTCTAGGGAGTCCTGGATCCACTTCATCCCCTAATAGTCTCTGTTTTAGAAGCTGATTTGATCCAGACTAGGGAAATCTTAAGGAAGATCAGATCCCCTTATCAAATCAGTGTTTATGGATCGTCAACTCCATGGTGATTTCATTTAACTTCTGGGTGGACTCAGAACATGTAAAACACCCAGCTCTCACGGCAAGGAGGGAACGGCATGATTAAGGAAGCACAACCATGAACAAAACTCAAGACATTCTTAGGCAGTGGAGGCTAAAGACTGCCGGTCCACATGGTCTGAAACAGGAAATGAATGTCGAATAGTGCCGACAGAGACCTTGTGTCAGTCAGGATCCTAACAAAAACTCGGCACCCTCAAAAGCACTGACTAAAGAGAGTCTAATGAAAGGACAGTTTATAAAAGATGGGGACAGAGCCAAAGGAAATCGACAAGAGATGGTGCAGAGCCCCACAGCAGGTGATGTCAGGGAGCCACAACTGCCCTCCAGGTGTGACGGGAGGGGAGCGGTGATGGGGCCCAAAGCAGGTACGTGTCTGAGGACGGCCAGCTGACAGGAGCCAGTGCTTCAGCAGAGAGGGGCACAGCTACCCAGGGGACCCCACCCAGACGGAACAGGGATGCACCCTGCCCTCCGAGCACCTGCCAGTGCCTCCCATTGGCCAAGCCCAGCGTGGAGCAGAGGGCAAGGGGGTGACGCCTTCTGTAAGGATCAACCACCAGACCACTGGATGGAGGAGGGGGCAGAATGAATTTGAAGGAGCAAATGGAGAGTAATTGTCATGGGAAGAAATACACTGCATGGGCCTGTCATGAACTTTTTCTAAGGGAAGAGTGAAGTTTGGTGTTGTTTTGCTGGATTTTGTTTTACTTTGGTTGAGGTAAGGTCAGAGGACATACTTGAGAGAGGTGGAGGTGGGAAACTTTACCAAATGAAAAACAGCACGATAAAGGCCACACAACCTTGAGCACCAGTGAGCTGGCACTCACGTTTGGCTGGGGAGAGGTGTAACTAGAAATGAGGTTGGCGGACCTAAGAAAGAAGAGATGGAGAGCATGTAGCACCTGGTGTGACATCACAAACAGCTGGAGTCCCTGCAGCCTCCTAAGCAGATGCGTAACAGGCAATGAGCATCTGAATAACATGACATTGCTCTCGACTTGCAGGGGTAGCCGGTGGGGAGAGCTGAAGGAAGAAGAGAGCCTCGGGACAGATGTGGGTTATGTTTTCCTGAATTGAGCTCTATACATGTCTCCCAAGCTGGTACTAGGCCATTAACATTATCCAAATATTGCAGGATAAACCAGATTCACCTGTCGTGTATACGTTTAATTCCATAGACACTTGAATCCCTCTTTGCGGTAGGAATGCCACTTTAAACTCACAGTCTATTAAACATTGACCTGAGGACTTACACTCATGATGTCCCTGCCTTATTCATATTCCACACACTTCCTGGTCCCTGAGGAATGTGAGAAGGGCTAGAAAGAGGGTTCCTAGATACTTGACATAAATATGGAGGGAAAGGAGAACGACTACTGAAATGCCAGAATTGTGACCCAACTGTCAAAATCACATGAAATCAACTAGGAATATTAAGAAACAGAAGACACAATTCTATCTGTTCTTGTGAGGATATAAATTTGCAAATGTGTCACCAATATAAGGAAAATCATAAAGACTTTCTGAGTCCTATCAAATATTTTAGCCAGTGCCTCTGGATAGTAGAACAAAATTCCTTGGATTTCAAGTCCTCCTTCAAATCTTCTAGAGGGACTTCAGAGAGGTCAGTTATCCTAGTGGTGGACATGGGGAATGAAGTAGGGGCTGGACCCTGCTAAATCCACAAGCAAGGATGCCTTATCCTGTCTTCATATCACTGACACGACTGTGAAGACCTCAGGATCAGGGTGGTGATGGGGGCAGGAGAAGCAAAGAGTAAGTACCTCCTTCTTCTGGAGAAATATTTAAAAGCTCTAGTCTTATGACCTGGAATAATAATTGCAGCTCCTGCTGATGGCAGGGATAAGACCACCTATTACTTACTTATCCTTCTGCTGAATGTGAATTTCTGTCCCTGATGGTTGTTGACAGTTTTACCTTCTCCAGGGAGCAGATCTCTCCCGTAAATGTATAAGTCGTAGCCACATTTATTTTCAAGAACGTCAGGCAGAATCTGGTGAACAAAGTACTCCACAGAGCTGGCCCCCTCTGGACTGTTTTTACAGTTCCGTGGATAGATCACGTAAGCATCGTAGATCTTCCCATCTGAAGATGAGAACAAAGAACCCAATGTTATTACTTGGTCCTCAAAAACTCTCATTGGACTCTTAGTAGACATTCTTCAGGGAGTTTTATGGCTGTTGGTGAATGTATCTCATCGCCCCAAATAATCTAGAATCCAGAGACCATGACAACACTCTACTGCCACAAAATGTCATCAGGAAACCAATCTTAGTCCCAAAGTTCTCCTTTTTACTGTCTCAGACTGAATGATAGAAAACAGGCAAGAGCCTGACTAGTTTAGTTCAAACCATATTGTCAAGTTTGATTAATAATCTGTTAATAAGTATTTATACTCATGGCTAAGGGGCTTTCTGCTATGCTGAGCAGATCTCAATCTTAGCTTTTGTTTTCCCCATGGGGACGTGAAAATGCTGAAGGGTAATTAACAGTGGCAAAAGAGTAGAAGTTTTTAAGGGATCTGAATTTCCCACAAATCAAATAATTAGCTCTAGTTGGGTGATCCATATGGAAAATCTAAATTTTATCTGCCTGCAAATGAAAGAACGGTGTTCATATTTAAATAAGCAGGGAGCACTGTCTTCTTTCATGGGTGTACATCTGTAGGTACGTGAGACTCTTTATGGAACAGGGTTTCTGGTAAAATACATTGCATTCTGATGGACCTTTCTAACCTGTTCACATCTGGAAAACAGGAACAATTTTGTTAATGTTTTGACTTCCATAAAGTTTTCCCATTTTCCAAAATGCCCTTTCTGGGCTTGGAGCAGATTCTGCTACAGGGGATTTAGTAAGAACAGCAATTCTACGGGGGAGAAGATTGGAGCTGTTGGGATGAATCTCAGAACCACGAGGAGTGACAAGGCAGGATGGAGAGTGTCCTCTGAGGGGACTCAAAAAGGTTTATTGATAATATGCTAGCAAGCAAAAGGGAATCTGTGTTAAGTAGCGTAACTATTAAGAGATTATTCGATAAACAACCAACAGCCCTTATAGAACCTTTTCTTTTGAAGAAAACTTGAAACTTGCCACTTACCGTTCCTAGTTTTGTGAGGTCTAGCTATGTCTCTCCAGAGCAGAATAATCTCAATCCAGAATGCTTTTAGAATTACCACCAAGACATTGATTAGCAAGAATAATATGCTAAATCCTGCAAGCACGTAGTAGGTGCTTTGTTGATCCACTATTCAAAAGATAGGGGGAGGAGAAAAATGATCATTATTATTCCTAAAACAGGAGAAAATAAACAAATACGTGGATGCTGGCTTCCACTGGGATGAGAGATTTATACAAGGGATGCCTACATGGCATTTTCATGGCTGTTTTAAGAATCAGTAAATTAATGTTTAGTGAGCCCCTACTCTGTGCAAGGCACCAGGCTAGGCATTGTAGGGGATTTTCAAAGCATAAGAGAAAGACAGACACATGTAAACTTAGCTAAGATTGGAAGTGAAAGCATTAGTTTTAGCTAGCAGAGGTTTTAGGAAGGTGTGCTCACTCCATGCTGGATTGGGCAGTGAAGGCTTCTTGCAGAATAAGGTCTCTGGAGGATGAGTAAGATTTAGATAGCTGCAAAAAAAAAAAAAAAAAAAAAAATGTATTCCTGGCAAGAGAGGATGCTGTGAGCCCAAGGGCAGAGACGGAGTGTGTCTTCTGAGGAAGGGGGATGATCCAGTCTGGGGAATTACTGGAACATATGATTGGAATGGTGGGCCTAGGGCTGGGCTCTGATCAGATTTAAGGCTCCAGCTAAAGCATTTTGTCTCTATTCTGGTCATGAGAGCCATTGAAGAGTGCCGAGTGGTTCGTTAACACTGAAAGTGGTTTACAAGCAAGATTAATCTGATGGTAGTGGAAGTTTTGTTTCTATGACTCACAGGTCCTCGGAGTCGAATGGGATGAGAAGTTTCTGCAGTAGGGGCCAGATTCATGTAATAATGAGAAAGGAATGGACAAACCTGGCGTTGGCGACGTTAAGGACAAAGAATCAACAGGGCTTGGGGACTTATTGCATCTGGGGTTGGTGGCATAGGAAAGCGGGGAAGAAACAAGAGCTATCTAAGTCTCTAATGTGTATTTGATGAAGTCAAATGACTGGGTTTTAGGTCCTAAATATGCCCTATATTTCCCTTCTGATGAACATTATTTAGCCATCACTGAACTTTTATCCTTACTCATTGCTTCATCACATATATATGCAAGATGGTCCCCGTATTTATTGAATCAGATATATACAAATTGAATGTAAGAACCGTGCTCACCCTCCTTAGAATCGTTAACTATCCCATCTTCCAAATAGTCCCACTTAAAGATAAATGTGAAAAGACTCTCAAATGAGATTTGGCTAGATAGCTCCCTTTTCATTTTCATCTGATCTCAAAACACAGGCTCCCAGTTTTGCCATAGAAAATCCCTGGTCTGTATTTGCAGATCCCTTCATTAGTTCATCAGCTCCCTGCGTAGCCACACTATGAAATCAAGAATGACCAAGGTGGGGACTTTCCTGGCAGTCCAGAGGTGAGGACTCCGAGCTTCCACTGCAGGGGGGTGCGGGGTCGATTTCTGGTCGGGGAACTAAGATCCCACGTGCTGCATGGCATGGTCAAAAAATTTTTTTTAATTAAAAGAAGAATGACCAAGGTGAACCGATCCAAAACTGAAAATTGTGAGTGAGCCTAGTGTCTGCACGGTCATCAGTTTAAATGATAAATACTCCCTAAGTGAATTATTTCAACAGGATTCCTTTCCAGGTCACTCTTTCTAAAAATCCTATCTGGATGCATGCCGGGAATCCCTATTTCTTGTGAAGTAGTTATGCATGTGACTAGCTAACTAGAAGAAAGAAGTTAATCCAAGACCTTAAGGCAAGTCGAAGTTCAGTATCTTCCTAAATGTTAGTTATTTTATAAATGTATAAGTGATCCTTGTACGTGTTGACTAAACACTGAATACTTTCTGTAAGAGCTTATAAACAGGAAACACTGCTTGCCTTTGAATCCTGGCTCTGTAACTGTAGCCCGGCCAATTATTCAACCTCTCTTTGCCTCAGTTTCCTCATCTATAAAACTAGATGATGGTAATAGTCTCTTCATCGTGGATTTTTGATAAAATAAATGAAAAATTATATGGGAAATAATGACAGGTCCTGGTACCTAGGGAACAATGAATAAATGTGTACTATGATTATTAATAGCAGTAGTATCAAATGTTTAATGATATTTAATAATATGGGGACACAGGTTTTTCTGTTTTTAAGATTCAGGACAATGTGTAATTTCTTTTATTGTATGATTAGAAATAAGGGAATTCATTGTGACCATTGAGAGCAGTTGTAACAGTTTTTGTTTAATCAACATAGTTGTTGAGACAGAGTATAATTGTGTTGCTTTGAAGAAACACAGGTGAAAGGTAGCATATACAGATGAATTAGAAGGAACAAAAGCACCAAGTACACGTAACGTGAAAACAATTCCAATACACAGGCACCCGGAGAACGTTCATATGATGACAATGTGAGAAAAGCATGGGGATAAGGACACCATGGCAGTGCTAGGGGTGGAGGTGGCTTCCTCTTTCTTGCGGGATCTTCCGTGCCCACCAGAACCACAAATGTCACCCTAAAATGACATCTCAACAGGGTCCACATGTCCTGGGGTGACACAGTTATAACTGGCAGAATCCTGATGACCCATGGAACATGACAGCATTTAAAATCATCTACAGTAGTCATGATTCCGTTTGTTTTATAATAGCTTGCAAATCGGAGGTTAAAGTTGAATTCAAACAAGAAAAATCCCAAGCACCCCCTCGGGCAGAGACTAAAAGACCCTATCTGACTGGTGGTCTGTTTCCTCGTCTCTCCCAACCACGTTGTGCCTTTGTGGGTTTATCCAAATTAATCTGGACTATACCCCACTTAGGGGTATAAACTGGGAGCTTACCTCTCCCTATGACTATGTGACAAACACATTAAATAATTTCTACATAGTGGTACATGGAGTGACAAGTTAAAGTATCAAAATTTTCTCCCCACCCTTCATTACACCGGATTAAATGCTACATCTAACCAATGGGGTGTCTTTATCTGGACATGCAAACAAGTGAGGAAATTGACAGGTGGTCAGGAAGGAAATGTTTGTAAAACTACTTTTCTGCCATCATTGCGCGCGCAGTGATACACGGAGGGAGTGGAAGCGAGATGCCTTTGCACCCGAGAGGAGGGGCACGTCCTCACGGACTCGTTTAACGCTGTCTGGACGTGCTGAGGATGGAAAGCACAGTGAACGTGGCGTGGCTTCGTTTTTGTCTTAATTCTCTACACACAATGTGTCCTCCTGTTGCCTACACCCAAGACGGATCTTTTCTCCACCTGCCTCCGATTTATGAGATGGCCCACTCTGACTTGATGGATTCCCCTGGAGCCACACTCCGATACACTGTTCTCTAAGAATATGATTCAGCTTACGGCTGTGAACAGCAAACTCAGGTGACCCAAGTCTCAGAAACAGGCCTTACTTGGATTTTTCCTCCTTAGTCTTACGGTGTGCGTGATCAGGCCACGGAAATTCATGGCCAGACAGTCGTACTTCAGTGATAAATCCTCTTCTTTTACATCCGCTATTCTTAACACGGCGTTTAGGCAAGTCAGCTTGCTGCGAGAACTAGCAAGACAACCTGTTACTTTCAGTGCTTATTTTGCAATTGCGAACTGTGGGCGAAGGGAAGGGGATGCTTTAGCTGAGACTGCAAAATACCTTTGAGTTTGCTCTTGTAACACTTGCATTCTTGCTTCACCGAAGTTCTCAACGTCGCTTCCGTTAACCTGCCACAGGATGTCAGCCATGGTCTGAGAGCCTTTCCCAAAGCAAGCAGAGCACCTTAGGTCTGCTGGTTTTCCTAGGCGAGAAGGAAAGCGATTCGCCAATAAAAGTCAGTTCTGCGGAGAGGACTTCATTTAATTGCATGTGAGAAAAAGTCATTGAACGTCTAGTGTGTGTCATGAATTGATTCCCATTTCCTTTCCTCATCTTCAGCACCTTCCTCCTTCTCTGCCCTCGCTTTGCCACCTTCTCCATCTCCCATCGTTTTCATCACGCTCACAGTTCAGGCTGAAGCTCAGGCCCCTCTCCCCTCTCCCCTGCAGTGGAAACTATAGAGGCTTCACCAATGCCACGTTATAATCTAAGATTTCCCCTTACTATGCATTGCCATTGCTTTTCCTTTTTTTTTTTTTTCTAATTGGAGCAGAGTTGCTTTACAATGTTGTGTTAGTTTCTGCTGTACAGCAAAGTGAATCAGCCACATGTATATATGTATATCCCCTCTTCCTTGGATGTCTTCCACTCCTTTCTTCTCCTATGGAATTCCCTTCATCTCTCTGTAAGCTACCTTTGTCGGTAAAACCGTTTCACCGGAATCAGCCACGATCCCACTGCTTCATCGTCCAACAGGAGCCTCTCCACTCCCACTCCTATTAATTTGAGATTTCCTCCTTTCAGAACTAAAAGCTTAAGGGCTGATTCCTGCCTTGGGTTGGGTACTCAGCCATCCTTTACTGAGTTCTTCGTCCTTGTGTCAAGAATTAAGCATCTGAAGAGGGATGAGGAACTTAAGAGTCTCCAGGGAGGTGACAATGGTATAAGCAGACGATCAGAACACACGGTATTCTAGTGTTTTAACAGAAAGATAGACAGGTGGCATGGGAATACAGAGGGAGACATGAGGGCAGGGAGCAGGGCTGGTGCTGGTGGTCCTGGATCAGAGCCGGATGCTGGCTCTGATCGTGCTCCCTGGCAGGTAAGGAGGCGGGCAGGGGGATTTCACGGAGGAGGGGGTACTTGAGCTTCGTGTCGACGGATGGGAAGGAGGGCATTGGCGAAAGCAGGGAGGAACGTGGAAAACCCTGCAAAGCAGTAGAGCAGCTCTGAGGCAGTCAGCGTGGTTTTGCTTTACGTGCTAAGAACTTTGATTTTGACCCCATTCTCTCAGGGAACCAAGAAAAGCAGAGACGGACAGAGGCATACAATCTGGGTTCTCCTCCATCACCATTTATTCACGCCACATCCTTGGGTATGTCATTGAGCCTCTCTAAGCCTAGGCATCCACAAGCATAAAGTGGGGACGATATCTACCTCCTTGGACAGTTGGATAGAAGTGAGAGGGAAATGAGGTAGCACACATGAAAGCACCAAAATAAATAAATAAAATAGAGCCAAGTGCAGTACAAATGTAAGTGCTGTACGTTGCTGTGACCACATATTCCTAATATTAGCAAGGGCCCAAGGTGGGTGTTTCCAAATACGCATCTCATTTAATCCTCACGATCCGCTATGGTAATAGCCTGACCCCTGCTTGGGGAATTCAGAACAGGGGTCATATGGAAAGATTTTCCAGACGAAACATTTACAGTATTCTTAAAGTTTTCTTACCAATTTCCACTTCCTTTGTTTCATTCTGTGGAGGGGCTATAATTACTGGAAGCAAAGAAAAGCTTTGCTTATCTGAAATCAAAGAGAATATAAATGTAAATATGTAAATATATGCAAATATTTAAATATAAATATGTAATTAATTAAATATAAATATGTAAAAATATAAATATGAGGCAAGCATTGGGTGGTCATCAATATAAAGCTTGTATTTTCATATTTCTGTCCTTTTTCACAGTGATGTTTCTCAGATCCATGGCAACAAATACACATGCATACACACACACACGCACACACACGCGAAACAAAAACATTCAAGCAATACGTTCTCTTACTACCTGTGATGTTTTTTGATATTTTCTATTCTCTTTTTATCATTAAAACAAATGCCATCCGGAGCATTAAATTAATCGCATGACGTGGCAATTGTCAGAAAACGACGATTCTATAGGAAAAAGCATAACGAACGCTACAGGGAAGAGTTCAAACGACTCCTGAAGTGATAAACACATAAGTCCACACTTCTGCTCACAGCTTTCCACCCGTGTGGCCCACCCTATCGGGAAGT
This sequence comes from Phocoena sinus, assembly GCF_008692025.1. NCBI lineage: Eukaryota > Metazoa > Chordata > Mammalia > Artiodactyla > Phocoenidae > Phocoena > Phocoena sinus. The sequence goes on along the minus strand of NC_045775.1, from coordinate 85,889,547 downwards.
TCAAATTCCTGTGGCACTGATGCCTAGACACGGTGAATGCACAGCTGCATTCCTGTACCCCTTGATTCTCATTTATTTCGGGATGGTGTGATTAAGGACCCCTGCAGGTTTTGATGTCGAACACTGAGAGGTACTAACACAAATGTGGTCCAGCGATGCTTGCTTTACAGCGGTGGGGCACTGGAAAACTACAAACCAAAACTCTTCTCCAGTACTGCTCTGCCCTGAGGAATCTGCCAGACATACAGGTCCTGCTTCATCTACACCCATAGATCAAGCTCTGCTAAGGAGACCCCAACTCTTTGTAGATTTAACAGGCTTGACTGTGAAGTCTCACCCCTGACGGACTTTTACAGAATTTAAAGTAATTTTGAAAAAAAAAGGTAGAATTAAATGACCTACTTAAGGTCCTGGATGATGATGAAAGCATTGCAAATCGAGATTGCAAATCAGCCAACAATATCTATGTATCTCTTTATAAAGCTTCTCACTCAACTTCTAACCGACTAGTTATGTTAGAGATGATATAGATTTTCCTCTATTTACAGAACCTCTGACAACAAATTGCGAGACAAAGAGTTAATCTTGCTCTCCAAATAGTTGTACTGCCATTCAAAAAAATGTTAGGTTAGCATTCAGATCACATTATCTTTGAAAAATTAAGCCACAGAGGACAGAACAGATGTGGCTTTGGATTAGCAGCGTAATTTCCCTCCAAAATGTCTTAAATCTTGATAGTGCATTTAGAAAATCTCTTTGCGTCACATTAGGGAATACACATAAGATGAGTCAGGAGGAAGTTTGGGGAGGAGCATGAAGTACCGGCAAATCAACAAGGAGGACACAATTTGTGTCACGTTATCTTGTTTCAAGTATTGCATTTTGTTAAATTCAGTAGCTTACCAATAACTGTGAATGACCTGGTTGCAGTCACAGTATAATTGACTCCATTTTCATTGTGCATAAATTTACATGTATAATCACCAGCGTCCTTGCTGTTTGCATTGTCAATCAGCAAAAATGACTTGTGTGCTCGGTACCTGGGTCCTTGCAGAACTTCACAATTCTGAAATGAAAAGTTCCAGTCCACTTTCAGTAATTCTTTACTTCCACCTATTTTGATGGCGTAATTTTCATCTATTTCCTGCACGTTTCCTTTTACCTTAAACCACTCCACAGGTGCTGTCCAATTGTAGAGGTCAATTGTAGGACAATATATTTTGGAATTTCTTTCTGATCCAGATGTTGTTGAATATATCAGAAAGTCTGGAATATCACAACCTGGTTGTTTTTTATAAATGGTGACATTCACATATCCAGTCTTATTGGAGGTAGGACTATTAAAATAAATCAAACAATTTTTTAAAAAGTCACTTAGCATTATGAAATAACTTAACCCAGCTCCAACTTTTACTTACTATTGCTTTTCTTCCTAAAACAATTGACAGATAGTGGTTCTTCTTCTAAAATAATCATTAAAATCTAGAGTTTTAAATGCTTTTTGTTACATTTTAGGTAAAACGCAACCCCTACAGTAGCCTTTAAAATGATTCCCTCACCATTTCTGTATACACTGTATGTGCTGTAACACCGAGACCTGATATAATAAAGATAATTAGTATTTATTAAGAGTTTACTGTGTATCATTCATTTTATTCTCATAGCCATGCTTTGAAGTGGGTTCTACTATCACGTGTATTTTACAGATGAGGAAACAAGGATGGAGAAGTAACTTACCAGCAATGCACAGCTAACTAGTGACACACCGTGACTTTGAAACTAACGCTGAACCTAGGCACCTAACTGTACCCATCTTGCCTTTTGACTTAGTTCATCTGACATCTTGCACGTACCAAACAGGCACAAAATCACAAGAGTTGGCAATTTACATGTAGAGTGAGGGACTTGTGGGCCCCCAGTCTCAGGTAAACTTCTTGGGTTTGCCCCTCACGTGGGAGGCACAGATGACCCCCCTTTTACACCCATCATAAGCCTCCTGACACCCCACATCTAGGCTGCTGGTTTGTTCTGATTTGGAGCCCAACGTGAGCAACTGCTCTCAGTTTTCCTGGTCACTAGAAAAGCTAGGTCTTTTTTCTAATTGGGCTACAAGTTAGACCCTGTCATTATACATCCAGAGAGTTCACCATCACCTAAAGCCCAACCTGATGGTGTTCCTCAGGTGCTGTTTTATTCCAATCACTTTATAAATTCAACTTCTGCAGAGAGGTCTAGAAAGAGAAGAGAAGTGAGGCAGCTCAGACCATCAACTCTTAAAGACAAAGGAACAGGACTGGATAATACCTTCTGATAATGCAAGTATAAAATCCGGAATCACTGACTTTGGCTGGGAGAAACTTAAGACGTTCCCCTGAGGCAACTACACGACTTCTTCTCTGGGTGGTAATATGTTTGTTGGTTTTTGAGTAATACCAGACCACAGGGTACCGAGATTTTTCTTGTCTGGGACATCTCACAATTAAAGCCTCATTTTCCAGGCCCCAAGATGATTTGCCTGCAAATAGAAAATATGTATAAATATCATCCTGAAGTGATCATATAAAGAGGATTACAATTTCTGTATTCTAAATATCCCCTTCTAGGATTAAATTTAGAAACTGGTCACACTTTGAGAAAGAATAAGTAAATGATCTAAGATCTTTTAGGAAATATTCTAATGGATACACAGATTAGTGACTTAATTTGGAGCTAGATCCTTCACATTGCTCCAAAGGCAAGCATCCATGTCATCTACACAAAGTGTGTCGTCAGTCAACAAATGCTGTCAATACCTTCTACATGCAGGCACCGTATTAAATTTTGATGTATTTGAATATGTAAAATTAAAATTATGCTATATTTTTATGGACACACACACACACACACACACACACACACACACACATATATATATGTCCTGATAGATTGGTGATGAAGAATGACTGCAAAGCATAAATGAATTTTCTAGGTTACCATTCAGCTAGGGCAATTGGAAGCAGGCAATTTAAAACTAGGCAAATGTTCTTGGAATTACTTAATGAAAAAAATTTTAAATGTCAGTTCAAAAGCAATACTTACTAAATGTAGCTGATGTGGAAGGTATGAGAATTGCTGGAATTACCAAGACCCAAAGTCTCATTCTCAGTTTCTCAATCTAGAGCAAGTGTTGGTAACCGATTCTCAAGATGATTCAAGTCAGATCTGTGACATACGATGGTGAGGCTCCCCTCTAGGTGGTTGATGGTATTCCCTACGATTTACAGTTGGAAAGAGTTGTCAGTATCTCTGACAGAAAGATACCAAAAAATAAGTCAGACAAAATCACAAGCAAAATATTTACAGCCATGATTTTTACTTGCTCAATACCGCCCAGGAAAATTATTCATGAACAGATCTTTAATAGGTATAAATATGTACAGGAGCAGACTTCAGACATGCATCATTACATTTATTCCTACTGGACTTTTGGACCACGCAGGGCTTACGACAGCCATGCTATATCACCGTCTCGTGAGAATGTACCGAAGCTAAATTAAGAGGAAAGAAAATGAGTTTCTATTTTGGAAAAAAAAGAAAATTATAAAATTCAACAGACCTTAGAAAATACAATATTATAAATGCAGATATGAAACCCAGACATCCACACAGGCTGGAAGCTGTGTGTACACACACATGACTCCCGCCTACCCTCAAGCACACAGGCAAACAAACGGTCATCCCAAAGCAACGAAGGAATATAGGAAAGTTTAGATGGGTAAAACAGTCATCAACTAGTTGCCCTAGACACTATACCAAACCCTCAGAAATGTGTCCCTGCCCCTGCTTATCCCCAAGATTCGCCAAAAGCTTTCTAAGAAGAGTTGAAGGTCTGTGAAAAATAATGACATACTTTTTCTTTCAGCAAAAGGATAACTTAACCATATCATTTTTTTCTTAAAAAGTGAGGAGAGAGATGGAACCAATACAGAAACTGACAAGTATAGAATGAATACAACAACTCTTAATATATTTTCAGAAAGCACATTTCCTCTAAACATGAATTGTTGATACTTTCCTTATTACGTGTCTGGAAAAGTTTTTACTACAGATTTTAGATAAGTAATTGATGCTTACCCAAACTGAAGGGCAGGAGGAATGAATTTCAAGTGAATGACTGAGCTGTGAATAGTTTCCAGATCTTGTAGCTCCTTCCCTGCAGACTACTCCCTTGCACTCTCTCTTTTATTTTAAAGGGGAGATGCTCAAAGACATCCTTCAACTCACCTCTCCACCCACCCTGAAATTTGATTTCTAGCCAAAATTCATGACTTGTTCAAAAGCGCTGGTGCGTCATGTACCAAGAACTCTGACCTTGGTACATAAATATTTAAATGTAAGGACAACATTGAACAATCCTTTAGGAAAAGTAATCAAATCATCTCCCTGTTTTAGCATCAGTTACTCAAGCTAATGCTCGTTGTTTATCGCACTGATATTATTACACTGAGTTCCAAATGATCTGGAAACCTTGGGGCCCTTGAGACTGCTCTTCCGGATACTCCTTTGACACTTCATTTGGCAGACACTAGTTAGGAAGGCGCGGCCAGTTACAGCAGCTTCGGTGCAGAGAGTTTCAAAAGCAGCATGGGGGCAAAAGCAATGAGAAGTAAACAGGACTTTATGGGATTTTGCAAATGTTCTGTTTAGGGTCCAGAATTGACACAGTCTCATCCAAAAACAGATTCCAGATCCTCAGATTTAAGTCCCTACGGGGCTCTTGGATGGGAAAAAGAAGTTTTTCTAAGGAGTTCAGAGAAATAGAGGGAAGTTTTGAGTACGAAGGCTGCCTTAAGGGGAATGACAAGGAAAATCATAACCCTCAACTCCTGGGCTCCATGTAAAACAAATGCTAACCGCAAGATTCGCTTTTAGCTAGGAAGAGCGGGTATGAGTTGATCATGGGTAAATTCGACTTACTTTTAAAACTCACCACACCCCAGAAGGATTCAGGGACTAATTCCAGACCCATACAATAATATAACAACTAAAGCTAAGCCTTCTCTGGAACTCACTCCATGCCAGATACAGTTCTAAATGACTTACATGTATTAACTCCTTCATTCCCATAAGCACCCAATGAAGCAGGCACTACCATTATTACGGCCGTTTTACAGACAAGGGCACTGAGACACGGAGAGGGTAAGCAAACCGTCCAAGTCATGTTACGCTAAGAGGAGGAACCAGAATTTGAACCCAAGCAGGTTGGCTCCAAAGGCTAGACTCCTGACCACTAAATCATCCTGCCACCAGGTGAAGAAGGTCAAGAGAGGAGGTACAGCCAAAGAATAATTCTAGTAGGTTTTTGGAACCAGTTGACCGTACCATCCCCCTCTCCCCACTCCCCTGTGGTTGGCAGTGTTCTTGAACAGGCATCCCTACCTGCAGGGACACCAGTCGTGTGCTCTCAGAGGAAGAGATGCAAAGTCTGGTCACGGCTGGGAGATTCACCACCATGTTTGGCGTCACTTCAAGGAATTAGATCTGTTCATTGCTATTCTTGACTTACTTGTCAAGATCATGAGTTTTGGCACTGAGACCACAGAGTCAGGAGCAGGCAAGACTGGAACAGTGCCCAGGACACTGTAAGCTCTAGATAACATTTTTTTCTTTCTTTCTTTTTTTTTTTTTTGGAGTACGCGGGCCTCTCACTGCTGTGGCCTCTCTCCCGTTGCGGAGCACAGGCTCCGGACGCGCAGGCTCTGCGGCATGTGGGATCTTCCCTGACCGGGGCACGAACCCGTGTCCCCTGCAACAGCAGGCGCACTCCCAACCACTGCGCCACTAGGGAAGCCCTAGATAAACATTTTTTAATTAACATTTTTGGAGTACAGTTGCTTTACAATGTTCTGTTAATTTCTACTATACAGCAAAGTGAACCAGCTACACGTATACATATATCCCCTCTGTTTTGGATTTCCTTCCCATTTAGGTCACCACAGAGCATTGAGTAGAGTTCCCTGTGCTATACAGCAAGTTCTCATTAGTTACCTATTTAATACATAGTATATATGTCAATCCCCATCTCCCAATTCATCCCACCACGCCCTTTCCCCTTTGGCATCCATATGTTTGTTCTCTATGTCTGTGTCTCTATTTCTGTTTTGCAGATAAGGTCATCTGTACCATTTTTCTAGATTCCACATATATGCGTTAATACACGATATCTGTTTTTCTCTTTCTAAGTAAAATGATACCCACTGGAACTTTCTTACACTTGAATACGAACTTATATTTTGTACCCTAAAACATCTTAAAATTTTGAAATTAAATTTAGACATTTATTCATTTAGATGAGGCCACAGTTACCTTGATTTCTTAGTTTTAAATAAGGTTTCAGTTAGAGTTTTAATATCATAATCATGACATCTTGCAGAAGCATTTAATAAAGTCTAGCTATTATGATAAATAAAAGCTATTGTCTTAATTCAGTCCATTATTCAGCAATGAAGTCCTTTCATTCAAAGTAAAATACTGCATGGTACTTAGCATAAGCATCATTCAAAGTTTACAGATTAAAATAAAAAACCAAGGACGAGACTGGTTAAATAATTTGACCAAGCTCACCCAGTTGTGGCTGGGTTTGAAACCAGACTTGCTGAACCTCAAAGACAAGGCTTTTTTTTTTTTTTCTAATATCAACTAAAAACAGAGAGAGAGATTAGAGTGGTAAAGCTTTCCTTCTTATGATTGTGACTGGGAGATTAAACAAAATAAGCGGCTCTAACTTCCTTTAAGCCTCTTTTCTGTAAAGAACCAGACAATTCTGGCTTCTAACCACTATGCCACCATCCAGCGTAAAAGTGTCATAGTTTATAATAACTTAGCAAGACAAGGGCTTCTAATAAATAACTAAACCCAAGCCCTTGGGCAGGTATGAATTCTGCCAAGTTAAGCAGAAGTCTTCCAGTGCCTGCTGGTTTCATTGGCAGATATCGTCTTTTTAAGACTCCTCAGAATTCCTCTTCATTTTCAAAATTAATCTAACCTAATTTGGCCATACGTTTTTTTCTGGTTTGGGGGTTACAGTTTTGAAATCTTGCATGTCCCCACATATAATCTAATTCTCTGACATTTCCACTAACAAACAAAAAACAAAACCTTTATTTGCAACGTGGCACCCAAGTATTTCATAACTTAGAAGATATCCTGTGAGGCTTATTCATTTGTTTTGGCCGGTGTCATAGCTAAATGGAGATACGATGTCAACACACTGCAGAGCTTGGCCATCTGTAGCCTGGTCTTACTGTAAACATGTGAAAACGAGGAAATACTTGTCCTATTAAACTTTTGTGAATTTAAGAGAGTCAGGTTCTCACTCAATAATTCTGATGATAAGCAAATGGATTTTTTTCCCCCTCATTTCATTAGAGAGCATTTTAGACACCACTTTCCTTCTGTCTTTCCTGATGAAAATGTGCATAAAACCTGTGACAGATGGGGGCAGATCCTGTGTAGTGTTAGGTGGTCTGCCCTGCATCTCCAGAAAAGGCTCTGGGCCCAGTCTACCCACTGTGTCTCCTTTGGTTACACTTTTATCTCTTTGCTGCTTCTTTGCCACGCTCCAAACTCTTGGGGCACTCAGCATTTATCTCCCTCCCTCCATGCTTCTTTTGGCCTCAGCCAATTCTCCCCTTCAAAAACTAGAAGCAACTTGTATATATTCAAGGACAAACTGGAATTAACAGAGACTGTATATCTTCAGAACTAAACTGGAGATATAACCCTCCAACCTTCCTCCGCTCCCTCACCCCTAAGAAAAACTTCTCCCACAATCTTCCTTGTCTCAGTGATGGCAACTCCATCTTCCCCCTTGAGAGTTGCTCAAGCCAAAACTCTCTATATATGATTGGCTCTCCTCTTCCTCATGTATCAGGATATCCTAATAGTTTCATCTTCAAAGTACATCCTACCTACAATGACATCCCCCATCCCCCCGGCCCCACCTCCACGGTCACGTCTCCATCCGAGCCACCATTATCTCTCACCTGGATTTTAAAAATAGTTTCTAACTGTTCTCTCTGCTTCCACAAGTGCCCCTCTTCAGACTACTCCTGATACAGAGGCTCCAGAGATCCTGTTAAAACCTAAGTCAAATCATATGCGCCTCCACTTCACCCAGAGGAAACGCCAACACCCTTACAGCAGCTATGGTGCCCACATTATATGAGGTCACCAGGGTCCTCCTTTCCAGTCCTGGCTCCTGGGTCCTCCTTGAATGTACAGCCAGTACTCTGCACTCACTCTTCCTTCTGTCTGGACGCCTCCTTCCAATTACCTACAAGGCTAACTTTCTCACCTCCTCAAGTCGTTGCTCCTATAGCACCTTCTCAATAAGACTTAGCCTGACTATTCAATTTCCTTTTCTTTTTTTGCTGCTCAGTAATTTTTTTTTTATTGATGTTAAATTCACATAACAAAAATTGATCATTTTAAAGTGACAATTCAGTGACATTCGGTACGTTGACAGTGTTGTGCAACCAATACCTCTATCTAGTTCTAAAACAATTTCATCACCCCAAATACCACGCAGAACAGAGGAAGACAGAAATCCCTGCCCATGTGGAGTTTTCAGCCTAGTGGAGAAGGAGGACGATATTTATATAAATAAGTAAAAAGTATTTATGAAAGGTTTTACATGGTGATACATTCAGGGAGAAAAAGAAATCAGAGGAGGGAAGTAAGGAGGATTGGAGAGGTGTGCAGTTTTAGGTAGGGTGACCTGGAAGGCCAACTAGGAAGGTGGCATCTGATAAACAGTCGAAGTACAGCCCAGGCAGAAGCACGCCTGCTGTGTCTGAGGAGCAGCAGGGAGCCCTGTGACTCGAGTGGAGAAAGACGGCAGGGAAGTAAGAGCAGCTCGGAGAGGTCCGGTGACCAAATCGTGCATGGCCTCGTGAGTCAGCTTAAGCACTTTGGTCCTGGCTCAGAGAGGTGGGAGCCACAGGAGGCAACAAGCCAAGGAATGGCAGGACCTGACGTGGGTTTTAGCAAGAAGGCTCTGGGTGCTGAGAATAGCCTTCAGGAGGGCAAGGGATGAGGAAGAAAGCAAGATAGGAGGCTTTGTGATGGCCCAGATGAGAGACATGGTGGCTTGGACCAGGCTGTGGAAGTGTAGGTTGTGAGACAAGGTTGGATTTTGGCTGTATTTTGAGGTTTGCTGACAGAATTTCTTGATGAACAAGGTATAGGGTAGGAGAGAAAGACAGTGGCCAAAGACGACTTCAAGACTTTTGCCCAAGCAACGGGGCATAGGGGGTTGCTATTTACTGAGATGGGGGACTGGATGTGGAACAGGTTTTGGAATGAGAGTCAAGCAGTTTTGGACCTATTCAGCTTGGCATATCTCTTAGGCATACAACTGGAGATGTCAAGATACCAGCGGGCTGTTTGCTTCTGAAGTTCAGGAGACACATTTGGGCTAGAGATAGATCATCCAGATATATACAAATTTGGAATATGTCAGTGTATAGATAAAATTAAACCCACCAGACTAGATGAGATCTTCAAGAGTGAAAGTATATAGATAGATCATGAGGTTACAAAAGAGCAACTGCTTATTTTCACTGGAAAGCTTCCCTGGGGAGAGATATTCATCTTTCCCAAACAGATAAATTTGCATCTCTGTGTGTAAATCACTGCGGAAGTGCTGAGAATTTAGCGTAAGTTAAAATAAGTTTCTCTTAGAGTCCTTTCTTTCTTCGTTTCTGTTTCTCATTTTGTTTTGTTTGTTTGCTTGATTTGCAAATAACCTTATAGAATCTGAACCCACTTTGGAAACACCGCATCGCTTCTTTCTTTAAATTTCAATTCTGTTAATAACTAGCTAGGATTGCAATGGCATCCTGCCGTTGTCAATGCCACCAATTACCTCCACGTAATTGCTAAAACCACTGTACGTGCTTAGTTTTCATCTTGCCTTGAGCTCTGAGCGGCCTCTGTCCCAGTGGAACAGATTCTCCCCGTCCTTCTTCAGGACACCGCTGGCTGCTCTTCACATCTCCTCTTTTCCCCACCACTGCATGGCTCAGTCCTTGAGTCTCTTTTCTTCTCTGTCTACACTCATTCCTCATGTGATGTCATCCACTTTCCTGGTTGTAGACTTCATCTATATGCGGATTCTACTGTCAAAGTGAAACCTGCCGTCCAGACTATCCCCCTGAACTTCAGACTCAGATACGCACCTGCCGACTTGACCCTCCACTTATCTGTATCCTAGATGTCTCCAAATTAACCTGTCAAGACTTATTCCTGTTCTTCACACCAAAATCTGCCCTTCCAACAGCCCTTATCATCTTGGTTGATGGCAACTCCATCTTTACAACTGCTCAGATCAAAATCCATGGCGGTTTCTTTATGCCTCTGTCTCCAACACATCTCATCCAAACCATCATCAAGTCCCACTGAATCTACTTTCCAAGTATATTCAGAGCTCAACCACGTGACCCCTGCTCATGACACTCACTGGTGATCCAGGCTACCACCATCTCTTGCTCGGATCATTGCAGTAGCCTCTGAATTAGTCTCTTTGGTCCTTCCCTTGCCCCCTTAGAATCTATTTTCAAAGCAGAAACCAGCATGATCCTTTTAACCACTCCTCTCCTCAAACCTCTCCTTTTATTCAGTGAAAACCAAAGTCTCTATAATGGACTAAAAGGCCCTCCATGGTCTGCCACCCTTCACACTTCTCTGATTCAGGTCTTCTATGTGTCCCACCCTCATTCCACACTTTTCTCCTTCCTCTCCCCCCAACACCCAAGCTTTCCCCTACCTCAGAGCTGGTATTGGTATCCCTTGGATACCCCTTGGATATCAATGTTACCCAAATCTCTGGAGATCCTCTCCTTTGCACTTTTCTATCTCTGCATTCACAGAAAACTGGGAAGTGTGGAGGGGCGAGCAGAGAACTATGGACCCTCATAATCATAGGACCAACATTTTAAAGGACATATATGAAGAGTTCTCCTGATGGAAAAGCAGGAATCTGAAAACCAAAGACGTCCCAGATCTGTCTGAGCTATTAGTCCACATCTTCAGACATAGAGGGAGAAACGTCCTCATCTATACAACCTGTTCAAGAGCAGAGACAACCCAATGTCCCGCTGGGGGTCCTGTAATTCAAATCAGCGGCCACGGCATGCTGCCAGCAGGGCACAGAGACGAAGGTTCCCAGAGCAGGAAAGGTAAAAAATAATGACGATGGCTGACATTATTAAGCGTTTGCTGACAGCTAGGTGCGGTGCTGTTACTTTACATCCATTTAATCTTTAGGAACCACCCTCTTAGCTTGGTATTAGTACTAAGATGCTGGTTTTATAGGTAAAGAATACAAGAATTAAAGAGGTCAGATGAGTGGCCTAGAGTCATCGGTAAGTCATCGGCAGGGATTAAGTGCAGTTCTGTGTAAGTCAGAGCTTTCTCTCACATACTGTACATAGAATAGCAGAAAGGGGATAACAAGGTCCATATTGAGATTTGGGGGCAATGACACATAAGTATTTTTGGCCTCAAGAACGGCTGCAAGAAAAGAAAAAAGGAGGGGTCTTCCCTGGCGGTCCAGTGGTTAAGAAGCCATGCTTCCACTGCAGGGGTCGCAGGTTCGACCCCTGGTCGGGAAACTAAGATCCCGCATGCCACATGGGGTGGCCAGAAAAAAGAAAAACAGAGAGAGAACTGTTGCAGCCAGAGGGAGCACACCTCCCACTTCTCTGTCCCTGACGCTCAGGGGTACGTCTTTGGGGGTCAGCTCTGCCACATCTTACTCTACACGCTTTGTTGGGAGACTTCAGAGAGGAAAGAAATGGAGCTGTCAACTGGAGGTGCCAACGCCAAGCGTGAACTTAAATCAGGTATTCCTCCCTACCCACCACTCCCCCAGAAAGATGGGCCCTCAGCAGCCCTGCTCCCCATACCTGTCACTCTCCTTTTTCATCCTGTATCTCCTTCGCCCTGAGGGTCTGACTTCTCTTCCCCATACCACATACCCTTTGCCCCGCAGCTCCTTGCTTGCTAAGCACTTTTCCCTTCTCCACGGTCTGAGCAGATTCCACTTCTGGACTTTAGTAGATTCCAGCAAGAAGAATCCTGGCATATGGGCACTTTGTATGTACTGTCCACTGCAAGGCCCCCTCCCAAGCCCATCCTCTCCCATTTATTTTCCATTACACGAGGCAAAGTTCCACATCATACAAACAAGACTCCACAGGACTTCAAGAGTCTGTAACTTGGGTTTCCCGTGGGGTGATACTACCTTTTTCATAAACAGAAAATTGAGAGCAATGATTAAGTTTAACCCCCAGTTTTGTTTTCAAATTCCATTCCCTTTGAGATAAATGCATTTTTGAAAAACACCCCAAGGAAAGACACTTACCATCAGTCCGATGCGCTCTTTCTTCCTCAACTTCCTACCAACAGAGTTTGTTAACTCTAAAAACTAATTTCTCTAACAGCTCTGTGCTACATACGACAGCCACCTTTCTCTTAAAACCTCCCGTTTTCCTTATCAGTTAAGACACAGGAACCAGCTTACTGATAAGCTAACACTGATTCACCGTACTGTTAACAAAGACCAACTTCAGTTTGCATCACATTCTCTACTCGAAAGGTCTCTGACGAAGCTGCAGTTCCATATTTTACCTCCCTTGTGGGTGACTTCCTCAGCGAAACCTCCACTCTCTCGGTGGCAGGTCACTCAGCGCCCTCAGAGTGCGAGTCGGCAGCTACAACTTCCCAAAAGCTGCAGCTCTGAGAACAGTGCACTTTTCTCTAGGAAGTTCTACTGTTGATGCTTCCATGTCAACGTTTTGAAAACATCTGATACGACTGGGTGAGTTAAGCGTACGCCAGGCTCTGTGTGCAGACACTTTTGCACACGCTGACACTGCCATTCCTCAGAGGCTTACCAGAGGCTCAGAGAGGCAGGTTAATTACCTTGCTCAAGGCAAGAGCCAGTACAAGGTAAAGCCAGAATCCAAAGCCTCCATAACTGGACTCTTTCCATGTGTCTCCAGATGGCCTGTCTTGGATGGCTGTGATACAGATTTGTGGACTCACGTTGCACCTGTTAGAATTCTGAATAAACCAACTTTAATCATGTACGTGATTTTCTTTTTCAGACTGTTGGTGACTTCCAAATGATCAGGATATGCCAGCTGCCAAAGAACTCTCTAATATAGTAGACGGAGCAGGACCTTTAGATACAGCTGGTTTTCCTCTCACTGACAGTGTAGCTTGGGTCAAGCTCTCCATCCTCTCTAAAGCTCTGGTGCAAAGGGTATGGTTATCAATATTAAATGGGGTGGCCAGAAAAAAAGAGAGAGAACTCTGCTGTGGAATCTGCCTTTCAAAGAGTTTGTCAGCACCGGCACTTACGTACTTGACTGTTACCAAGATGACTAACAGCATCTTCAATGTTTCCATTGACTGTTCAAGACATTTCGTGAAGTCCAGGGAGGCCAGCATCTATCAAGGCCTACGAGGTTTTGTAATAGAGAAGGGAACATTTGATGTAAGATAGAGGGGCCTCCGTAGCCATGGGCTGCTTCAGGAAGTTCCTCTTTATCCTTCTGTCTTCAAGGGCTCTGCAAAATGTAGAATCCAGAGATTCTTGCTGATGCATCCAACTGGCAGGGAGAAGCTGGGTGAGCCTGGGAGGGGACACAGCCTGCTCCCTTGAGGATCTCTCTCCAGGCCCGAAGATCTGACACTGCACCCCACGTATAATTTGCTCTCAGGCCACACCCACTAAAAATGACTGTACCTCTTGGAGGTGACTCTCCTAAACAAAAGTGACCCAGAACCAATGGAAGGCAATGCTTCTCTATGGGGGCACAGAACATCTGTGACAACTCACCATTCAACGACATGAAAGGAAAGATCAAAACTGGCCAAACTTGTTTGTCTGAAATGAGAACAGATTGGTGCAGCTGGAAGGGCAGAAATGTGTTTGTTGTGTGTGTGTGTGTGCACACACGTGTACAAGAGCTTATTTGTGTTTGCATGTGGGTTTCGTCCACGTGGAGAGGACATCTTAGCTCTGTACCCAAACCAAAAGGAGCTTTTAAATGTCAAAAATCTCACTGACCTGCCAAAACGGAAAAGTTAGCTGGCCTTCCTTGCGCCTTGGAGAAGTAGGAATAATTAGTTCAGACCCACTTCCAATTCCACAACCATATAACAACCCAGAGTCTTCCCTATGAGGTCTACTAATTCCGGGGGCTCCTGATCTCGAGGTGTCTCTGCCTCAGGCTTCTGTGCCCAGGAGTCCCGTCTCTGTTCTGCTCAGCATCAACCCGGGACTCGCCCTTCTCCAACTTGCACAAGAAATCCACGTACACCAACAGTTCTGAAATGTGGGGCACCAAGCTAACGATGTGTACATCACCTGGAGTGTCTCACAGCTTCCTATCCTTCCTCCCCTCTTGCACCTGGTCATCACCACCCCTTCCCTCCCAGAGGTGCTCAGAAGCCTCTCACTTCTCCTCAGTGTCTGTCCCCAGATGTGCACACCCCAAATCCCCCATGGTGCTAGGCAGCTATGAAAGCTGCTCCCTTTTAGAAAGAAGCTGAGGCTATAGATTGCAAATTCATTTTTCTGTCACATCTGCCTTTGCTCTCCTCCCCTCCCCATGAGAGCTTTTCCCCTGCTAGCACCTTCTCTCCTCTTACCTGGTTACTACAACTCACCAAATATGTTCACCAGTAAGATTTGCTGCTTCACTCCCCCAAGGAGGAAAGAGTTTCTTGAAAATCAGAAAAACCTTATAAATACAGGTGTCCAAATAGCTTATAAAGGAATCTCAGCATCTATGAAAAAGAGAAGATTGTAGGATTAATGTTTTACCCCAGAAAACTAGAATCAAATCTAATACATAACCACAAACTTTCCCTCCTTGTGAGATGAGCTCTGTATGTCTCTGCCTCACCCTTCAACCTGGGTCACGGTCCTCTTCATCAGATTTAACAGGAAATAAAAACTCGACCTTATTTCATAGTCACACTATAGAAAGTTCTTTCAGATCGTTTATGATCACATAAAGAGGTAACAAGCTTTCTATTTTCAGGAGTTTCTATATTCTTGACTTTCTGAAGCAATTGTCTTCAATAATTGACTTCTACTCGTCCTAATGAGTCTGTATAAGTCAAAGATTTTGGCTTGCAGTACTCTCTGTCTCTTTTTGAGAAATTAAAACTTAAAACCAAGCACAAAAGCTAGTATTTTGTCCCTTCCTTCGTACTCCTATCCCATAGTTCCCAAAAAAAGTCTGTGTTTAGCTGAGAGTTCACAGAGGTGCTTGCTTTGGGAATTGAAGAATAAGAGTTATGCCGAAGCCATATGTCAACTGGAAGAAAAAATAATTTTGATCTGAAAAATTAGATTTTTTTACATTCTCTTTCTTTCTCTCCCTCTCCCTTTCCTTCCCCCGTCTCTGTCTCTCTCTCCCACATACACACATACACACACACACACACACGTCTCCTCCTCCAAAACAACAACAACAAAGAATGGAAAATGTTTAGTCAATGGCTTTTATAAAATATGTTTAGCTCCCTCCATGTTTCAACAAGGTTCAAGGTTCATGTGTTCCCTGCCAGACTTGAGTAGTTTAAACGAAAGGATGAGCAACTGAGTCTCTAGAAATTGTGAGGTCCCAATAAAAAGCACCTTTAGCAAGTGTGGCAGCCAGGCTCCAGGACGGCCCCCAATAATCCCTGCTTCCTGTTGTTCACACCTTTGCAGGGTCCTCTCCACTCCGTACCAGGGAGGTCGACGTGACCAGTAAATCACGGAGTAAGTAATCACATGCCACCTCCAAGATGAGGTTATAAAAGGCATGTGGCTGCCATCCAGGGCTCTCTCTCTAGAATCACTCTGTCTCCGAGAAGCCATGTGTTGAGCAGCCCCATGACTGCTCGACATGGAGAGGTACCAGAGCTTTCTGACAACAAGCCACATGAGCGAGCTCGGAGGGAGGTCTTCCAGGTGCATTCAA
The DNA here is from genome assembly GCF_008692025.1 of Phocoena sinus. Lineage (NCBI taxonomy): Eukaryota > Metazoa > Chordata > Mammalia > Artiodactyla > Phocoenidae > Phocoena > Phocoena sinus. The sequence goes on along the minus strand of NC_045775.1, from coordinate 85,873,519 downwards.
GTCTTCAGAGATGACGACTTCTAGCCAACAGGTTGACCACAACTTTATGAAAGACCCTGAAGTAGAACCACCCAGGTAAGTCACTCTCAGATCCCTGACCATCAAGAAAATGTGTGAGATAAGAAGTGTTTATAGGTTAGGCTACCAAATTTTAGTCATTTGTTATACAGCAGTAGGTTACTAATAGCTGATGATAATGTGTCTCTCGCCATTTTCCTTGTGAATCTATTGACAGGAGGTAGAAGTCAGGGGTCCTTGTTAGCATGAAATGGCTTTCATTCAAAAATACGACTTCTAGTCCTACTTAAGAGGCCTTTTGCTATCTGTGTTGTCAGGAAGCCGCTCCTCTGTATCTCTTGGGTTTCCCTTATCAGAGGCAACTTCCTATGTTAGAGATTGTTCCACTGTTCTTAAAAACACTCCTTCCCTAGTCTAATCAGATAAAGTTTCTTCTGTGCTACATGCTCACTCTATATATTCAACAGATCATTGCCTGTGTATCAGAAGGAAGCAAACTGTTTTTATCACAGGAAGCAACATTTCATCATGCTGCCTTTGAAATACTGGTCAGCAGGGGCATCTGAGAGGACTCATGAGGACAGGTCTCTGTGGGCAGTGAGATGACCCACTTGTGGGTATTAGGAGCACAGCAAACAGGCAGCAGATGTCACAGGAGGAAAGCCAAGGGTTCAGAAGAGCAGAGGTCAGGGGCTGTGGCTTGGGCAGGGAGTCCATGACTTTGGGCAGACTGTCTTTGCCTTGATCAGAAATGTTCTCATCTTGATGTGATGTCTCGTCTAGCAGCCTTTGCTCCCTGGAATCTCACACAAATGCTTTAGCTTCCAACACAGTGAGAGTGTGAGAGGACATCTGATGTGCAGGTTATGGTCTCAATACTCCCCTGTGTGCTGGCCTTTCTCCTCTGGGGTCTCGATTACAGCCCCTGCCTTCTAACTCTGTAAGAACCTAAGAGGAAAGGCCCAACTGTCGGTCCTGTTCTCATTCATTCCTCCTGTTTAAATAAAGGTCGAACTTTCTTTCATGGCCCTATGTCTTCTAAAACCTAGAAATCTAGAAGCTTCCATCTGGGGTTGGTAAAAATTTAAATGTGTGTATCATTTGCTGAAATTCTCCAATCCTGTTCTCAGATTATCTTCTGAGATCAAGTCCAGATATTCTGAAGCATTCCAAGAAAATTTAGATTTAGGAAGGAAAGAGGATTAGGATTATGGAGGGAAAAAAAGGTAATTTCACAGAAACCACAGTCATGCATTTTCAGGAAGTCACTTTCATCATCCGCTTAAAATTGTTTTCTCAATGTCCTATGAAATTTGTCTCGTGAAATCAACTTCCCTAATTGATAACACATTGAAAAAAACAATTTGCCAATATACTTGTGCGTTACACAGCACATAATATGTAACAGGCACTACACTTTTGTCTGAAGCACAGAGCAATGGAATATTGGGGCGCCAGACTAATTTAAAAATCATGTATTTCTGACTATTATGAGTAATATTCGGTGAAGAGATTTTGAGTATTTCTGAATATTATCTGTAATACTTAGGATAATCATTTTAAACATGCTCACATATTTCCTGTCAGCCCTATTTCTAAGAATGTGTATGTGAATACAATTGTGCGAGGTATATATAATCATGAATAAATATTATACATATATATATACACATACAACAAAAAGATGTAAAAGAGACACAAAAAAAGTAAAAGGAGAATCCTATGATGTTTCTAGAGAAGACTCGATTAATAAAAATCATAATTATTTTGAACTTTGACAAAATAATTATAAAATTAAAATGAAAAAGAAATAAAAATAGCAAAACTAACTTTTTATGCAATGCTCATGTGTGCTAGGCACTGGTTCCATCCACCGTACTCACCATCACCATCACCATAATGAACTAATAAGGTAAGGACTATTATCACCCACACTCTCAAGGTAAGGAAACTGTGCCACAGAGAAGTGAGTGTATTTGCTGGGCCACCTGCTAGTCAGCTGGGGACGTGGGATTTGAACCTGAATGCTATGAAAGTGAAGCCTGCTCTCTACCTGATGTCTGCATGGCTTCTTGACTTCCCAGGAATGTTTGAGACCAGCCACTGAAATGTTAAAAAGCAGTAAAAAGTTAAGGGAATGGGTGATTTATCCTTCCACATGTTTTCTCTTGGGCCTACTGTTGTCCAATTAAGTTTCGGTAATTAAAATAATATGGAACAAAAAAGAAAAACAAATTAAAAGCAAAACAAAACAAAATAATACAGAACAGCCGCAGGAGGAGACAGTTTAATAGAACAGAATGGAAAATCTAGAAACAGATCTAAATATTCCTAAGAACTTATCATAAGATGATAAAAAAACACAGTATATCAAATCTGGGGGAAAGAATAGATACTAAATAAATTGTGTTAAGACCATTTTAGATTTATTCAAGCATTGTAAATGTTTTAATATAAGCATTATAAAATATATTACAAGCAATAGAAAAATCAAGTTCAACTGATGAAAAAACTAAATTCCAGATGGATTAGAGATTACACAGTAAAAAATTTAAAGCTGTAAACAAATAGAATATAATATTTATTTGATTATGAAGTGGGAGTAATATTGGTTTTCTAAGCACAATAATACATATAGAAACCATAACAGTAGAGATCAAATCAATTTCATTACATCTGAATATATTATAAACAGACAGCAAGCAAAAGGCTAGGAAAATATTTGAAAGTTTGAAAATTTATATATAGCTTATATATCTAGCATATATACACACTCAAATATTTATATTCTATACAAGTATATTTTATAAATCACTAACAGGAAAGAAAACAACTTAATTTTTAAGATAGGCAAATGTTATGAACAGGCAGTTCAAAAAAGAGGGTATAGGAGTTTTCAATAAGCTTCAATAGAATATAAGGCATCAAAAAGTAATTGAGAAATTCAAATTTAAATCAATAAATACCATTTTCACTCATCAAATTTGTAAAAACATTACAAAATTATAATATCCAATACTGACAAAAAGTGTGGGGAGATTACGGATGCAGAAACTGGTACAAGTTTTCCAGAGGATAATTTGGAAGTTTATATCAAAATACTTTAACTTGGTAGTTTGTCTTCTATTAATATATTTGAAAAAATCATGGATGTTCAAAAATATTTAGCCTCTCATTGGCAGTGTTGTGGACAATAATGGGAAAAAAACTAAATATACAAATTGAACAATTGATTAAATAATCTATGGTACTTCTAAATAATAAAATACTTTGCAGTCATCAGAAATGATGTAGGCTAATCATATTTAAGAAACAGGAAATGTTTGTGACATATTTTAAGTGTTTGAAGAACAGGTTTTCTGATTTTCACTTCCAGCCAAAGTGGTATAACAGGGACTAGATTTATCCTCCTTTCTAAAACAATTAAAAACTGCACAAGATATATGAACCAATAGCTCTCAAGATACTGACGTCAGGCAATAAATGATAATGAACTCTGAGAGATGGGAGAGAGCCTGAGATTGCCCCAGTTTACTGCCTGGAGTGTTTCTAGGCTACGGCACTGGGAGGGAGAGAGAGATGGAGCACAGCAGTGGCTCTGAGTTGAGGGTCAGAACTGACAGTCTGGAAAGCCAAGGTAACTAGAGTTCAGAAAGAAGAGTACCAACAAGGAGAGCACTGCATAGAGAGATCTGCAGAAGGTCCCTTCAGTTTCTCAACTGAGTACCGATCAGCTCATGCTTATGAGGAAATTATCTGAAGCCAAGGAAAGAAACACCCCAAAAGATGAGAGGGAATAATCATCACAGTTCATATAGGGCCAGGAATAGTACTTATTCCCACTATTCAGAATAGAAAATGATATAATTCATGAGTTGTCATATAGGCTGTTTAGAAAGATTTTGTCTCAGTAGTAGTATAAATTAACCTTAGACTAAATGCTGCTCTGGTTACACCTAAAAAAAATTTTAAAAACCCCAAAATCCAACTGTTTCAGTGCAACTTAACACTGATTCAGAGGATAGATAAAGAACAGTTATATAAAAATATTCAGTATCTAGCAAGTCAAAATGAACATTGCCTGACATCCAAAGATTATCAAGTATACAAAAGAGCTGAAAAATACTACTCTTAGTGAAAAGACAAACGATTAAAACTGACCCAGAATTGGCATACAGGGTAGAATTAGTAGAAAACATTAAATCAGCTATTATATCTGAGTTTCATATGTTTCAAAAAAACTACATGAAAGACTGAAAGTGTTAAGCAGAGACACGGTAGATACAAAAAAAGACCCAAAGAGAACTCCTACAGTTAAAAACTAAAATATTTCAGATGAAAAAAATGCAAGGTATGTTAATAGAGGCTACACAACATGAAACACAGAAATAAAAAAAATCAGAAAAAAATAGAGCATCAGGGAGGTGTGGGAAATTCTCAAGGTATCTCATACAAATGTAATTTGAGTCTCTGAAGGAGAGGAGCTAGAAATGGGACAGAAAAATGTTATTTGAAAAAACAATGGCCCCACAATGTTGCAAATTTGATGAAAATTATAAAATCCTCAAGTCCAGGAAGCTCAGTGAAACTCGACAATGAAGAGCTTGAAGAAAAGTACCCCAAAAGGCACACCATAATCAAGTGATAAAGAGAAACTTTAAAAAGTCATGGGAGGAAAACCGTGTTCCTACAGAGCAACAAAGACAGAGATTATATCAGATTTCTCATCAGAAACAAGCAAGAAGACAGTGGAACAAGATCTTTAAAGTACCAAAAAAAAACCAAACAAAAAAGTCACCTTAGAATTCTTTACCCAGTTAAAATATGGTTCAAAAATGAATGTGAAATAAAGACTTTTTCAGACATATAACAATTGAAAAAAGTCATCAACAACAGAAAAGTGCTATGAGAAATTTTAAAGGAAAGCCCTTCAAACAGAAAGAAAGATACCAGGCAGAAATTTGAAACTGCATGAAAGAATGCAGAGCACCAGAAAAGTTAACTATGTAGGTCAATATAGAGATTTTTATTTCTTATCATTTAAATCACTTAAAAGATAATTGCTTGTTTAAATCAAAAATGATTACAGGGCTTCCCTGGTGGCGCAGTGGTTGGGAGTCCGCCTGCCGACGCAGGGGACACGGGTTCGTGCCCCGGTCCGGGAAGATCCCACATGCCGCGGAGCGGCTGGGCCCGTGAGCCATGACCGCTGAGCCTGCGCGTCCGCAGCCTGTGCTCCGCAACGGGAGAGGCCACAACAGTGAGAGGCCCGTGTACCACAAAAAAATAATAATAATTAAAAAAAAAAAGAGAAACGTTCAGTGTGCTCTTAAATCTTCATGCAAGGGGCATGGTCTCGCGCCTGCTGTCAGATTCCTGGAGCAAGAATTGTAGAGAATGGCCCTCCATCTGCATCTAGAGTACGCAGACAGGCATCTGACCTAATTCAAGTCACCCTTCCTCACCAGCCTCAGAGAGACCCCTCTGGCTGAAAGCATCAGGCCAACCTCTGCAGAGTCCTGAACAGAAAGCAGTTAGGGAATAAACAGAAAGACGGTTCCATTTCTCATTTATTAACATATTGCCTCATTTTCAACAAGAGGTGTCAGGTCCAGAGATTTATTAATAAGTCAATCTCTCAACTGATTCAAACTCAGCTGACAGCTTATAGAGAAGAAGGGTAAGAATGTATATTTATTTCACGTCCCTTTTTCAATCACTGCACCCTGGGAAGTAGTCTTACTAGAAACTGGGGGATTGGATGAATAACTTCCTCTTACCTTTTCTAGGGTCAGAGAGCTTGTTATATAAGGACAGGTGTTCAGCTGATATACTGTGACATCAGTACATTGGCAACCATGACATGTACCTTCCAGGGGAAGCTGAGCAGATCCACAACCATTGGGGGCATTTCCTACAGAACCAAAGATGTCATCTCTTCAGCTGTACCTGAATCTTCAACATTCCCGGGGGCGGAGCTAGCATTCCCTCTGTGATCAGAGCAGCTGATGAAATCAATGCACTCAAGGTTCCCACGTGCACTAGTTTAACACAAAGATAACTCCACAACTTCTTACCAAAAAAGTGGTGGGGAAAGAGGCTGTTACACCTGGCAGGGAGTACTGTGGTTCAAATCATAGTGTGTGGACAAAAAAAGAAGTGTTGCCCGCCACTGCCGTAAACAACGAATGCTGCCCTCCGTCAGGCCATCAGCGACTGACATGTCTGATGTTCGACTACTTGGGTTTTTTTTCGTTTTCAGCAAAAACTCATATATATTCTGGCTCCTCCCTTACCTGTTTGGAACAGTTCCTCAGAGCTACCTGAGAGGTTGTCTCCCAGGCTACAGTCCTCAGTAAGGTCCCTGAATAAAAGATAACTCTCAACGTTTAGGTTGTGTGATTTTTTTCCGGTCAGCAGTGGCTACCATTTATTGAGAAATTTGTATGTGCCAGGCCCTGAGCTAAGCTCTTTACGTATGTTACACATACACATTTATACCCCATTTTCATGCTAAAAACAACTCTGAGATTAAGGTATGAGCACCCTGGTGGTATAGGAAACTGAGGCACACAGACCTAGCAGTCACATAGTCAGGAAGCAGGAAAGCCATGATCAAGGTTCAATCAAGTGGACCCCAACACCTGCTCCTACCGTGATTCTGTCTACCAAGCCTTTGTTTTCATTCACCACTTCTCTTCCATCTTTGAGGTGGGAGGCTTTGGCTAAGGGTAAGGACATAGGGTGTGGTCTAATAGTAACATCAGCAGTAACAAACGCTGTTGCAGCATCTCGTTTGCCTTGTGTTTGTTAACTGATGCCCAGTCGCCCTGAATAGATCATTGATCTGGACGTGATATGAGAATAGACCACACATAAGCTTCCTGCCTTCTAGAACTTTCTGTGCCAAGAGGGATGTATTGACAGCATTCGCAGAGACAGATAAGTTATCTCAAAATAAATGCACATGCTCAGAGAAGCATAAATACCATGTGATCCCCCAGAACTGACTATTCAAGAAATGCTTTTGAAAGCAAAAAAGTCAACACATTTCTAGAAGTAACAGAGGACCTCAGAGTCCTCTAGGTCAGCATTCTCTGAGTTTTCTTGAACAAGAACACTTGAAAATAATAATGCATTGACCCAATACTGTAAGAGATTATGAGATATTTTATATACTTAGAATGAAGTACAAAGCAAAGATCACGTTACAGCTGAATTAACTATGTAGGAAATGTTGAAAAATTTGTAGTTTCTCCTTTATGACAGTATTTTAAAACTAGATGAATTGTCATATGTGTTGTTAAAAGAACAAAATGCCACAACTATATGTTGAAAATACATGATTAGAAATGCCACAGAATCCATGGACCTTAGGAAAACAGTGTGTTGGGAAATAAACAGATGGACATCTGAGCATTCATGCATGATGGGATCCCCCATATTAAAGCCTAGCATGTTCTGATATGGCTCATCCTTCTTTAAAGGGAGATTATTTAAAACGAAGAGCACTGTAAATTGAAATTTAAACTTTCTTTTTCTTTTAATTTTATTTTAACTATATTTCAGAAAATGCATCTCCATGGCATTGTTTGTTTATGGAAGAACTCAGAAGAATATCTGAGGAATAAAAGAGTGATGCAAGGAATTAGGGTTGATGGGAGGGAGTTGTGTAGAGAGAAGAGATAGGGACGGAGAAAGGAGAAATAGGGAAGGGTCCTCATCATTCTATCCCACAGCTCTATGAAACCCAACCTTCGTTATCATTAAATACAAGAGTCAGTTTAGGTTCTAAATTCTCATGGTAACAGCTTAGAGGATCCCAGGTAACCAACCAGAAAGTGAGATACCAGTTGGGAGCCTCCTGCAAGAATCCCACCAAGAGGTGGTAAGGGCTTGAATTTAGCAAACAGCTGTTAGAATGAAGTAGGAAGGAAGAACAGATTGTATTCCTATGTTTAAGAGTAGAATCAATTAGATTTATTAAGTTATTTTGCATTGGGAAGGAAAGATGGAAAGGAGTTTGGGGGATAGCTCTCAAACAAGGTGGGATGTTTGACAACCATTCACAGAGATACCAAATACTGGAGGAGGAGGAGTTAGTAGGAAAGCAATGGTGGGTTCAATTTTGGATAAGCTAACTTTGAGGGGCTGTCTTGACATTAAGCTATTAGAAATACGTCGGTAGAATTATGGGCTAGACCTATTAATTTGGGATTTGTCAGTGTGCAAATTGTACTCAAGTCATGGGGATAATCCAGGTCCCTTCAGGAGGAAAGAACAGAGGAAGAACTGCAAGGGACAAGGAAGGAGTTCTGGGACGCATGACTCCCGATGGGCAGGAGGGGGACTGGCACCCACACAGGAAAGTAAAAGAGGTTAAAGATGGAGAAGTTCCCATCAGCAACCAGTGCAGTCACTAATGACATCATTTAAAGTGACTTCAGGGCTTCCCTGGTGGCGCAGTGGTTGAGAGTCTGCCTGCCGATGCAGGGGACACGGGTTCGTGCCCCGGTCTGGGAGGATCCCACATGCCGCGGAGCGGCTGGGCCCGTGAGCCATGGCCGCTGGGCCTGCGCGTCCGGAGCCTGTCCTCCGCAACGGGAGGGGCCACAGCAGTGAGAGGCCCGCGTAACGCATAAAAAAAAAAAAAAAAAAAAAAAAAAATAAAGTGACTTCAGAGCTGGTGAGGGTAGCCCAGGCAGGACACAGTGAGTTGGAAAGAAATGCTAGGAGAAGTGAGAACACTAAGTGCAATGCGTGGTTGTTTGGAAATGGCAACGAATGCAAAGACCCCTGCCTTATCCTCTCAGAGACACGAAGAGGGGAGACGAAGAAACCCCACGGGAGACTTGGTGTCCTCAGAGGAGAATCAGGTCTCGGTTAAGTCCAGGAGCTACAAAGAATGCTCTCTGAAGAATTTAGGGGTGAAGGATGTCTACTAACAATGGAATGGTAACTGTTGGAATTCCTTATATATTTTGGATATTAACTCCTTATCAGATATATGGTTTTCAAATAGTTTCTCCCATTCCATAGGTTGCCTTTCCACTCTGCTGATTGTTTCTTTTGCTGTGCAAAAGGTTTGAACTTGATGTAGTCCCACTTGTCTACCATATGATCCATCGATCACACTTTGGGGTGTGTGTTCAAAAGCATTGGAATCAGGATCCTAAAGAGACATCTGCACTCCCATGTTCATTGCAGCATTAACCATAAGTCAGGAAATGGAGCCACCCAAATATCCACCAACACATGACTGAGGAAGAAAATGTGGTTCATACATTCGACGGGATATGACTCCGCTTCAAAAAACAAGGAAATCCTGGCATATGTGACAACACAGACAGACCTGGACGAAATTACGGTAAGTGAAATAAACCAGTCACAGAAGAAAAAACACTGCATGATTCCACTTTCTAAAACAGTCAAACTCATAGAAACAGAAAGTACAATGGTGGTGGCTAAGGTCTGGGGAGAGGGGGGAAAGGGGCTGGCTGTTCAATGGGTCTAAAGTTTCAATTATGCAAGATGAATAAGTTCTAGAGACCTGCTGTGAAGCATTGTGTCTATAGTTCACAATACCGTACTGTGTTCAGAAAAATATAGTAAGGTAGATCTCTTGTTAATAGTTCTTACCACAGGAGAGAGAGAGAGAGAGAGAGAGAGAGAGAGAGAGACAGAGACAGAGACAGAGACAGAGAGAGACAGAGAGAGACAGAGAGAGAGACAGAGAGAGAGAGAGAGAAGAAAATCTAGATGCGATCACCCAGATGGAAAGAAGGCAGAATGAGCCCTGGGTTCCTCCTGTGCTGAGAGGCTGGGTACAATAAGAACTAGCAATGGAGAGAGAGAAAGAGAGACCAGTTCGATGGGAAGAAAACCAGGGGTGTTTGGAGTTTAAAAACTAGGTGAGAAATATTTCAAAGAGGAAGGAATGATTCATCACGCCAACGCTGCAGGCAGTTCCAATGAGCACCGGGAAACAAATCACTGGCTTAACAACATAGATGCCACGGCAGCAATGAGAAGCTGGTGTTTGTAGAATAGTAGGTATGAAAACCTATTTAGAATATTTTGAGAAGAGTGGGAGCAAAGGAATTAAAGACAGTAAGTATATAGAACTACTCCAGGGAATTTTGCTGTAAAGGAGAAGAAAGAAATGGAGCACAAACTGGATGGGAAACGGAGGCAAAGACAAATGTTACACGCCACGCAGGGGCGCTCAGGGCCACATGTGCGGCCACGGGAGTGTGCTTTTGGGAATCAGTCCCCAAAGCAGCCTCCTACAGTGTACCCAAAGCAGTCGCATTGTTAGTTCCAGCCAGGATACCCAAAAGGATAATAAGGAAAATGTGAGTCAAGTTGTCAAACCAGCAACGTCGGGAAGCATAAGAAAGTTGATGGGTGAGAGAGGGCAGGGCGAGCGTGTGGGGAGGAGAAAACTAGAGGTTTTCCACTGGACCAACCCATGTGCAGCTAGCAGGCCGGGCACAGCACAGCCCTGGATGGAGACGGGAAGTTGGATGGGCAGCAGTACTTGGTGTGGGGGGGAGCCTCTACCAGGCTGAACGTGATCTGAAGGGGGTCTGGGGAGGCCTGACCACAGGTGAGGGACCAGTGCTCACCTGAACTTCTCGCAGTGCTGCCATCAAGAAAATGCCCCAGGGGCTTCCCTGGCGGTGCAGTGGTTGAGAGTCCGCCTGCCGATGCAGGGTACACGGGCTCGTGCCCTGGTTCCAGGAAGATCCCTCATGCCGCGGAGCGGCTGGGCCAGTGAGGCATGGCCGCTGAGCCTGCGCGTCCGGAGCCTGTGCTCCGCAACGGGAGAGGCCACAGCAGTGAGAGGCCCGCGTACCGCAAAAAAAAAAAAAAAAAAAAAAAAAAACCTCTAACTTTAAGGGCTTCCCTAGTGGCGCAGTGGTTGGGAGTCCGCCTGCCGATGCAGGGGACGCGGGTTCGTGCCGCGGAGCGGCTGGGCCCGTGAGCCACGGCCGCTGCGCCTGCGCGTCCGGAGTCTGTGCTCCGCAGCGGGAGGGGCCACAACAGTGAGAGGCCTGCGTACCGGGCGGGGGAAGGGGAAAGCCTCATAGAGGGGAAAGCCTCATAGCGCTGTGGATCTCAGAGCAACGCGGCTCTGCAGTCCAGCCTCTCCCTCCCTTCCCCAGGAAGGTCTCCCTTGGGGGCAATAATACTCAAACTTCGGTGCAGGTCAGGATCCACCAGACCCCTACAGCAGAGCCTGGAGATGGGAAGGGTGAAGAAGACCCCACAGGTGCTTGATTCTGCTCGACACCCACATTTAGAAAGCACTCCTCTACTACCAAGTGGACGCTCTGGGTTGTACTCTTATGAAGGGCAATTAAATGCCTTTGTGTCCCAATAAAGGTTTTATTGAGTGTCTAGGCCCTGGGCTAACTTTTAGGGAACTGTGGAAGGGGTGACAGTAGCAGACATCAGCCGAGGCTAGGACAGTGAAGCAGTTCAGGGCTCAGGAAGTGGACCCCCTCGGGGTGGCAGGAGGGGAGCCAGGGCTGGGGAGCCTCACTGAGCCCAGTCTGGGGGCGGCAAGATGTCTGGGAAAGGCCGTGAGTATCCAGGCATGAGGCCAAGGTCTAGTGCGTGGCTGTGGCCTCAGGACTGGCCGGGCAGCCAGCGGGGTCTGAGCGAGGATCCAGCTGGGCAGTGGCAGAGGCCAGAGCTGAGAGGCTGGCAGTTCCCTGCGGCTCTGGCACGTTGCCCTGCATTTGCTCGGCTTTGCTGTATGTGTGATAAAGCGACAGGCTCTTTCAAATAGGACTCCCTTGACGCTTTCTGGGGGAGACTCCCAGGTCCAGAGGCTCCAACGTGATAAGGAGTCCCCTTAGTTCCCTGAGCCCAGGCAGGGTGCTCGGTTCTTGCTACTCCAGCCACAAACAAATCCCTCCAAAGGAAACACCACCGTCCACTGGAACATGACATTTTCTGTCCTTCCATCGCCCTTACCATCCTCGGCTCTCCTGGGCTGAAGGCTCATTACAGCTCAAAGGCTTCGCTGAGAACCTTAGCTTCACTGTCCCCTTTGATCACCTAGTAAGAAAAGTCACCCCAACTTTGTAGGTCAAAACCCTGCATCTTAATGAAATAAAATGACGGTGTGGGTGGGGAAAGGGGGACAGGGGCTGAAACTCAGGTCTCCGGCCTCAGCACCACTCTTTCTTATTATCGTGATCAAATACACATAACGTAAAACTGACCACTTTAACCCATCGCTTAGTGTAGGTCCCGTGGCTTTAAATACATTCACATTGTGGTACAGCCATCACCACCAACCATCTCCAGAACTATTTTCATCTTGCAAAACTGAAACTCTGTCCCCCTTAACTAATAACTCCCCAGATCCCTCCCCCAGCACCCACCCTTTACTTTCTGTCTCTATGGATCTGATTCCTCTAGGTTCCTCGTGTAAGTGAAATCAGTTTTGTCCCTTTGCGACGGGCTTATTTCACTGAGCATAATGTCCTCAAGGGGAGACAGAACCATAGGAGAGGGTGGTTTCCATCCCACAAGCTCGAGGTTAGGGGCCAGCATTTTCCACTGTGAAATTTTTTGCCGCTACTAAAGCCCACGCTCTTGATTTCACTAATGGTATTCTGGCTGAATTGTGTCCCTCCACCCCAAAATTCCTAGGTTGGAGTCCTCACCCCCGACCCTGAGTGTACCTTGGAATGTAGCTGTCTTGAGAGATAAGGCCTTTATGGTTTCATAAGCTTAAATGAAATCACATGGCAGGGCCCTAACCCACTATGACTGGGGTCCCTGCTAGAAGAGAGATGCCAGGGATGGGTGCACAGAGGAAGGACCCTGGAGGACCCAGGGGACACAGGGAGAAGGTTGCCGTATGCATGCCACAGAGTGAGGCCTCAGGAGTAACCAATCCCGCCAGCACCTTGATCTTGGACTTGCAGCCTCCAGGACCGTGAGAAAAAAAACTCCTGTTGTTTGAACGCCCTGATCTGTGGTATTTTGTTATGGAGCCTGAGCTGACTAATACAGACGTGGCTACGTGTTACCAGATTTGAAAGACCCATGTCCCAGAGTGGCCGCAATCCACCCCCAGTCTGATTTTCGCGGGCATGGAGCATAGAGGTTACTTCACTCTGCATTTCTGTCTCATTCAGAGGGGAATGTAGTTTCTAAGCCTGCCCAGGGATCTGCCATGGATGACCTTTCAAAGCTCTGAGTTTCCACTAAGACAGCCCTGCAGTTGGCCCCTAAAGCATGGTTTCACTGGCCCAACCTGCCTTATTTTCACCAGGCAGCGCCCGTTCCCAGGGCCGGCAGCCCCGCAGAAATGTCACGGATTCGCCAGCCGTGTGAATCATTCCTCCGCAGCCTTTCTGCTCTGGGAGAGGAAAACGCTCACAGAGAAAACAGCATGGCCCAAGAAATGAGCCCCTCCCTCCTGCAGGGAAAGTCACCAGCCACCTAAACACAATGACAAGAATCTTTGGTCTCAGATTCAGAGCGATCCTCTGCTATTTCTCAATACCCTGGGTTTGAAATTGTCCCTTTCTGGTGTCATGATATATGTGTACTTTTTGCTTTTTAGCCGAACAGGTAACAAAGAATTTTCCTTTTTTTTTTTTCTTTGCCTATTCTAAGGCATATAAATTCCAAAACACAGCCTCCAGATGGGCCAGGGAAGCTGATGGCCTTGAGAGTAGTTCAGAAGGGTGAAATGGGAGTGGAAGTATGGGTTGAAAGAGCTGGAGAGAAAGCCAGACACCTTATCCAGAGATGAGGCTGAAGGAAACAGGTAATTTCTAGAAAAGTCTCAGCAAGGGCCACTCAGGACACATGATCAGGAAGATTACACCCCCAAAGTGGCCTTGGAAATGTGTCACCCAACACAGGGAAAGTAAGAGCGAGAACACCCGTTACCAGAAATGAGATTCATAAATTTTCATGTAAGACTTGCTCAAGGGAACATCAGCCACATACATCGCTGAGGCCACCGGTTCCCAGAGAGATGTTCCAGCCGGAAGCCGGAGAATCAACACACAGATTCCAGGCAGGGAAAAGGTCTTCAGCCTTCAAAGAGCGGAAGAGAAACGCGGTGGTGGAGGAGGGTCGTGATGAGGCCAACGCGAATGGATTGGTGTGAAACTGGAGGACAGAAATTAAAGATGAACTAAAAACCAAAGGGGAAAAATCTTGCTGCAGAGAGCAACTGAAGCCTCTAATGAAGAGCAGGCACAGGACAGGGACTGAGCCAGAGCAGGTCTGGGCCTCCACCAATCCCAGGCCAAGGTCACCTGTACAGGGGAAGCCCCCCGATTGACAGGCATTGTCTGTGTACCTGATGGATTGCACTTCGCTGGGTGGACCGGATTCAGGAGAGGAAACTGACAAAAAAGAGAAAGTGGGAAGTTTCTGTGACCTCAGGGCACCATATCTCCCTCTATTCATTTGAGAGTGACAAGGGGAAGGTCACTGGCGTCAACAACAAAGGGACTTGCATTTGGTGGTGGACGCAGGGTGCGGTTACCTTCTGGTCCTGCATCTTCCCTAATCTTGTTTTCTCCACTGGTTACTAAATAACGCTGGCAGTGCTAACCTCATTTTACTGCTCAGCACAATTATGGAAAGTATCCATTGAGCAGGTATTTACGGAGCCCCTGCTCTGGCCAGGCGCTGTGTGATAGCGTAGAAATGGACAGGTGAGATAAACATTAATTTCTCTTTATCAGCAGGATGAATAGAGTTTCTCTCCTCATAAAATTAACAAATCCACAGTTACCCTACTGCAGTGGGAGGCCTGCCACAGTCCTGACCCACCCTTCTATTCACCCAAGGCTCCTTTCCCTTACGTTCCCATAGCATCTTTTAGACCTTCTGTTTGGCTTGAAAATTCATCATGGAAAACCTCGCTATGAACCACTGGTCCCATCCCCTAGCCACTGAGAAAAGGGACACCGTCTGACGTAATATCTCTTTCCCAACTCAAAATTTCCTGGACTCTTCACCCATATTCTCCATCCTCCTTGAGAAGGAGGCCTCTTTTCAATTTGCTCTCTCAACCCCCAGCCCAGATGCAGTCTTACCTCTCAAAGGTTCTCCCTGTGTCATTCTTACAGCTGCCTCTACCGGCTTCCTCCACCCAGTGTCTATGATGTTCTGGGCTCCCCACCATAACTAAAGCCTTCCCTTATATTATTCACGTTCCCATGAAACTGCTACCCCCTCTCTCCTTCCTTTCCCTGCCCACGTTCTTAGAGAAGAAGGCTCTGCTCCAGCCTTCACCACCCCCGCCGCACACCTACTCCTTGGACCCGCAGAGTCTGATTCTGCAGTACTGCTTGCACTGCTAGTTCA
Source organism: Phocoena sinus (assembly GCF_008692025.1). Taxonomy (NCBI): domain Eukaryota; kingdom Metazoa; phylum Chordata; class Mammalia; order Artiodactyla; family Phocoenidae; genus Phocoena; species Phocoena sinus. The sequence goes on along the minus strand of NC_045775.1, from coordinate 85,858,144 downwards.
AAAGTACCCGAAAATCTCCTGGTTTACATTCTATTCTCCACTGGGGCCGCTTGACACTCTGACAACTTCCTCTTCGAAACGCCACCCATGGCCTCCGTGACACCTCACTCCCCTCTGGGTCCCCCTCTTGTCACCCTGATGGTGCATTTTGGATGCTTCACTGATGCCTCTCGCCAGCCCCACAGTTTAATGCAGTCATCGTCTAAAGATCTGTCCTTACTGCTTTCTCCAGGGACACTCACGGATTCCCACTTCAAATGTTGCAGCAAAAATAGAAACGAGACTTTTTTCTTTTCTGATAAATAAGGAAAATAAGGAAACAATGAACAGGCTGGGGAAACAGCATAAACAGGCCTGAAAGGGTTAAGCACTCTGGGTTATTCTTTAGCTGTTACTACTAACAAACACTTGTAGATAGATGTGTCCTTCACAGAGCTAATTACTCTCTGACTCCATATGAATTACACCCTGCACCTGGCATTCTTCTCCCCCTACTCTCCCTTGTAGCACTCTTCATTGCAGAAAGAAGGTCACGGGCCGATAACTTCAGGGACACCAGACCCAGTTGCTAAACCTCCTGCCACCAGCTTTGGCCATGAATTTACAGAAGAAAAGAAAAAAATGTAAGACCTTCATTATTCTGAGGCTTATCACCTACCCCAGACTACGAGCTCCAGCTATAAAAACCTTTCACTACTCCGCAGGGGAGGAGGGCACAGTCCTTGAGGTGCCTGCCTACTGTGTTCTCTCTTTGCCCGGCAAAGAATAAAGCTACTCTCTCTTTCCTCCAGACTCTGTCTCCATGCTTCTCTTTGACATCGGTGCACAGAGAGCCAATATTCTGGCATCACGACTATGAACAGATGCTGATGGTCAAGATCCATGTCGAGGTCTCGCACCTCCTCACGTCACCCTACCTGCAAATTTCTTCATGCCGCCTACACAATATGCACTGTGTACAGCCACCTCTTTCCTCACTCACCACATGGCCCAATTCAGACCTTCATCATCTCACCGGGACTATTGCAATAGCTTCCTAACGATCCTCCACGTGTGCCCTAGTCTTAGTGAACTCAATTTAGTGCCTTCCTCAAAACCCAGCGATGGGTCACACAGTCCTTACAATAATGTCCAAGTTCATTGCTTAAGGGTCTTCTCTCTGGATGTGTGTCCCTGTTCCAGATGAGCTGTGGGTTTTGAAGAAATTATTTACCTTCTTTGAGCTTCTGTAGCTTTACCTCATCGTGTTGCTGTAGGAAAAGTTGCTCAGGTTGTACACTGCACAAGTGTGCCCAGGGGATGGAGCATGTGGAAACTGAAATCCAGCCCATGCTCTAATCACCAAATGGGTTCCCTGGTCTGGGCTGAGTCTGAGTCCGGTCAGAAGAGGAAGCTCCTTTCCCTAATTTGCCCAAAGGTAAAGTAAGGATTGGGACTTCCCCCTTCAACACTTACATATTCCTCTCCCTACTTGACAGTCAGACCCAAATCTTCTATTTTTTCCAAATTTGCCATGTACTCAAACAACCTCGTGTGTATGTTTCCATCGTCTCTGCAGCAGGGTCCACCTGGTGAAAACCTCATTCTCCAATGCCCCTTGGCCTGGGAAGATTCTGTGCATCCTCCCAGCTCAGAACTTCCTCTTTAGCTCCACTGTGTAAACGTTTGCACGTTTCTTGAGCACTTATGTCACTCCTGTTTACATTGTGATTTTGATTAGGAATATATCTCCTCCATTGCTGGGTGATCTGACAGCAAGACGCAGAGTGGAGCCCATTCCTGCTGCTGGTTTGAGCTCAGTATTCCTAGCAAACCTGGATTTGTAGCGCTATCGGTTTGCAATTTGGAAAGCAAAGGCATAGAGCAGACCTTAAGGAGGATACATGTAAATCTTGAAGAAGCCAGATTAAATAATTGTTTGAAACTAACATTTTAAATTATAGAAATAATATACAATGACCATATGTAAATTAGAAAAATATAGGTAAGTAAAAAGAAGTCAAAATTACTTCTAATCCCTATACCTAGAGATAGCCATTGTCATCATTTTGTTCTGTAACCTTACAAATGTCATTATACATATATTTACATATATATGATTTAACCCCAAAATGAGATTATTATATTACCTACTTTTTCACTTAGTTTCGTGAGCATTTTCTGATGATATAAAATATTTTTCTGGGCTTCCCTGGTGGCGCAGTGGTTGAGAGTCTGCCTGCCAATGCAGGGGACACGGGTTCAAGCCCTGGTCTGGGAAGATCCCACGTGCCGCGGAGCAGCTGGGCCCGTGAGCTACAAATACTGAGCTCTGCGCGTCTGGAGCCTGTGAGGCCCGCGACAGTGAGAGGCCCGCGCACCGCGATGAAGAGTGGCCCCCGCTTGCCACAACTAGAGAAAGCCCTCGCACAGAAACGAAGACCCAACACAGCCAAAAATAAATAAATGAATAAATAAATTTATAAAAAAAAAAAAAAAAAAAAAAAAAAAAAAAAAAAAAGAATTTAAAATATTTTTCTATAGAATTAGTTTTTACTGTCTGCATAGTGTTTCACTGGATGGCTGTACTGTAATTTATTTAAACACACCCTAATTAGGTTAACTTTTATTTTTCTCTATTTTATGTAATACTGAAGTCAATATCTTTGTAACTAAATATTTGGTACAAAATGAATTTTCTCTTAAGAATAAAGGCCTAGAAGCAGAACTGCTGGGTCAAAGGTTAGCTATCTGTAACTAAACTGGCCCTGAGAATCACCATAGCAACGTACCCATCCCATTTGAGATCAGTGACTTGCCAATTTCACCACCCTCACCAAAACGGATCTGATTCCGTCAGATCACAGAATTTTAAAGCTGGAAATCATCTAAGAGATCCGCCCAAAGGTCTCACACCTGCTGCCACTGGAATCAACTGGGGCTGGGGGCAGGGCATTATGTATTTTTCTAAGCTCTCCAGGTGATTCTTCTATGCAGCCAGGTTTGAGAACCACTAATATTGTCCATATTCCACATTCTAGGTTTGGGGAAACTAAGGACGAGGAAAGGTACGTAACAAATTGACCCAGGAAAGGAAGACAAATGAAAATGTCTCCAAAATATAAAGGCGAAAAAAATGATGCATTTAGGTGGAAAATTAAGAAGTAGTCATTTATAGGTAATTATTGTTAAGAGAACTGGTAAGTCCCTAGGTGTTTATATTTGAAATTTCATTCTAAGTCTGCAGACTATTTAAGAACACAGAATGAAAGGAATGCTGATCTTTCTTCTACTCCATGGAAGAACCACTCTTATCATATCAATTCATAACCATTTGTTCATCTTAAAACTTGCACTTTTTTTGAAAATTATGACCTGAATGCTTCTCATTTTTTCCAGCATTTATACTTAACCTGATGTGATTTTACAAAAGATTTTAGATTTACCTAACTTCCAAATTTTATAGTTTAATTTTTGTAAGCAATAGAAGAAAAATCCTTCATCAATGATGACACAAGAAAGGTAGTACATGAAGGGACAAGGGATAATGCTACCCAAATAAATTCTCAGGAGTTTGAGAAAAAAAAACTTGCACTTTTTAAAGTGTATCCTTATAACAAAGAGGGGGAAAAGAGCATGGATGCCTATAGGTGAACTTGACATGAGTGGGGTATAAAAGACGCAAAAATACATTTTTAAACAAATATCAATCCTGAAGATACAGCAAAATAGTGTGTTTGTTCAGCACAAAGGGAAGAATAATTGTGTGTGTGTGTGTGTGTGTGTGTGTCTGTGTGTGTGGCGGGGAGGAGTGAAGGAGATGGGGAGGGGGTGGAAAGGCTGAGGAATTGTGCCTAAGACACAACGTCTTCTAGAGACCAGCTGAATCAGCGATTACGACAAAGCGTTGCTTTCAGTTACCGCTTTACAAGAAAGAGTGATTGTAACACCTTTTTTCTGAGAAAGGAAATGTTCTCAGAAAGGCAAGAACTTTTTTTTGCTTTGTTATTTGTTACTTTCAGGAGATACACTGCTGTGGTTTTGAAAGTCTGAATTGCCTGTCACTAAATCCATCTTACCACTCCCACTGGTGAAATGAAGAGCTATTTCTTCAGTATTAGTCAACCAATGAGCAACTCTGTAAATAAGTACCCCCTGCATTGCCAAGAGTGGCCCCAGACTTGGCCTCAGATTCCCGAAGGGCTTAGAATACAGAAAAGAGAGGTAAATTCACTTTCATGGAGCATCTCACGCCCCAGTCAAGTTTCTGCTTTCACTGAACCTCCCCACAGGAGACAATCAAAGCCCAGTGACATTCTTAGAAGCTATTCTGCTGGTTGGTACCATCAGACCAAAGGAAAGAGCAGTCAATAGAGGCTGGAGAAACCAGGGCAGCTTCATTCAGGAGATGATCTCATCTTGTTATGGGTCAATGATGCTAAACCTTCTGGCTTATTCTGCCCTACTTCCATATGGCATATCAGAAGCCTTCAGTGACCACACCTGGAGGGAACTCCCCAGGTGATTCTGAGGGTTTCTCAACCTCAGCACGATTGCCGTTTGGGCTGGTAATTCCTGGTAATCTTCATCGGGAGCGCTGTCCCGTACATTGTAGGGTGTTCGGCAACATCCCTGACCTCTACTCACCTGATGCCACTAGCTGCCCAAATCCCCCCAGTTATAACAAAGAAAAATGTCTCCGGACATTGCCAGATGTCCTCTGGGGCACAATCCCCCCTCCCCTGGTTGAGAACCGTGTTCTAGCGGAGAGCTCTGCTCTGGGGGAGAGTGTGCACAGAGAAGCATCAGAGATGGGGACGGAGCAATGGCACAGACTGGAGAAAGGAGAGTCTTGTCTGCAGCATGGTGAGGAGGCTGGGCTGGCTGGTAATAATACCAACAGCAGCTACAGTTTGAGAGCCAACAATGTTACAGGTTCTCATTTTTATCCCTAAACATGTCCACATGTTATTACATCTTGCAGATCGGAAAGCAAAGGCTAAGAAGTATTCTTAAAGTCACCCAGATACTGTGACCCTGGGTTGGGATCTGAACTCAGGTCATCCATGCTCTTTCTTTTGCTATAACAACTAGAACGAATGATAAACTGTGGCATTTTGAACAAAATAAGGTGCAATTGGGTCATATTAGAAAGAGCATGGGAGTTGGCTTTTCTAAATGCAAGTGACACTCTTCTCACTCATTTTGTCGCTTTTTCACAGGTAATGGATATTAGCTTTGAGCAAGAATTGTACATTTTAGGAAAAGAATGTTCAGGGATAATTAAGAAGGCAAAGACAAATATTAAAGAAGAATAGAGTAGGAACTGGGAGATTGGGATTGACACATATACACTACTGATACTATATATAAAGTAGACAATTGAGGGGAACATACTGTATAGCACAGGGAGCTCTACTTAATGCACTGTGGTGTCCTAAATGGGAAGGAAATCCAAAAGGGAGGGGATATATACGTATGGCTGATTCATTTTGCTGTGCAGTAGAAGCTAACACAACATTGTAAAGCAACTGTACTTCAATAAAAATTAATTAATAAAGAAAGAAGAAGAATAGAGTAATAGCAAAGCAACCAGTTATGGTCCAGTTAGAAGCTTAAAGGTATGCATATGAAATTTTGTTAATGGTCTCTACATAAAAGAAAGAAAATAGAGATTCGGGGAATATTTCTTTTTTCTTATGTAATGAGTGGCTCTACCAGAGGGACACCCAGCCAGAAATTAAACTTGAATATATATGTAGGGACTGATCCTCTTAAACGAGAGAAGTTTCCACTATGTCAGAATATAAGTGAGGATAAGAAATCTCTTGGGATCCCCTGCGAGGCCATCCTCATTTAGAAAGTCACATCACCTTTGAATCAATCACTGGCAAGGTCTTCCCTTACAGGGGTAGATGCAGGAAAAAGAGGAAAAGAGCAGTGGCTTTCTTGCGGGGGAAAGGATGACCCCACATAGGAGAATGAATTATGGCCAAAGAGACCAGCACAGATGGGGGTTCTGGTCCACAGTGTAGAATGCCCTAGAAGGACACCTGCCTCAGCTCACTGTACTTGCCAGGACAGTGAACGCAGCCTCGTCTGTGATATTCCAGATGTGCCCTTCAAGAGCAGCACTTCGCTAGATGGATCCCCACCCCCATCATCCTGACCACCCTGTACTTACGATAGAGCTCAGAATGCAGCTTTCTGTAGCCCAGACCTCCACCATCGCATGCCCCTGAGCTGTGAGGGACAGGAAGTGACAGGTTAGAGGTGAAGGTACCTTTCACATATGCCCTCTGGCAACAGATATGCTTACGGCACTTTTTTTTTTTTTTAATTGGGGTATAGTTGCTTTACAATGTTGTGTTAGTTGCTGCTGTACAGTGAAGTGAATCAGCTGTACGTATACATATATCCCCTCATTTTTGGATTTCCTTCCCATTTAGGCCACCACAGAGCATTGAGTAGAGTTCCCTGTGCTATACGGTAGGTTCTCATTAGTTATCTGTTTTATGCACTTTGAACCATGTCCAAGTTATGCTTGGCTGTACATAGTACTTAGCAAATTGTGAGTAAAATGATTTGAGAACGTGCAAACTTGGAATCAAAGTAGTAACAGGAAGATTATCATCTTCCTTCTAATGCCAATGGGATTACAACAATGTGCGCAAGACATGATTTAACACTCTACAGTAAGTCCCCTACATACAAACAAGTTCCATTCTGATAGTGCGTTCATAAGTTTAATTTGTTCATTAGGTCCAACAAAGTTAGCCTAGGTACCCAACCAACACAATTGGTTATATAGTACTGTGCTGTAATCGGTTTATAATACTTTTCACACTAATAATACATGAAAAACAAAGACAAAAGATAAACATATTTAATCTTACAGTACAAGTACTTTGAAAAGTATAGTAGAACACTTCTTAGCAGTACCAGCTACATCACCGCTGCTTTTATGCTTGCCTCCGGACATCCTGGGCTTGAAATAAAGATACTGTACTACTGTACGCTATACAGTATGTACAGTAAAGAACACAAAAGCACATCCACTTGTAGAGGATGCACGCACGTGACAATGTACGCCAGACACGTGAACTAATTTACATGATTGGACATGCTAACACATGTTCGCATCTTCAAAAGTTTGCATCTTGAAGGTTCATATGTAGGGGGCTTACTCTATTGTAAATGGTAAAGAATAAATTTCCTGGCCATGATGCAATAAGACTAGAAATAATTAACAATGTTACATGCAAACAAAGAACCACTAGAAAAAAAGAAAGTCACTAAAATTGGTGAAAATGGAAATTGAGACTTAAAAAATCAAAACTTATTGTGGTAATCATTTCGTGATTTATGTAAGTCAAATCATTATTTTGCACACCTTAAACTTACAGTGTTGTATGTCAATTATATCTCAATAAAACTGGAAAGAAAAAAACTTAAAAATCAAAACTTAAATATTAGCCAGAAGAATGTCACATATCAAACTTCTGGGATACAGCTAAAGCTGTACTGAGGGGCCAATTCTTTATATCTTAAAAATAAAGTACTTGAATTAAGTTATTAAGTATTTATCTTGGGAAGTTACAAAAATCAACAATCACAAATAAAGTTTAAAAAAGGGTAGAAAGGCTTAAAGATAAAAATAAAAAGAAATTAATTGACTAGGAGAAAATGTTTGCATTGATAAATCCAAGCGGTATGGAGGGTAGAAGGTGAAATAGACATCTCTGCCTGGTTAAAAGGCAGGAGGGAAAAGTGAAAGCAAAAGGAAACAAAGTTAGAGATGAAACAAAGAACAACAGTGTATACATTTAGGACATGAGTGCTTTTAGGAGGATTACTTATATCTCTTTATGGTAATTAATTTAAATTTTTTGACGTCTCCACAATTTCTAGATAATCGTAAAGTAGCAAAATTGATTAAAGAAAACTTTTAAAACCAAATTAATCAATAAATGTGACAGAAATAACAAATACAATGTAAGGATCGCCACCAAAGTGATACTGTACTCAGATAGTTTCATGGGCAAAGTCTTCAAACTTATAGGAAAGAAAGAGTTACCAGTCTATGTTAACACTTCCAGAGCCAATAAAAGACGGAAATCTTCATATTCATTTTATAAAGCCAGCAAAATTTCTACAGGACCGAGTTTTAAAAAGTAAAGATCAATCTCATTTGTAAATATAAATGAAAATTCCAAGTAAAATTTGATAAATGTAATGTATTAACAAATAAGAGAACAATGGGTATTCAGGAATGCAAAAATGGTTTAATACAAGGATATGTATTAATATGTTTAATCACATCAAAAACTCAAAGGAGAAAAAACATATAATCATCTTAATATATGCCAAAGGCTCATGATAAAATCCAAGCACATTCCAATATAAACTTTTAGTAAATTAGTCCTGAAAGATTATCAAACTTAAAACAATTTGAATCTGAAATAATTTAAAAATCTTCACAACAACAGCCAACATCATAGCTAAAGTTAAGACATACAGACATATCTATTCTCATTTCTATTAATAAAATTCTAGACATTCTAACAACTAGACAAGAAAAAGAAACGAGTACCATAAATAATGGAAAGAAAAAGACAAGTCTATTACTGTTTTTGGTTATGATCGTCTATGTAGGAAAAATAATTGAATCTGCCCCCAAATATTAAAACTAGTGGCAACTGGCCAGTTATAAAATAAAAACACAAAAATCAGCAGTACCCCATTAGTCAAGAATTAACGGTTAGAAGAAAACCAGGGAAAAAAGATACTAGAAACAGTCCCAATAACAACAAAAACAAGATGATTCCTGAGAAGGAACTCTATAAGAAGCTTGGGCAAAGACCTATGTGGAAAAATTATTAAATTATATGAAGGGACCTTAAAGAAATATTGAGTTGAGAGATATTACAAATTTTTAAAGAGGCATAATGTAAATTAATGCATAAATCCAAAGCAGTTCACATCAAAATACCTTTAGAAATGTGTTGGAACTTGGGAAACAAATGAATAAACAAAGGAAGTGCTGAAAGAAAGTATAGTAATAAGTATAATAGTAAGGGATAGCTCGCATTTCTAGGTGTGAAAACAAAGTATAAAAATATGAACAGTGTTTATGTCTGTAAGCTAAGATTGTGAATGTTTTTCCTTGTGCTTTTTTTGCATTTTCAAAATTTTACTCTAGTATTTATAATCAGAAAAGTCTTTTAAAATGTAATCCACATACGAAATCCTAACCCTCTCTCAGTCTGTGCCCTGCTCCAGGCTCCCACTCACCCCTTTCCAACACCCTCTCTGCTCACCCACGTTTCAGCCCCACCCTCCTTCCAGCTTGATGCTCTGGCTCCAGTTGGATTGGGGATCACATTTTCCCAAAAGTTTTCTCTGACCTGCTGTGCCCCATCCTCCCTGCTCTTCCTACATCACATTAAAATCATGTGTAGGTAAGAACATTGATGAAAGAAGAACAGACTTAAATTGAAGATGGTGTTTCACTGCAAGAGGGAGATATATTTTATCTTATGCTGAGAACACTTCAATTTATTTCTTAATCAGATTATTTTCAAGATCTGTGTCACATTCATGTTTTAATCTTGTAGGGGAAGAAAAATAATTTTCCCTCTACCCTTCTAGATTCTGTAACTGAGGTCTCCTTGCAATAAAAGACAGATTCACAAGAGAAAAACAAACAAACGTTTAACAACAGGTACACCTTCTGCTATATGGGCGAAACCCAGGAAAACTTAGTAAAACTCCCTAAAATGGCCCAAGCCACCACCTTAAATATCATCTCCAGTTAAAGACAAAAGAAAGATGTTGGGGGCGGGGACCAGTTATGGGAAATTATCAGAAAAAGTACAATAAACAAGGGTAAGGTTGTTATGCAGATTTCAGAAGGGTGCCTTCTCCCTGGATGAGTTTCCTGTGATTCAGTCATCCTCTTCCCGGTACTGAGGGGAGACTTACAAATGGAGACTTCCTTTATAAGTGTAAATATCTCTTAGAAAAGGGTAATTTCTACTCTGTTCCAAGCTTCTCCTGTATCTGCCATTTCTTAAAAATAATCAGCTCAAAATACTCCTTAAGCAAAACAGGCAGATTTTGAGGTGGCATAGTTTGCTCCTCTCCAACCCTCAGACTTAAAACCAGCTTATTGCTCTCAATCAAAATATCTTTGAAAACACAAATCTGTAGCATTACGAGGGATGTTTATAGTTCTGTTCTTCAGTCAGATTTCAGCAGTCTGTTTGAAAATAGGCATAGAGAAACTTAAAATACAGAGTTTTTAAGTCTTTATGAGTAGCTCTCTGTTGAGATCTCTAAGGCAGAACAGGTTTCCATTGGGGCCTTCACTAACTTTTCATGTTTTATTGTTCAAAACACTCTCTGGCCACTGCCTGTTATGTTTATCCTAACATCAATGATCCAAATCTCTTTCTGACCTTTCTGATCTTCAACGGTTTCCTTTGGAACTGCCCCCTCAACAGGTACCTTACGATTCTTCTTTCTCCTCTGCAATATTTGCTTGTTGGGTTTTTTTTGTTTGTTTGTTTTCCTTTTTTTTAAGGAAGGCATCTTATTAGGGAGCCCAGCGAAGGGAGTAAAAAATAAATAAACTCTTTTGTTCAGGAACAAATAGGAGTAAACAAACTTGTCTTTTCATGTGTGAATTCACACATGGTAGTAGTGGTGAGGTGGTAAGTAAACCAGGGCTTCCTGGCCAGAAGAAACAACTGCATATTATCAGCAGAATTTGTTTTGTATTTCTGCAATTTATCCTGTACGTGTTAGGCAGCAACAACAGAGAGAGAGAGAGAGAAAAGAAGAAGGAGAAGAAGAAGAAGAAGGAGGAGGAGGAGGAGGAGGAGGAGGAGAAGAAGGAGAAGGAGAAGGAGGAGAAGGAGAAGGAGAAGGAGAAGGAGGAGAAGGAGGAGGAGGAGAAGGAGGAGGAGGAGAAGGAGAAGGAGAAGGAGGAGAAGGAGAAGGAGAAGGAGGAGAAGGAGAAGGAGAAGGAGAAGGAGAAGGAGAAGGAGAAGGAGGAGAAGGAGAAGGAGAAGGAGAAGGAGAAGGAGAAGGAGAAGGAGGAGAAGGAGAAGGAGGAGGAGAAGGAGGAGGAGAAGAAGATGCTAGCTGCCCAGAAGAGACCCACTAATAACTAACCTGTCTGCTCCAAGTTGCATATTAGTAGCAGGGATCAGCCCCCATTCACTCATTTATTCCTAAGACTTGTGGTGGGCGGACATAGTGAAGAAGGGTAGGGAAGCCTGCCATTGTTGGTTCAGCTTTCATTTCATTTTACTGGCTATCAAAAGCATTTATGTGGCTAGGTTATACCAAACAGATACATTAAAAATTGCTTCTGAGCCATTGAGCCATTTTACAATTTAAACCAAAACACTCTCATCCAAGGAGCTCCAAACCTAATATGGTTCTTTTATCTCCTTTGTTAAGGGGGGAAATAAGCAACATTATTCTGAAGAAAAAATTGCATTGTTTATGCATTGATATACAATTGGATTGTATATCAATAAGAAAGAAAATCTGAAGGAAAAGACTAAAGTGTTGATGAGGTTTATATTTGTCAGAATTCTTTCAATTGCAAGAAGCAGAAATCCAATTTAAGCAGAAATGAGGAAGATCGAATTCCTGAACTTGAGTATTCTAAGGGAATTCAGGCACGGCAGGATTCAGGGTCTCCAACAATGTCATGAGTCTGGCTTGCTCTTTCTAGCACACTTTCTCCTTCTCTGATTCTGCTTATCTCTGTAGCTTTTCATTTTTGGCATGATTCTTTCTTAAGTCTAACAATTTCTGTGTTTATGGAAAGAAAAATTGCTACTGGCAATCTACTTCCAAGAGAGAAAGAAAAAAGAGACACAGAAAGAAGCAGACAATTTTCCCCACTTAGTCCAGCTGAAAAGAATCTTGGAGGATTCTGGCTCACCCATCCTGGGTCACAAGGCTATCTTCAAATTCTGTGCAGACAATGCTGTATTAGGATTGACAAAGCCTGGGTCATAGACCACAGGGTCCATATGCATAAAAGAAGGAGTTTCTCAAGGGAATCAAAAGAAGGGTGAGAAAATGTATGGGTTAGACCAGAAGTGTGGTCCACCACAAACCCAGGTCCTGTCTAGGAACAAGGAATAAACAGGAGGAAAACCGTCATTTAGAGACATCATGGCGTATTGAATTTTAAAGTCAGCTAACCCTGGGTTCAAATACTATTAGGTATTTGGGAAAGGTATTGAAATTCCAAAGCTTGACTTTTGCATCTGCAAAATGTACCTGAGTGTTGTGAGCATCTGTAAGGTAAGTGCCCAGCGCATAGTAGATGCTCAACAAAACGTTAACCCCTGTAGTCATCAGAAGTACCATTTGAAGTTACCAGGTGTAGTGTCCTGTGACATGTTTACGTGTTTTTACAAACACCCGCATTCATTTGACTTTGTCCTTCCTCCTGGTTACAAAGAACATACACTGCACTCCAGTGTGGTGCACATGTATACCCTCTCCCCACAGCAGTCCGCACTGTCAGTTCTTCAGTCCTTTCCTATAACAAAGCTTCTGTTTCATCCCTCCACTCCTCAGCTACCCATCACGCTGTGACACAATCAAAAAAGTTTCCCCGCATGTGTGTGAATGGGGACATCTTCATTTTAAGAAACTACTCTTTCTGGTACTGCACACACTTAACTGTTTTATTCATTTAATTCCAGAGACGAGGGTACTAGTAGACTGATGGAGATTTTCTGGAGGAACATAGAGTTCTAGAGTCCCTAAAATTTGACCAGGTGGCCAACCAGCTATGCAGAAAGCCAAATCTAATTGAGACACAGGATTAAATATTAGGCCTGAAGGACCATTCAAGTCAATAAAGAGCTTTGGTCTGTGACATAGAATCAAAGATACTCGGTGTTCAGTGACTGTTGCTGAGAGTCACTGTTGCTCCCAAGAGCTTGAGCCCAGAATGACATGTGACAATCAAAGGATCCTGCATTAGATTTAGAGGTGAATAAGAGGATGATAATCTCACAACTAAGATGACTGTTTTGTTTCAAGGACATAGTATAGGCGTGCAAGGGCCACACGGAGACAGATCAATTTCAGGTTTTAAAAATTATGGTACAATACACATGACGTAAATTTTACCATGTTTAAGAGTACAGCTCTGTGGCACCAAGTCCATTCCTACTGTTGTGCAACCATCACCACCAGAACTGGTTCATCTTCCCCAGCTGAAACTCTGTACCCATTTGAGTTTGGTTTAATAATGGCATGCTTCGTGCATGTAAAAAAAATACAGAGAATGATATAATTAACATATATGCATCTATCTCTCAGCTTCCCCAAATTACAGTTTGTAACATTTGTTTCAGTTCTCCCCCTTCTCCTTTTCTTCTTTTTAAGGAAATGAAACACTTATTGATACAACCAGGCACCCCCATGTGGCCCACCCAGCCCATGTCACTGTCTCCTTCCACCAGGGTCGTCACTGTGTTCACAATTTCATAACATCTAGGCATATCCATAAGTAATATACAGTACTGTGTTGTATGTTACTGTATTTTCATATGTAACTAGTTTAAATATTGTGTGTATTCTTCTGAAACTTTCCATCAACATTGCTTTGAAATTGACCCATGTTAATATACGTGGCTCAAATTCATTCTCTTTAAACTGTGAATAATAGTCGATCTGGGAGATATACCACAGCTTAGATGTTTTCCTATCCATGGGTATATTTAATTTGCTTCCAAATTTTCTCTCTTACAAACAATGCATCAGTAAGTACTCTTACACATGTGTCCTTCTGCACATATGTGAATTTCTTCAGGCTACACCTTGGACAGCTACAAGCTCTCCTCCACTGCTGATGGCACTGCAAATTGGTTAAGTCACTGTGGAGAGCGTTTGGCAATAGCCAGCAAAGCGTCCGCTTTGGATAGGACTTTGGGGACCAGTGCTCAGTTCTGATAAATGACTTGTCCAAGGTCACAAAGCTGCTAAGTGACGACCCAGAAGACAGATCTGAGGTTCTGTGTTTCTGTAACTTGAAAGTCGGGTTCTTGTCATTCACAACCTTTTCACTTTTTTTTTTTTCTTGGAAATTAAGAGACTATTTTTTTAATGAGATATCACATTTTATTCTTTCAAATAAGAGTAAAAGAAAATTCACTTGTAATATATAGAATCATTAAAACCATAAACAATTTCATTGAGAACTTTTGCTACTGAGTTGAACAATTTTCAAACTTACAATTAACACTTGACAAACATGGTATTTCATCATATGTTTATATTTTTGAATATACTGTTTAAGGGAATTCTATTAAAACATATCTTAATATATCTTTGAAACCAAGAGTTATTTAACCAATATCTGTACTTATTTTCTTTTGGATTTGGGCCAAGTTTATGTATGTTATTTTTAAAATTAGCATAGTTTTCTTACTCTAAATATTTTGGTGACCTATGACTTTTTTTTTAAATTGGGGTATAGTTGCTTTACAGCCACTATGGAAAACCATACGGAGGTTCCTTAAAAATCTAAAAACAGAATTACCATATGACCCAGCAATCGACTACTGGCTGTATACCCTGAGAAAACCATAGTTCAAAAAGACACATGCACCCCAATGTTCATTGCAGCACTATTTACAATAGCCAGGACACGGAAGCAACCTAAATGCCCATTGACAGATGAATGGATAAAGAGGATGTGGTACAAAGGAATACTACTCAGCCATAAAAAAGGAATGAAATTGGGTCTTTTGTGGAGAGGTGGATGGACCTAGAGACTGTCATACAGAGTGAAGTAAGTCAGAGAAAAACAAATATCATATATAAATGCATATATGTGGAATCTAGAAAAATGGTACAGATGAACTTATTTGCAAAGCAGAAATAGAGACACAGACGTAGAGAACAAACATATGGACACTAACGGGGGACGTGGGGGTGGGATAAATTGGGAGATTGGGATGGACATGTATACACTAATATGTATAAAATAGACTACTAATGAGAACCTACTGTAGAGCACAGGAAACTCTACTCTATGCTCTGTGGTGACCTAAATGGGAAGGAAATCCAAAAGAGAGGGGATATATGTATACATATAGCTGATTCACTGTTTCTCTTAAGAGCTCTCTCCCATTAAAGCCTGTTCCAGTCCATGTCAGGATGACCCCAAATGCCCCTCACGGCCCTTTCCTCCAGCCTTTCCATCTCCTTTCTTTCCCTGACACTGATTCACAGGTGTGTAGGGTCAGAGTTGGGTGAACAGAGGCGAGGGGATGCCTCTAGCATCGTGCCTCATGGGGTGATTCTGGGAAGAGCCCTGAATTAAGGGACCTAACTCCGCTCATGGAGTGTCGACCTCGTCACCTAAAACCTTCCGTCTTCCTCATCTAAAAATCTGTGAAAAAGGAACCCAAGCAGATTTTTTTTTCTCTTGTCCCTGATTTTCAAGACTGAGGAGAGAATGTGCTTAATTCCCCATAATCTAAGAGCAGACAGCTCGGCCGCAGGCCCACTGAGAGGGAGGGATGCTGCAGAGGAGCTGGCCCAAGTCCTGCTCAGCAGCGCACACACCCCACCCCGAGGAACAACCGCCCCACGTCCGGAGAGCAGTCATGGGCCACCTCTGCTATGAGTATTTGGTTCACGCAAAGAGACTATTTCTTCTCTACTCTCCTGGTGGGGGAAGCCCAAGAGAATTGTTCCTAAATCTTAAGCGTGCCAGCAAGAAAGAGGGACGGGATCTCAATTCCTGCTGTGTGTCCGCTTCGCTGGTAGATTGACTGAAGGGCCCCTGTGCTTCTGAGCTAGATAAAAGTTGACTTGAGAAGAGCTGGCTTGGTGGGCACTGCCAGGTGGAGCAGGCCAGGGATGCCCACTCCCACCTGTGCCCACAGCACCCGGGGTTCTGGCTTCCAAGCAGTTGGAAAGATGGATCCCGCGCGTGCGGGACCATGGCAGGAAGCTGAGCCGGGAGCACAAACACCAAGGTATGTGGTGTGAGGGCCCGCACTGCATGCCGGCCTGGAAGGACAGCCAGGTGTGAGCTCCTTGTAGGTAAGACATGAAGTTCACCATCCATCCACCTCAGTCCCGTGGGCAACGAGCTAGGACAGCCACTGAGATGCCCCAGGGAGGGGGTTGCCACCTTGTACAGTCAAGGATACAGGCTTCTATCTTTTCCATCTCACTGCTCCAACTAAGGTAAGAGAGAGAGAGCAAGAGGAGGGGGGCATGACCTACACCCACCGTCAATCCGACCACTAGAGGCTCAGCTCCCATCTCCCCCTAGCGGCAGAGAGGAGCAGAAAGGCTCTGACTCAAATGATGACGTAATCTGGACTAGAGCTGCATCCCCTAGACCCCAAATGACACTTCAAAGCACCAAAAGTGACTACGAAGCTATCAAATCCTGCCAAGTGCTCATTAAGGGAGCTGATGGGGAAGGGGGCTCGGCGTTGGCGGGTGCGGGGCGACCACATTAGTACCACAGTCACGTAGCTCAGTTACCTGGGGTCTTCCACCTCCTGCCAGTCTTAGGGAGTGGTTGGGATGATGGAGTGAGATTTCATGTTGCACTTTTCCATCCTTGATGGGCCATCTCTAGAAGAATCACCAGCGAAACACTTACCCATCCAACCGTACCAGAAGCTAAGGCTGTGAGTTGTGTCTCTAGCGGACGTTTCTTGTGTTTCTGAGGCAAGGAGGAGGAATGTAGAATCAGCTAGCCAGTCTGCTCTCTCCCCGTATTTTATTAGCACAGATTTTTATTGCTTTGTGTCAAATCAACGTTACAGTTCTTTACAGGAACCCTTAGAAATTGAAGAAAAAAGTGCCAGGGCGCCCCCTGCAGGACACTTGGAGCAATCGCGGGCGCCGCGTGGGCCGTCTGCTTCTGCACCAGCTTTAAGGGTCTGGGACATTCCTGCAGCTGTCTGCAGGGGGTTTTACAGTCCGTTCTTGTCCTTGGGGGCACACAGGTAGCCACCTCCCAAGGGAGTCGGTGGCGTTCCCAAGAGGGGCTGCGCCACAGCGACCCGCCAGCCGTGATTGGGGGCGGGGCTGGGGGGCTGGGGGTTGCCCTGGGGCAGAGGAGGGGACAGCAGCCCTGAGGACAAGTCATTCTTCTCCAGATTCTCTGTCATCTGCAAGGCTGAATCTTCCCCCCTCCCGCAGCTACCGCCACCCTCCCCAACCTCGGGACAATTTCCCCGAGTACTAAGGGAAAACCACTTTAAATGATTTATTCTCCATTCTCCGAAACGGACATGTCTGGTGGAGGGTTTAGTCTTAGGTTTAATTTAAACCAACCAGCTTGGCAGACGCCACAGCCCTGTTCAAGGATCCCAGTGGCTTCTAGCCGCAGCTCTTTCCCACGCGGACGCCTGATGGCCGTGGGGAGCCGGACCATGGGGGACGGGGGTGCTCAATGGGAAACAGCTGGGTCCCCGCAGCCTCTTCATTTAGCAAGGTAACATCCAGGCCAGCCATGTCCCCTTGTGACCTTTGTTGCATTTAAAATATTACAGATGATACAGATAGCCAGAGATACAGATAAGATATACGATCTCCAATCAGTTAACCTTCTCCCCCATGATTTTTTCTTCTCTCCCTCTGCTCTGCACCCCCCTGCACCCTCTGCCCATCTCCCCTCCTTTTAAAAAAATATTTATTTATTATTTATTTATTTATGGCATGCGGGATCTTTAGCTGTGACATACGGCCTTCTTAGTTGTGGCATGCATGCGGAAAGGGATCTAGTTCCCAGACCCCTGCATTGGAAGGGCGGAGTCTTACCCACTGGACCACCAGGGAAGTCCCTCCTCTCCCCTTCTTGTTGCTACCTCACCTGTCCACTAGCTTGCACAGACCATCGGGGCACAGACCGGGCTGTTCTGTTCATCTTTGTATCTACGTAGGAGGCCCATTTGCTGAATGAACACATGGTAGAAGATGACAATAAAACCACAAAAGTCCTGTTTGGGACACGTGTTGGAGCACAGTAGCTCTGACAAACGACCTCCCAGGGCTCTTTCCTGGTCTCTTGAGTGTCTACAGACTGGACTCTCGCCGTTGGTGTGGAAGGTGAAGGCTGGAGCAGGTGTGTGTGTGTGTGTGTGTGTGTGTGTGTGTGTGTGTGTGAAAGATGGGGCTTCTAGGAACACAGGCAAAGCACATCTTCCGGGTTCCCTGGCCACACCCTGAGAGGCTCCCGCCCAGTGTTGGGCTGCTCACCTGTTCCCGGCTTCCCCGGGAGCCACATTGGGCAAAATTTCCTAAGGGAGACCAGCACTGCAGCAGTGCGACGGAAATCTGGCACAGTCTCAGATCATAGATACAAAGAACATCAGGCCAAAAGTAAATATCCCTGCGTCCCACGTTCCCATTGCTCATTCATCCGCCGATCTGCCAGCACCATGCTGTGCTGGAGGCCCTTGACTCCCCCAGAGGCAATGGCTGTGTCCCCGGGGGCGCTCATGGCCGCTGTCAGAGTCAAGGGATGTGGATGCTTTATTTTTACCCTGAATGAGACGGACAGAGCCTGCCTCTCATTCAGTTAGTCATTTGTGGGGATTTTCCAAGCTGACTGATGTTACTTGAAACCGAAAAGGGGGAAAACTGAGAAGGGAATGGTTTTTCAAGCACAAAGGCTAAGAGTACATATCCTGCGATTGTGCACCCACCCCTCCCCCAATAAAGGATTTGGTTTTGTTGATTTATTCCAACAAGCAGATATTAATACTTACACACAAGACCTATAGCCTTCTCAAGGGCCCGAGCATCTCTTCTCAAGAATGTCTGTGCCCTATCAACTATGGTGTGTGAAATGAACTCAGAGAGGGTGACGTCAAAGCAGGGCAGGGACATCCTGAAATAACAAGCCTCCTGTTAGTTTTAGGGGTTCTGCCTCATAGGGGGGCAGCTCACCACTGCAGCCTATCTGACCGAACTCCGTCCTCTTCCCCACGGGGCCCTAAAACCAAAGACCCCAAAGACATTGGCCTCTCTCACCTGGGGTGGGGTGGGAAAGGAGAAAACACAGTTGGGTTGTGACTTGCTGTTGTGGCAGTAACTTACGCTACCAGGGTGGGTAGCGGTAGCGGCAGCCTAGATGCCACTCCCCTTCGTTTGGAGCCCCGGGCCTCTCCTCAACCCAATACTGTGGCTCCTCAAGGTTTAGGATGCAGCCGATTGGATGGGGCAGCAACAGAACCCAAACCTGCAGGAGTGGCCCCGCCTCCACGTCAAAGTCCTGCTTGAGACCACACCCTCCAGGGCCACCAGCAGCATAGCACACTGGATCCCACAGATGCCCGCTCCAGGGAGACGGGCCTGGGAATTGCACAGCTGCACCCCAGCACCGAGAAGTGTGTGACTGCGTCCTTCAAGACCCCAAACATCCCACCCCATGTATCTTGTTGATCACCTCTTTTGAAACATGCAAAAACATATGAAACAAGAAATTTCCCATTGTTATGACCAAAACAGGAACTCAAACATGAGCCTGAAATTCTTCACTGGGACACCTTAGAAGAAATACTTAACTCTCTGTCATCTTCAACCAACGTGTGGTATGAGTCACAACCACAAACTTTCTGGAGGGGAATTTGGAAGGATGTTTCAGATGTCTTAACCTAGAAATTCTATTTCTAGCCATCTATTCGAGGCAAATCATCAGACGAATGCACCACATTTGCAAAAGTAACCAATTGGAAACAACCTAAACATCCTGAAATCAAGGATTAGTTTAAAAATTATAATACATCTATCCAGGGGAATGCTATGCAACCATTAAAAATGGTATGTGGGGACCATAGTTAATAACCCTGTGTTGTATATTTGAAAGTCGCTAAGAAAGTAGATCTTAAAAGTTCTCGTGACAAGAAAAAAAATGGTAACTATGTATGTCGAGGGATGTTAACCAGACTTATTGTGATGATCATTTCGCAATATATACAAATATTGTATCATTATGTCATACTCCTGAAACTAGCATAACACTATATGTCAATTATATTTCAACAAAAAAGGATGTAGTTTTATGTTACTGGCTTGTAATTATGTCCATTATATGTTATTATGCTGATATATTCATATTTTATTGGGGAACAATTAGATATATATTGCAAGATCAAATCCATGTAAATAGCCATATATACACCAAAATGCAAATAAATATTGTTTTTAAAATAATTTCATGTCTTTATGAATTTTTCCAATGACCAAATAATCAGGAAAAGAAGAAGCTGATTATATTTTGAAAACAAAAGACAACCAAATGCCTTTTCCCCTAGCTAGAAAAGAAAAATGTGTTTCTTTTTTCATAGGCAAATTTGCCCAAGTGTCTGAGAGTTAGTTGTTTTTTCAAAAATCTTTTTAACTACTTTAATGTTCAAGCTTACTTTGGAGAAGATTTCATACGTAACCAAAAATAGAGAAAATAATATGATGGGCCCCCATGAGCCTCATTCACGGCCATCTTGTTTCCTCCATTCTCTAAAGGGCTCCTCCTCTCCCTACACTGAATTATTTTGAGGCAAATCTCAGACATCTTAGTATTTCATCCATAAATGCTTCACTATATATATTGTTTTGGAAACTTAACAATGCTACTGTTATCACACCAAAAAATTTAATGGTAATGTTACAGTATCATGAAACACTCAGTGATACTTTTCCTAGGGCATTTCTTACAACTGCATTACCCCTGGGTGATCTCTTCCATCCTTAATTAATTCATTTTTAAAGTGGAGAAAATATAGGATCATTGAGAGTAATAAGGGAGAGAGTATATTAAAGAGGTTAGCATAGAGTCTGGCACATTGCAACTGTCCTAAACCAGTAGCAACGGGTGATTTGCGATGTTTTCCACTTTCTCATTCACTCATTCATTTGCACGAATTAGCCCTTATTTTGTGAATTTCCTTTTCACATCCTTTGGCCTTTTTTCTAGGGGGCATTAAGAATGGCAACGTTTATCTTTCATATGCTTGCTCACATTCTTTTTCAGGTTATTCTACACTTTTCTACTTTACTTGTGATTATGTAGTAAAATATGTCCTTCCTTTCCTTTGGATCCCATATAATATACATCTATATTTTTTCAGTGTTTTGTGGTTTCGTGTTTTTTTAATTTGGTTCATATAAACTTTGAGAATCACTCATCAAATGAGCCCTGTAATCTATACTTTCACTAAAAAAGCAAAAATATAATCACTCTCTGAATTCATGAGCTTATATATTTTTTGGTAGAATCAGATTTTTCTTAAGGTGGAACTACTCTAGATGTGTACTCAGTGATATAAGGTAATCTTGGGTTTACCATATTCACAGTAACGCCAACCAGCCGTTTTGTCTAGGGCTTAAAGTGCTTTCCACATATTGCATTTAATACGTACCATCCTCTTATCAAGGAGGTATTATTCTCATCTGGATTCTAGGGATGGAACACTGGGCTAACGGAACAGAGAGATTAGCTACCTTGAGCCCAGGTTATCTGCCTCCCAAGCCCCTCGAACACCTGCAAAGTGAGGAAGGTCCTTAGGGGGCCACCTCACAGAGCTGACGATGAATCAATAAGTATAAAGCATACAGAAGAGTGTCTGAAATGCTGTGAGCGCTCCATAAATGTTACCCTTCATCTTCGTCATCATTACTGTAGTAACAAAAACAGTAAGTGCAAACGAACAGAGTATAAATAATATTAATTATTACAAATATAATAATAATAAAAGCCAGTGTTCACTGAGGTATCGCTAGGCACCAAGAAGCATTTTACTTGCTGGTTATCCTACAAGGTAGGTACTTTTATTATCCCCTCTTTACAGAGGAAGAAACTGAGGCACAATGTGTGTGACTTGCCTGAGAAGCTAAGACGTCACCAGTTTAGCAAATGCACTCAGTTATTAGGTGGTGGAGCTGTGACTGGAATCCAGGCAGTCTGATGGCAGGGCTACCTTTCTGGAGCCACCACCTTAGATCCCTGCCTTGTGGGCATATAATCAGGACCTCTTGTTCCCCATCACAGCTTGTGGACAGATGGCTGCAGTCTCGGAAGCCCAAGGATTAGGAACACAGTGACAGATTTAGAAAATGACACTCTCTCAACGTTTGCCACAGCCTAAGAAGAAGAAGGAGACTCTTGGCCTTAAGGTGGAGACCCCGACAGGCTGCGCGCGAGCGCCAGCGAAGAAGAGGATGCGTTCTCTGCCCAGCGATGCAGCCCCTGGCCCAGGGGGTTCCGCGCCGACGGATGGAGAGCAGCGTCTCGGCCACCAGCAGAGGGCGCAGTGGCGCCGTGGGGAGGACCCACGTGTCGTCTGATGTCTCCAAGTCGGGGGTGGGGTGAACCTCGCTTTCCCTGGGTCTCAAGAGAGGAAATGCTTTTCTCTTTCACAAGGTTCTTCACCCACGGGGCGACTTTCTTTTCCTCTTGATGTCATCCTGTTACACAGGCAGGAAGTTCTGTTCGCTTGGCTGTTGGGAAGACTTCTGCCCTGCGGTCACAAAACAACAAATAAAACGAATTGACCCAGAAGTTAGCCAATCAAAGAGGAGCCGAAATCGCTACTTGATAAAGCCTGTCGATTGAAGAAAGCGGACTATCATTCCTGCGTGGTGACCCGCAGGCTGGGAAGCTGGATCTGTGTTTGTCTAATTGCTTTGGAAACACGTAAGTGGGTCATTAAACAATCGAGGGACTGGGCTCCACATTTCGAAAAAATTGAGCAAAACTAAACAGAACAGAATAGAACCAATAATAGAACAGAAAATTTTTTCATTCTTTTGTGTGCGTGCGTGTGTTTACTGGGTTGCAATGTGAAATATATCTAATTCTGTAGTTCTCAGTTTAAAAAATGTGAAAGCTGCTGGTAGATGATGCGAGTCCTTCAGCCAAATCCTGGGAATCCAGGCTCTGCAGCCCTGGTCTGTCTTGCACGTGGCTTGGTCTGGGGAGCTGGCCATGTTTGATAGATATTTTGAAAAATCATCCAGCCCCTGCCCAAGCCTCGGTCCTTATTACTGTTTTTATTTTCCAGAAAGATGCTAAGGGGAGTGATGGCAGAGATGGTGGTGTTTGGGGGGAGGGCGAGTAAAAACAGAGGGAAATGGGGGGAAATGGGGGTCAGAGGGCCCGTGGGAACCACAGCACCATCACCATATGAATCTTCCATCCCCAGGGTTTTCCAGGTAAGTTCAGGGACAACGTGAATAAATCAATAAAACAGTAGATCCCAGTGATGCAGGTTAAGAAATAATACATCCACTGAGTAAGGGGGAACATTTTTTCTTTTGCACATTGTCCTCACATTTTTCTATAACTGTAACCACACTTTGGGTTTTGCCAGTTTTTCAGTTGACACCAGCACCAAGGTATAAATATTTAAATGGTGACCAGCTGGTTACTTAGATGTAATAGAAATCGGTTTTAATTGTCTCAATGGATAAAATAGAATTTTGATCACTTTCATGAGTGCTCAACAAATACAACTATTACGTATATTTCAAAACTGACAATGAAATTTTCTTCCTGGTCTGCTGACATTTGCAACAGTTATAGCTTACTAGTTCACTGTGGACACAGAGGGGAAGGGGCACACGCACAGGCTTCCTGTCCACCGAGACGCCAGGCTCTCACCCCATCCAGCTCTCCTCTGAGGCTGAGCCCAGCTGGGTCTCCAGAATCAAACCCCCAGCCCCTCCTGCAGCAGGAAATTGGAAGCAGGCAGAGAAGATGAGATAGACCAAAACACAGCATGACCCATCCAGCAAAACGCTTTAGTGCCGCCTGTTTTCGGTCGGCGTGAGTGCACTCCTAACCCCCTTGGCCCCATTTTGGGCCTGAAATCCGAAAAGATGCACTTACATGTCTTCCGAGGGGGGTGGGAGATGGGGGCTGGGCAGCCTCCTGATAAAGACAAGAAAACCCCCACCTTGTGGTCCAATCGTCTGATGGTGTCTCCCGGTGGATTCCCTTTTCTCTTGCTCTCCCTTCTCCTTCGCTAAAAGCTTTTTGGTCCTTGCAGATAAGTGTCAGCTCTGCTCCTAAGAATGGTTAGGCCAGAGCATCAAAGGTGAGCAGTGGCCACTGTCATTAATAAGAGAGCCTCTGACAAAGACCACTTAGAATGCAAACCCTTCCACAGCAGTCAAGAAAGGCAGGAAAAACAAAACAGCTGCTTGTCATATTAAAGCAGCTTGTTTACACCCTGCCAAAGTAGAAAAGAGCTAATTTTTGTGTTTTGTCAGAGTTTGAGTCAATGGTTGACCCAAACCAACAGATTATCTAGGAAAAAGTAGACACATTACTGCAAAGCCTACCTAAGTGGATTGGTTTTGTGCTGGCAAACATGCAGATTATGGGTTCCACACTTCCCTTTACCACTCACAGGCAGGCATTGTGTTGGCGTTCTCGATTTGTGGATTTGAGTTAAAAAATAGTAATACCAATAAAAGAGCCTTTGGGGAGAGGTGACTCAGGACAAGACCCAGGGCTACAAGGTCTGCTTTCCCCTTCCTCTCAGAGGGGGAAGAGGACAGGACGAGGGTTCAGTTTCACTACGACAACGTCAGCATCCCTTAGAAGCTGCCTGGGTTTGGCAAGAGAGAAGGGATGGACGCACTCAGAGTTTCCCTCCTTGAAGGGCCCCAGAAGAATTCCTGTTGAGATCTGTGGCTTCCAGCAGTTCAGGCCCAATGTCCTGCCGCTCTGAGAGCCCGGGTCACCACCCGACCCAGCCCGTCACTTATTCCAGATGTTGTGGCTTTGTCGTCTATAGAATAGTCTCTAAAAAGGAAACCAGGGAGGAGTTATCCACTTTCTTAACTTTCCAGACACAGCCCTGGATAAATCAACCACACATATGAGTGCTGAAGGAAAGTTTATAAATACGAAGCAGGATGGAGAGCTGAGGAAAGGTCAGCGGCCTGGGACACAGCAGGAAGCCTTGTGAGTCACTGTGCGGGGGGGGCACGGGGGATAGCAGGAGGCACGAAGGGACAGGGGCTCCGCTGCCCACTCCCCACATTAGTCAGACAGTGCCTCGTGGAACCACAGAGCGTGCCAAGCACTTACACGTGTGTATCTGCACCTCAGTCTTTTGGGAAAAGACCAGCCCTCCCTGGACCCTTTAAATGATGTGACTCAGCCTTTACCCTGCCCGTTCTCATGGGCAGACTTACGGCGTTTGAGGTGGGAGACCAAAGGAAGTGGGTTTTGTGGCCAGCTCGGTCATTACAGGAAGGTGAACCAAAAGGTAATGAGGGGCGCAGCACATGTATTTCACCTTCACTCTCACCTATTCACCTCTCACTGTAACCGAGCAGGACCCCATGGGGCCTTCCCGGGACAGACCTCCCCCGCCATCATATCCTCTGCCGTAGCTCCTCTCTGAAGTACCCAGGTAACAGTATCTGATGCACGTTTCCTCAGTTGTTGTTACAGATGTAAAAAACCTCCCCCTCTCCAACAAATGGAAGATGTGAACTGATGACCGTGAGCACATAGCCCCAGGCCTCCTGGAGCCTAAGGACTGATAATGTTTTGTTCTGTTTTGTTTTTAAATATTTATTTATTTGGACGTTCAGGGTCTTAGTTGCGGCATGCGGATCTAGTTCCCCGATCAGGGATCGAACCTGGCCCCCCTGCATTGGGAGCACGGAGTCTTAACCACTGGACCACCGGGGAAGTCCCAAGACTGATAATGTTAACCCCCGTGACACCACCCTGCTACCTTACCATCAGCTAATCAGAGAACAATGCACAAGCTGATCACAGACCCTGCAACACCCCTCCCTCACCCGGCTTTTAAAAGTGCTCCGGGAGACTCAAGAGGGAGGAGATATATGTATACGTGTATAGCTGATTCACTTTGTTATACAGCAGAAACTAACACAACATTGTAAAGCAATTATACTCCCATAAAGGTGTCAAAAAAAAAAGAACACCAATCCCATCCATGAGGGCTCCTCCCTCAAGACCTAATCACCTCCCAAGGCCTCACCTCCTAAAGCATGACATTGGGTGTTAGGATTCCAACATATGAATTTTGCGGACAGGAACGTTCTCACCATAGCAGCCACCTTTGAATGCTGTTGTTGTCAACCACAGAATAAGAGAGTTGGACTATATCTAAGCTCCAACCGTTTGGGTCTTTGAAAGTAATGATAAGAGTTTACAGCTCAATTTTAGTGTCAGAAATCTTTGTGACTTGTTAAATCATAAACTGACCTGTGATGAGTGTGTGCTGGCTAACTGAAAGACGGCTTTTGTTTGCTTGGATTAGAAGTACATCCTCTTGGTGTGGTAACTGCATCTATCATATGTGGCTCAGAATTCTGGCTGACGTAGGCCAGCTGGAAAAATAAGTGAGTGATTACTTATTTTGGTCTGACAGGTAAAGTCTTTCAAAGCATGGGGCCCACCAGCAGGGTGATTAACGGGCAATCTCGGTGGCACCAGAGTTGGTCCCCACAGGGGACCCCAAAGTTGCTTCCAGTGCCAAGGTGCTCAGACTCTGGGGTCACAGGTATTTATTTGCATTTGAGGAGTGAGGGGCTCAGAGACACAGCAAATATTCCCTGAGGACAAGGGCCTTGCACAACCGGTCAGGCATGAAGAGTGAGGGCCATTACCTTTGCCAGCCCTACCCAAGCCCACACTGCCCTCCTGTATCCTGGCTACCCAGCCCCACCAGGGCCACACCACATGCCAAACCACCTGACATCTGAACTGCCACTCTGCAGCCCTCCACGTCCCATCCCCAGGGGCTCAAACGCTAATGCTCCGTGCTCATCGGTGTTCATGAGTGTTCAGCGCCAGTCAGTTAACGAGGGCTTCGGAAGAGGTAATGTCTTTCCCTAAAGAAGTAGCTCTGAGCAAAATGAGCAAATAAACACAGTCCTTTCCACAAGTACACAACCGTAAGCTTCAAGCCAATGGCCCAAATGCAATGCATCCTAACTTAAATGTGAGCCACCACATGGCAACCAACTCTCCATCACGGGGTGATGAACCCCACGTTGGCCTCCCACTTGCTGTCCATGAGGTCGAAGGGCGTGTTCTTTAGCAGCTGGACAGGAGGAGAAGGTGTCCACCTTTTGGGTGGCATGTGATACCTCACTTTTTTCCAGAACTTGGTGTTTGCACACTGTGACTGCTCTGTGAAGTCCCCACTCCACTGGACGGCCCCATGCTTCTGTTTGATGTACTGAATGGACTCTGGCAAGGTTGTATAGTCCTTGACCTTCTCCAGTTCAATCAGAATGACCTTTATCCCATCCTGGATGAGAACATTGTAGACTGCAATTTGTTCTTCTGACATGTTCCTTAATAGGTCAAGGCTCAGCGCTTCGGGAACTATGACGATGATCAGTCTTCTGCATAGCTTAATATTTTCATCAGTGACATTGACCACAGCTGGAAATAAAGAAAGAAGATGCGGAACATCTCATGATGAAAAGAGCCACAGACCCTGCACTACTCAGAACAAGGATCTTATCATGTCTAACTTTGTATCTCCAAACGTAGCTAAAGGTCTGGTATGTATTAGAGGATAAATACTTTTTAAAAAGTAGCAGAGGGGCTTCCCTGGTGGCGCAGTGGTTGGGAGTCCGCCTGCCGATGCAGGGGACACGGGTTCGTGCCCCGGTCTGGGAGGATCCCACATGCCGCGGAGCGGCTGGGCCCGTGAGCCATGGCCGCTGAGCCTGCGCGTCCGGAGCCTGTCCTCCGCAACGGGAGAGGCCACAACAGTGAGAGGCCCGCGTAACGCATAAAAAAAAAAAAAAAAAAAAAAAAAAAAAAAAAAAAAAAAGTAGCAGACTTTTAAAGGATAGGACACATGTAGTTAGCTCAAATGTTGTACTAATCTTTATTTGTGTTTTCCTCTTGTGCTTCATAGCTATTTAAATGACCAGGACTTAAAAGACTAACTTGAAACCAAATAACATATCCCAATGATTTCTTGGGAAGGGGAGGGGAAAGTTCTTGAAATATCCAACTATGGATAAAACTTGGTCTTTTTTCAAAACAAAGGCCAAGTTTTATATCCTCCTTATGCTTAGGATGTAAGAATAGACTGTAACCTCCCCAAGAGCACTTCCTTCTTCTCTTTGGTTTATTTTAATATTTCTAGTGCCTACAACATTACCTGGCACATAGCAGGTGCTCAATAAATATTTGTTGAAGAAGTGAATGAATGAATAAATATTGATATGCTTATGAAATGAGAGCTCTTCTGCAGGTTTATAACAAGCACTGGATCACACTTTCATTTCCTCATGGAGGATGATTTCATAACTTGAAAAGATGTGATAAGCTATGGATAGGAGCAGCCTACAAATCCAAAGTTCTTAGAAACCTTTTAAAATGACCCAGAACAGGCCACTAGGTAGTAATCTTGGTTTCCTGGTGATATTTCAAATATCAGCTGTTTACTGTATCGCCTTCTAAGAAAGAGAAGGTATAGGATAAGACAGACGTTTTCATCTATTGAGTATCTAATATGTGCTAAGCTCCATACTGGTCTCTACTCAGGTTTTACCTCATTTAATTCTCTCAACTGAGTCAGGGAAGCATTCTCAACCCCATTTGACAGACGAGACAACTGAGGTTCAGTGATGTTAACTGCATTTCCCAAAGCTACTCTCCTCGTAAAAGGGGGAAATATATAACGTCTATTTTATTTAGGTAGGGCAGGGCTGGAGAGAGTTGAAGTTTATAAAACCAGCCTTAAACATGAGCTCTTTTACAAATTCAATTTGACAGAAAATACTCAGTGGTTAGTCTCAAGGATGTGACAGCCAATGACCAGTTGTCCCTTTTCCGTCTCTTGGCCAAGGCTGTGTATGTCATCATCCAGCGGTTCATACAAATGGGTCAACCATATCCTTACCCAAAGTGAAAGTCACATGGTTTCAACCAGGAATCCCCGTTATCCTGTTGTAGGGATGGGCCTAATGAGAGAAGAGAGCCTGGTCCTCCCTCCTCAGCTCTGGTGCTGTGGGCAGGGGAGTGAAAGGCTCCCTGTGGTTCTGTGGGAAAGGCAAGCGTAGCTCCTTCTGTTTGTAAAGTCAAAAAGAGAGAGGTTCCTTTCCTTTTTTTTTGGCTGCATTGCAGCATGTGGGATCTTAGTTCCCCGACCAGGGATCAAACCTGCACCCTCTGCAGTGGAAGCGCGGAGTCCTAACCACCGGACCACCAGGGAATTTCAGTTCCTTTCTATTTTATTCATTTCTTATTTTTATACCTCATTTAAAACATACCTTGTCCAGGAAAGTTATCCCTGCCAAATATAAATAACTTGTATCCACACTGCCTCTCCAGCACCTTGGGGAGGATCTTCAACACCAGAGTGTCCACATCATGGCTGTGGCTTTCTCTTTGAGGCTTGGGGTACAAGACATATGCATCATACAGCTTCCCATCTGAAAAGGAAATGGGACAAGCTCGTGAAATTATTGCTACCAAATTATGTGAACAAAGTGAAAATCTGAGTTGCTATCATGATGTCTTTTTCCTTGGGTTCAATGACTTCCAGGTGCCCACTTAGAGGTAAGGTGTCTCTTTCCCTTGGCTTCATTAAGAATTTTTTATTCTGTAGTTTGAAAATGATATGCCTAGGTGTAGTTTTGTTTGTTTGTCTTTGGTATTTATCCTAATTGGAGTGCTGTGAGCTTCCTGGATCTGTTGTTTGGTATCTGACATTAATTTGGAGAAATTCTCAGTAATTAGTGTTTGAAATATTTCTGTTCCTCTCTTTCTTCTCCTACTGGTATTCCCATTACATGTATGTTACACTCTTTGTAGTTGTCTCACAGTCATTGGATATTTTGTTCTGTTTTTTTAATTTTTTTCCGGTCTTTGTTCTCTTTGCTTTTCAGTTTTGGAGGTTTCTACTGAGGTATCCTCAAGCCCAGAGATTCCTTTCTTAGCGGTGTCTGGTCTAGTAATAAGCCCATCAGAAGCATTCTTCATTTTTGTTTGTTTTCTGCTAGCAGTTCTTTTTGGTTATTTCTTACTATTCCCATCTGTTTACATTGCCCATCTGTTCTTGCATGCTGTCTACTTTATCCTATAGAGCCCTAAGCATAGTAATCATAGTTGTTTTAAATTCACAGTATGATAATTCCAACATCCCCACCATATCTAGTTCTAATGCTTGCTCTGTCTCTTCAAATTGTGGGGGGTTTTTTTGTCCTCTAATAGGCCTTATAGTTTTTCTTGATAGCTGGATGTGATCTACCAGGTAAAAGGAATTGCTCTAAGTAGGTCTTTAGCAACATGTGGTGAGGAATGGAAAGAGGGGAAGTATTCTCTAGTCCTATGATTAGATCTCAGTCTTTTAGTGAGCCTATGCCTCTGGACTATGACATTCACAAACGTTTCTCAGTGTTTTCTCTGCCCTTAGGTTGGGCAGGATGGCTAGAGAGGGCTGGAGCTTGTTATTTCCCTTTGCTCAGGCCAGTCAGACCCCTGATAAAACGCCAGCAGGTTAACCTCTCATTAACTAGTGTATCCCAAGGGCAGTCCTTGTTAAGAACAGAATGCTCTGGTGTCTTTCAAAATGGTTCTTTTTCCCCCTCTCCCTGCTGGAAGCACATAAAGGAATTTTTCTCTGATATTTACCATCAGAGCTTGGTCAGGCTCCTGGAAGTAAAACTCAGGAAAGTGTGAGGGCCCCTTTATGATTGGGTCCCTGAAGAGGGTTCCCAGACCCAACTGCAATACGTGTGTGTGTGTGTGTGTGTGGAGGTTTCCCCACACCAACAAGCAATTCTTGGATGCAAGCAGGGTGTCTAAGAATTCAACTCCATTCTGACACTTTCTACCCAGAGATAGAATCAGATTGCACAGGGAAAGGGCTCAGTCCCACAAGATCACATTCCACTTCAGACGCCCAGTTGTTACCTGTGCTTCTGACCAAGGCGCTCCAAACTGGAGGTTCCAACGACTCTCCCCGCCCCCCACCCCAATGTAAGCAGCTCCTTGCAGGAAGCAGCTCTTTGCAGGAGGCCCTTTTGTCCTGTCACTCTAGCAAAGCTATATTTTAACTTAACCTTTACACCAGGTGCCTCCATGCTTAACTAACCTCTGGCCAAAGCACACCTTTCGAATCTTTTGATCACACAAGGCTTCGCCTAACCTGTTGATTCTTTTCTTAGAAGTAGAAATGAAGAATAAATAATTAACAGATGACTACATCTCTTCCCCAGCTTCCCCTTCGGTAATCTCACAAGCAGACTGTGTGCACAAGATAGCATCTAAAGAAAGGTCATGTGGAGTCAACAAGCCTGCAAGCAGTGGGAGATGGTGAAGAATCTGACCCCCTTTCTCAGTGATTAACTGAGATTATTTCCCCTTTTCCCTTTAACACCTTCACGGCCGCGCAGAATCTTTGGAGTTGGTTCTGGGACGCCAGTCCACCTTCTCCCCTGGTTGCCAGCCTCCTGAATAAAGCAACATTTCCTTTTCCAACCAACCCTTGTCTCTCGAGTATTGGCTTTCGAGCGATGAACAGCCAAACCTGAGTTTGGTAACGCTAATTCAGGATACCAGTAGCGAGTCCAGGGTGTTACCTGTACTCCGGACCAACTGGCTATAGACCAGATTTCCACGACCCCCTCCTTGGGTTCGATTAATTTGCTAGAACAGACTCAGAGAAACACGTTACTTACTAGACCACTGACTTATTATATAAGGATTTTTAAGGGTATGAAATCAACAGCCAGATCAGGAGATGTACAGGGCAACGGATGGAGAAGGGGTGCAGAGCATCCATGCCCTCTCTGGGGGGCACCACTGTCCCCAAACTCTACCTGCTCACCAGCCCAGAAGTTCTCCAGAGCCTGTCCTTCCAGATTTTATGGAGGCTTCATTACACAGGCTTGATTGATTAAATTAAGAGAAGGAAGCTTCACAAAGCTCATCCCTGATTCATCCTGTGCAACTGTGTCAGATGGTATTTTCCAAAAATAGCCCCAGCAGTATTTCCAGTCCCATATGTTCTCTCTGCACTTTGCCACACCCCACAAAGAGGCAGAATCTATTTCGCCTTCCTTAGAATTGGGTAAGACTCTGCAGCTGCCTTGACAAGTGAACAAAGTAGAATTGATACTAGAAATTCAGGGTCTGAGTCATTAAAAAAATAATGGCTTCTACCTAGCTCTGCTGTTCTTGAAACACTAGCCCTTGGAAGCCATCGCATGCTGTGAGGAAGCCCAATGTAGTAGCCCCCCTTGAGAGATTATTTGGAGAGGAGCCCAGGCCACCAGTCAACATCCCACATCAGCTTCTTGTCCTTCAGCTGAAGCCCCAGGCACCATGGGGCTGAGACAGGCCACCTCCGCTTTGCCCGTCCACACTCCTGACCCACAGAATCCATAAGCAAAATAAGTGGTGGTTTTATGCCGTAAAGCTTTGAGGTAATTTGATTCCCAGCCACAGTAACTGGGCCGGAATTGGGGAAATAACAATGAATAGCAACAAATAACAATGAGGTGGACCACTCCCCGCAACTGTCTACATCATCAAGAAAATTACAGAGACACAGACCTACTAGTGAGTTTCCTAAGGAAAGTGGGCCCTGCTCTCTCTGTGTAATGGTGGGGAAACAGGGCACCCAGGTTCTGGTGAAGTTCCTTTCATTTTCTAAGGAGATTCATCCCTACTTTTGATGTTAAAGCATCTGTGTACACCCTCATTGGCTGTTGGCAAAAATACAGTCATTTGTTTGCACAACTTAATGTTTATGAAAGTTGCCTAAAGATTATTTGATTCCCTACTTCTCTCAATACGATGCTGCTAAATTTTAAACCTGATCAAACTGGTCCTGTGGAAAAATCAGATGGAATCAATTTGACCTTCAGGTAAGTGCGCTAACTGAATTGTATGAGTTTTTGGCATTTTTGCCCTAGCATGAAGACACTGGGAGAAAAGGCACATTAAACATGCTTTTACATTTACCATGGGAATTTTGTTGCAAGCAAAGTTCATTACATCACATGCTTTAAAGACAAGATCTCACTACAAAACAATTTTCCTGAGGAATCGGCCCAGAAAAAGCCATGTGCTCTCATGAGCGAATGAAAAGTTTGTGTAAACAGTGCCATGAACCTTGTCATGGCATTGCCTTCACTTTTAAAGCAAGAGCATCTTTAAAAACCATCCAAGGTGGGTCATTAACTGTCCCCTGCCCTGCTTATGTTATCATTCTACCCTTTGTTCACTGCACCTGTTTTGTTTTGTTTTTAATTTATTTTATTTTTGGCTGCGTTGGGTCTTTGTTGCTGCGCGCAGGCTTTTCTCTAGTTGCGGCGAGCGGGGGGCTACTCTTCGCTGTGTTGCGCGGGCTTCTCATTGCGGTGGCTTCTCTTGTTGCCGAGCATGGGCTCTAGGCACATGGGCTTCAGTAGCTGTGGCACGCGGGCTCAGTAGTTGTGGCTCGCGGGCTCAGTTGCTATGCGGCATGTGGGATCTTCCCGGACCAGGGCTCGAACCCATGTCCCCTGCACTGGCAGGAGGATTCCCAGCCACTGAGCCACCAGGGAAGCCCTCGTTTTCGTTTTTAATCATCTGTTCTACAGGTGCATTCCCCACAAACCTATTTGGAATAAGGTGAGGAATAGACACATCGCTCACGTAGATTTGTAAACGAATTCTTATATTTGTGTACACACATGCACACATGGGATAAGAATTTTTAAACTCCCTCCTGTGAGTTAACAGACAATACACAGAGCTCGTGGACTTAGCCAGGCCTGTCCATGACTCATTAAAACTGTGAGTTATACACACCTCACTATTAATCACAGCTGCGGCTTGACTAATCTGGTTGGAATAAACAACTTATCACGAGAAGGACACATGTTCTCTCTCTCCCTCACTTGTATTTGTTGTCCATTACTCCACATGTTCTCAACTAACCAGAAAATATCCTCAAGGGACACAAAACTGGAAACAGCATCTGGGACTCATCTCAAGGTCTCATCACTAACTCACTGTTGAAGTCACACTCAAAGAGGACTCACAGTGCAGTTCTCAGAGCCTAAGCTGGAGGAAATTTAATCACCAAGGGTGCGTGTACTTTTCTGACTTAAAAGGAAGAAGACCGCTGGCTGACTGTAGGTTCCCATCTCCAAATCCTCAGCCGGCCGGTACCAAATCTGGGCAGCAGCCCGGTCTGAGCAGAGGGTGGGGCTCCCTGAGTCAATCAACTGTCCAGCTTCCCCTGCTCAGGGTGAGGCACAATTCCTTTTTTCTCTTCCTGCTACACTTGACCTCACTCGTGGTGGTTTCACCACACGCTCAGCATTCACGCTCCGGGGATCCCGGTAGGTCAGGGAGGGAGTTCCGGGGACAACACTGAACCCACGCAGTCCCCTGTCAGTCAACAAACAAAGCATCTCTGTGTCAGAAAAGACAAGCAGCAGTGCTGCCCTGAGGTGTCTTCTCAAACAGATGCGGGAGGACCACAGGCAGAGGTGGGCTTACGCAGAGTAGGTTCTACAGGGGCCACGGCCCAGCTCAGCGCCTGCAACGCTAAAAGAGCTTCAGGTGGCATTGGACATGCAACGCCGATTTCCACAAGTGAATTGTGCCATCAAAGAAAAAAAAAAACAAAAACAGAATCTGTTTTTTTCCAGGTTGCTCCAGGGCTGCCAATTTTGAATTCTGAAATTTAACTTAAAGTCCAAGTTAGGATACTTACCGTTTATCAAACATGTGGACAGACACGTGGTTTTATATGCCAAGCAGGCACTTAGTATGACTACCACCCTTCTGTGTAATAGGGATTCCTAAAACGTGCTGGGACCCACCCCACCTCCTTGAGTTCCCAGCAACACTGCAAGTCTATGGACTTGAAAGGGACACGTTTGTGTATCTCTGTGCAGGAAAGCCGCACAGACCTCTCTCAGCCATGTGTGACTTTTTTATCCAGTTAGGACACGTTAAAGCAGATGCATTACTTTTTTGTGAGGCCTTGATTGATCACATCTATTCTGAGATACAAAGAAAATAGCACAGAGTTAAAAGCACAGTGATGGGGCTTCCCTGGTGGCACAGTGGTTGAGAGTCCGCCTGCCGATGCAGGGGATACGGGTTCGTGCCCCAGTCCGGGAAGATCCCACGTGCCGCGGAGCGGCTGGGCCCGTGAGCCATGGCCGCTGAGCCTGTGCGTCCGGAGCCTGTGCTCCATAACGGGAGAGGCCACAGCAGTGAGAGGCCCGCGTACCAAAAAAAAAAAACAAAAAAAAGCAGCACAGTGATGGGAAATGCCGGATCCTCAGATTTGGGATCACACGGGCACTTCTCTGGTGACTAGCGCTGGCAGGACGCGGCTCCCCACGCCAAAATGAACCCCCAGGCAGAGCAGCAGGGGTAGCTTGCTTGGACCTTCAGACATGGGAGCCCCCTGCACCCCAGGACCCTCAGTGCTTTCCTGAGCTTCAACTCTGCTATTCCTACAGGACTCTGTGAGGCAGGCTCTGATCATGGTCCCCTCCCCTCCCCTCCTCTCCCCTTCCTCCCTCCCTCCCTTCTTTCCACCTATACCTGAGAAAGAGAAGAGAATTAAATACCTAAATCACACAGGGAGTAAGTGGAGAACTCAAATTCAAACCCAGGTCTGTCTCCCTCCAAACCTGAAAGTTGGAGACAAATCGTTTTGGGCCCCCAGCCCAGGCCCAGAAGGAGCTGCAAACACAGGCAACTCCTTGCTCTCTGTGACGTAAATTCTGCATGCACGTGTGCTGTGTTGAAGATGTACCGTGGACAGAGCTCACGCTGCTCCAAGAGAAATTTTTGTCTTTTGCCTACACCAGTGGACGTGAGAACCTTCCTAAAACAGTTGCACTGGGAGCCAGAAGATGATCTGCCAGGTGACTCCTAGCTTGCAAGCCTTATGCGATTGTACAGTGCTGGCGGCTATGGGCAGCTCCTTTCTCTAAAGTACGAGAAGCCCCAGGGAGACGCTCTCATCTAAAGTTGCCGACAACACGAAAGGCAAGCTAGTAAAGATGGTCAAGTATATTTACAACGGTTATGCGGACGAGCAGATTCCAGGACAATGCATGTTTCAATGGCTACTCACCTTCTATGGGCCCTGCAGAATGGAAGGCACTTCGATACCAAAGTACAACGTCGATCTTAAAAACATTGTAGATACACAAGGCAGACACCGCCGCGCTGGTCAAAACAAGAAGCCCTCCTATCAAGTAAGCTCGAAAATCTGGAACTACAAATGACAGCAAAAAAAAAAAAAAAAACCCAATAAATAATAAAATAATACAACAAAGAGTCAATTATACACTTAACTTACACAAGTCCCATTACATACGCCAAATGGGTATTAGATGGCAGAGAGGGGAACACTTAATTATTCCTTTACAGTTAAGTAATAGGTATGGGGAATAGAATAATTTGGTCTTGACCTTGAATTTGGGGAAGAAAATGTGCTCTTGGGAATCTGGAGAGGGAAATTCTGCAGACCCCTAGCTCCAGACGGTGGATGTGGCATGGCTCTGACCACAGGAAGACTGCTCACCTATCAAAGCACACATGGCCAGGTCCTCCTTACTCAACACTAGACTCTCCATAGGTGGAGCCTGAGAACCTTTACTGGGAAAGTTCCCCAGGTGGTTCTGTTGCATGTTCTTGATTATATTACTGTTATAACCGCCTTCCCAGTTACTCAAACTTGAGCCGCAGGACCCCTGTCATAAATAAAGAACCTTCAGTTGCCTCCCTTGGAAGCCATCTCCGTGGCTTCATAAGACTGGCCGAGAGCCAGACTCCCACCTCATCCCCTCTGGGCCAGCAGAGGCCAGGCTGGGCCCCTGTCTGCAAGACATGGTCTCAGGAAGGGCATTTACACCCTGCTCTCTTTTGTGAGCACATTGCCAAGCAATTAAAGCAAAAGCAGTGGGCAAGAGATGACCAAGGAGAAGAACCAGTTTCTCTGCGACCCCAAGTCCCCTCAAAGCATGCTCCTACATATCTGAAAAGAGGAACAGCACAGCTTTCTGCCTCACCACAGCCCAGAGCGCTGCTGTCAAAGAAGGAGGCTCTAGGAAGGAGAGAACTAGAAAAGAGGAAACGGGAAAGTGGAAGAGAAATCCTCCCCATTCTTAGAATCCACCGCACATCCACCACTTCCTTCATTGGCCCCCTCCCTGGTCCTCCGGTCCGCACTGGAAAGTGCGTGTGTGTAGGAGG
This sequence comes from Phocoena sinus, assembly GCF_008692025.1. NCBI lineage: Eukaryota > Metazoa > Chordata > Mammalia > Artiodactyla > Phocoenidae > Phocoena > Phocoena sinus. The sequence goes on along the minus strand of NC_045775.1, from coordinate 85,820,907 downwards.
GTGGGCGGGAGGGGGGGAGGGGAGCTTACTAAAGAGCTGATCACAACCTGCCCTGGGCCACACCACGTTGCAAACATTTTGCAAAGAAATCTCTATGCGCGCTTGTATGTCTTCAAATACATGGCATAATAAAGCACAATAACTAAAAGCACACTCTGTGTCTCCAAAATTAATCCGTTGATTAAGTCCCAGCATAGCCAAGTGGATCTGCTCTGCACGCGGGTGCCCAGTTGGTCCTGACCGTGTGTTTGAACCTCTAGCTTCTATCTGTTGGATGGAATCACCTCCTCCCCACTGCCACCTCCCGCTTCTATGCTTTTTACCAGCTCTTGGAGCAACAGTGCTACCTCTCCCCTCAGGAAGACCTGTGTCTGGGGACATTTACTGTACACATCAGGGATCTTGGCATTACAAATGGTCATGATAAAAAGACCATGGCCACAATATTTATGAGATTCAAAAAGCCTCTGGTAAGTAAACAGAAGTGTTGGCCTGAAATTCTTGGGTTCACTATTCACTGCATTCAGGAGTGTGGATACCCTCTGCTCTATAATTGAGCTAAAAGACAATGAAATTCCAAACAGGAAGTTAATGAATAAGTTCAAAGGAAGTATTGGCTTTGAAACTGAAATAAGTGGAAAACTCTCTGTTGAGACATCAGGTGTCCTATTGAAGGCCCTATTTAAGGGGGTATTTACCTTTTGGGTCCACATGGCTACCACCAGCCTTAAACTGAGATGGTAGCTGAGAACAAGTGATTAAAGGAAATTCATAGAAGAGCACACCCAACCCAAACAACTCTCTAGAGAAGAGCCTGCTTCCGATAATCCAAACATGATTCACATCTGAAGATGTCTTCAACAAAAATCAGGAAGTCCAATGGAGAAGTTGTAACCTTACTTCAGGTCCCAAGGAAACCAACAAGAGGCTTGGATTTTTTTTTTTTTTTGCGGTACGCGGGCCTCTCACTGTGGTGGCCTCTCCCGTTGCGGAGCACAGGCTCCGGACGCGCAGGCTCAGCGGCCATGGCTCACGGGCCCAGCCGCTCTGAGGCATGTGGGATCTTCCCGGATGGGGGCACGAACCCGCGTCCCCTGCATCGGCAGGCAGACTCTCAACCACTGCGCCACCACGGAAGCCCAAGAGGCTTGGATTTAAGAGGGTTTGTTCCTAAGAATTTAGGGAAAACAAAAGAGAGTGCACATATCCAAACATACATGGCATGTGAGATATGAAATAAGTGTTGATTGGAACAAAGATGAAATTTGTAAGCGTAGGTTTCCTAACTAACCTAAAACAGAGGAGATTAAGGACATGTCCCCTCTCCTGGACGATCAGCCGGTGTTAACTGATAACATCATTAGTCGCTCTGAGCCTGGACTTTGCCTCAGAATCCTTCTGAACACAGCGCTTCCACGTGGTTATTACCTATAAGGCAGTATTGACATAGAAATTGACACTGGTCTTCCTCAGTCTAGGTTGGGGCAGATTTCAGTTATAACCACTTCAGGTCTTGTGCAATTTTCAAGGCTTCCCACAATCAGGTTCCCCTCTTTTCTCTGGTGTGGGCCCTGAGGCACTCTCTCCAGCGATTTTACTCCTAATGATGTATCACAAAGGAATGCTTCTACATCAGCACCAGGACCAACACACAAGAATTTCCATAGCATCATGATTTGTTAACAGTCCCAAACTGGAAACAACTCAAATGACCACATAGTTACAGTAGAATGGATACACTGTAACCTAGTTATTCAATGGAACAGGATTCAGCACTGAAAATGAATGAACTTCTGCTACACGCTACATCACCGTTGCCTCAGTGAACCCCATAAACCTAAGAGAAGCAACACATCAAAGAAAACCTACTATGTAACTCTCTTTACAGAAAGTTCAAAATCTGTCCAGTAAGCAGTTGGAAATGCAGAGGTGCCACATGGGAAGGGAAAATGTCATTGGAGATGTGGAATTCGTTTTCACACACACAGGGATGACAGTTGAAACCATGAGGAAAAGGGATAGTATCAGAGAGGAGTGTATAGAAAAGAGCGGCTCTGAGGATAGAATCTCAAGAATCACCCAGATGCGCCATAGAGGGAGATGGGATGCACATGACTGATTGGGGGAAAGTGATCCCAAATGACTTCCTATGACCTTTCCCGATACATTTAAGAATTGAAAGTTTTTCTCGAGATTATGATCTCATCCTTCACTATTTACTCTCTGGTTCCATCACCTCCAATGGATAATCAACACACTCTGTACAGTGTTAAGTGCACAATCTGTGTACACACGTGGAATTGGAAGCCTTCCTGCTCCAATATCAGAATTCAGCCTCTACAGATAATTTTACAAAGTTACATGATAAAAATATACATTAGCACTTTATTTTTACATCACATGGTTTATAATAAACAACCTAAAAGCTGAAAATCACGAGTACATGATTATAAACGTTGAGCAAGCAGGTTTAACAAAGGAATACTTCTGTTTTCTAGAGGTCCGATGCATAAAGTCTCAATGCATATTAATAGGGAGCTTTCTAATGACACTGTAGTGAAGCCACAGCCTGACCCCAAGAACATGATCAGACAGGGTATCAGCTTTTATCTAGATTTCATATTGAGTTTCCCTATTTAATACCACTCTGCTGCCTCGCACCAAACATTTAAAGTCACTCCTCTTTCATTCGTGTTTCCTTGCCATCACCTGTAACGCTCTGAGCAGAGTGCATCCCACTAGAGTATTACCTGGGAGTTTTAGTATAACATAAGCTGCAGACACTCCAGCATGGCATGTGAAAGGGTGGCCATAATCTTCCATTTTCACTTCTAAGAAGGTTATGTTCACTGTGTAAAACACTTGTCCTTGAGAAACAGTGTGGTTTCTATGAAAGAAGAGCCAGTCATTAATACGTACATGAGTTGTATTTAACCAACATATTTTATAACCTTTTGTCTGGAGAATAAAGTTCTTTCCTGGAGAACACTTGGGGCCATCATTGCACCCTAAATATACCCTGCTGGCTCAATGAGGTGATGGATTGTGTAGCACCAAATCTGCATTTTCTTCTGGACGGCGATGCAGAAGTGCAGTCCTTTTAATGAGAGACACCATCCTCAGCCCAAAGGGGCCTTCCCCTATCCCTCTCCACTCATCCTAACCTACATCCACTGCAAAGCCCAACACAAGTTCTTCTGCCTTTTGGCTTCATCAGTCTCGTTTCATACCACTCCACTTAAACCACCATAAACTGGGTTTACGCCACTCCGTTAGCTAACGGTCACGCATCATCTCTCCCAAGAATCCCTGGGTTGTGGCCATTTTGCTATTTAAGGCTTGAAGGCCCATGGTCTTCCTAAATAGGGATGAGACTCATTGAAAGGAGTAGCGGAGAGAAACCGATCTTGCTGCTTGAAGCCATACTTTGTTGTTCTGCCTCCTCTCTCTATGATCCAAGCAGGATTAATAACATGAGCATCTTCTCTGAACCAGAGGCTTGACCCCACAGTACTGAAAAGGGCTTTCAAAGCTACAACCAAAAGGAGTGAGGGGAGAGACAGTGAAAGCCACCTCAAATAAAGCAGTACCAGCACCAAAATCATTTAGATGGAGAAATTCTTGCTAGGTTTTAGGGAAGCCAGAAAAGCAAAACACTTACTCGATTCCTTCTTGAATTCGTTTAGATTCCTTGTAGTAAACATCGACCAATGTATTATTGACCCTCCAGCAGCGCAGGTTTGTGTTACCCCATGTGTCTGTTATATTGCAGTCCACGATGAGGGTGGAGCCTGTGCAAGCAAATTCATAAACACACAATGAAAACACTACCAAAGTGACATGCTTAACAAAGGCACCTTGCTTCTGAGCCTTGAATGTATTTCAATTATCAAAAATGTCCCCCTGAGGTCAATGTTCATCTACTGTACATTATTCTCTCCCTGGATGGAGATGACAAGGACACATGATCTTCCGGGATGCCTATTGTACAGAGACAGGAATAAGCTGTCAAACGTCACCAGCTTGAGACCAATTTCCCCACAATATCAGGGGCACACATAGTGCTTCTACTCTCAGTAAACTTAGCAAAGTTTACAAAGTATTTCACACACGTATCCTCATTCAGTCTTCTTATCTTTCAGACACTCCTACAAGGCAGAAAAGGGGCAGAGCTATTATCCCCATCTTATAGATGAGAACACTGAGGTCCAGACAGATCAAGTGCTTTGCCCAAGGTCACACCTTAGAGGAAGGAACGAGATGTGACTCTGGTTTCCTAATTCCGAATCCAGTGATATTTCTACTTTAGCATTTGTGGCCCCTACCCTTTCCCTCTTCTCTTTATCCTGCCTCCACACGCATTCAAAAATCATATTAAATAAATTTACATTTCATCTTATTTTGCCCCCAAAGCCTAATAAATTCGATCTATTTACTACATGTAAAAAAATTACTGTACTTCTAACAGTCTACTTTAAGTTTCTTTACTCTAGGTGGTATTTTTTTTAATTTGTAAAATATAACACAGTTATGGTAAAAAGTATAGAGTATAAGTGTAAAGTTACTGAATTATTAAAAATCAAATATCCATATCACCTTCACCTCATCAAGAAAATACTATATTGCCAAAACGCCAGAAGCCGCCCACTTGTTGTCCTTGTTTTATATTTTATCACTTCCTACTCATGCCTGAACCCTGGCATCCAATGATCGATGTTTAGTTGGTGATGCTCACCCATGCTGTTGCATGACACCCATGCTGTCACCATAGTCCATACAGACAATGGACCATACTAGTTCTTTTTTTTTTTTTTACATCTTTATTGGAGTATAATTGCTTTACACTGTTCTGTTAGTTTCTGCTTTATAACAAAGTGAATCAGCTATACATATACATATATCCCCATATCTCCTCCCTCTTGCATCTCCCTCCCTCCCACTCTCCCTATCCCACCCCTCTAGGTGGTCACAAAGCACCGAGCTGATCTCCCTGTGCTATGCCGCTGCTTCCCACTAGCTATCTAGTTTACATTTTGTAGTTTATATATGTCCATGCCACTCTCACTTCTTCCCAGCTAACCCTTCCCCCTCCCTGTGTCCTCAAGTCCATTCTCTATGTCGGCATCTTTATTCCTGTCCTGACCCTAGGTTCATCAGAACCGTTTTTGTTTTGGATTCCGTATATATGTGTTAGCACACCGTATTTGTTTTTCTTTATCTGACTTACTTCACTCTGTGTGACAGACTCTAGGTCCATCTACCTCACTACAAATAACTCAATTTCATTTCTTTTTATGCCTGAGTAATATTTTATTGTATATATGTGCCACATCTTCTTTATCCATTCATCTGTCGATGGACACTTAGGTGGCTTCCATGTCCTGGCTATTGTAAATGCAGCGAACATTTGGTGCATGTATCGTTTTGAATTATGGTTTTCTCAGGGTATATGCCCAGTAGTGGGATTGCTGGATCATATGGTAATTCTATTTTTAGTTTTCTAAGGAGCCTCCATACTGTTCTCCATAGTGGCTGTATCAATTTACATTCCCACCAACAGTGCAGGAGGTTTCCCTTTTCTCCACACCCTCTCCAGCATTTATTGTTTGTAGGATTTTTGTTGATGGCCATTCTGACCGATGTGAGGTGATACCTCATTGTGGTTTTGATTTGCATTTCTCTAATGATTAGTGATGTTGAGCATCCTTTCATGTGATTGTTGACAATCTGCATATCTTCTTTGGAGAAATGTCTATTTAGGTCTTCTGTCCATTCTTGTATTGGGTTGTTTGATTTTTTGATATTGAGCTGCATGAGCTCCTTGTATATTTTGGAGATTAATCCTTTGTCAATTGCTTTGTTTGCAAATATTTTCTCCCATTTTGAGGGTTATCATTTCATCTTGTTTATGGTTCCCTTTGCTGTGCAAACCTTTTAAGTTTCATTAGGTCCCATTTATTATTATTATTTTTTTAAATTTCCATTACTCTAGGGGGAAGGTCAAAAAGGATCTTGCTGTGATTTACATCATAGAATGTTCTGCCCATGTTTTCCTCTAAGAGTTTTATAGTACCTGGCCTTACATTTAGGTCTTTAATCCATTTTGAGCTTATTTTTGTGTATGGTGTTAGGAAGTATTCTAATTTCATTCTTTTACATGTAGCCATCCAGTTTTCCCAGCACCACTTACTGAAGAGGCTGTATTTTCTCCATTGTATACTCTTCCCTCCTTTATCAAAGATAAGGTGACCATATGTGTGTGGGTTTATCTCTGGGCTTTCTATCCTGTTCCATTGATCTATCTTTCTGTTTTTGTGTCAGTACCATACTGTCTTGATTACTGTAGCTTTGTAGTATAGTCTGAAGTCAGGGAGCCTGATTCCTCCCACTCCGTTTTTCTTTCTCCAGATCGCTTTGGCTACTTGGGGTCTCTTTGTTTTCATACAAACTGTGAAAAAAATTTTTTTCTATTTCCGTGAAAAATGCCATTGGTAGTTTGAGAGGGATTATACTAAATCTGTAGATTGCTTAGGGTAATACAGTCATTTTCCAAATATTAATTCTTCCAATCCAAGAACACGGTATATCTCTCCACCTGTTTGTATTGTCTTTAATTTTTTTCATCAGTGTTTTAGTTTTCTGCATACAAACCTTTTGTCTCCTTAGGTAGGTTTATTCCTGGGTATTTTATGCTTTTGGTTGAAGTGGTGATTGGGAGTGTTTCCTTAATTTCTCTTTAAGATTTTTCATTTTTAGTGTATAGGAATGCAAGAGATTTCTGTGCATTAATTTTTTATACTGCAAATTTACCAAATTCATTGATTAGCTCTAGTAGTTTTCTGGTAGCATCTTTAGGATTCTCTATGTATAGTATCATGTCATCTGCAAACAGTGACAGTTTTAATTCTTCTTTTCCAATCTGTATTCCTTTTATTTCTTTTTCTTCTCTGATTGCTGTGGCTAAAACTTCCAAAACTATGTTGAATAATAGTGGTGAGAGTGGACATCCTTGTCTCATTCCTGATCTTGGAGGAAATGGTTTCAGTTTTTCACCATTGAGAACAATGTTGGCTGTGGGTTTGTCATATATGGCCTTTATTATGTTGAGGTAGGTTCCCTCTATGTCCACTTACTGGAGAGATTTTATCATAAATGGGTGTTGAATTTTGTCATAAGCTTTTTCTGCAGCTGTTGAGATTATCACATGGTTTTTATCCTTCAATTTGTTAATATGGTGTATCACATTGATTGATTTGCATATATTGCAAATCCTTGCATTTCTGGGATAAACCACACTTGGCCATGGTGTATGATCCTTTTAATGTGCTGTTGGATTCTGTTTGCTTGTATTTTATTGAGGATTTTTGCATCTATGTTCATCAGTGATATTGGCCTGTAGTTTTCTTTTTTGTGACATCTTTGTCTGGTTTTGTTATCAGTGTGATGGTGGCCTTGTAGAATGAGTTTGGGAGTGTTTCTTCCTCTGCAATTTTTTGGAAGAGTTTGAGAAGAATGGGTGTTAGCTCTTCTCTAAATGTTTGATAGAATTCACCTGTGAAGCCATCTGGTCCTGGGTTTTGTTTGTTGGAAGATTTTTAATCACAGTTTCAATTTCAGTGCTTGTGATTGGTCTGTTCATTTTTTCTATTTCTTCCTGGTTCAGTCTTGGAATGTTGTACTTTTCTAAGAATTTGTCCACTTCTTCCAGGTTGTCCCTTTTATTAACATATAGTTGCTTATAGTAGTCTCTCATGATCCTTTGTATTTCTTCAGTGTCAGATGTTACTTTTTTTTCATTTCTAATGCTATTGATTTCAATCTTCTCCCTTTTTTCTTGATGAGTCTGGGTAATGGTTTATCAATTTTGTTTATATTCTCAAAGAACCAGCTTTTAGTTTTATTGATGTTTGTTATTGTTTTCTTCATTTCTTTTCATTTATTTCTGACCTGATCTTTATGATTTCTTTCATTCTGCTAACGTTGGGGTTTTTTTGTTCTTCTTTCTCTAATTGCTTTAGGTGTAATGTTAGGTTGTTTATTTGAGATCTTTTCTTGTTTCTTGAGGTAGGATTGTATTGCTATAAACTTCCCTCTTAGAACTGCTTTTGCTGCATCCCATAGGTATTCTGTCGTCGTGTTTTCACTGTCATTTTTTTCTAGGTATTTTTTGATGTCCTCTTTGATTTCTTCAGTGATCTCTTAGTTATTTAGTAGTGTCTTGTTTAGCCTCCATGTGTTTGTATTTTTTAGAGTTTTTTTCCTGTAATTGATACCTAGTCTCGTAGCATTGTGGTCGGAAAAGATACTTAATAGTATTTCAATTTTCTTAAGTTTACCAAGGCTTGATTTGGGACCCAAGATATGATCTATCCTGAAGAATGTGCCATGAGCAATTGAGAAGAAAGTGTATTCTGTTGTTTTTGGATGGAAGGTCCTAGAAATATCAATTAAGTCCATCTGGTCTAATGTGCATTAAAGTTGTATTTCTTTATTTATTTTCATTTTGGATGATCTGTCCATTGGTGTAAGTGGGGTGTTAAAGTCCCCTACTATTATTGTGTTACTGTCGATTTCCCCTTTTATGTCTGTTAGCATTTGTCTTATGTATTGAGGTGCTCCTATGTTGGGTGCATAAATATTTACAATTGTTATATATTTTTCTTGGATAGATCCCTTGATCATTATGTAATGTCCTTCTTTGTCTCTTGTAATAGTCTTTATTTTAAAGTCTATTTTTTCTTATATGAGTATTGCTACTTCATCCTTCTCTTGATTTCCATTTGCATGGAATACCTTTTTCCATCCCCTCACTTTCAGTCTGTATGTGTCCCTAGGTCTGAAGTTGGTCTCTTGTAGACAGCATATATAAGGGTCTTGTTTTTGTATCCATGCAGATAGTCTGTGTCTTTTGGTTGGAGCATATAAGCCATTTACATTTAAGGTAAGTATTTATATGTATTTTCCTATGACGATTTTCTTAATTGTTTTGGGTTTCTTTTTGTAGGTCTTTTCCTTCTCTGTGCTTCCCTCCTAGAGAAGTTCCTTTACCATTTGTTGTAAAGCTGGTTTGGTGGTGCTGAGTTCTCTTAACTTTTGCTTGTCTGTAAAGGTTTTAATTTCTCCATTGAATCTGAATAAGATCCTTGCTGGGTAATCTTGGTTGTAGATTTTCCCATTTTATCACTTTGAATGTGTCCTGCCACCCCCTTCTGGCTTGCAGAGTCCTGCTGAAAGATCAGTTATTAACCTTATGGGGATTCCCTTGTATGTTATTTGTTGCTTTTCCCTTGCTGCTTTTAATATTTTTTCTTTGTATATAATTTTTGATAGTTTGATTAATATGTGTCTTGGCATGTTTCTCCTTGGGTTTATCCTGTATGGGACTCTCTGTGCTTCCTGGACTTGATTGACTATTTCTTTCCCATATTAGGGAAGTTTTCAATAATCTCTTCAAATATTTTCTCAGACCCTTTCTTTTTCTCTTCTTCTGGGACCCTTATAATTCGAATGTTGGTGTGTTTAATGTTGGCTCAGAGGTCTCTGAGACTGTCCTCAATTCTTTTTTCTTTATTCAGCTCTGCAGAAGTTATTTCCACTATTCTGTCTTCCAGGTCACTTATCCGTTCTTTTGCCTTAGTTATTCTTCTATTGATTCCTTCTATTTTTAATTTCATTTATTTTGTTGTTCATCATTACTTGTTTGCTCTTTAGTTCTTCTAATTCCTTGTTAAACATTTCTTGTATGTTCTCCATTCTATTTCTGAGATTTTGGATCATCTTTACCATCATTACTCTGAATTCTTTTTCCAGTAGACTGCTTATTTCCTCTTCATATATTTGGTCATATATTTGGGTTTTTACCTTGCTCCTTCATCTGCTGCATATTTCTCTGTCTTCTCACTTTGCTTAACTTACTGTGTTCGGGGTCTCCTTTTCACAGCCTGCAGGTTCGTAGCTCCTCTTGTTTCTGGTGGGTTAGGTTGGTTCAGTGGCTTGTGTAGGCTTCCTTGTGGGGGGGATTTGTGAGTGTGTTCTAGTGGGTGGGCTGAATCTTCTCTTTCTGGTGGGCAGGGCCGTGTCCAGTGGTGTGTTTTGGGTGGTCTGTGAATTTAGTATGACTTTCGGCAGCCTGTCTGCTAATGGGTGGGGTTATGTTCCTGTCTTGCTAGTTGTTTGGCATGGGATGTCCAGCACTGGGGCTTGCTGGCCATTGGATGGAGCTTGGTTTTAGTGTTGAGACGAGAGCTCTCACCAATTAATATTACATGGGGCCGGGTGGTCTCTGGTTGTCCAACATCCTGGACACAGCTCTCCCAACTTGGAGGTCCAGGCCCAACACCCAGCCAGAGCGCCAAGACCCTGCTAGCTTCACAGCACAGAATAAAAGGAAGGTTAAAAAAAAAAAGAACAGACAGAACCCCAAAACAAATGATAAAAGCAAAACTAAACAGGCAAAATCACAGAAACATACATACACACACACACACACACACACACACACACACACACACACACACACATTCACAAAAAGAAAAAAAAAAAACCCAAACAGACAGAACCCCAAGACAAACAGTAAGAGCAAAACTAAACAGACAAAATCACACAAAGAAACATACACACAGACACTCAGAAAAAGAGAAAAAAAAAAAAGGAAGAGAGCAACCAAACCAATAAACAAACCCACAGATGAAAACAAACACTAAAAACTAAACTAAGGTAAACATAAAACCAAAAACAAATCAAATGCAGAAAGCAAACCCTGAGTCCACAGTTGCCCCCAACGTCCCCCGCCTCAATTTTGGAAACACTCGTTGTCTATTCAGGTGTTCCACACATGCAGGGTTTACCAAGCTGATTGTGGGGATTTAGTCCACTGCTTCTGAGGCTGCACAGTGAGATTTCCTTTCCTTTCTCTTCTTTGTTCACACAGCTCCTGGGGTTCAGCTTTGGTTTTGGCCCCGCCTCTGCGTGTAAGTCACCTTCAGGCATCTGTTCCCCGCCAAGACAGGACAGGATTAAAGCAGTGGCTGATTAGGGCTCTCTTGTTCACTCAGGCCCGGGAGAGGGTAGGGTATGGTAGTCACAAATGGGATGCTGGGAGTGCCTGCAGTGGCAGAGGGCAGTGTGACGTTGCACCAGCCTGAGGTGCGCCATGTGTTCTCCTGGGGAAGTTGACCCTGGATCACAGGAGCCTGGCAGTGGTGTGCTGCATAGGCTCCTTTGAGGGTGTGGGTAGTGACCTGTGCTTGCACACGGGACTCTTGATGGCAGTCGTGGCAGAGGTAGCAGTCTGTGCCCGCCTCTGACATCCAAGATGATAGCTGTGGCTTGTGCTCATCTCTGGAGCTCCCTTAGGCGGTGCTTTGCTGTCTGCAGGCTCACGGAGTAGGAAGCCCTTCTCCTCATGCACCCCGAAACAATGGTCTCTTGCCTCTCCGGCAGGTCCAGACTTTTTCCCGAGCTCCCTCCCGGCTAGCCATGGTGCACTAACCCCCTGCAGGCTGTGTTCACGCCACCAACCCCAGTCCTCTCCCTGCGCTCCAACAGAAGCCTGAGCCTCAGGTCCCAGCCCCCACCCGCCCCGGCGGGTGAGCAGACAAGCCTCTCGTGCTGGTGAGTGCTGGTCAGCAACGATCCTCTGTGCGGGAATCTCTCCACTTTGCCCTCCGCACCCCTGTTGCTGTGCTCTCCTCTGTGGATCCAAAGCTCCCCATCCCATCCCTGCCAGTGAGGGGGCTTCCTAGTGTGTGGAAACTTTTCCTCCCTCACAGCTCCCTCCCAGACGTGCAGGTCCCATCCCTATTTTTTGTCTCTTTTTTTTTTTTCTTTTGCCCTACCCATGTACGTGGGGATTTTCTTGCCTTTTTGGAAGTCTGAGGTCTTCTGCCAGCGCTCAGTAGGTGTTCTGTAGGAGTTGTTCCACACATAGATGTAGTTTTGATGTGTTTGTGGGGAGGAAGGTGATCTCCACATCTCACGCCGCCACAATCTTGAAGGTCTCCAACTTACTAGTTCTTATTCATTTCTCTTACTGTTGCTATATAGGCACTGGCATGGTTTCTATTATTTACCGCCTATGGCCTATTTGAACTCTCTTCTCTTCTGCATGTCTCCCAGGTCACGTGTGTATATACCTCATGTATACACACCTGTGTACATGATGAGTATAGAGAATTATCTACCAGTAAAATTGGGAGATCATAGATTATGCCTAGCTCCAACTTGAAATGACATGCCAAGCTGTTTTCTAATAGTTGTACCACCTGACACTTCCACCAGCAGTGTGAGAGTTCCTGTTACTGCACAGACTCCATGATGCCTGGGATTGTCAGTCTATTTATTTTAGCCATCTTTATGTATGTGTCCTGATATCACCTAGCAAATTTAAGTTACATTTCCCTAGATTGCACCTGATCGAGCACCTTTTTAACCTTTTTATTGGCTGTGTTGATATCCTCTACTTGAGCTGTCTGTCCAAGTGGTTGTCTGTCCTCCTACCAGGTGGCCTTCTTCTCATTATTTTGGAGGAGCTTTGGCTAGATCCTGCATACAAAACCTTTGCTCACTTATTTCAAGTATCTTCTTCTACTCTGTGGCTTGTCTTTCCACTCTCTGAATAAACAGAAGTTCTTATTTCTAATGTAGCCTCATTTACCAATTTTTTCCTTCAATACTAGTAATTTGTATGTTCTTCATTTTTTTAATCTTTCCTTACCCCAAATCATAAAGGTATTTTTCTAGAAATGTGTGGTTTTGACTTTCATATTTAGGTCTACAATTCACTTGAAATTATTTTTATAAAAGGCATGAGAAAGGGGAAAATTTTGTTTTATTCTATATTACATCTAATTGTCTAGGACCATTTATTGAGAAGACTGCACTTTCCCTATTCCTCTGTAGTGTCATCTTTGTCAAAACCAAGTGCTTTGCATGCATGGATCTATTTCTGGGCCTTCAATTCTGTTCTGTTGTCGATCCTCATACCAGGACTAGAGTGTCTAAATTACTATAGCTTTTTAGCAAATCTTGAAATCTGGTGTCACTCATCCTCCCATTCAGTTCTTCTTCATTGAAAGTGTCTTAACTATTATTCAGCCTTTGAGTTTTCATACCAATGTTATAATCAATATATCAAATTCTACAAAAAACAGAATCTGTTAAGATTTTTACTGTCTTCTTCCTCAAAACAAAGAAAAAGTGTTCAATAATTCAGTCTTGACTGTGTTGTTTCTATAGGTTTTTAACAACCTGCCAAGACTGAATCAGGAAGAAATAGAAAATATGAACAGACCAATCACAAGCACTGAAATTGAAACTGTGATTAAAAATCTTCCAACAAACAAAAGCCCAAGACCAGATGGCTTCACAGGTGAATTCTATCAAACGTTTAGAGAAGAGCTAATACCTATCCTTCTCGAACTCTTCCAAAATATAGCAGAGGGAGGAACACTCCCAAATTCCTTCTACGAGGCCACCATCACCTTGATACCAAAATCAGACAAGGATGTCACAAAGAAAGAAAACTACAGGCCAGTACCACTGATGAACATAGATGCAAAAATCCTCAACAAAATACTAGCAAACAGAATTCAACAGCACATTAAAAGGATCATACACCATGATCAAGTGGGGTTTATTCCAGGAATGCAAGGATTCTTCAATATACACAAACCTATCAATGTGATAAACCATATTAACAAATTGAAGGAGAAAAACCATATGATCATCTCAATAGATGCAGAGAAAGCTTTCGACAAAATTCAACACCCATTTATGATAAAAACCCTCCAGAAAGTAGGCATAGAGGGAACTTTCCTCAACATAATAAAGGCCATATATGACAAGCCCACAGCAAACATCATCCTCAATGGTGAAAAACTGAAAGCATTTCCACTAAGATCAGGAACAAGACAAGGTTGCCCACTCTCACCACTCTTATTCAACATAGTTTTGGAAGTTTTAGCCACAGCAATCAGAGAAGAAAAGGAAATAAAAGGAATCAAAATCGGAAAAGAAGAAGTAAAGCTGTCACTGTTTGCAGATGACATGATACTATACATAGAGAATCCTAAAGATGCTACCAGAAAACTACTAGAGCTAATCAATGAATTTGGTAAAGTAGCAGGATACAAAATTAATGCACAGAAATCTCTGGCATTCCTATATACTAATGATGAAAAATCTGAAAGTGAAATCAAGAAAACACTCCCATTTACCATTGCAACAAAAAGAATAAAATATCTAGGAATAAACCTACCTAAGGAGACAAAAGACCTGTATGCAGAAAATTATAAGACACTGATGAAAGAAATTAAAGATGATACAAATAGATGGAGAGATATACCATGTTCTTGGATGGAAAGAATCAACATTGTGAAAATGACTCTACTACCCAAAGCAATCTACAGATTCAACGCAATCCCTATCAAACTACCACTGGCATTTTTCACAGAACTAGAACAAAAAATTTCGCAATTTGTATGGAAACACAAAAGACCCCGAATAGCCAAAGCAATCTTGAAAACGAAAAAAGGAGCTGGAGGAATCAGGCTCCCTGACTTCAGACTATACTACAAAGCTACAGTAATCAAGACAGTATGGTACTGACACAAAAACAGAAAGATAGATCAATGGAACAGGATAGAAAGCCCAGAGATAAACCCACACACATATGGTCACCTTATCTTTGATAAAGGTGGCAGGATTGTACAGTGGAGAAAGGACAGCCTCTTCAATAAATGGTGCTGGGAAAACTGGACAGGTACATGTAAAAGTATGAGATTAGATCACTCCCTAACACCATACACAAAAATAAGCTCAAAATGGATTAAAGACCTAAATGTAAGGCCAGAAACTATCAAACTCTTAGAGGAAAACATAGGAAGAACACTCTATGACATAAATCACAGCAAGATCCTTTCTGACCCACCTCCTAGAGTAATGGAAATAAAAACAAAAATAAACAAATGGGACCTAATGAAACTTCAAAGCTTTTGCACAGCAAAGGAAACCATAATCAAGACCAAAAGACAACCCTCAGAATGGGAGAAAATATTTGCAAATGAAGCAACTGACAAAGGATTAATCTCCAAAATTTACAAGCAGCTCATGCAGCTCAATAACAAAAAAACAAACAACCCAATCCAAAAATGGGCAGAAGACCTAAATAGACATTTCTCCAAAGAAGATATACAGAATGCCAACAAACACATGAAAGATTGCTCAACGTCATTAATCATTAGAGAAATGCAAATCAAAACTACAATGAGATATCGTCTCACACCAGTCAGAATGGCCATCATCAAAAAATCTAGAAACAATAAATAATGGAGAGGGTGTGGAGAAAAGGGAACACTCTTGCACTGCTGGTGGGAATGTGAATTGGTTCAGCCACTATGGAGAACAGTATGGAGGTTCCTTAAAAAACTACAAATAGAATTACCATATGACCCAGCAATCCCACTACTGGGCATATACCCTGAGAAAACCAAAATTCAAAAAGAGTCATGTACCAAAATGTTCATTGCAGCTCTATTTACAATAGCCCGGAGATGGAAACAACCTAAGCGCCCATCATCGGATGAATGGATAAAGAAGATGTGGCACATATATACAATGGAATATTACTCAGCCTTAAAAAGAAATGAAATTGAGCTATTTGTAATGAGGTGGATAGACCTAGAGTCTGTCATACAGAGTGAAGTAAGTCAGAAAGACAAAGACAAATACCGTATGCTAACACATATATATGGAATTTAAGGGGAAAAAAATGTCATGAAGAACCTAGGGGTAAGACAGGAATAAAGACGCAGACCTACTGGAGAACGGACTTGAGGATATGGGGAGGGGGAAGGGTGAGCTTTGACAGGGCGAGAGAGAGTCATGGACATATACACACTAACAAACGTAGTAAGGTAGATAGCTAGGGGGAAGCAGCCGCAAGGCACAGGGATATTAGCTCGGTGCTTTGTGACAGCCTGGAGGGGTGGGATAGGGAGAGTGGGAGGGAGGGAGACGCAAGAGGGAAGACATATGGGAACATATGTATAAGTATAACTGATTCACTTTGTTATAAAGCAGAAACTAACACACCATTGTAAAGCAATTATACCCCAATAAAGATGTTTAAAAAATAAATAAATAAATAAATAAAAATAAATTTTAGGGTAAAATAAAATACATTTTTAAAAATCAGATTAAGGACATTCCCTTCTATTCTTAATAAAAGAGTTGGTTTTTTTTAAAATAATGAATTCCTAGTTCAAGTTTTCTAAATGACTTTTCTGTATCTATAAGGTAAGTGTATTATTTTTCTCCTTTAGTTTGTTTATGCAAAATAAAAGAGTGAATTATCTAATATGAAACAACTTCGTATTGCTCTGTATAACCCCAATTTAGTCCTTTATGTATGTTGTTAAAATAAATTTGCTTTACATTTTTCATCTGTGTTTATGAATGAGAGTTGGCCTGAAATTTTCCTTTGTAGTAATGTCCTGGACTTCCCAGGTAGTGCAGTGGTTGAGAATCCACCTGCCAATGCAGGGGACACAGGTTCAACCCCTGGTCCAGGAAGATCCCACATGCCACAGAGAAACTAAGCCCATGCACCACAACTACTGAGCCTGTGTTCTACAGCCCATAAGCCACAACTACTGAGCCTGTGCGCTACAGCTACTGAACCCTGCATGCCTAGAGCTCGTGCTCCACAACTAGAGAAGAGAAGCCACCGCAGTGAGAAGCCCATGCACCACTGTGAAGAGTAGCCCCAGCTCGCTGCAACTAGAGAAAGCCTGTGCACAGCAATGAAGACCCAATACAACCAAAAATAAATTTTAAAAAAATTAATAATGTCCTTGTTGGGTTTGGGTGTCAAGGTTTTCCTGACCTTGTAAAATGAGATAAGGACTATTTCCTCTTTTACTGCTCTCTGAAACAATTTGTTGAAAATTGATGTTATCTCTTTATTAAATGTTTTGTAGAATTCACCAGTAAAACCAACTGAATCTGGAATTTTGTTTGTGGGAAGATTTTAAATTTATTTAATAGTTATATGATTATCTTCCTCTCTCATGGCTTATATTTTCTTTCTAATTATCTAAACACAATGGCTAGAATTTTCAAAGACAGGAGAGGGGAACAACATTAATTAAGAGAGTTAATAACAGGTATGTTTATCCTTTCTAGGTGTTTATGAAATCCACTAGGGTATTCACATGGTGAGTGATATGTAGACAACTATCTTTTATTATGGGCATTATTATTTCTTTGAAAATTCAGAAGAACTAAAGAACCCTCCTTGAAAAATGTGGGTCCAGAGTCTCTTAAGTATTGAGTAGATTTCATCTCTTTTCCATGTGTTGCTTTGTAAGCTTTCTCATTTCTGTCTTTAATGTTTGAGTTTCTCTGCATTGGGGGGATTAGATTTGCTGGAGCTTCCTCTATCTTCTTTTTCTATTCCACCCCACCCCCGCCCCAACCCTTCTATCCCAGAACCAACTTTGGAATTTATCAATTCTATTTGTTGGTTGTTTTCCTTATAATAACTTTATAATTTTTTATGCCTATCTTTTTTATTTCCTTCCATGGAGTTGTTTAGTTGCTCTTTTTTATAGAGTTAAATGGTTAGATGATGGATTTTAATGTTTTCTACACTTATTATTAATCATAATGATATTTAAAGATACATGCTTGTTTAGAACTCACCATTGGTCACATTCCATGAAATTTGATATGTTCTCTCTGCCATTATTTTCTAAATATTCTGTACCAATGGCTTTGGCTTAATCTAACCAAGAAAGTAAATACTTAGAAGCTAAATTTTTTGTTGCTTATTTTTTTTAATTAGTGGATTTATTTTTTGTTGGGTTTATCATTGTTTTGACTTCAGCTGTAAATTTCTAGATTACCTACATGGGGATTATACCACGTGGTCTGTATAATTTCTTTTGGGTCTCTGAGTTTTTCATAGATGTTTATGAGTGCTATCCATTAAATACATTATTCTTAATATATTACTAGAGTATTTTAGATCCTTATTTGACTAGCAAATTTGTCAAAGCCAGAGTATGTTAAAACCTCCCACTATATCTGAAACTATTGTACTGTCTTGTTGTATTGTTCTTGTACTTCTGAGAGTTTAGCTTTATATATTTTATTTTGATGCATGGTTATTTGACACATAAACATTTTTATTTGGGGAAGGATAATTTTTATTAGTATAAAATGATTCAATTTTTCATTTAATTTTTTGCATTGAAAGATATATTATCAGATTGAAAGATTAATATTGTGAATCTGATTTCTTTGTATTGCTATTGTATGCAAATCTTACGCATATCTTGCTTAGGCGCTGATTTTTAATCTTCTAGGACATGTATTTTAGATCTATTTTGAGGAGAGCATATAATTGGATTTTAACATTTGACTCAACCTGAACATCTGCCTTTTCTTTTTTTAATTTTTTTATTTTTTGGTTGCATTGCCTCTTTGTTGCTGCACGCGGGCTTTCTCTAGTTGCGGCGAGTGGGGGCTACTTTTTGTTGTGGTGCACGGGCTTCTCATTGCAGTGACTTCTCTTGTTGTGGAGCATGGGCTCTAGGCGGGTGGGCTTCAGTAGTTGTATAGCGTGGGCTCAGCAGTTGTGGCTCACAGGCTCTAGAACTCAGGCTCAGTAGATGTGGCACATGGGCTTAGTTGCCCCATGGCATGTGGGATCTTCCCAGACCATGGATTGAACCTGTGTCCCCTGCATTGGCAGGAGGATTCTTAACCACTGCACCACCAGGGAAGTCCCGAGCATCTGTCTTTTAATAAAAACTTTGTTTAATTTATTTTTTCTTTAGAAGGTACTCAACACATTTTTACCTTACTAGTGATTACCTTTAAATTAAAAAAAATTATGAGTCCCTTTTTCTCCACTTAGATCACAAACTGAGGCAGTGTTTATTGATCCCTTCCTATGGAAAATAAGGAAAATAACATGATAACTCCCCCTACTCCTTTCATATCCTTCCTAGTGTGAGATAATATAACCCAGGACTCTTGATCAACATTACTTAATAGTAGTTTGATATTACATATCATGTCTTTCAGGAAGGACTTGTCTTTGTGTGAACAGATTTACAATAATCTTTCAGACCCATAGTGATTGCAGCCAGACCTTTCACAGCACAACCTCCCCAGCCTTCTGCTCTGTGATTTTTTATTTTGATACCTCTCCTGATGAACTCAGGTATATCAAAAGCTGGAAACTGGATACACCTGTGTGGGATTTGTCTTCATTCCTGAAATTCAAAAACATTCACAAGGATGTGTGGACTTACTGATTCCTGCCCTTAGGATTTCAGTGGCTTCAATAAGTTTACTCACCAAGTTTTACTTCAATTGAATTATTTTTTGGATAAATGATCTTAGGGATTCTTCTTCCATTTCCCACTTTTTCTGCTAAGAAATCATACCCACATGAAATTGTATTAGAAACATTCCCAACTACTTGAATGCAGTAATAACATAAAGAAAACCTGGTACTGAGCAGACCTTCAATAAACGTTGGTCAAGAAAAAACAATACCCATGATGTGACAAAGTATCACTCCATAAGTGCATATTTTTCAACCAGAAATAATTGAATTGCTAAGGGGAAAATCCAAAAGCTGGGCTACCAAGAGAGTTCACATCATCATTATATATTCGACATAAATATAAACTGATGAGATTGTGTAATAACTTCTCATTGCCTAGTCATTCAGTACACGTCTTAAGCAGTGGTGATAAGCAAAGCTCTGGCCTGGGTCCTAGACAGAAAGAAACAGTGACCCTAATGGTCTGTCCTCAGTTCCACTCCTCCATCCTCCAACCCTGCTATTCCATATTCTTCGCAGACCTTCCTTATTCTTCAGCTTTTTCATCCCTCCCCCCCCACTTTATAACTGCCTTCCTTGTATTGACTCCCCACCCCTTTGTCTTTCTCCACACCTTCCCTCCCCCATTTGTCTACCAATATTTAGCAATCACCCTCTGGATCCCACATTTCTCCTCTCCATTTGGGGTGCGAGGTGAAAAAGTTATAAGAGGGAAGCTATAAAAATGCAAAACCGTATGTCCTTTATGGTGGCAATAATATTTGCACATTCTAGAAACTATTCAAATTCAGTACAGTAAGTCCTCTGCATACAAACCTTCAAGTTGTGAACTTTCAAAGATGCTAACTTGCGTTTGCGTGTCCACATAAGTTAGTTCATGTGTCTGGCATACATTGTCACATGTGTGCAACCTCTACAAGTGGCTGTGCTTTTGTGTACTTTACTCTACAGTACTGTATAAAGTAGAGTATCTTTATTTCAAGCCCAGGATGTCCAGAAGCAAGTGTAAAAGCAGCGGTGATGTAGCTGGTACTTTCCTGCTCACTCGATGCCAGCCCCTGGATGCCAGCTCTCGTACTGGACTACTGTACTTTTCAAGGTACTGTACTGTAAGATTAAAAATGTTTTCTTTATTTTGTGTGTTTCTTTTTTATGTATTATTTTTGTGAAAATTATTATAAACCTATTACAGTATGGTACTATATAGCCGATTGTGTTAGTTGGGTACCTAAGCTAACTTTGTTGGACCTACAAACATGCTCTTGGGATGGAACTTGTTCTTATGCAGGGGACTTACTGTATGTCCCAAACAGAAGTCATCACCAGCCAGTCGATATACCATCTCCCACTCAATCACACACATGGAAAATCTAGATGTCATTCTAAGTAACAGCTTTCCTCCCACCCTCTTCATATGATCACCACCCAGCCAAACTCATTTTACCTCTTAGCATTTCTCAGTCTGTGCCTCTTTCTTGACACCTAAACCCTATTTTCTACTCTCGACTCTTTCCCTAGGCACTCTCATTCACATCCACCTCTTCAATTACCGTCTGAAGTTCAATGACCTTGCAAAAAGGTGTAACTCTAAGCTCCAGACCCATATAGGCCATGACCTACTTGACATCTCAAGTCACCAAGTACTCAGCTCACGCATGACCAAACTCATGATCTCACTCTTAAATCCAGTTTTCCTCCAGAGTTATCTTTTTTCCTTGAATCGTATTACCATCCAAAAGGCCTAGCTTCCTGGATCTTGCCATATCTCTCACCCCACATTCAATCTGACACCAAGACCTGTGGATTTTACCTCCTAGAATGCCTGGAGTCCATCCACCTATGCCTAGCTGATGTCTCACCTGCATTTCTGCACCTGCCTCCTAACTGCCATTCTTATCTATAGGGATCGTTCTGTGCACAGTGGCTACAGTGAGCTCTCAGAAACATGTTACACCATGCTACTCTCCTGCTCTCAACTGCTCTGGCTGCTTCCCATTGTTCTTAGGAGAAAATCCATGCTTCCCACACTGGACTGAACGTTCCTACCTAAGGTTGGCCCCTGACTGCTTCTCCAACCTCTTTACCTACTGTGATCTCCCTTATTCAGCACCATCCCACCAACCTACCTACTTCCCATCCTTCAGACATACCATGGTCTGACTTGTTGTAGGGCCTTCACTTTGGCTGCCCCCTCAGTCTAGAAAAAACCTCACTCGTTTAAGCAGTTAATGCTTCCTGACCATCAGCATCACTATTATTGGGAAGCTTTCCCTGACCCACTTCCTTCTCAACAGATCCTTGTCTGTTTGATATCATGTTTTCCTTTCTACTCAGACTTCAAAGCTCCATCCCAGCAGCGGTCATGGCTGTTTGCCTCACCATCATGTTCTCCCTGCCCAGCATAGGACCTGACCTTGATGGGCACTCAGTAAAGGGTCACTAAATTACTGCCTGAAGAAGAATCTCCTACCACTTCCAGCGAAGTTCACATGGTTACATCCAGATGTTGCAGCAGCCTCCTAAGTGGTCTCCAGGCCTCAAGACCCCCTTCAACTCCTGCTCAAACCATCTTAGGACTGATCTCATCCATCACAAATGCAGCCTCGTGGCTCTACATTTACACTCATCCAAGGGCTCTTCAGCGCTTCATGGTAAAACCTGCGTATAATCAGCCCCCTTGACCTTTCCCCTGTTTAACTCCATGACTTCAGTTCCCACCACTCCTCAGCTCACAGTTTTTTATGCTCTAACAAAATTACTTTTAGATCCAACATAAACTATCATGGTAGACACTTCCATGCTTTGCCTTAGACATTTCTCTCTGCCCCTCTTCCCTCTTCTTTACTTCTGTAAACCCTGCTTGTCCTTCAAAATTCAGCTGAGAAGACATTTCCTCTTGGAAAGCTTCCAAGACCATTTATTTACTTGCCACTTATGCAGCTACTTCTGATTTTTTTCCTGCTCCCCTGGACACTGTCTATAACACTCTCCTTACCACATAATGTTAAGATGATCCATTTACATTTCTAGCACCACTACAACCAGGCTGAGAGCTTCTCAATACAAGAAAGAATTTTTTTAATTTTTTAATTATAGGTTTAAACAATTTTGGGCATATAACAGATAATAAATAAACATTTATTGCAATGACATAAAATAAAGATTATTGGACTCAATGATCTCTTAAGGTATTCTTCATTTTGCCTTTGAAATTCCATCTTATAAAGAATTCCCTCAGCCACCAGTGTAAGACTAGAGCATAAGATCATTGAGGTATTCATGTCCGCCCTTTACTGAATACCTATACTTCGCCAGGCACCCTGGGTGCTACTCCATAGACATGATCTCATTTAATTTTCATGAATAAACCAAGAATTTTAGTCTTCCTTTTTTTCAGATGAGAAAACTAAACAGCCCATGCCCTTTCGCCCCACTCCTCCTACCTTCTGATTCTAATAATGACATGTTTGAGGGACTGCTAACCCTCAGGAAAAGCAAGATCGGGAACCCCTTCTGCCCAAAGCCAACCTCTCACGCAAAGCCAAGGGGCAGTCAAGGTGGTGGGTACGATTGCACTTACTGAGGTTCACAGAAATGCTATTTAAAACAGTGTGCTGCTTCTTTGCGTATGTGAGCGTGGCTTGACACGCATAGTTCCCTCCATCCCCTGTCGAGACATTCTTCACTAAAAGCCTTTTTCTCCGAGAAATAAATCGTTCTCCTTCAATCTCTTTACAGTCCTAAATTTAAAAAATATATTTTTCATTTCAAAGAGTATTTTGGGGTATCAGTTACATTCCTAGTTAGCACCATTCTATGAACCATGGGGAGACAAGAAACCTATGTGATCTCTAGACCTTAGGTAATTTACAATCTAATTAAAGACATATGTATATTTATATAAGATATATACATATCTCCCCAGAAAACTGATAAAGGATATTCTACAGGTTACAGTGAGAGCTATAAATATGAGGTCTACTGGGAGTTGAGAGGAGAGAGGCCTATGAAGGCTGGAAGGAAGACTTTATGGAGAAGGATTGGACCTAGTCCATAAAGGAGTTTGGTAGGAGGATGTGAACAGGCAGGAAGGTCCTCCACGTCGCTCAATGGACCACTGTCTAATGGCACCAAGCTCCTTTGCAAGACTGCAAGCCCAGGTGAATAAGGACTGTGACCTCTGTGTTACAGGTCCAATCACACCTTCTCCACCTATCAGGGGTTGGATTTGCCGAGGTCCAAAATAACTCTTCACCAACCTTCTATCTGGTGGCCTGAGCAATAGTCAAAGTGCGTGGCAAGGTTAAGGGGAGCAGATATCACGTCACTTCTTAAGTCACCCAGGCTTCCTCTGCATCAACAAGGAAACAGCCTCACACAAAACCAACTTGAAGGCTGGTTAGTCTCAGGAAGGCCTTTCTCATTGTTCTCCTCAGTTTCCACCCAGAGGGCAAGCCTCACCATTCATCTGTCCTGTCATAAGCTCACATTCTCATGTGAATCGTTTTTTCCATCTCAGAGGCCCACTCCTGAACTCTTTCTCAAACCTTTTCCCATTTCTTCAGGAAGTGCCAATCTACAAAATAACATCTGGGATAATTGAGTCCATTTATTCACTCAAATATTTTTCTTGCTCTTTGCTAGCATTGTGAGAGGCCCTGGTCATGCAGGAATAAGATGATGTCCCTCAGAGCTCACAATCCTTATAATAGAGAAGGCAAACATACAACCCCTCATTATATAAAGACGTAATCGCTCCAGTTTTGAGCTCTCTCCTCACTGAGTCAACCATGGTCAGAATTCACTCTCCACCATTGGAACAGTGTGAATGCTTCCATCGTGGAAGGTGAAATTCAATAATGCCAAAATGAACATTTGTTTATTTATTTATCATGTGAACAATAACTTTCTAGAAGTCTTATATTATTTTTTCTGTAAACACTCTATAGGGGAAACCAAATTATAATCAGAAAATTGCTTACGGAGTAGAATGGGAATTACTAGTAAGAGTCAGATGCTGATAATATGAGTGATGTTGCCTTCTTTAGAATAGGGACAAACAAAAAGTGTGAGTGTTTGGATTATGGAAACCTCGTTCCTGGGTGGGGCTTGTGTGGGCGCAATCTCTGGGACTCTGTTTCTATGCTCTGATCTTGATCAGTCCCCTTTCTGATTGACTCATTCAAGACATACAAATATTTAATCATATTAAAGTTTACCCTGGACAGCTGAAGAGCCATTCTGTCCTTTTTCAGTAACTAGAACTGTCTCTATTGCAATCCGCTGCATTATTTTAGAGTTTTAATTCTCAGAAGGCTTTGACTTTTAGTTAACAGTGAGTGGTGATATCTCACTAATAAGATTTTAATTAGTAATATTAGCAGCCTACATTTGAAAATTTTTGTCTTTCTAGCACCAAGAAGAACAATTCTGACCCAGCATGTACAATGGTTCACAGGTACAAAATAGACGAGAGCATCCTGGCTAAGCTGTAGTGGTCATAGGAGAGTGATGAAGATGAAACTGGTGAGGGAGTCAGGAGCCCAATCATAGAGAACCATGAAAAGGGGAGGAGCATCTGAAGCTGTCTGTGCAAGGGACCAAGGTGTGCATATTTGCCTTGGAGCACAATCTGTCTGGTTGCACTGTGGGAAAGGATTAAAATGGGGGCAATCCTAACGACTAGGGAACAATTTAGGAAATTATTTCCACACACTAAGGCTGAATAGAACATGAACTAAGGCAGTACACTGGGGATAACCAGAAGGGAACAAAAAACAGTGATTTTAAGCAGTTCTAATTCACAGCCTTAGTGACAAATTTGGACTATGGAGAGGGAACAGGACCGGTATGGTCCCAGCTTAGGGATGCAAAAGTGTCCTTAGATAGGAGATGGAATGCAAAGAAAATACAGAAGAATGATCAGATTTGAGGTTAAGATTAAAAAGTGGCTCTAGACATGGTGAATCTGGTGAGTTGTGTGATGGGAATGTCTACATGGAATGTATGTTAGGTTGTTGGATGAAGTATCTGGAGATGGGAGAAAGGAGAGTTGGGAGCCATCTGTGTGCGATGGTCCTATGAGCCTTCCACCTGAATGCAATCAAAGCAAGAACTGAAGACAACCATGGCTGAAACTGGGAACCCCTAAAATCTAAGACCCAAACCCAGAGAATGAGAACACAGTAATGATTACTAAGGAAAAGCCACGGAGTGGGGAGATAAAGAATGAATAAGTTTCAGAAGGGAGGGAAGATGAAGCTCTCAGCTCATGGGCACGTCCAGCAGCGATGGACACCACAAGAGATCAAAATCAGGATCAGGATTGGAAATGAATGTTAGATTTAGCAGCTGGGAAGCCAGTAGTAACTCAGCAACTATAGATCCAGTATGGTGGTAGGGCAGAAACCATTGTATCGAGGAGTAATTTGGAATTGAAGAAAAAAAGGAGACATTCCTGTTTTTCCAAATGTGGATACTTCAGAGTCTATGAGCATGGATGTTCTAACACCTGAACTTTCTCCTCTGGAACACCTCCAATCTCAAGGACCACCTCTACTCCTATGAGTCTTCAATTCTCCCTGCCACAAGCCAGATTTTGTCATTATCCAGAAATACTCTGTCTCTAAATTCTTAAAAATAAAAATATACCATTCTGGGGGGGACCTTCCAGGTGGTGGAGGAGTAAGACATGGAAATCACCTTCCTCCCCACAAATACATCAAAAAGACACCTACATGTGGAACAACTCCTACAGAACAACTACTGAACGCTGGCAGAAGACCTCAGACTTCCAAAAAGGCAAGAAAATCCCCACATGCTTGGGTAGGGTAAAAGAGAAAAGAAAAAACAGAGACAAAAGAATAGGGACGGGACCTGCCCCTTGGAGAGGGAGCTGTGAAGGAGGAAAAGTTTCCACACACTAGGAAGCCCCTTCACTGGTGGAGACGGGGGGTGGCGGAGGGGGAAAGCTTCGGAGCCACGGAGGAGAGCACAGCAATAGGGGTGCAGAGGCCAAAGCAGAGAGATTCCTACACAGAGGACTGGTGCCAACCAGCACCCACCAGCCTGAGAGCCTTGTCTGTTCACCTGCCGGGGTGGGTGGGGGCTGGGAGCTGAGGCTCTAGCTTCGCAGGTCAGATCCCAGGGAGAGGACTGGGGTTGGCTGCGTGGATACAGCCTAAAGGCGGCTAGTGCACCACAGCTAGCCGGGAGGGAGGTCAGAAAAAAGTCTGGAACTGCCTAAGAGGTGAGAGACCATTGTTTTGGGGTGTTTGAGGAAAGGGGATTCCTTCTCTGCTGCCCACAGAAGGCAGAGCACTGCCTAAACGAGCTCCAGAGACGGGCGCAAGCCACGGCTATCAGCATGGACACCAGAGACGGACATGAGATGCTAAGGCTGCTGCTGCAGCCACCAACAATCCTGTGTGCAAGCACAGGTCACTATCCACACCACCACCGGCCCCCCAGGGAGCCTGTGTAGCCTGCCACTGCCAGGGTTCCGTGATCCAGGGACAAGTACCCCAGGAGAACACATGGTGTGACTCAGGCTGTTGCAATGTTATGCTGGCCTCTGCCGCTGCAGGCTCGCCCCGCATTCCAATTATATACCTTACCCCTCCCTCCCCCCTGGTCTGAGTGAGCAAGAGCTCCCTAATCAGCTGCTGCTTTAACTCAGTCCTGTCTGGGCGGGAACAGATGCCTGAAGGTGACCTACCCGCAGAGATGGGGCCAAGATCAAAGCTGGACCCTAGGAGCTGTGCGAACAAAGAAGAGAAAAGGAAATTTCTCTGTCCAGCCACAGGAGCAGTGGATTAAATCTCCACAATCAACTTGATGTACGCTGCATCTGTGGAACACCTGAATAGACAACGAATCATCCCAAAATTGAGGGAGTGGACTTTGGGAGCAACTGTAAACTTGAGTTTTACTATCTGTGAATGATTTGTTTCTGATTTTTATGTTTATCTTAGTTTAGTTTTTGGCCCTTGTTATCACTGGTGGACTTGTTTATTGGTTTGGTGGCTCTCTCCTTTATTATTATTTTTTTTTTAGTTTTTTTATTTAAATAATTTTTTCACTTATTTATTATTTTCTTCCTTTTTGTCTCACTTTTCTTCTGAGCTGTGTGGCTGACAGGGTCCTGCTGCTCCGGCCTGGTGTCAGGCCTGAGCCGCTGTGGTGGGAATTCCCATAAGGTTAATAGCTGATCTTTCAGCGGAAACTCTGCAACCAGAAGGGGGTGGCAGACATATTTAAAATGATGAAAGGGAAAAATTTACAACCAAGATTACTCTAACCAGCAAGAATCTCAATCAGATTTGATGGAGAAAACAAAACCTTTACAGACAAGCAAAAGTGAAGAGAATTCAACACCACCAAACCAGCTTTACAACAAATGCTAAAGGAACTTCTCTAGGCGGGAAACACAAGAGAAGGGAAAGACCTACAAAAACAAACCAAGAACAATTAAGAAAATGGTAATAAGAACACACACACTAATAATTACCTTAAGTGTAAATGGATTAGGTGCTCCAACCAAAAGACATACAGTCTGAATAGATACAAAAATAAGACCCATATATATCCTCTCTAAAAGAGACCCACTTCAGACCTAGGGACACATACAGACTGAAAGTGAGGGGATGGAAAAAGATATTCCATGCAAATGGAAATCAAAAGAAAGCTGGAGTAGCAATTCTCATATCAGACAAAATAGACATTAAAATAAAGACTATTACAAGAGACAAATAAGGACACTACATAATGATCAAGGGATCAATACAAGAAGAAGATACAACAATTGTAAATATTTATGCACCCAACACAGAAGCACCTCAATACATAAGACAAATGCTAACAGCCGTAAAAGGGGAAGTCGACAGTAACACAAAAATAGTAGGGGACTTTAACACCTCACTTACACCAATGGACACATCATGCAAAATGAAAATATATAAGGAAACACAGCTTTAAATGACACATTAAACAAGATGGACTTAATTGATATTTATAGGACATTCCATCCAAAAACAACAGAATACACTTTCTTCTCCAGTGCTCATGGAACATTCTCCAGGAGAGATCATATCTTGGGTCACAAATCAAGCTGTGGTAAATTTAAGAAAATTGAAATCGTATCAAGCATCTTTTCCGACCACAGTGCTATGAGACTAGATATAAATTACAGGAAAAAAACTGTAAAAAATACAAACACATGGAAGCTAAACAAGACACTACTAAATAACTAAGAGATCACTGAAGAAATCAAAGAGGAAATCAAAAAATACCTAGAAACAAAAGACAATGAAAACATGATGACCGAAAACCTATGGGATGCAGCAAAAGCAGTTCCAAAAGGGAAGTTTATAGCACTACAATCCTACCTCAAGAAACAAGAAAAATCTCAAATAACAACCTAACATTACACCTAAAGCAGTCAGAGAAAGAAGAACAAAAACTACCCAAGGTTAGCAGAAGGAAAGAAATCATAAAGATCAGATCAGAAATAAATGAAAAAGAAATGAAGGAAACAGTTGCAAAGATCAATAAAACTAAAATCTGGTTCTTTGAGAAGATGAACAAAATTGATAAACCATTAGCCAGACTCATCAAGAAAAAAAGGGAGAAGACTCAAGTCAATAGAATTAGAAATGAAAAAGGATAAGTAACAACTGATACTGCAGAAATACAAAGGATCCTGAAAGATTACTACAAGCAACTATATGCTAGTAAAATGGACAACCGGGAAGAAATGGACAAATTCTTAGAAAAGCACAGCTTTCCGAGACTGAACCAGGAAGAAATAGAAAATATGAACAGACCAATCACAGCACTAAAATTAAAACTGTGATTAAAAATCTTCCAACAAACAAAAGCTCTGGACCAGATGGCTTCACAGGAGAACTCTATCAAACATTTAGAGAAGAGCTAACACCTATCCTTCTCAAACTCTTCCAAAATACAGCAGAGGAAGGAACATACCCAAACTCATTCTATGAGGCCACCATCACCCTGATACCAAAACCAGACAAAGATGTCACACACACACAAAAGAAAACCACAGGCCACTATCACTGATGAACATAGATGCAAAAATCCTCAACAAAATACTAGCACATTAAAAGGGTCATACACCATGATCAAATGGGTTCTATCCCAGGAATACAAAGATTCTTCTATATATGCAAATCAATCAATGTGATACACCACATTAACAAATTGAAGGATAAAAATCATATGATCATCTCAGTAGATGCAGGAAAAACTTTTGACAAAATTCAACACCCATTTATAATAAAAACTCTCCAGAAAGTAGGCATAGAGGGAACATATCTCAGTATAATAAAGGCCATATATGACAAACCCACAGCCAACATCGTTCTCAATGGTGAAAAACTGAAACCATTTCCTCTAAGGTCAGGAATAAGACAAGGTTGCCGACTCTCACCACTATTATTCAACAGAGTTTTGGAAGTTTTAACCACAGCAATCAGAGAAGAAAAAGAAATAAAAGGAATCTAAATCAAAAAAGAAGTACAACTGTCACTGTTTGCAGATGACATGATACTATACATAGAGAATCCTAAAGATGCTACTGGAAAACTACTAGAGCTAATCAATGAATTTGGTAAAGTTGCAGGATACAAAATTAATGCACAGAAATCTCTGGCATTCCTATACACTAATGATGAAAAATCTTAAAGAGAAATGTAGGAAACACTCGCACTTACCATTGCAACAAAAAGAATAAAACACCTAGGAATAAACCTACCTAAGGAGACAAGAGACCTGTATGCAGAAACTATAAGACACTGATGAAAGAAATTAAAGACGATACAGACAGATGGAGAGATATACCATGTCCTTGGATTGGAAGAGTCAACATTGTGAAAATGACTCTACTACCCAAAGCAATCTACAGATTCAGTGCAATCCCTATCAAACTACCAATGGCATTTTTCACAGAACTGGAACAAAAAATTTCACAATTTGTATGGAAACACAAAAGACCCCGAACAGCCAAAGCAATCTTGAGAAAGAAAAACGGAGCTGGAGGAATCAGGCTTCCTGGCTTCAGACTATACTACAAAGCTACAGTAATCAAGACAGTATGGTACTGGCACAAAAACAGAAATATAGATCAATGGAACAGGATAGAAAACCCAGATATAAACCCATGCACATATGGTTACCTTATCTTTGTCAAAGGAGGCAAGAATATACAATGGAGTAAAGACAGCCTCTTCAATAAGTGATGCTGGGAAAACTCGACAGCTACATGTAAAAGAAAGATATTAGAACACTTCCTAATGCTGTATACAAAAATAAATCATATGCCATCACGGCGAGGAGGAGATTATCAACAGAACCAAAAAGTATATAAGAATACACCTGTGAAATGCACCCTGTCTATGTGATAGATTTGTATTAATCTGCATGTTCATCAGTATCTCTGGGACAGTGACAGATGAAAAGGAGACATCAGTCAGGGCCAAGTGCCTGAGGAAGAAGTACGTGGGGGTGTGGAAGCAAGAGTCCAGCCTGATGAGCAGAGGATGAGCACGGCCTCAGAACCGTGGTCAGGTACATGCCCAGGAACAGGGCAAAGAACACGCCCTGCTGCTCTGGAAGGGTGGGGAGCCCCAGGAGGAGGAACTCGGACACACTGCTGTGGTTCTCCCTCCTCATGCCATTCTTATCTCTGCAGGGAACGAATAGAAACTGGAAATGTCAGGAACTTAGACATACTGAGCATAGCAACTACCATATGGTCACATACTTTCTCCAAATCAATGTGTCACTGTACAGACAAATCTCACTGCATTGCACTCACACTTTGGTGCCTCATCCAGTCTGGTGAGAACAGTGAAATGTGATTTGTCTGAACACCGACACAGTCACTTGGAGACATCATTCAAACATCAATGGAAGAAACCTCAATCAAACTCTTCAGCTGAAATCAGGAAGACCTCATTCTTTTTTAAATAGAGTGAAGACACTACGATAGACCTTAGGGGGAGAGTAATAAATAATACACAGTCCCTTCCGTGGCTTTATAGCCAGACAGCTTATGTGTATGTGTCTGTCTTGCACACACAACACACACCACTAAAAGCATTATTGGGAAAGTACTGTACCATGTACAGAATAAGTGCTGAACACATAAACTCACTTCTTATCATTAGAATGACAAGAAGGAAGGAAGGAAGGGAGGAAGAGAGGAGAAAAGGGAACATTATGGCAATCCCTCAGAAACTTAAACATAGAATTACCATATGATCCAGAAATTTCACTTCTGATAATATATCCAAAAGAACTGAAAGCAGGGGCCAAAGAGATATTTGTACATCCATGTTTAAAGCAGCATTATTCACAAGAGCCGAATGATGGTAACAATCTGTGTCCATTGAAAAATGAATGGATAAATAAAATGTGGTCTATACATACAATGGAATATTATCCAGCCTTAAAAAGGAAAGAAATCCTGACACATGCTACAACACGGATGAACCTTGAAGCCATTATGCTAAGTAGAATCAGCCAGTCACAAAAGTGTAAATACTGTAAGATTCCACTTATATGAGATTCCTAGAATAGTCAAATTCATAGAGACAAAAAATAGAATGGTGGCTGCCAGGGGCTTGGGGGTGGGGAGGAAAATGAAGCATTATTGTTCAGTGGGTACAGAGTTTCCATCTGGGAAGATAAAAAAGTTCTGGAGATGGATGGTGGTGATGGTTGTACAACAAGGTGAATGTACTTAATGCCACAGAGCTGTACACTGAAAAATCATTGAAATGTTAAATTTTATGTTATACCTATTTTAGCACAATAAAAAATTGTTAATTTAGAAAAAATATACCATTCTGATGATAATTTCTTATTATTCCACCTGTTTCTTTCTTTTATTTTAACTAAGTAATAATATCTAGTATTTATTTATTAAGTAATTACTATGTACCCACACTGAACTAAGGGCTTAGTGAATAGATTATTTCAATTACTTTGCCAAACAATTCTATGAGGCCATGTCTCCCAGACTGGATTTGTTTCGAAAAAAAAAAAAGAAAACATTCTAGCTCTTTTAAGCAGAAAAGGATTTAAAACAGAATATTAGGTGCTGACGCACAATGCAGAACGAGTTCGCATGATAGCTGCTTCCTCCACCACCATCCTGATGGTGGGAATCGAGACTTTGAGATATACCACCTGCAAGTCAGGGACCGGGAGTTGCCACTTACACAACTGCAGCAAGCGAAGTCCCAGCACGTTTGCTGGAGCCACAACAACAATAAGTCAGACGACACGCCTACTGCTTCTCAGCTCCCACGAAGCTGGAGACTGGGCCCCGGAACACTGTGGCAGAAAGCCCACGTCCAGTAGAAAAGCAGATCACCACACTCACTTTAGCTTTTCAGTGAAGCCAGCTGGAGAAACTGTACCACATCCAGAACCTTAGCTATAGGTTAGGAAAACGTAGGGTGTGGTTCTGGGTGCTTTGTTCTTATTTTTTTATCAACAGCCTTGCAACCTCTATAATATAAAGAGCCTCCCCATGGATGGGGAGCCTGTACCCACCACATCCATCATGTGATATGGTGAACTTTCTAGCTATCCAGCCCATTTTTCCATCTTAACCTGGATCAGTCCTTGGACCTCTCTAATTTCTCCTAATCACCAGTATCCTTCAGGCATCATTTCCTTTCCTGTCCCACCTAGACTCACGTGGCCATCACTTGAATGATCTCCTTTTAAGTCCTCAAGTCAAGGATTAAGGAAACCCTTCATCCTTCCAGTGTATTTATCCAGAGAAACCCCATGCTGAGTTCATCCTGCCATCCCTCTCCTACACCCCTACAACCAGATGAGCACGACAGGAGCTAAACACACAAACATAAACAAATCCATGGTCCTCACCGTAGAAAGTCTTTGCATCTCCTTCAACTGTCTCTCCCACCTGCGCGCCTGTCTGCTCTTTCACACTCTCCACGTCACATCTCCTTCCACTTGACAGGGACAATCGGGGGCAGCAGGAATGAGTTCCCTCCCCCTGCTCACCCTCCCCTTCCCCCTCATTCTATCCGTTCTACTTCACACGCTCTCTTGATGATCCCCGCTTCCTAACTCAATTTCTGAAATAGCCTAGTGATCGATGTGGCACCATACTCAAGCCCTTCCATCGGATTCACCACATGAGGATTTCACTGAAAGAATGTCCATCGACAGGTGAATGAAGAAGATGTGGCACATACATACAATGGAACTACTCAGCCGTTAAAAAATGAAAAAATGTCATTTGTAGCAAATGGATGGACCTAGAGATTTTCATGCTGAGTGAAGTAAGTCAGACAGAGAAAGACACATATTGTATGCTATCATTTATATGTGGAATCTAAAACATGATACAACCAAACTTATTTACAAAACGGAAAGAGACTCACAGACATAGAAAACAAACTTATGGTTACCAAAGGGGAAAGAGGGGTGGGGAGGTGGGGGGAGGGATGAATTAGGAGTTTGGGACTAGCGGATACAAACGATCATATGTAAAAGAGATAAACAAAGTCCTACTGTAGAGCACAGGGAACCATATTCAATATTCTGTAATAAACCATAATGGGAAAGAAAAAAATTAGAATAAAATAAAATACAAGATAAGGGCATTCATTGCCACTTTCCTTGTGAGAGGGGAAAACAGAAACAAGCTAAATGAATGTGAAATACATAACAGAGAGGACTGACAAAGGCAAAAACTGGTGCTTTGAAAGGAGTAATAGAACTGACTGCAAACCTTTTATAAGACTAATCAAGTGAGAAGGAGAAAGAGAGTGTGTGTGTGTGTGAGAGAGAGAGAGAGACAGAGACAGAGACAGAGAGAAACATATTGTAATGGGCATAAAAGGTGAACCTTACTACAGAAGCAGACATTAAAAGCAGAGAAATGATAAACCATTTCATGCCAGGGTATTTGAAACGTTTAATGAAATGAACAATTTCCTAGAAAACCATCCTACAAAAACCCATTCAAGAATGAATAAGAAATTTGTATAATCCTATCACCATTAAAGAAATTGAAACAGTAGATAAAAAACCTTCCCACAAAGAGTACTCATGACCCAGATGGTTGTACTGGCAAACGCTAACAAGCAGAGCTGGGGGAGAACTAATTCAGATATTAAATACCTCGCCTGTGCACCTCTGTGCCAAGGATTATGCCTTTTCCATTACTATCTGCCAGTGCAATCAAGAAAAGAGAAGGTTTGAAGGTGAAAACACAAGGTGCAGGAAGGTGAGTATAGGATGCCCTGTTTCCATAAAAAAAGAAAGGACTAGGAGGTATAGTTTTATTTGCTTGCATGGCATTACACAAGAATAATGCAAGGCCTGCAAGGAACCAATTACAGCAGCCACATGTCATGGAAGGTGAGATGGGCCTGGGCAAATATGAATCAGCAGTAGGAAGGGGACTTTCCGGGGCATGCCTTCTGATACTTCGTGATTCTTGAACCCTATGTGTGTACTACCCATTCAGAGAAACTACTTAATCAATCTTAATTAAAAAGAATAATGAAGGATAGTCTGAAAAGTAAGAATAATTGGGGGAGGGGTGGATTCTAATAATAAGCTACGACCAAGCTCTAATAACTACAAATTAAAAAAATAAGTAATTAGCAGCGTTAAATTATCCATAGCAATTAGCTAACAAATCTTACGTACACAAATCTCTCTACTTACCAGTTCTGCTTCAAAAGGTACAGCTTAAGCTAAAAAAACAAGTAGGTTTTAAAGAAGAGGAAGGAAAATATCAATAGGAAATTTTTTTTTTTTTTACCTTGTACCACTTTACTGAATCCAAATCAAAACTGTTTGGGAAGTTCAGAGGACATACAAGAACGTCATCTCTTCCAACATATAAAATCTGTTTGTACTCATCTGGCACATGCGGTTGACTGTTTCCAGAAGTACCACACCAATGTTTTTCAAATACAGTGAGGTTGACTTGCATTCTGGGACAGGTGTTTGTATCACTGTAAGAAAACAACAGATTGAAACCTCATAAACTCAAACAGTCACAAAACCAAATAACTCTGTTTATCTCCAAATATTTCCAAATCCTCTTCCAAGCACTGTGAAAACCCTCTGCCTCAAACAAGACAGCATACATCTCACAAGTCATTCATTACGAAAGGAAAAAAGATGTATTTGGATGGTGGAAACACGGGAGGACATCTTAACCAAATGATCAAAATGAACATCACCAAGCAGGGACACGCGGATGCTAGGTGTCTCTGAGTGTGCTGTCTGAAGAGCTTGCAAACCACTTCCATAGCATTCCAGCCAAGAAGGCTCAGCCTGAACCGACTCACGAAGAAATATCTGGCAAACCCAAGTTAAGAGATACAATATAAAATAATTGTCTGTACTTCTTAAAAATGTCAATGTCACACACACAAGACAGGCTGAAGATCTGTTCCAGATGAAAAGAGATTAAAAGTAC
Source organism: Phocoena sinus (assembly GCF_008692025.1). Classification (NCBI taxonomy): domain Eukaryota; kingdom Metazoa; phylum Chordata; class Mammalia; order Artiodactyla; family Phocoenidae; genus Phocoena; species Phocoena sinus. The sequence continues at coordinate 85,785,046 of NC_045775.1, read as the reverse complement.
ATGACAACCAAATGCACTGCAATGATCTTGGATTCAATCTTCCACAGGAAAAGGAAGAAAAACATTTATAAAAGTCATCCTTGAGAAGATTGATAAAACTAGAATACAAATTGGTTACTAGATAAAGTATTGTGTGATGGTTAAATTTCCTGAATGTGATAACTATTCTGTGATGATGTAAGAGAATATTCTTGCTGAGAGGAAAGACACATTGAAATATTAAGGGGTAAAGGGACCTGATGCATACAACTGAGATGATTTGGAATAAAATGGTTTAGAAAAAATACCGTGTGTAACATACACAGGGGATGATGGGGAAAATGTGGCAAAATGTTAAATAATAGAAATCTAGATAAAGGGTAGGCAGGAGCTCTTTATACAATTCTTGCAAATGTGATATGAATTTGAATTATTTCAAAGTAAAAATATATAGTTTACTAAACATGTATCATATCTATATATTAAAGATTTGTGAGAATTCACGTTTACTTTCTTCCATGACAGACAGTATTGATGTCTACATTCTAGGAAAGATTATTTTGCCCCATTTCACAGCTCCCATATTTAAATATTTTAAATCCAGCCTGTGATCCAGCAATCCCACTCCTGGGCATATATCCGGAGAAAACCATAATTCAAAAAGGTACATGCACCCCAGTGTTCATTGCAGCACTATTTACAAAAGCCAAGACATGAAAGCAACCTAAATGTCCATCAACAGAGGAACAGATAAAGAAGATGTGCTGTATATACCAAGGAACTGCAAGAGAGGGAGGATGCAGCTACATTCCTGGAGTACCTACTTCACACATGATCTGGGGTCATTTTAACTTCTACCCTATGTGGCTGGCATTACTTCCACTTTACAGATAAGAAAGCCAAGGCTCGTGGAGGTCAAATAACTCATGAAGGTCATGTACATTAGCAAAGGAGGATAACAAAATTGGGGCCCTCAGCCAAAATTTGGTCCACAGATGTGTCTTAATTAGGACACAAGCACAAAGCTTATTGGAAAGTTAACCACACACACACCCATACACACACATTCCGATTTCCAGGTTACCTTGAAATTTTGGAAGATGGACTTGAACCGCTGCATAGACTGCCGCCTTTGGTGTGACATATGCTTTCTGGCTCACCACGGTGCCAACCAGGCTCAACTATCTCCCCCCAGACCTGTGTCACTTACTCACATTACTAGCATAAGGCTTAGCATGGGGTCCAGAACATACCTGATGCTTGGTCACTGTTAAATTCCTATAGCAGAACCCTTACAAAAAGTGCTTGAAGGAGGCTTATACCTATCTGGATGTACCACCTGTCACAAAAACTTTTGGCATTCCAAGAAAGAAGGCAGCAATCATATTGGGATTAAACAGGCTTTGTAAGCTGGTCTGGCCTTGGACATCATTTCGATAGGAAAAGATGCATTTCACGGTCCAACAACTGATTTACAAACCTGTTCTGCTTAAAAGTCTGTTCATTGAAGCCACCTCATAACAATTACAAAACTATATTCTTCTCATTGTTTTCTACATTGATTAAGAGTTTATCAAGAGCTTTTCTAAAAGAATTATATATTATATAAATATTATACATTTTATATATATATATATGAGAGAGAGACAGTTCTCATGAATGAGGAACTTACTTTGTATCACAGTGGTAGATCCCAGAGTCCTCCCCTTTCACAGGGAGAAACAAAATCCAGTTTTGGTCCTGGTGGATTCGAGACTGTATGCTTTTGGATACTGGGATTTTTCTAGGATATTTATACCATGTTGCGTCTACCTTCCCAGATGTTGGCAGAGGGTATATGCAGTGAAAAGCCGTAGGCTGGCCCACTGACACAGTATCCTGCATACTCACGTCCTCGCAAGCATCTAGGGAAAGAAAGGAAAAAAATAATCACAACCGAGAGCACTAGTGTTGGTTATTATTAGTTTCCACAAACACCTCAATTTTCTTGCTGATTTGAAATTTTATGTGAGAGTTTTCTCAGTATGGGAGTTTCCTAAAAACAATCTGCCGATGTGAAAGCATAACCCGAAGTCCTTCACATCTGTCCATAAGAGGGAATCTACTCGGTCCTCCCCCTCAACAAGTGATCTCCCCATTTGGAATGAGTCCCCTCTTTCCCTTCTATTCTAAGACCCTCAATTCCTTCATCTTCCTCCTTCAGAGTAAACGTTCCTATTCTGAGCCCCACTTGACCTGTTTTCCTTCTGCTCTGCTAGCCGGTTAATTCAGTCCGTCCCCCAAAAAAGGTATAAGTATCTCTTCCCCAAAAGGATTGTTAAACAATTCCGCTCGCTTTAAAGTTCGTTTCTAACAAATTGCTTAGTGTTTCTTGGAAGTAATTTGTTCCGTGGCTGGTTTCTTTGCTATTACCTTGGGTCTAACATGTCCGTTTGTCATATAAAGTAGACGGTATTATAGATCTATTTGAGCATTTTAACTCGAGCCTTGACTTGCAGATTTGCCCATCTCCTCCCCCTCTTCAAGTCACTTCAAAGCTCAAAGGGGATGCTTGGGGCTGAGCGTCTCCCGCGGGATTCTGCCTGGACCTCTGGGGCAAGTGTCACCGGCCAGGCTCCGGTCTCACGTGATCCCCCAGGAGGTCTGCACAGGGGCTCGCCCAGAGCGGCAGGGTGGCAGGGAGGGAGGGGGGCCCCTGAGACCCGAACCAACCGAACGTACCTGCTCTGATAAATCGTGGAAGAGCGGTGGACGCGACGCAGAGCAGCAACAACAGCATTCCCCTACAGGCTGCGAGGAAGAAAGAGGGAGGCGTGGAAAGGGGCGCAGCGGGCGGAGCGCGCCCTCCCCCGGCACGAGGCCAGGGTTCTGCGACCTCTGAATCTCAGAGATCCCAGCTAGGCTTTTGACCTTTCCTGCTCCACGAGGAGACCTCCAACTTTGGCTCCAGGTGTATCCGGACGCGCCCCCAAAGACTGCTCCTTCCCTTGCCCCACCCTTGCTCCGAGCGCCCACCTCCAGAATCCGGGGGGAGAGGCATCAGTGGGAGGGGTCGGGAGGGGCCGGAGGCGCAGTGTGGGCATCGGGCGGGTCCCCTCTTCCAGGCTGCCCGGTCGCCTCCTTTGGGGGCACAGGGCCATCCCCTTCTGCCACGCAGCTCGCCGCCCGGCCAGCCTCAGCCCGCGGCCCCCGCTCCCCGTGGTGGCGCCCGGGTGCCCACCATGCGTCGCGCGGAGCCTTCCCTGGGCGTCCTTAGCCTCAGGTTCCTCCTGGGCCTGGCCGTCTAAACGGAAACCTGCTCACTCGGGAGAAGGCAGCTTAGGCCTATATGGCAAAGGCCGGCAGGAAAAGAGGGAGGAAGACGGGCCGGCAGTGGACGCCGGCTCCACACCTTCTTCCACAGACGGAGTCCGCTCCCCCAAGGTCGCCCAGCCGGTCAGGGGCCGCCCGGGAGTCCCGATCGCCGCCCCCCGCCCAGTCGCGCACATTTTTACCATCTCCTCGTCCCGCCCGCGCCCTGCTCAGCTGCAGATTCCGCGAGCCGGGTGTGTACCTGCAGAACTGGATCGGAGCGCGCAGGAACTCGTAGAAAGTGGAGACTGACAGCCCGGGACCGAGCCCTGTCGTGGCATTTCCGTACCAGGCTAGTTCCTCACTACGATGGGCGGGGCAGCCCTACCTTCCCAGTGCTAGCTTAGGAAGGAGCGTGCCATCGCACTAGGAAGTGGGTTCGAAGGCTTTGTGCCGGATTTTCTGGCAGCTAAGAAGTCCTCCATCCCCATTAATTGTCTGCTGAAATCTATTCCAAATTGTCCCACCAAATGAACTATTCCTTCCTTTCCGAACTCCATTCGAGCAGTTATTACATGCCCTGCATTGGCCTGTATAGAATGCCCCCAGAGTAGACGCCGACCCAGATGGCTTTTAAGTAATATTATTTATCTGCCTGGGTCGTGCTGTTAACTTCTGTAAAGCAGACATCCCACGGGGATCCTCAAATACCCGGAGCAGGAAAACTGTTCCTGTCTGAAACTTCCAGCTCTGACAATATCAACAGGGACTTGTTGCCCTGGCCATCAGGAGACACCCAGAGACATCCCGGAGGACACTGAGACTTAGAAAAAAATATAAAATGTAATCTCCATTCAACAGATTTCTGGCCAAGCTATTACTGGCGGTCCTTGTGGGATTCCCAACAGTGAGAAAAGCAGTCATAGCAGCAAGGGGAGATGACAGCAAAGCTTTCTGTGATAAGCTGGAAGCCAGTGGTTTGCAAATTTCTACACTCTTAAAAATTATTAAGGATTCCAAAGTGGTTTTGTTTATGTGGTTTTTATCTGTCGATATTTACTATGTTAGAAATTAAACTGGAAAGTGTTTTAAACATTTATTTTCTTATTTACTTAAAATAACAATAAACTCTACAATTAATATAAATATCATACATTTTATGAAAAATAACTCTACTTTTCAAAACAAACAGACTTATTGAGACAAGTGGTATTGTTCTACACACCTCTACATACCCATACTTAGTGTTTGGAAATCTCTTATTTAACGTTTAATTTAACAGAAGACAGTTGGATTCTCATATCCAGTCTCTTATGATGTTACATGTCATGTAGCCTCTGAGAAAGTCCACTGTCCACTGGTGAGGGAATGAGAGTAAAAAAGACAGAGAAGGTCTTAATATTACGATGAAAATGGTTTTGGTTTCAGGGATCTTTTTAAAAGACCTCAGGGAGCCCTAGGGCTCTCTACTCTGAGGCCCCCTTGGTAAGCCAGAAGTGGAGATCTTTATTACTTTTCCCCTGGCATCAGCATTAAGTGAGGTTCCCCTGTACTTATACATTTTGCAAGGTCTATGCCCCCAAACCAGCATTACTATAAAAGATATCAAGTGACTCGCATACAGAACTATTGTTATAAGCAGTGTTGAAAGTTATTTCTAAATCTTTTCTGTTGTCTTGTTCAGTTTCTACCTTATAAATAGAGGAATCTGTGTCCTATCCTGTTTTGTATAGTTTGAGGATCAACTTGCATGCCAAGTCCAATCAGTATAGTTGCTCCAAAGCTTAGGAAGTTAAGACGGGCGTCCCAGCCCTCCTGCATGCCCCCCTCTGATGGGACACGGCTGACACTTCACTTTGTCGGTGAGGCTAAGGACGTGAAACTTGCACTTCCAGAGATGGTTTCCGTACCAAATGTATTTCCCGGTGCTGGCGGAATGAACCGCTTGGCTCTGAGGGCAGAACTGACTTGGGGATTGCAACCTTTGCAATTAAAAACAACAGAAAATCAAAACCTTTACTGCAGGTTCTCAACTACCCTGAAAAATCAGAGAAACTGGAGAACATTGTTTGCTAATGAGAAAGCGGAAGGAAGGAATCCAAACAGGTTTGCTTTGTTATGGCGACGAGAAATGCTGCTTCATGCCGAAACCTCCTCAGTTCATTCACTTTATTCTTCCTCTCTGATTTTCACTTTTTAAATTTTCTATTTAGATGGGCGTCAGCAATAGTTAACAGCTAAATAGGCCATAAGTCATATAAGCAAGACCCAGCCTCAGAAATCATAACTACCAAGTTTCCTGTGTACGTCTCTCCCACCCTCCAGGCTCACCAACCTAAACTTGTTTATCATTCTGACGTGTGTGTGTGTGTGTATTCCTTAAGCAATATATTGTGTAGGGTTTTTTAGCGGTTATATAAAAAGTACTATATACTTACGCAGCGTTTTATTTCATTATTTCATATTATATTTGTGACATTCAAATATTTTGAGAAGTGTAATTCTAACTCACTCAAGGTAACTACTATATTGTATTCTATTGTATGAATATTCCACAATTTGTGTATCTATCTCCTTTGGATATTTAAGTTGGATATTTAAATATCAAATTTATGTTTTGCTTTATCCTGGTGTTGTTTTTTTTTTTTTTTTTTTTGGTACGCGGGCCTCTCACTGCTGTGGCCTCTCCCGCTGCAGAGCACAGGCTCCAGACGCGCAGGCTCAGCGGCCGTGGCTCACGGGCCCAGCCGCTCCGCGGCACGTGGGATCTTCCCGGACCGGGGCACGAACCCGTGTCCCCTGCATCGGCAGGCGGACTCCCAACCACTGCGCCACCAGGGAAGCCCTTGTGTGGGTTTTTGAGAGATTATCCAGTGAGTGAAAATGCAGGATCACTGGGTAGATGCATCTTCAACTATACTAGGAAACCCTGATTTTCTCCACATTTGGTATTCTTTGGAGGATAAGTATGTCATTGCTTCACGTTCTTGCCAATATTTGGTATGTCAGACTTTTATATTTTGCCAGCTTTTGCCAGTCCAATGATGGGAAAGCTATTGTGTGCATTTATTTTACAATTCTCGAATTACTAAGAAGGTGGAACATCTTTGCCTATGTTCATCCTGTGTCCTCTGTGTGGAATAACTTCTCATGTTTTTCCCATTTTACCCACCTGGTTGTTTGTCTTCCTCTCATCGATTTGTAGAGAACTCATTAAATTCTACCTCTGATGTTTCATGTGCTTACCTTCAAAGTGAAGCACAGGTGTACCTCACTGTTCTCTCCCTGACAGGGAGCTCAAACCCAGCAGCACCCTTTATCTGTAAAATAGCGATGATTAGACCCACTTTGCAGAGGTGACATTTGTAAATCCTCTTTTGCAGAGTGCCTGACGATAATAGAAACTTGATGAGCACCGAGTTTGTTACCATCGTGTTATGACTAATTCTTCCTTGCCACAGTATTTAATATTGCAGATAGCTTTGCAGTGAGAATATCCTTAGGTATTCATGCCATTAGTCACAAGCCATAGGTAATGGACTCTTTCATTTTTTTTTTTTTATGAGCTGAAACAATTCCTCTACCAATTCATTACCTCATCCTGAGAGCAGGTGTGAAGCAGTGCTCTGAGTGCAGTGGATGCATTGCTCAGTTCGAACTAGTTGAATCTTACCCTCAGTTGATTTGATCTTCAGACAAGGATGTGATGTACATTCAGAAGAGTGGCAGGGCAATACATTTTATTAAAGATTTCATATACGAATGTATATATAATATAATGCATAGTAATATTATCTGTTCTAACTAACTAGCTGATCATTTCCCATTGAACATAACCTGCAGTTAGTTTCCCAGTAAGAATGAGGTGATGTGGCAGGTGCAGGCCGATGTCGGTGGACATGCACATATGGAGACCCATTTGGGGTACATTAGAGGGTCTCTCTTTTCCTTCTTCACGTCAGTCTCTCTTAAATCAAATTCGGAGAATCACGACATCACAGGGTTGGAATAGAACCTAAGGTTTGGCTATCACTTGAGCAGAGTAATGGGCACCCTCCTACACATGGGGCAGTAATTAACAATTTTCAGGCCTCACAGCTTACGTGCGTGCACGCACACACACACACACACACACACACACACACACACACACACACACACACAAAACGGCCATAATCGCAACCCCCAACCCAGCCAGCACCGGTCTACTTGGCTCTGGACAGCATCCCTCTAGAGACATCCCGCCCACAAGTCACCCATCTGAATCTCACACCCAGTGTTCAGATATCTTCATATTCTTGCCAAGAGTTTATTCAGATCAGGCTTGAGGGAACTCATTCCCTCCAAGGTAGCCTATTCCAAATTGTAGGCCTGCCAGCCAATCCCTCCTTCCTAACAGGAAGAGGAAACCTCAGCCATGTAGGGATTCTTGTTCCATCCTTCGGATCCATAGAAAGAAGAATGCAGTCTTCCACGTTGCCACACATGCAATGTCGCCAGAACTCCTGCAACCACTGATCTCTCCAGACCTAGTACCTGAAATCAGGGCCTCCAACAGCCTGCAAGTCAACTAAGCTGCTGACCTCTCAAACATGGAGGACACGGGACCTTCATCCCTGACATTCTAAGTGTTAGGCTTGTGTTAACAACACAAATTAGAAGAGATGGTGGTCTGGTTGGGCTTGTACATGTTTGTTTTGCTTTGGTTTTGCTCATTCATTCATTCTGGGGTTACTGCACACCAACATCCTGAATGTTATTTCTTTCACTTTTGTAACCACTAAGCATATTTTTTCCACCAGGGTTTAGGCATGTTCCTTATTGCAAGTGAAGGGTCTTACATTTATCCTTAATCAATGTCATCTGGTAAAAGATGATTGGTTAAAGAGGTCATTTATCTGGGAGGCAGAACATCTGGGCTCTCTTCTCAGCCCTCTTGCTAACTAGCTGAGCATTGTAACAAATTTGGGGGCAAGGGCTGCCCCCCACAGGTACAGTGAATGTTGACTGAACCTTTCAACCATATTTATTACAGTGATATCCTTTGTGTCTATCAAGTTCACAAAGATTTTTAAGTGACTATTTCCAGTGTCACATGCTTCCTATGGGAAAGCAAAGCAAATGTCTCTACAGAGCACAATTAGTGAAGAACTTAAAGGTCCATTGCCCTCTGGCCCATTGATCCTAAGAATCTATGCTAAGCTAATCATCAGGGAAGTGGACAGAGATGTTTGGGTAAAGATGACTACTTCATTTTGACCCCTGATAGCTACAAACTGGAAATAATCTAGATGTACAACCAAAGCAGGAAAGCTAAAGTATAGAGCATCCACTTGATAAAATGAATGATCCTTCACAGATCATACTTTAAATAATAATAATGTGGGCAAATATTTTTACTAAGTTAAAAAAGTTAAGGTGTTAAACTGCATATATTATATGATCTCAATTACATCCATAAAACTACAATAAAATGTTAATAATTATCTCTAGTTGTTAGTTTTTTCTTCCTTATACTTTTCAGAAATTTCTGTGTTCTCTCAAACCTACATTGCTTCTATCATACAAAAAAGTATTTTCAATTTATTTAAGAAAAATGTTCCTAATACAATCAACTCACAGAGGGATTTCTGTCCCAACGTTCTAAGACCTCTCTGACACTTGACTCCCTTCTAATTTGCCTTCATAAAAATACCCACCCCTCCATCAAGTCTTTACACCTTAGAGTTCTCCCATTTAAAAATCTCTAAGAGCGTGCATATACCAACTCCAGAAATAAAGTCCAAATGTTTCAGTCAGGGATTTAAGACCATCTATTGTACGAGTTTCTTTCCTGAGCTTCTTTCTCTCCACACTACACTCTACGACTAGATTGTTTTGAACTTGGAAATTTTCTCAGTGCCTATTATGTTAGGCACATAGCACTTTTGAAACAATCGAAAAGTCAACTCAGGAGCAAAAATATTCCCCTATTTTAGAATTTGAGGAAAGGCTGGGATCCACTTGGGGGAAACATAAGACTTCAGAAGCAATTAAGTGTAGTGTGGAAGGAAGGATTATGGACTATCATATAACAATAAAGTACTTAAACGGCTACTGTCCACAACTAGAAGGCACACGGGAAGCAGGAATCTGTCTCAGACTAAGAGGGATAAGCAATGTGAGATGGCTGAGGAGGGAAAAATTGGGTAGCCAGGCACGATTCACCACGCGAGCAAAGGCAGAAATGGGTTCACACCATGGACGTTAAACATGCAATACACTCTCACTGAAGACGTCCGAGAAATCTCATTCCAGTATGTGTTTAATGAAAGGAAAATCAGTGAACACTGCAGACTGGTATCAGTGCAGCGCATCCCAGACCCAGAAACAGGAACTAAGGGACACGTGGGATCACTTTCAGGTCAAAGGTTCTGAGAAAAACAAGCTTCCTTGGCTTTCACTCTGAGTAAATTAATCTCCCCACTGGCTGAGCCCTGAGCAAGTCAACAGGATCCTGTGAGTCTTGATGACTCAGGTGGTCCAGACTCAACTGGTCTGACAGCTGAAATTTTTAGTGATTGCTGCCTTTGTGTTTGGGCCGCAGATTTAAGGTGAATGTACAGGATGTATGAACTTTAAACAGCCAAGCCTTCCCTAGAAGGCATCTGAGCCGTGCATGTTAAGATGAGCATGTTTTCAGTTTAAAAGATTAATACTTTAAATATTGTCATCTATTTCCTATAGCTCTCCTCCCTAAAACCAGCGCGCGCGCGCGCACACACACACACACACACACACACGCATGCGCGCGCGTACTTTAGTTGCAAAATAAATGTTAGTACGACAAAAATGTCCCTCCCAGCTATCTCCCCATGTACATTTTTTCAGGGGTTGTCTATTTTTTCCCTGTTTTTTGAATTCTTGCTATTATCATGATTCACTTGTGCGTTTTATTTTAGTAAGAAAGGACTTCCCCCTTCTAGCCCCAGATCATTCTCTTTCCCACCTGCTACCCTCTCTGTGGCCTCCACATTAAGCCAAACTCACCACATTCACAGATTCTTGCCTCAAAGGGGAAAAGGTTTTCTTTTGACAAACTCGCTTATGGAAATCTCTGATTTTCTGTGTGCTATTTATACTTAGCCCTTGGATTAATGTTTGGGAAACCAGGTGTATCGTAAACACCAGGCCAGATCCTGACTTGCTAAACTTGGATTAAATGGAAGCTATTATCATTTTTAGAAGCTGACACCAGGACTATCTGCCCTCCTCTCCCTCCACTCCCCAATCCCCAGAATTTGAAAAAGATTCATTTCTGGATTAAACGAATTTACTCTTACTTGTACTGATCAAGAGGTAAAATTAAGAAAATATATTTTGAGATTCTATCTCAGATATTGGACATAGACTTTCTGTCATAGGGAAAAAAACCTTTGTATTCTATTACAAGTTAATTACTAAATAGGTGTTGCCTGTAAGCGTTAATTATACATAATGGCCCATCTCTGGGAACACTGCCTCCCAAGTAATGATCATTAAGCTAATCATCCCAGGTAATGATCATTAAGCTAAAAATATCTCTGTTTAGCTCTCAGGAGACATCCTGACCAGGCCCACCTGTGAATGCCTGCAGGACAGGAGAAGTTAACACCTCCCCTCTGGAGCTCACCTGACCCCGGAAGTGTTTGACTTTACTCCCGCCCTTTGAGTATAAAAGAAGCGTGAATTCTAACTCAGGCAAGGTGGTTCTTTGAGAGGTGGGGGTCTGCCGTCTTCTCGGCGTGCTGGCTTTCCGAATAAAGTCCCTAGTTCTTGCCCCAACAGCTCGACTTTCGATTTATTGGCCTGTCACGTGGTGAGTAGTAAGGTTTGGACTTGGCAACAGATTTTTCCTTTTCTTCTTTCTGCGGTACGCGGGCCTCTCACTGTTGCGGCCTCTCCCGTTGCAGAGCACAGGCTCCGGACGCGCAGGCTCAGCGGCCATGGCTCACGGGCCCAGCCGCTCTGCGGCATGTGGGATCCTCCCGGACCGGGGCACAAACCCGTGTCCCCTGCATCGGCAGGCGGACTCTCAACCACTGCGCCACCAGGGAAGCCCCGGCAACTGATTTTGATGAAACCCGCCAGGAGCCTCGCTGCTCCTGGCTAGCTGATCCCAGCCTGGGAATTTGGGGGTAAGGTCCTGGCCGCTGCCGGGACCGCTTGTCCGAGGATCTTCCCTTCAACATTCTGGCCACCCCAGCGCTTGGCAATTGGAGCAAGGAATCAATATTTGGGAGCCGAAGGAGTGCACGCAGTAGGGTAAGTTGCTCTGGTGTGTACAGCCAGAAACCTCTCCGTGTGGGGCTTTTATTCTGCGGAATAAGCCAGTTGTTTTTGTATTTGAGTGGGGCACCCTGTTGGAGAGAGGATAAGAGTTGCTGGGCTTTTACCCAATTTGTGAACCAGTTCATTTGCTTCTTTGGTTTTTTTAAAATGTATTTTATTGAAGCATCGTAGATTTACAATGTTGTGTTAATTTCTACTGTACAGCAAAGTGTTTCAGTTATACATATATGTGTGTGTACATATATATATGTTCTTTTTCATAATCCATTCCATTATGGCTTATTACAGGATATTGAATTTAGTCCCCTGTGCTCTACAGTAGGACCTTGTTGTTTATCGAACCCATATAGTTTCCACCTGCTACTCCCAAACTCCCAATCCATCCCTCCCCCACCTCCCTATCCCTTGGCAACCACACGTCTGTTCTCTACAGCTGTGAGTTCTCCTGTTTCATAGATAGGCTCATTGGAGTCATATTTTGTATTCTACAAATAAGTGATATCACACGTTGTCTTTCTCTATCTGACTTACTTCCCTTAATGTGATCTCTAGTTCAGTCCATGTTGCTGCAAATGGCATTTCATTCATTTTTATGGCTGAGTAGTATTCCATTATATATATGTACCACGTCGTCTTTATCCATTCATTTGTTGATGGACATTTAGATTGTGTCCATGTCTTGGCTATTGTGAATACTGCTGCTGGGTGCAGTATTCTTGGGGTGCATGTATCTGTCTGAATTAGAGTTTTGTCCGGATAATATGCCCAGGAGTGGGATTGCTGGATCATATGGCAACTCTATTTTTAGTTTTTTGAGGAACCTCCATACTGTTCTCCATATTGGCTACACCAATTTATGTTCCCACCAACAGTGTAAGAGGGTTCCATTTTCTCTACAACCTCTCCAGCATTTGTTATTTGTAGATGTTTTAATGATGGCCATTCTGAACAGATTGAGGTGGTACATCATTGCAGTTTGATTTGTATCTCTCTAAAAGTAAGCCATGTTGAGTATCTTTTCATGTGCCTATTGGCCATCTGTATGTATGTATTCTTTAAAGAAAGGTCTTTTAGGTCGTCTGCCCATTTTATGATTGGGCTTTTCTTTTGATATTGAGTTGTATGAGCTGTTTGTGTATTTTGGAAATTAATCTCTTCTCGGTTACATCATTCGCAAATGTTTTTTCCCATTCCTTAAGTTCTTTCCATTATGTTTATGGTTTCCTTGGCTGTGCAAAAGTTTACAAGTTTAATTAGTTCCCATTTGTTTATTTTTGCTTTTATTTCTATTGCCTTGGGAGACTGAGCTAAGAAAACATTGGTACAATTTATGTTCGACAGTGTTTACCTATGTTCTCTTCTAGGAGTTTTATGGTGTCATGTCTCATTTAAATAGTTAAGCCATTTTGAGTTTATTCTTGTGTATGGTGTGAGGGTGTGTTCTAACTTTTCATTTTGTCTGTACTGTTCCCACGTTTATTGCTGAATCAATTTTGTGATATTTAAAACTTTTACAGATGTCAAACAGAGAAAAGGAATAGAAGTAAAAAAGACCTGGCTGTAGGACATTTCCAGGGAGAAGAGAAAGGTTCCACTTGGTTCCTAAAATCACCAAAAGCCCCAGTCCAGAAATCAGCCAGGTTGATTGATGCCCAGGCAAAAAGACATCCTTTTAATGGTTAGAGATGATCAATTGCTATTTATGGTTTTCTGGTGGCTATTCTGTGGAGAAGCGGGGAAGACTGATGAAATTCTTTACGTACAAGCATTTCTGCTATTACATCAGGGAAAATAAGAAAAGGAAGGTAATGAGAGTGATATATTGCTTCAAACCTTAACTCCTCCAGCTGAGCTAGCTGTCCCTGCCACTCCAGCCATCATTCCACTATACCCACCCCCTCCACTGCCTTCCATGTCTCTCCAGCTCCTGACAATGGGGCTCGCAACTGTCTGTCCTTATAGGGAATAATTAGAAAATCCTGTGTTAGTTCCTGGAGCACAGGGATTTGGTCTGGTATCGGTTTCTAAGACTCAACAGGGCACCCAATTTGAGCCAAGAGTCACTCCCGGGGCAGGATAGTGTATTTTATGCTGTCATCTCATAGGGGGCCTAAATGCAAATGACCAGCTGGCTGGGTTTCTCAGACTTGTTTAATTGGAAAGATCGAAACCCTCCTTACAGGGAGGATCTTCTACACCTGAAGCCCACTTAGCAGCGCGCACAGGTAAACCGAGTTGGGACCCCAATAAAGGACGAATGCTCTTATTAGAGTACTCCCAGAAGTGCATGGTGGCAGGTTTTTGAAAAGGGAAACCAAGGCAAAAGAATTTGAAAAGTCAAGAAATTAAAAAAACAGACATTTTCAAATTTTTGGAAAATCTTTATCAGGCCTACAGACATTATACTAACGCAGATCTTGAGGCCCCTGAAAAATTAGAATGGTAAATTTGACCTTTTCTGTGGAAGGGGTGCAAAGTGCCTCAGATACTGGGAGAAAAGTTGCAAAATTCAGTGCATTTGGAATGGACCTAATGCACTTTCTCAATTGGTAAATGTTCCCTTTAAGTGTTCAACAGAGAACAGACACAGAAGAAAAATATACAAAACAAAAACTTCACTCTTTTGGCAGTGACATTGGATTCCCGGAAGGCAAGTAACCCGAAGAGAGGTAAGCCACTACTGGGGAAGAAACAATGCGCTCACCGTCGGGAGAAATAACATTGGAAATCAGGTTGCCCTAGGCTAAAACGTAAGAGGAAAAACAACAAAAGATGAGAGCTTCTCGCGTGGTAGGAAGCTTCGAATAACCCTCTGCTGAATGAACAGGCAGTCCAGGGGCTCCCGTGGACATGAGGTGCCTAAGTCCCCAAGGGAGCCCTGGGAAAATGACAGTGGGGAATGAGCTGATTAACTTTTCTCTTTTTGTTTTAAGATTTTTTTTTTTAATGACCATTTTTAAAGACTTTTATGGAATTTGTCACAATATTTCTTCTGTTTTATATTTTGGTTTTTTGGCCACGAGGCATGTGGGATCTTAGCTCCCTAACCAGGGATTGAACCTGCACCCCTTGCATTGGAAGGTGAGGTTTTAACCACTGGGCCGCCAGGGAAGTCCCTGATTAACTTTTTTTTTTTTTTTTTTTTTTGCTGTACGCGGGCCTCTCACTGCTGTGGCCTCTCCCGTTGCGGAGCACAGGCTCCGGACGTGCGGGCTCAGTGGCCATGGCTCACGGGCCCAGCCGCTCCACGGTATGTGGGATCCTCCCGGACCAGGGCACGAACCCATGTCCCCTGCAACAGAAGGTGGACTCTCAACCACTGCGCCACCAGGGAAGCCCCCGATTAACTTTTTGATAGACCTCACCTTAAAGTTGTGTTTTTTTTTTTTTTTAAAACCCCACATTTGTTTGTTTATTTTTGGCTGTGTTGGGTCTTCGTTTCTGTACGAGGGCTTTCTCTAGTTGCGGCGAGCAGGGGCCACTCTTCATCGCGATGCACGGGCCTCTCACTGTCCCGGCCTCTCTTGCTCGGAGCACAGGCTCCAGGCGCGCAGGCTCAGTAGTTGTGGCTCACGGGCCCAGTTGCTCCGCGGCCTGTGGGATCTTCCCAGATCAGGGCTCGAACCCGTGTCCCCTGCATTAGCAGGCAGATTCTCAACCACTGCGCCACCAGGGAAGCCCCCACCTTAAAGTTTTTCCACCAGAACAGCTTGACATTAGAGTCCCACCAGAACATGCTTTAAGCCTACAGATGGTGCTCATGAAAACCTTTGCAAAGGAGTCATAGCTCTATCCCCCTGAGGTCTACGAAAAGCACAGGCTGTGTGTAGGGTTGCGTACAGTCTTGTCAACATCTGGTGATTTTTCTTTAGATACTTTCTTTTTCACAGTTTGTTCATGAGATTACTGAAGGGAAAGCTAGGGAAGAGATCTGGTGATCTGTTAATTACTTTTCTACGTTGATTTACAGAAAGAACCAATAGATGAGGCAAGATATTGTGTGATCAAATATTTGAAAGATGTGCTAGGGCTAGAGACTAGTAGAGCATGGGGGCACTTGGTTTAAGGATAGTAACAAGGCAGTAGGCTGCCTCCTGCAGAGAGAGCTTTCCTGCCGAAAGCTGCTTGCAAATCCCCTTTGTCAGGACCTCATTCCATCTCTATGAGATTATGGATGAAGGTCCAGCTTTAACTTCTTCCTGCTGACGTAGGGTGCCGTATTCTTAGACTGGAAGGTGTCGATGTGGGTTTGTAGCATCTCTTTGCTGACAGCTGTAGTTGCCCACTTACATATATGGGCAGAACAAGCCGCAATTACTCAGACACCCACAAATATATAGATTATGAGCGATAGTGTTAATCCCATTGTCTTAAGGCCAGTCCTTGGAATTGTGCTAGCAATAGACTCAGTACTGCTCAAGATGGAGCAGCTTGTGTCATGGCTGCAGTCTGGTCATCGTGCAGTTGACTCTTTCCCTCTGGTGGCAGTTACAGTATCTATAAAACAACTCGGGAACGTGTATAGACACTGAGTCTGTGACCCAGTTTTCCTAATCATTAGTGGCTTCAGCCTGCTCTTTTGAGACTCAGCTTTTCTATAAACAAGAAGCAGGCGACCTGGAGGGGCCTTTGTACTGCGGGGAGAGGGTGGCCTGCAGGGTTCTGATTGGTTCCATCTCCCCTTTTCTTGATACTCCTTAATCCTGAGTTAGGGACAGATGCAGGACAACAACAAAAAGGAGTAATGTTTTGGATAGAGAGGTTAATCGTGAACTTGACCGAGGAACCCACAGGGTCCTGTTCAGTTTCACCAGCAGACACTCTTTTCAGAATGGCTGCTGGTGTTTGAGTCTGACGCAACTCGGGGAATTCAAGTTCTTGGCAATACAGAATTGTATATGAAATGACATCCACAATGGCCACCCAGTTTTACCTTGGATGTCTGAACCACAGCTACTCCATTTTGACTGTACATTTCTCTCCTTAATGGACAAAACAGGTGTCACCGTTAATGATTTTAGTGCTTTTCTAGGTATGAGGAGATGGAAGAATTTGGGCTCATGGAAGCTGCTCCTGAGAACATCTCACTATCTGAAGACCTGTCCTGCCAGTTTTTCTCGGAACACGGAGTGCCTCATTGCTGATCTCCACCCTGAACTCCCTTCAGGGTGTGTTGAAGGTCAGCAACTGCAGTGGCTTGTGACTTAATCCTTGCAGAGGCAGATGGCAAGTGCCAAGTTTTGGTCTGCAGGGCCCCCTCATGGTCATAAATTCGACCATGGTTTGGAAGGCATTTCATGACCATTTCATGCCATGTGTTCACTCCTAGGTCAGGTGAGGATTTCGTTACTAGGCCACTCAATGTGCTATTACTGGACTAGGCCTTATTAACAGTAGCTGAAAGTCTCTGGACCACCTGTCCTGCTAGTCTGTTATGGCCCAGGAAAAAAATGCCCTCTTGTTTCTTCTTCTCATATCTAGAGTTACACTATTACAATCACTGACCTGACATAGAACTATATATCTGATCAACTGTTTCAAGTCACCTAGTCGTCATTATTTTTATCGAGGTCTCAGCCACGCATTTGGTAATGCAAGAAACAACAATTTTGTAAAACAAATTTTAAAAATTTACAAATAATATATCTGGTAAGTTCATAAGTAACAATTTAAGAACTTCCGTCCGGTGCAGCTCAGTATATCCCCAGGTCATCTGACTTAGTCTGCTCTATACCAATGCTTACCTTTAAGGGAAATTATATCTTGGCATTGTCCATAGGGCACCCAGCCCAATTTCCTAATGTTACTAGACTGTTTATCCTTAGTGTGGTTTAATTGTTCCCAACATAAGGGAGACTTTAAACTTTAATGACCATAGCCTGATGTTAACCACATAAATCATCCCATAACTGTGGGAGGTTATATTCTTTTTTTTTTTTTTTCCACTTAAAAAACATTGAAAGCCATGTGCTAGGCACCAGGGACACAAAGCTGACTAAGACGTGTCCTCATCTTCAAGCTTACTCTATTAGAAGAACAAACATGTGAAATTACTAGGTGAGGAATAATGTACAATGATAACAGCAATGGATTGAAGCATATTAAAAAATGTTTAAATAAATATAGGCATTCATAATGATACCAAAAACAAAGCAAAACAAAAAACCCTAACCGGTCACCACTGGCGAATGCTAGTGAACCAGTTCACTATTCTGAAAATTGATGACTCAGAAGAAAGAATCAAGCATTCATCCTGACTTTCTTATATGAACTATACCACTGGGTAATCACATAGTAGATAAGGGAGAGTTTCTCTTTATAGGAGTATTCCATCTAATAAATAAAGAATAACAGATTAGAATATCACTATTTTGCAGCTCTTTATGATTTACTGGATCTAAGCAAAGATCATTAATAGCTACTGACATCACAAAAAGAGAGTCAGTATCTCCTGATAGAAGTACTTACCGCTCTTGAAGAAGTGTGAGCAAACTTCTAAACTTAAGTACCAATTTAAAGGAAATGCAGAAGGGAAAGGAACATGCTAAAAGGCACCACAGAGGTGTGATCAGCAAAGTTCAGACTCAAGGAAACTCGACAAGACAAATGACTCAGTTTTTACAAGAAAAAATTACGAAAGAAAAAAAGAGAGATGGACAGTCTTAAAAGATAAAGCAACCTACTGTACAAATTTATTTGCATCCCAATTCAAACACACTAGAAAATAATATATGTATGTATGACACAATTGGGGAAATGCAAACACTCACTGGGTTTTGATGCTATTAAAGCATTGTTAAAATTTTAAGTGTAAGAATGGAATTATGGTTATTTATTTAAAGCCCTTATCTTTTAGAGATGTATATGGATATGTTTGTAGATATAAAATGTCTAGAGGGCTTCCCTGGTGGCGCAGTGGTTGGGAGTCCGCCTGCCGATGCAGGGGACGCGGGTTCGTGCCCCGGTCTGGGAGGATCCCACGTGCCGTGGAGCGGCTGGGCCCGTGAGCCATGGCCGCTGAGCCTGCGCGTCCGGAGCCTGTCCTCCGCAACGGGAGAGGCCACAGCAGTGAGAGGCCCGCGTAACGCATAAAAAAAAAAAAAAAAAAAAAAAAAAAAATGTCTAGAATTTGCATCCAATAATCTAGGGAGGAGGCTGGAGTGAGTAGGGGTAGTACTAGTGGGTGATGGGGTACATATTTGACATTGTCTACTATAAAAAACATTAAAAAGAAACAGTAAAGATCAAAGTAACACGAGAAAGAGAGGCTGACTGTATGTAAAGCACTTAGGCTGTACATCACAAGTACTACTAATAATTATAAAGCATAAGGATTGGATTAGATGACCTCTCAGGTACTTTTTAATTCTGAAAAGTCTAAAATGTTACGACTAGATTATTTTTAAAGGTCATTTTTATCTTTCAAATTCTTTGGTTCTTCCCCAGGGATACGGCTCAACTTTCTTCTCCCACTGGTTAACAATGGCACACAAAAACACTGAACAACAACTACTTTGAAAAAGCACATGAACTGGAACTGACTCCCAGTTCAGTGCTTGGAGGTTTTGGCCATCCCACCCACCTCAGTTCTGCAGTCTGGCTGTTACACTGTTTAAATACTAGGTTAAACAGCCAGTACTGGTTAAACACATGGAAAGTTTTGCTTTATCCAATGGTGATAACTCCTTTGCTTCTTTTATCCTACACATAAACAGTTTGGGAAGAGTGGTCCAGAACCCCATGGAGATAGGCACCTTCAGGAGGTGCCTGAGATCAAAAGTATTGTTGTGGTAATACTAAGACGATATTTTCCTTTTTTACTCTCACCTCGTAAGTGTACAGCAGGGTTTTCCAGAGGATACATGATGTGTGGAAATACACCAGATCAAATGCAAAAGCAGATATAAAATTCAAGCTGTTTTTTGTTCTTTTATACTGCAGGTTCTTATTTGTCACCAATTTTATACACATCAGTGTATACATGTCAATCCCAATCGCCCAATTCAGCACACCACCATCCCCACCTCCCTGCAGTTTTCCCCCCTTGGTGTCCATATGTTTGTTCTCTACAGCTGTGTCTCAACTTCTGACCTGCAAACTGGTGCCTATGTACCATTTTTTTTAGGTTCCACATACATGCGTTAATATACGATATTTATTTTTCTCTTTCTGACTTCACTCTGTATGACAGTCTGTAGATACATCCACGGCTCCACAAATGACTAAATTTCGTTCCTTTCTATGGCTGAGTAATATTCCATGGTATATATTGTACCACAACTTTACCCATTCATCTGTTGATGGGCACTTAGGTTGCTTCCATGACCTGGCTATTGTAAATAGTGCTGCAATGAACATTGGGGTGCATGTGTCTTTTTGAATTATCGTTTTCTCAGGGTATATGCCGAGTAGTGGGATTGCTGGGTCATATGGTAATTCTATTTTTAGTTTTTTAAGGAACCTCCATACTGTTCTCCGTAGTGGCTGTATCAATTTACATTCCCACCAACAGTGCAAGAAGGTTCCCTTTTCTCCACACCCTCTCCAGCATTTGTTGTTTGTAGATGATCTGATGATGCCCTTTCTAACTGGTGTGAGGTGATACCTCATTGTAGTTTTGTTTTGCATTTCTCTAATAATTAGTGATGTTGAGCAGCTTTTCATGTGCTTCCTGGCCATCTGTATGTCTTCTTTGGGGAACTGTCTATTTAAGTCTTCTGCCCATTTTTTGATTGGGTTGTTTGTTTTGTTTTGTTTTTACCGGTACGCGGGCCACTCACTGTTCTGGCCTCTCCCGTTGCGGAGTGCAGGCTTAGCGGCCATGGCTTATGGGCCCAGCTGCTCCGCAGCATGTGGGATCCTCCCGGACCGGGGCACAAACCCGTGTCCCCTGCATCGGCAGGCAGACTCTCAACAACTACGCCACCAGGGAAGCCCTGTTTGTTTCACTAATATTGAGCTGCATGTGCTGTTTATATATTTTGGAGATTAATCCTTTGTTGAGTCGTTTGCAAATATTTTCTCCCAATGAGGGTTGTCTTTTGGTCTTGTTTACGGTTTCCTTTGCTGTGCAAAAGCTTTGAAGTTTCATTAGGTCCCATTTGTTTATTTTTTTTTTTATTTCCATTACTCTAGGAGGTGGATCAAAAAAGATCTTGCTGTGATTTATGTCAGAGTGTTCTTCCTATGTTTTTCTCTGAGTTTTATAGTGTCCGGTCTTACATTTAGGTCTCGAATCCATTTTGAGTTTATTTTTGTGTATGGTGTTAGGGAGTGTTCTAGTTTTATTCTTTTACATGTAGCTGTCCAGTTTTCCCAGCACCACTTATTGAAGACACTGTCTTTTCTCCATTGTCTATCTTTGCCTTCTTTGTCATCGATTAGTTGACCATAGGTGCGTGGGTTTATCTCTGGGCTTTCTATCTTGTTCCATTGATCTATGTTTCTGTTTTCGTGCCAGTACCATATTGTCTTGATTACTGTAGCTTTGTAGTATAGTTTGAATTTAGGGAGTCTGATTCCTCCAGCTCTGTTTTTTTCCCTCAAGACTGCTTTGGCTATTCGGGGTCTTTTGTGTCTCCATACAAATTTTAAGATTATTTGTTCTACTTCTGTAAAAACTGTCATTGGTAATTTGAGAGGGATTGCATTGAATCTGTAGTTTGCTTTGGGTAGTATAGTCATTTTCACAATATTGATTCTTCCAATCCAAAAACATTGTATATCTCTCCGTCTGTTGGTATCATCTTTAATTTCTTTTATCAGTGTCTTATAGTTTTCTGCATACAGGTCTTTTGTCTCCCTAGATAGGTTTATTCCTAGGTATTTTTTGTTGTTGTTACAATGGTAAATGGGAGTGTTTCCCTAATTTCTCTTTTAGATTTTCCATCATTAGCGTATAGGAATGCAAGAGATTTCTGTGCATTAATTTTGTATCCTGCAACCTTACCAAATTCATTGATTAGCTCTAGTAGTTTTCTGGTGGCATTTTTAGGATTCTCTATGTATAGTATCATGTCATCTGCAAACAGTGACAGTTTTACTTCTTTTCCAATTTGTATTCTTTTATTTCTTTTTCTTCTCTGATTGCCATGGCCAGGACTTCCAAAACTATGTTGAATAATAGTGGTGAGAGTGGAGATCCTTGTCTCATTACTGATCTTAGAGGAAATGCTTTCAGATTTTCACCATTGAGAATTATGTTTGCTGTGGGTTTTTCATATATGGCCTTTATTATGTTGAAGTAGCTTCCCTCTATGCCCACTTTCTGGAGATTTTTTTTTTATCATAAATTGGTGTTGAATTATGTCAAAAGCTTTTTCTGCATCTATTGAGATGATCACCTGGTTTTTATTCTTCAATTTGTTAATATGGTGTATCACATTGATTTGCATATATTAAAGAATTCTTGCATCCCTGGGATAAATCCCACTTGATCACGGTGTATGATCCTTTTAATGGGTTTTTGGATTCTGTTTGCTAGTATTTTGTTGAGGATTTCTGCATCTATATTCATCAGTGATATTGGTCTGTAATTTTCTTTTTTGTAGTATCTTTGTCTGGTTTTGGTATCAGGGTGATGGTGGCCTCATAGAATGAGTTTGGGAATGTTCCTTCCTCTGAAAATTTTTGGAAGAGGTTGAGAAGGATGGGTGTTAGCTCTTCTCTAAATGTTTGATAGAATTCACCTGTGAAGCCATCTGGTCCTGGACTTTTGTTTGTTGGAAGATTTTTAATCACAGTTTCAATTTCATTACTTGTGATTGGTCTGTTCATAATTTCTGTTTCTTCCTGGTTCGGTCTTGGAAGGTTATACCTTTCTAAGAATTTGTCCATTTCTTCCAGGTTGTCCATTTTATTGGCATACAGTTGCTCGTAGTAGTCTCTTAGGATGCTTTGTATTTCTGCAGTGTCTGTTGTAACTTCTCCTTTTTCATTTCTAATTTTATTGATGAGTCCTCTCCCTCTTTTTCTTAATGAGTCTGGCTAGTGGTTTATCAATTTTGTTTATCTTCGCAAAGAACCACCTTTTAGTTTTTTGATCTTTGCTATTGTTTTCTTTGTTTCTATTTCATTTATTTCTGCTCTGATGTGTATGATTTCTTTCCTTCTGCTAACTTTGGGTTTTATTTGTTCTTTTTCTAGTTCCTTTAAGTGTAAGATTAGATTGTTTACTTGAGATTTTTCTTGTTTCTTGAAGTAGGCTTGTATAACTATAATCTTCCCTCTTAGAACTGCTTTTGCTGCATCCCATAGGTTTTGGATCATCATGTTTTCATTGTCACTTGTCTTTAGGTATTTTTTGATTTCCTCTTTGATTTCTTCAGTAATGTCTTGGTTATTTAGTAACGTGTTGTTTAGCCTCCATGTGTTTGTGTTCTGTACGTTTTTTCCCCTGTAATTCTAATCTCATAGTGTTGTGGTCAGAAAAGATGCCTGATATGATGTCAATTTTCTTAAATTTACTGAGGCTTGATTTGTGACCCAAGATGTGATCTGTCCTGGAGAATGATCCGTGTAGACTTGAGAAGAATGTGTAATCTGCTGGTTTTGGATGGAATGTCCTATAAATATCAACTAAATCTATCTTGTCTATTGTGTCATTTAAAGCTTCTGTTTTCTTATTTATTTTCATTTTGGATGATCTGCCCATTGGTATAAGTGAGGTGTTAAAGTCCCCCACTATTATTGTGTTACTGTCGATTCCCTCTTTTATAGCTGTTAGCAGTTGCCTTATGTATTGAGGTGCACCTATGTTGGGTGCATATATATTTATAATTGTTATATTTTCTTTTTGGATTAACCCCTTGATCATTACGTAGTGTCCTTCCTTGTCTCTCATAACATTCTTTATTGTAAAGTCTCTTTTATCTGATATGAGTATAGTTACTCCAGGTTTCTTCTGATTTCCATTTGCATGGAATATCTTTTTCCATCCCCTCACTTTCAGTCTGTATGTGTCCCTAAGTCTGAAGTGGGTCTCTTGTAGACAGCATATATATGGGTCTTGTTTTTGTATCCATTCAGCAAGCCTGTGTCTTTTGGTTGGAGCATTTAATCCATTGACGTTTATGGTAATTATCAATATGTATGTTTCTATGACCATTTTCTTAATTGTTCTGGGTTTGTTTTTGTAGGTCCTTTTCTTCTCTTGTGTTTCCCACTGAGAGAAGTTCCTTTAGCATTTGTTGTAGAGCTGGTTTGGTGATGCTGAATTCTCTTAGCTTTTGCTTGTCTGTAAAGCTTTTGATTTCTCCATCGAATCTGAATGAGATCCTTGCTGGGTAGAGTAATCTTGGTTGTAGGGTCTTCCCTCACATCACTTTCAGTATATCATGCCACTCCCTTCTGGGTTGTAGAGTTTCTGCTGAGAAATCAGCTGTTAACCACATGGGAGTTCCCTTGTATGTTGTTTTTCTTTTTTTCCCTTGCTGCTTTCAATAATTTTTCTTTGTCTTTAATTTTTGCCTATTTGATTACTATGTGTCTCAGCGTGTTTCTCCTTGGGTTTATCCTGTAAGGGGTCGCTGTGCTTCCTGGACTTGGATGGCTATTTCCTTTCCCATGTTCGGGAAGTTTTCGACTATTATCTCTTCAAATGTTTTCTCTGGTCCTTTCTCTCTTTTCCTTCTGGGACCCCTATAATGCGAATGTTCTTGCGTTTAACGTTGTCCCAGAGGTCTCTTAGGCTGTCTTCATTTCTTTTCATTCTTTTCTCATTAGTCTGTTCCACAGCAGTGAATTCCACCATTCTGTCTTCCAGGTCACTATCCATTCTTCTGCCTCAGTTATTCTGCCATTGGTTCCTTCTAGTGTAGTTTTCATTTCAGTTATTGTATTGTTCTTCTCTGTTTGTTCTTTAATTCTTCTATGTCTTTGTTAAACATTTCTTCCATCTTCTCAGTCTTTGCCTCCATTCTTTTTCCAAGGTCCTGGATCATCTTCACTATCATTATTCTGAATTCTTTTGCTGGAAGGTTGCCTATCTCCACTTCATTTAGTTGTTTTTCTGGGGTTTTATCTTGTTCCTTCATCTGTGACATAGCTCTGTGCCTTTTCATCTTGTCTGTCTTTCTGTGAATGTGGTTTTTGTTCTACAGGCTGCAGGATTGTAGTTCTTCTTGCTTCTGCTGTCTGCCCTCTGGTGGATGAGGCTATCTAAGATGCTTGTGTAATTTTCCTGATGGGAGGGACCGGTGGTGGGTAGAGCTGACTGTTCCTCTGGTGGGCAGAACTCAGTAAAACTTTAATCTGCTTGACTGTTGATGGCTCTGGCTGGGTTCCCTCCCTGTTGCTTGTTTGGGCTGAGGCAACCCAACACTGGAGCCTACCTGTGCTCTTTGGTGGGGCTAATGATAGACTCTGGGAGGGCTCACACCAAGCAGTACTTTCCAGAACTTCTGCTGCCAGTGTCCTTGTCCCCCCAGTGAGCCACAGCCACCCCCTGCCTCTGCAGGAGACCCTCTAACACTAGAAGATAGGTCTGGTTCAGTCTCCCCTTGGTCCCTGCTCCTTCCCCTGGGTCCCAATATGCACACTACTTTGTGTGTGCCCTCCAAGAGTAGAGTGTCTGTTTTCCCCAGTCCTGTCAAAGTCCTGCAATCAATTCCTACTAGGCTTCAATGTCTGATTCTCTAGGAATTCCTCTTCCCGTTGCCGGACCCCCAGGTTGGGAAGCCTGACGTGGGGCTCAGAACCTTCACTCCAGTGGGTGGACTTCTGTGGTATTAGTGTTCTCCAGTCTGTGAGTCACCCACCCATCAGTTATGGGATTTGATTTTATTTGGATTGTGCCCCTCCTACCGTCTCATTGTGGCTTCTCCTTTTTCTTTGGATGTGGGGTATGTTTTTTGGTGAGTTCCATGTCTTCCTGTCGATGATTGTCCAGCAGCTAGTTGTGACCATTCTCCATAGGGGTGTACCAGCTTACATTCCCACCAACAATGTAGGAGGGCTCCTTTTTCTCCACACCTTCTCCAGCATTTATTATTTTTAGAATTTTGTTGATGGCCATTCTGGCCAGTGTGAGGTGACACCTCACTGTCATTATGGTTTGCATTCTCTAATAGTGATGTTGAACACCCTTTCCACTGCCTTTTGGACATCAGCATGTCTTCTTTGGAGAAATGTCTATTTAAATCTTCTGCCCATTTTTTGATTCAGTTTTTTGTTTATTTGACATTGAGTTGTATGAACTGTGTTTATATTGTGGAAATTAATCCCTTGTCAATTGCATCAGTTATAAACATTTTCTCCATTCTGTAGGTTGTCTTTTAGTTTTATTTATGGTTTCCTTTGTGCAAAATCTTCAAGTTTAATTAGTTCCCATTTGTTTACTTTTTTATTTCTATTACTCTGAGACAAATCCAAAAAGGTATTGCTGCAATTTATGTCAAAGAATGTTCTGCCTATGTTTCCCTCTAAGAGTTTTATAGTAACTTGTCTTACATGCAAGTCTTTACTCCGTTTTGAGTTTATTTTTGCATATGGTGTTAGAGAAAGTTCTCATTTCATTCTTTTACATGTAGCTATCCAGTTCTCCCAGCACCACTTTTGAAGAGACTATTTTCTCCATTGTATATCCATGCCTACATTGTTGTAAAATAATTGGCCATTGGTGCATGGATATATTTCTGGGATTTCTATCCTATTTCATTGATTTTTGTCTGTTTTTGTGCCAGTACCATACTGTTCTGATGTCTGTAGCTTTGTAGTATAGTTTGAAGTCAGGGCGCCTGATTCTTCCAGCTCTTTCTTAAAATTGCTTTCTTTCTCAGGGTCTTTTGTGTTTCCATACAAATTAAAAAACTTTTTGTTTTACTTCTGTGAAAAATGTCATTGGTAATTTGATACGGATTGTATGGAATCTGTAGTTTGTCTTTGGGAGTATAGTCATTTTGAAAATACTGGTGTTTCTGATTCACAAACCTGGTATATCTTTCCAACTCTTTGTGTCATCTGTGATTTCTTTCATCAGGGTCTTATTGTTTTTGGAGTACAGGCCTTTTGCCTCCTTATGTAAGTTTATTACTATGTATTTTATTCTTTTTGATGTGATGGTAAATGGCATTGTTTCCTTAATTTCTGTTCCCGATCTTTCATTGGTAATGTATAGAAATGCAGCAGATTTCTGTGTATTAATTTTGTATCCTACAACTTTACCAAATTCATTGAGTTTTAGTAGTCTTCTGGTAACAACTTTAGGATTTTCTGTGTATACTTTCATGTCATTTGCCAACAGTAACAGTTTTACTTTTCCAATTTGGATAACTTATTTATTTTTCTTCTCTGATTGCTGTGACTAGGACTTCCAAAACTGTGTTGAATAAAAGTGGTGAGAGTTGACATCCTTGTCTTGTTCCTTGTATTAGAGGAAATGCCTTCAACTTTTCACCATTGAGTATGATATTAGCTTTGGGTTTGTCATATATGGCCTTTATTATGCTGAGGTAGGTCCCATCTATGCCTGACTTTCTGGAGAGCTTTTATCATAAATGGATGTTGAATTTTACCAAAAGCTTTTCCTTCATCTATTGAGATGATCATATGGGTTTTATTCTTTGTTGATGTGATGTATCACACCGATTGTGTGGATATTGAAAACTCCTTAAACTCCTGGGATAAATCCCACTTGATCATGGTGTATGATTCTCTTAATATATTGTTGAATTTGGTTTGCTAGGATTTTGTTAAGAATTTTTTGCATCTATGTTCATCAGGGATATTGGCCTGTAATTTCTTTTCTTGTGGTATTTTCGTCTGGTTTTGGTATCATGGTGATGGTGGCCTCGTAGGACGAATTTGGAAGTGTTCTTCCTCTGCAACTTTTTGGAATAGTTTCAGAAGGATAGGTGTTATCTTTTCACTAAAAATTTGGTTGAATTCACCTGTAAAGCCATCTGATCCTGGACTTTTGTTTGTTGAGAGTGTTTTCAACAGATTCAATCTCAGTACTTGTTATCAACCTGTTTGTATTTTCTATTTCATCCTGGTTCAGTATTGGGAGATTGTACCTTTCTAAGAATTTGTCCATTTCTTCCAGGTTTTCCATTTTATTGACATATAATTGTTTGTAGTCTACTATGGTCCTTTGTATTTCTGTGGCGTCCATTGTAGCTTCTCCTTTTTCATTTCTGATTTTATTGATTTGAGTCTCTCTCTTTCTTTTTTTTTTAAATTTTTTTTTTTTTTTTTTTTTTTTTTTTTTATTTTTTGGTACGCGGGCCTCTCACTGCTGCGGCCTCTCCCGTTGCGGAGCACAGGCTCCAGACGCGCAGGCCCAGCGGCCATGGCTCACGGGCCCAGCCGCCCCGCGGCACGCAGAATCCTCCCAGACCGGGGCACGAACCCATGTCCCCCACATCGCCAGGCAGACTCTCAACCACTGCGCCACCAGGGAAGCCCAGAGTCTCTCTCTTTCTTGATGAGTCTGGTTAAAGGTTTATCAATTTTGCTTATCTTTTTAAAGAACCATCTTTTAGTTTCATTGATCTTTTGTATTGTTTTCTTCATCTCTATTTCATTTAAAATTTCTGCTCTGAGCTTTATGATTTCTTTTCTTCTGCTAACTTCAGGTTTTGTTTTTCCTTCTTTCTCTACTTGCTTTAGGTGTAAAGACAGGTTGTTTGAGATTTTTCTTGTTTCCTGAGGTAAGCTAATATGCTCTAAACTTACCTCTTAGAACCGCTTTTTCTGCATCCCATAGATTTAGGTCATTCTGTTTTCATTTTCATTTGTCTCTGGGTATTTTTTTGATTTCCTCTTTGATTTCTTCAGTGATCCATTGGTTGTTTAGTAGCATATTGTTTAGCCTCCACGTGTTTGTGTTTTTTGCAGTTTTTTCTTGTGGTTGATATCTAATCTCATAGTGGTGTGGTCAGAAAAGATGATTGATATACTTTAAATTCTCTTGAATTTACCAAGGCTTGCTTTGTGGCCCATCATGTGATCTGTCCTGGAGAATGTTCCATGTGCACTTGAAAAGAATGTGTATTCTGCTGCCTTTTAAGGAATGCTATATAAATATCAATGATTCCTTCTGGACTAATGTGTCATTTAAGGCCTGTGTTTCCTTATTGATTTTCTGTCTGTATGATCTCTCCACTCATGTAAGTAAGATGTTAAAGTCCCCAACTATTATTGTGTTACTGTCAATTTATCTTTTATGGCTGTTAACATTTACCTTATATATTGAGGTGTTCATATGTTGGGTGCGTCTCTGTTTACAACTGTTATATCTTCTTCTTGGATTGATCCCTTAATCATTATGTAGTGTCCTTCTTTGTCTCTTGTAACAGTCTTTATTTTAAAGTCCATTTTGTCTGATGTGAGTATTGCTACTCCAGGTTTCTTTTGATTTCCATTTGCTTAGGACTGCTTTATCCATCACCTCACTTGCAGTCTGTATGTGTCTCTAGATCTGAGGTGGATCTCTTGTAGACAGCATATATACGGTCTTATTTTTGTATCCATTAAGACAGTCTGTGTCTTTTGGTTGGAGTCTTTAATCTGTTTACATTCAAGGTAATTCTCAATATGTATGCTCTTAATGCCATTTTGTTAACTGTTTTCAACCTGTTTTTGCAGGTCTTATTTCTTCCTTTCCTCTTTTGTTCTCTTGTGATTTGACTTTCTTTAGTTTTGTGTTTGGATACCTTTTCCTTTTGTGTGTATCTATTATAGATTTTCTGTTTGCAGTTACCATGAGGTTTTGATATAGCAGTCTATATAAATATACATTACTGTATTAAGTTGATGATCTCTTAATTTCAAATGCATTTCAAATATCCTGCATTTTCACTCTCCTATCATGAGCACTGGTTTATATGTCATATTTATTTGTAGATAATTTCTTACCTTTACTTTATGTTTGACTTTACCGATAAGCATTCCCATTTTTAAATTTTCTTGTCTCTAGTTTTGGCCTTTTCTGCCTAGTGAAGTTCCTTTAGCATTTGTTGCACAGCTGGTTTGGTGGTGCTGAATTCTTTTAGCTTTTGCTTCTCTGTAAAGCTTTTTATTTCTCCATCAAATCTGAATCTGAATCTTGCTGGTTAGAGTATTCTTGGATGTAGGTTTTTCCCTTTCATCACTTTAAATATATTGTACCACTCCTTTCTGGCCTGCACTTTTTGCTGAAAATATCAGCTCATAGTCTTATGTGGATTCTCTTGTTTGTTATTTGTTGCTTTTCCCTTGTTGCTTTTAATCTTTTCTCTTAACTTTAATTTTTGTCATTTTGATTACTATGTGTCTCGATGTATTCCTCCTTGGGTTTATCCTGCTTGGGACTCTCTGTACCTCCTGGATTTGGGTGACTGTTTCCTTTCCCACGTTAGGAAAGTTTTCAGCTATTACCTGTTGAAATATTTTATCTGAGCCTTTCCCTCTCTCTTTTCCTTCTGGGAGCCCTATAATGCAAATGTTGGTGTGTTTGTTGTCCCAGGGATCTCTTAATCTGTCCTCATTTCCTTGTATTCTTTCTCCTTTATTTTGTTCCACATAAGTGATTTCCACCACTCTTGTCTTTCAGTTCACTTATCTGTTCTTCTGCCTAATTTTTCTGCTATTGATTCCTGCTAGTGTATTTTTCGTTTCAGTAACTGTAGTCTTCAGCTCTGTTTGTATTTTATATTTTCTAAGTCTTTGTTAATAACTTCTTGTAACTTCTCTTGCTATACCTCCATTCTTTTCCAGAGCTCTTGGATCATCTTTACAATCATTACTCTGAACACTTTCTCAGGTATATTGCTTTCTCCATTTCGCTTAGTTGTTCTTCTGAGGTTTTATTTTGTTCCACTTTCTGAAACATATTCCTTTGCTGTCTCATTTTGTCTAAATTTCTATTTGTGTTTTTATGTATATGGAAGGTTAGTTATGTTTCTTGTCCTTGGAGAAGTGGCCCTCTTGTAGGGGATGTCCTATGTGTCCCAGCAGTTCACTCCCCTCTCGTCATCCGAGGGCCAGGTTCCAGCTGGTCCCGGGTAGGTTCTCACCTGTGTTTGCAGACTCATTTCTGCAGGCTGTGGGATCATAATTTCCTTGCTTCTGGTGTCTGCCCCCCTGGTGTGTGAGGCTGGTCTAGAGGCTTGTTCAGGCATCCTGGTGTGAGGGTGCTGGTGCCTGCCCACTGGTGGCTGGAGCTAGGCTTTGACCCTCTTGTGGGCCGTGTCCTGTTAAGTGGTGCTTCTAGAGGTAGCTGTGGGCTCAAAGTCTTTAGGCAGCCTGTCTGCTGATGGGTGGGACTGTTCTCTCCCTGTTGGTTGTTTGGCCTGAGGCATCTCAGCACTGGAGCCTTCAGGCTGTTGGGTGGGGTCAGGTCTTTGTGCAAAATGTAGGCCTCCGGGAGAGCATGCTGATGAATATTCCCTGATAACTCTGTAAGCAGTGTCCTTTCCCCATCGTGAGCCACAGCTACCCCATGCCGCCTCGGGAGACCCTGCAAGACCAGCAGGTATGTCTGGCCTATGCCCCTGTGAAGTCACTGATTTGTCCCTGGGGCCTGGTACATGCTGGAACTTGTGTGTACCCTGCAAGAGTGGAGTGTCTGTTTCCCCCAGTCCTGTGGAGCACCTGCAATCGAGCCTTGCTGGCCTTCAAAGCCAAATGCTCTGAAGGCTTCTCCTCCCAATGCCAGAACCCCAAGTTGGGGATCCTGACATGGGACTCAGAACTCAGTCCTGTGGGAGAACTTCTATGATATAATTCTTCTCCAGTTTTGGGTCACTGACCCATGTGTTATGAGATTTGATTATATTGGCATTGTACCCCTCCTACCATCTCATTGTGGTTTCTTCATTGTCTTTGGGTATAGAATATCTTGTTTGCTAGGTTCCAGTCTCTTTTAACGATGGTTGTAGAGCAGTTGTGGTTTTGCTATGCTCGTGAGGGGAGGTGAGCTCAAGGTTCTTCTACTCTGTCATCTTCTCGAGAATTCTAGTGTGGGTTTTTGAGAGCTTGTCTAGTGAGTGAAAATGCAGGAGCACCGGGTAGATGGACCTTTGACTGTATTAGGGGATCCCTAGCTTTCTCTACATTAGTATCCTTTAGAGGATAAGTGTTTCATTTTTTCATGTTCTTGCCAAAATTTGGTAATGTCAGACTTTTACACTGCCAACTTTTGCCAGTGCAATGACGGGAAAGCTATTGTGTGCATTTATTTTACAATTCTCTGATTACTAGGAAGATGGAACACCTTTGCCTATGTTCATATTTGTCCTCTGAAATTCCTTATGTTTTTCTCTTTCACCCACCTAGTTGTTTGTCTTCCTCTCATCAATTTGTAGAGAACTTGTTATATTCGACCTCTGATATTTTATGTGTACAACTAGTTTCCCAGTGAGAATGAAGCAGAAATGTGTCCACAGGGCGTGGCCAAATGTTCTAAAACTCAGTGTGGGTGGAGTGGGGTCCTACCAAGATCTTTATACCTTCAAGCTTCTTAAGTTCTTACCTTTTTTTTTTTCCTGTCTCTGGGAGGCTTGAGAATACACAGCAGCAGTTCTGCAGTTGACTTCTGTTGCTGGAATAAAATGAACTTCTAGAGATGGAAGGAGCAACAGGGGTGACAGGAGGGTGATGCTAACACATTTAGTTTCCTGGGGTCCTCAGCTCCAGTCATCAGTTCATTCACTGACTCATCAAATATTTATCCAGTCTCCTCCTTTGTGTCAGATGACACTCCAAGTGTTGGAAACAGCTGGACAGAAGACAGACAATCTCAGAGCTTACAGTATAGTGGCTAGTGGGGGGGGGGGTTGGTAAGAGATGTGGGGAAAAAACCCTGAATAAGAGCACTTAGATGATTTCAGGTTGGTGAGAGCCATGAGCCTATGAAATACGATGAAGAAGTAGAGAGGGTGCTGGGGGAGGCTTCACTGCAGAAGTGATTGTGGCCTGAGTAATGACAAGGAGATCCCCAGGTAGACATCTGAGGGAGACTTCTCTTCACAGAAGGAACACTGAGACAAAATATCTGAAGGAAGAAAGAGTGTGGAAATTTCTAAATAACAGAAATGAAGTCAGTGACCAGAATACAGTGAATATATGCAAGCGTTTGGTAAATAAAGTCAGAGAGTAGCCAGGGCTGTACCGTACAGGGGCCTGTAGGCAGTAGGAAGAAGGTTGGACTTTATTCTAGGCAAAATTGAAAGCTATTAGAAGATTTAAATCAGAACAGAGAGATAATGTTATCTACAGTTTTAAAATGTCATTCTGACGATTAAAAGTCCACCAAAATGGCTATGATTACAGGCTGACAACACTAAGTGTTGATGGGGATATGGAAAAACTGCAGCTGTCATATGCTCCCAGTGGCGGTACAGATTGGCATGACCACTCAGGAGCTCTATTTGGTGATTTCTACTAAAGCTAAGTCAGCAAGTCCATTTTTGACAGATACACCAAATAGAAATGCATAGATACATTCACCAAAAGAGACATTTGCTAGAATGTTCATAGGAATAGTACTCATAAGAGTCAAAAACTGAAAATTACCCAAATACCTATCAATAATACAAAGGATAAAACAGGTGTGGTAGATTCTCACAGTGGAACACTATAGCACCATGAGAAACAACTACATACAGATACAAGCAACAGTATGGATGAATTTCATGGATGAATCTCACAGGTAAAATGTCCAACAAAAGAAAAAAAAAGATCATACTACTCGGTTGCATTTACATAAATTTCAAAAACAGGAAAAATTATGCTGTTGAAAGTCAGAACAGCGGTTTCCCTTGGGGCAGGGGTAATAAGTAACTTGGGGGAACATGACAGTGATGTTTCCATGCTGATCATCTCCCTTTCTCGATTTGGATGCTGGTGGCATGGGAGTGTCTGTGAAGCTTCAAGGAGCTATTCACTTATGAGCTCTCTTCTAAATGTAGGTTATAAAAATTCAAAGAAAGTTCACTCTGGATGCTGTATGAAGAACTGGTCATGAGGGGTGAGATGGCAAGAGGAGAAATGTGGCCCCAGTTAGGAGGCTACTGAAGCAGACCAAGGAAGGGGTGATGTGGCAGGTGTAGCCTGATGACAGTGGACATGCACATATGGAGACACATTTGGGATACGTTAGACGGTCTCTCTGTTCTTCATATCAATCGAAAATCAAATTCACAACATCAGAGGTTCAGAATAGAACCTAAGGTTTGGCTATCGCTTGTGTAGAGTAGTGAGCACCCTCCTACACGTGGGGCAACGCATGGTGCAGTAATCAACATTTTTCAGCCCTTACAACTTAACGACTTATGTTACACACAGCCATAACAGCAACCCCATCCACCTACCAGCACCAGTTGACTTGGCTCAGGACAGCTCCCCTCTAGAGACATCCTGCCCACAAGTCACCTAGTTTAATCTCACATCCAGTGTTCAGATCTCTTCAGCGTCCTGCAGGAGTTTACTCAGCTTGGGCTTGAGGGAACTCATTCCCTCCAAGGCAGCCCATTCCAAGCTGTAGCAAGTCACTGCTTCCTAACGGGAAGAGGAGATCTCAGCCACGTAGGGATCCTTGTTCCACCCTTTGGGTCCATAGAAGGAAGAACCCAGTCTTCCACATTGCGACACATCCAGTGTTGTCAAAGATCCTGCAACATTCCTTCTCTCCAGACCTAGTACCTGGAGCCAGAGGATCCAGCAGGCCTCACAGCCACTCCGTTGCTGGCCTCTCAAACATGGAGGACACGGGAACTTCATCCCTGACATTCTAAATGTTAGGCTTGTGTTAAAATCGCCTGTGGTCTCATTGGGCTTGTCAGTGTTTTGCTTTGCTTTTCCACATTCATTCGTTCTGGCATTACTGTGCACTAAGACACCAATCTCTTTTTTCACATTTCTTGCCTCTAAGCCGTACTTTCTGCACTTGTGCTTCAGCATGTTCCTTATTGTAAGTGAAGGGTCTTACATTTATCCTTAGTCAAAGTCATCTCATAACAATGGTTGGTTAAAGAGGTCATTTATCTGGGAGGCAAAACATCTGGGCTCCCTTCTCAGCCCTCTTGCTAATTAGCTGAGAGTTATGGCAAATTTGGGGGCAAGGGCTGCCCCCCGGGAACTGTCAGTGTTGAGTGAAACTTTGAGCTGAATTACTTAATTTGAAAAAGAAACATTTATCATACGGATACCCTATCAAGTTGGCAAAGACTTTAAAATGACTGTTTTCAGTGTCACACGCTTCCTGTGGGAAGGCAGAGCAAATGTCTCCATGGATACAGTTAGTGAAGAACTTAAAGGTCCATTGCCCTCTGGCCCATTGATTCTAGGAATGTATGTGAAGCTAATCATCAGGGAAGTGGACAGAGATGTTTGGGTAAAGATGACTACTTCATTTTGACCCCTGATAGCTACAAACTGGAAATAATCTAGGTGTACAACCAAAGCAGAAAAGGTAAAGTATAGAGCATCCACTTGATAAACTGAACGATCATTCATAGACCATATTTCAGATAATGTGGGCAAATGTTGTTACTAAGTTTAAAAAAAAGTTAGGGATTAAAATGCATGTATTATATGGTCTCAATTATATCCATAGAAAGACAATGAAATGTTAATAATTAACTTGTGACGTTATGGGTGAATTTTTCTCCCTCACAATATTCAGGAATTTCTATGTTCTCTCAAGCCAGCGTTGCTTCTACAATATAAAAAGTGTTTTTAAAATTGCAGAAAAATGTTTTTAATACAGTCAGCTCATAGAAGGATTACTATACCAACTTCCTCAAGACCTCTCTTTCTGACCCTTTACTCCCTTCTAATTGGCCTGCATAATAATGCCTGCCCCTCTGTTAACACTTTCTTTATGCCTTAGTGTTCTCCCATTCAAAAATATCCAAGAGGGCTTCCCTGGTGGCGCAGTGGTTGAGAGTCCGCCTGCCGATGCAGGGGACACGGGTTCGTGCCCCGGTGTGGGAGGATCCCACATGCCGCGGAGCGGCTGGGCCCGTGAGCCATGGCCACTGAGCCTGCGCGTCCGGAGCCTGTTGCTCCGCAACGGGAGAGGCCATGACAGTGAGAGGCCCGCGTACCGCAAAAAAAAAAAAAAAAAAAAAAAAAAAAAATATCCAAGAGCTTCTATATACCAACTCCAAATAATAAAGTCTAAATGTTTCAGTCAGGGAGTTAAGACCCTCTATCATAATGAGCTGGTTTCCTGAACTACCTTCTGTCGACACTAGACTATGACTAGAGAGATTAAGGGTTTTGCAACTTTGTAATTTTCTCAGTGTCTGATAGGCACATAGTTAGCACTTTTAGAACAATCAAAATTCAACTGGGCAGCAAGTATATTCCCGTTTTGGAATTTGAGGGAGGAATTTGGGGTCCAGTTTTAGGCAACTAAGACTTCAGAAGCAGTTAAGTGTAGTGTGGAAGGTAGGATTATGGAATATCATGTAACAGTAAAGTCTTTCAACAGATGGCCACTGTCCACAGCTACAGAGGCAAATGAGAAGGAGTGTGTCTCAGGCTAAGCGGGATAAGCGATGTGAGATGGCTGAGGAGGGAAAAATGTGGGTAGCCAGACAGGATTCACCACGCGAGCAAAGGCAGAAATGGGTTCACGCGAGGGCCATTAAACATGTGAATACACTCTCACTGAAGACGTCCGAGGAATCTCATTCCAGGATGTGTTAAATGAAAGGAAAACCAGTGAACACCGCAGACTGGTATCAGTGCAGCTCATCCCAGACCCAGAAGCAGGAACTAAGTGACACTTGGAATGACTTCTGGTCAAGACCTCCGAGAAAAATGAGTTTCCTTGACTTTCACTCTGAGTAAGTTCATCTCCCCACTGGTTGCGCCCAGAGCAAGTCAACAGGATCCTGTGAGTCTCCATGATTCAGGTGCTCCAAGCTCAACTGGTCTGACAGTTGCACTTTTTAGTGACTGCTGCCTTGTGTTTGGGCTGCAGATTTAAGGTGAACATTACAGGATCTATGAACTTTAAACAGCCAGATGACCTTCCTTAGAAGAAATCTGAGCCATGCATGTTAAGATGAGCATGTTTTCAGTTTAAAAGATTAATACTCACTTTAAATATTGTCATCTATTTCCTATAGCTCTCCTCCCTAAAATTTACACACACACACACACTTTGGCTGTTAAAATAAATGTTAGTACACCAAAAAAAGTCCCTCCCAGCTGTCTCCTCGTGTACATTTTTTCGAGGGTTGTCTATTTTTTCCCTATTTTTTGAATTCTTACTACGGTCATTATTCACTTGTGCATTTTATTTTAGTAAGAAAGAACTTCCAAAAAAAAAAAGAAAGGACTTCCCCCTTCTACCCCCAGATCATTCTCTTTCCCACCTGCTACCCTCTCTGTGGCCTCCACATTAAGCCAAACTCACCACATTCACAGATTCTTGCCTCAAAGGGGAAAAGGTTTTCTTTTGACAAGCTTGCTTATGGAAATCTCTGATTTTCTAACTGTGTGCTATTTATACTTAGCCCTTCAATTAATGTTTGGGAAACCAGGTGTATCGTAAACACCAAGCCAGATCCTGACTTGCTAAACTTGGATTAAATGGAAGCTATTATCATTTTTAGAAGCTGACACCAGGACTATCTGCCCTCCTCTCCCTCCACTCCCCAATCCCCAGAATTTGAAAAAGATTCATTCTGGATTAAACGAATTTACTCTTTTACTTGTACTGATCAAGAGGTAAAATTAAAAAAATATATTCTGAGATTCTGTCTCAGATATTGGACATAGGCTTTCTGTCATAGGGAAAAACCTTTGTATTCTAAGTTAATCACTAAAAAGGTGTTGCCTATAGCGTTAATTATACATCATGGTCCATCTCTGGGAACCCGGCCTCCCACGTAGTGATCATTAAGCTAAAAATAGCTGTTTAGCTCACAGGAGACATCCTGACCAGGCCCACCTGTGAATGCCTGCAGGACAGGAGAAGTTAACACATCCCCTCTGGAGGCTGACCTGGAATTGTTTGACTTTACTCCCTCTCCTTTTTGTATAAAAGAAGCATGAATTCTAACTCAGGCAAGGTGGTTCTTTGGGGTACCAGTCTGCACCATCTTCTCAGTCAGCTGGTTTCCAGATACAGTCCCTGTTTCTTGCCCAAACAACGCACAGCTTGATTTATTGGCCTGTCTACAGTACTACAAGTTTGGACTCGGTAAAAAAAAAAAAAAAAAAAAAAGTTTAAGGAACCTCCATTCCGTTCTCCATAGTGGCTGTAATTTACATTCTCACCAACAGTGTAAGAGGGTTCCTTTTTATCCACACCTTCTCCAGCATATATTATTTGTCTAAATTTTAATTATGGAAATTCTTAATGTTGTGAGGTGATACCTCATTGTAGTTTTGATTTGCATTTCTTATAATTATCAACGGTGAGCACATTTTCATGTGCATTGTGGCCATGTGTATGTCTTCTTGGGAGAAATAACTATTAGATCTTCTCATTTTTTGATTCGGTTGTTTTTCCGTTTCAGAAGAATGAGCTGGAGATTAGTGCCTCGTCTGTCGCATCGTTTGCAAATATTTTCTGCCATTCTGTGGATTCTCTTTTCATTTTGATTATGATTTCCTTTGCTGTGCAAAAGTTCATGAGTTGACTAGGTCACATTTGTTTATTTTTGCTTTTATTTTTATTGCCTTGGGAGACACTTTTGTAAATAAGTTTTGTAAATAAGTTAATTTTTAAGGAACCTCCTTACTGTTTTCCACAGTGGCTGTACCATTTTACATTCCCACCAGCAGTGTAGGAGGGTTCCTTTTTCTCCACACCCTGTCCAGCATTTCTTATTTGTAGACATTTTAACTATGGAAATTCTGATCATTGTGGTGATACCTCATTGTAGTATTGATTTGCATTTCTCTAATAATAATCGAAGTAGAACATCTTTTCATGTGCTTTTTGACCATCTGTATGTCTTCCTTGGAGAAATGTCTATGTAGATCTTCCCATTTTTTAAATTGGGTTGTTAGTGTTTTTGATATTGATGTAAATGAGCTGTTTGTATATTTTGGAGATTAGTCCCTTGTCTGTCACATCATTTGCAAATTTCTGCCATTCTGTAAGTTGTCTTTTCATTTTATGTATGGTTACCTTGCTGTGCAGAAGCTCATGAGTTTGATTAGGTCACATTTGTTTCTTTTGTTTTTATTTTATTGCATTGGGAGACTGGCCTAAGAAGACAGTGGTATGATTTATGTCACAGAATGTTTTGCCTATGATTTCCTCTACAAGTTATATGGTTTGAGGGCTCGATTTAAGTCCTTAAGCATTTTGAGTTCCTTTTTTTTGTATGGTGTGAGGGTGTGTTCTAATTTCATTGATTTACATGAAGCTGTCCAACTTTCCCAACATCACTCGCTGAAGAGACTGTCTCTTTCCCATTGTATATTCTTCCTTTGTCTAAAATTAATTGACTGTAGGTGTGTGGGTTTATTACTGTTATCTCTGTTCTTTTCCATTGATCCATAGGTCTGTTTTTATGCCAGTACCATGTTGTTTTGATAACTGTAGCTTTGAGGTATTGTCTGAAGCCTTGGAGGGTTACGCCTCCTGCGTTCTCCTTTGTCCTCAGGATTTCTGTGGCGATACTGGGTCA
The DNA here is from genome assembly GCF_008692025.1 of Phocoena sinus. NCBI lineage: Eukaryota > Metazoa > Chordata > Mammalia > Artiodactyla > Phocoenidae > Phocoena > Phocoena sinus. The sequence goes on along the minus strand of NC_045775.1, from coordinate 85,745,885 downwards.
CTTATGGTTCCATATATATTTTAGTATTATCAGTCCTTTTTCTGTAAAAAAAAAAATGTCGTGGGTAATTTGATAAAGAGTACATTAAATCTGTAGATTTCCTGGCCATTTTAACGATATTAATGCTTCCAATAAAAGAGCAGGTGATATTCTTCCATTTCTTTGAATCTTTTTCAGATTCCTTTATTAATGTTTCATAGTTGTCAGCATATAAGTCTTTCACTTCCTTGGTCACGTTGAATTCTAAGTACTTTATTTATTTTGATATGATTTTTAAAAATTTCATTTCAATTTTTTTCAAAATTTATTGTGGTACAATATGCATAACATAACATTTATCATCTTAATCATTTTTTAAGATTTTTATTTTATATTAGAATAGTGTTGATTTACAATATTGTGTTAGTTTCACGTGTAGAGCCAAGTGATTTACATATATATATATATATATATATATATATATATACTCTTTTCCAGTTTTTTTTTTCCATATAAAATACACAGAGTACTGAGAACAGTTCCCTGGTATACAGTAGCTCTTTGTTGATTATCTATTTTGTATATCATAGTGTGTATATGTTATACCCAAACTCCTAATTCAACCCTACTCATCTCCTTTCCCTTTGGTAACCATAAGTCTCTTTACTCAGTCTGTGAGTCTGTTTCTGTTTTGTAAATAAGTTCCTTTAATTTTTAAGGACCCTCCTTACCGTCCTCCTTGATGGGTATGCCAATTTACATTGCCACCAACAGTATAGGAGGGTTCCTTTTTCTCCACACCCTGTCCAACATTTCTTATTTGTAGATATTTTAATTATGGAAATTATGATCATTGTGAGGTGATTCCTTATTGTAGATTTGATTTGCATTTTTCTAATTATTGATGTTGAGAATCTTTTCATGTGCTTTTGGACCATCTGTATGTCTTCTTTGGAAAAATGTCTATTAAGATCTGCCCATTTTTTCATTGGGTAGTTAGTGTTTTTGATATTGATGTGAATTTATATATTTTGGGTTAGTGCCTTGTCAGTTGCATCATTAGCAAATATATTCTGCCATTTGGTGGTTTGTCTTTTCATTTTGTTTCTGGTTTCCTTTGTTGTGCAAGGGTGCAGAGTTTGATTATGTCCTCTTATTTTTTTTTTCTGCTTTTCTATTTCCTCTGGAGAATGACCTAAGAAAACCACAGTATGATTTCTGTAAGGGAATGTTTTGCCTATGTTTTTCTCTAGGAGTTTTATGGTGTGAGGTCTCCTATTTAAGACCTTATGCCAATTTGAGTTGTCTTTTGTGTGTGGTGGAGAGGTGTGTCCTAATTTCAATGATTTATATGGAGCTGTCCAACTTTCCCAACACCATTTGCTGAAGACACTTTTCTCCATTGTATATTCTTGCTTTCTTTGTCAAAGATTAATTGACTGTAGCTGTGTGGGTTTGTTACTGGACTGTCTGTTCTGTTCCATTCATCCATAGTTCTGTTTTTGTGCCAGTACCTCATTGGTTTGAATACTATTGCTTTGTAGTACTGTCTGAAGTCTGGGAGAGTTATGCCTCCCACTTTGTTCTTTGTCCTCAGGATTGCTTGGGCAATTCTGGGTCATTCGTGGTTGCATATAAATTTAAGGCTCATTGGTTCTAGTTCTGTGAAAAATGTCATGGGTAATTCGATAGGGATTGTATTAAATCTGTAGATTGCTTTGGGTGGTATGGCTATTTTGAAAATATGAGTGCTTTTATTCCAAAAGCATGGGATATCTTTGCATCATCTTCAATTTCCTTTATTAATGTTTTATGGCTCTCAGCATATAAGTTTTTGACGTCCTTTGTGAGGTTGATTCCTAAGTATTTTATTCATTTTGATGCAATATTTTTGTATTTTATTTTACTTCTTGCAGATTTCTTTATTGTGGTATTACAGTATGCATAATATAACATTTATGATCTTAATTTTTTTCTGTTTTTTTACTTTATTTTTTTAATATCTTTATTGGGGTATAATTGCTTTACAATGGTGTGTTAGTTTCTGCTTTATAGCAAAGTGAATCAGTTATACACATACATATGATCCCACATCTCTTCCCTCTTGCGTCTCCTTCCCTCCCACCCTCCCTATCCCACTCCTCCAGGCGGTCACAAAGCACCGATCCCATATCCCTGTGCCATGCGGCTGCTTCCCACTAGCTATCTACCTTACGTTTGTTAGTGTATATATGTCCATGCCTCTCTCTCGCCCTGTCACAGCTCACCCTTCCCCCTCCCCATATCCTCAAGTCTGTTCTCCAGTAGGTCTGTATCTTTATTCCTGTCTTACCCCTAGGTTCTTCATGACATTGTTTTTCCCTTAAATTCCATATATATATGTTAGCATACGGTATTTGGGGTTTTTTTGTTCTTCTTTCTCTAATTGCTTAAGGTGCAAGGTTAGGTTGTTTATTCGAGATGTTTCCTGCTTCTTAAGGTGGGCTTGTATTGCTATAAACTTCCCCCTTAGAACTGCTTTTGCTGCATCCCATAGGTTTTGGGTTGTTGGGTCTCCATTGTCATTCGTTTCTAGGTATTTTTTTATTTCCTCTTTGATTTCTTCAGTGATCACTTTGTTATTAAGTAGTGTATTGTTTAGCCTCCATGTGTTTTTATTTTTTACAGATATTTTACTGTAATTGATATCTAGTCTCATGGCGTTGTTGTCGGAAAAGATACTTGATACAATTTCAATTTTCTTAAATTTACCAAGGCTTGATTTGTGACCCAATATATGATCTATCCTGGAGAATGTTCCATGAGCACTTGAGAAGAATGTGTATTCTGTTGTTTTTGGATGGAGTGTCCTGTAAATATCAATTAAGTCCATCTTGTTTAATGTATCATTTAAAGCTTGTTTTTCCTTATTTATTTTCATTTTGGATGATCTGTCCATTGGTGAAAGTGGGGTGTTAAAGTCCCCTACTTTAGTAGTCACATCCCCTATGAATGTGTTACTGTCACTTTCCCCTTTTATGGCTGTTAATATTTGCCTTATGTATTGAGGTGCTCCTATGTTGGGTGCATAAATATTTATCCATTTTGTTTCTCTTTTCAAAGAACCAGCTTTTAGTTGCATTGACTTTTGCTTTTTTCTTTTTCTTTTTCATTTATTTCTGCTCTGATCTTTATGATTTCCTCCTACTAACTTTGGGTTTTGTTTGTTCCTCTTTGTTTTATTTATTTATTTATTTTTACATCTTTATTGGAGTATAATTGCTTTACAATGGTGTGTTAGTTTCTGCTTTATAACAAAGTGAATCAGTTATACATATGTTCCCATATCTCTTCCCTCTTGAGTCTCCCTCCCACCCACCCTCCCTATCCCACCCCTCCAGGCGGTCACAGAGCACCGAGCTGATCTCCCTGTGCTATGCGGCTGCTTCCCACTAGCTATCTACCCTACGTTTGGTAGTGTATATACGTCCATGCCTCTCTCTCACTTTGTCACAGCTTACCCCTCCTCCACCGCATATCCTCAAGTCCATTCTTTAGTAGGTCTCTGTCTTTATTCCTGTCTTACCCCTAGGTGCTTCATGACATTTTTTTCCCTTAAATTCCATATATATGTGTTACCATATGGTATTTGTCTTTCTCTTTCTGACCTACTTCACTCTGTATGACAGACTCTAGGTCTATCCACCTCATTACAAATAGCTCAATGTCGTTTCTTTTTATGGCTGAGTAATATTCCATTGTATATATGTGCCACATCTTCTTTATCCATTCATCCGATGATGGACACTTAGGTTGTTTCCATCTCTGGGCTATTGTAAATAGAGCTGCAATGAACATTTTGCTACATGACTCTTTTTCAATTTTGGTTTTCTCAGGGTATATGCCCAGTAGTGGGATTGCTGGGTCATATGGTAGTTCTAGCTGTAGTTTTTTAAGGAACCTCCATACTGTTCTCCACAGTGGCTGTATCAATTTATATTCCCACCAACAGTGCAAGAGGGTTCCCTTTTCTCCACACCCTCTCCAGCATTTGCTGTTTCTAGATATTTTGATGATGGCCATTCTGACTGGTGTGAGATGATATCTCGTTGTAGTTTTGATTTGCATTTCTCTAATGATTAATGATGTTGAGCATTCTTTCATGTATTTGTTGGCATTCTGTATATCTTCTTTGGAGAAATGTCTATTTAGGTCTTCTGCCCATTTTTGGACTGGGTTGTTTGTTTTTTTGTTATTGAGCTGCGTGAGCTGCTTATAAATTTTGGAGATTAATCCTTTGTCAGTTGCTTCATTTGCAAATATTTTCTCCCATTCTGAGGGTTGTCTTTTGGTCTTGTTTATGGTTTCCTTTGCTGTGCAGAAGCTTTGAGGTTTCTTTAGGTCCCATTTGTTTATTTTTGTTTTTATTTCCATTTCTCTAGGAGGTGGATCAGAAAGGATCTTGCTGTGATTTATGTCATAGAGTGTTCTGCTGATGTTTTCGTCTAAGAGTTTGATAGTTTCTGGCCTTACATTTAATCATTTTGAGCTTTTTTTTGTGCATGGTGTTAGGGAGTGATCTAATCTCATACTTTTACATGTACCTATCCAGTTTTCCCAGGACCACTTATTGAAGAGGCTGTCCTTTCTCCACTGTACATTCCTGCCTCCTTTATCAAAGATAAGGTGACCATATGTGTGTGGGTTTATCTCTGGGCTTTCTATCCTGTTCTATTGATCTATCTGTTTTTGTGTCAGTACCATACAGTCTTGATTACTGTAGCTTTGTAGTATACTCTGAAGTCAGGGAGCCTGATGCCTCCAGCTCCGTTTTTCGTTCTCAAGATGCTTTGGCTATTCGGGGTCTTTTGTGTTTCATTACAAATTGTGAAATTTTTTGATCTACTTCTATGAAAAATGCCAGTGGTAGTTTGATAGGGATTGCATTGAATCTGTAGATTGCTTTGGGTAGTAGACTCAGTTTCACAATGTTGATTCTTCCAATCCAAACACATGGTATATCTCTCCATCTATTTGTATCATCTTTAATTTCTTTCATCAGTGTCATAATTTTCTGCATACAGGTCTTTTGTCTCCTTAGGTAGGTTTATTCCTAGGTATTTTATTCTTTTTGTTGTAGTGGTAAATGGGAGTGTTTTCTTGATTTCACTTTCAGATTTTTCATCATTAGCGTACAGGAATGCCAGAGATTTCTGTGCATTAATTTTGTATCCTGCTACTTTGCCAAATTCATTGATTAGCTCTAGTAGTTTTCTGGTAGCATCTTTAGGATTCTCTATGTGTAGTATCATGTCATCTGCAAACAGTGACAGCTTTACTTCTTATTTTCCGATTTGGATTCCTTTTCTTCTCTGATTGCTGTGGCTAAAACTTCCAAAACTATGTTGAATAAGAGTGGTGAGAGTTGGCAACCTTGTCTTGTTCCTGATCTTAGTGGAAATGCTTTCAGTTTTTCACCATTGAGGACGATGTTGGCTCTGGGTTTGTCATATATGGCCTTTATTATGTTGAGGAAAGTTCCCTCCATGCCTACTTTCTGCAGGGTTTTTTTAATCATAAATGGGTGTTGAATTTTGTCGAAAGCTTTCTCTGCATCTATTGAGATGATCATATGGTTTTTCTCCTTCAATTTGGTAATATGGTATATCACATTGATTGATTTGCTTATATTGAAGAATCCTTGCATTCCTGGAATAAACCCCACTTGATCATGGTGGATGATCCTTTTAATGTGCTGTTGGATTCTGTTTGCTAGTATTTTGTTGAGGATTTTTGCATCTATGTTCATCAGTGGTACTGGCCTGTAGTTTTCTTTCTTTGTGACATCTTTGTCTGGTTTTCATATCAGGGTGATGGTGGCCTCGTAGAATGAGTTTGGGAGTGTTACTCCCTCTGCTATATTTTGGAAGAGTTTGAGAAGGATAGGTGTTAGCTTTTCTCTAAGTGTTTGATAGAATTCGCCTGTGAAGCCATCTGGCCCTGGGCTTTTGTTTTTTGGAAGATTTTTAATCACAGTTTCAATTTCAGTGTTTGTGATTGGTCTGTTCATATTTTCTTTTTCTTCTTGATTCAGTCTTGGTATTTTGTGCATTTCTAAGAATTTGTCCATTTCTTCCAGGTTTTCATTTTATTGGCAGAGTTGCTTGTAGTAATCTCTCATGATCTTTTTTATTTCTGCATTGTCAGTTGTTACTTCTCCCTTTTCATTTTTAATTCTATTGATTTGAGTCTTCTGCCTTTTTTTCTTGATGAGTCTGGCTAATGGTTTATTAATTTTGTTTATCTTCTCAAAGAACCAGCTTTTAGTTTTATTGATCTTTGTTATCATTTCCTTCATATCTTTTTCATTTATTTCATAAATATCTTTTTTATTTATTATTTCATTTTTCATATCTTTTTCATTTATCATTTCCTTCATATCTTTTTCATTTATTTCATTTATTTATATCTGACTTTTATGATTTCTTTCCTTCTGCTAACTTTGGGGTTTTTCCTTCTTCTTTCTCTAATTGCTTCAGGTGCAAGGTTAGGTTGTTTATTCGAGATGTTTCCTGTTAAGGTAGGATTGTATTGCTATAAACTTCCCTCTTAGAACTGCTTTTGCTGCATCCCATAGATTTTGGGTCGTCATGTCTCCATTGTCATTTGTTTCTAGGTATTTTTAAATTTCGTCTTTGTTTCTTCAGTGATCACTTCGTTATTAAGTAGTGTATTGTTTAGCCTCCATGTGTTTGTATTTTTTATGGATCTTTTCCTGTAATTGATATCTAGTCTCACAGCATTGTTGTCAGAAAAGATACTTGATACAATTTCAATTTTCTTAAATTTACCAAGGCTTGATTTGTGACCCAAGATATGATCTATCCTGGAGAATTTTCCATGAGTACTTGAGAAAACTGTGTATTCTGTTGTTTTTGGATGGAATGTCCTATAAATATCAATTAAGTCCATCATGTTTAATGTATCATTTAAAGCTTGTGTTTCCTTATTTATTTTCATTTTGGATGATCTGTCCATTGGTGAAAGTGGGATGTTAAAGTCCCCTACTATGAATGTGTTACTGTCGATTTCCCCTTTTATGGCTGTTAGTGTTTGCCTTATGTATTGGGGTGCTCCTATGTTGGGTGCATAAATATTTACAATTGTTATATCTTCTTCTTGGATTGATCCCTTGATCATTATGTAGTGTCCTTCCTTGTCTCTTCTAATAGTCTTTATTTTAAAGTCTATTTTGTCTGATATGAGAATTGTTACTCTAGCTTTCTTTTCATTTCCATTTGCATGAAACATCTTTTTCCATCCCCTCGCTTTCAGTCTGTATGTGTCTCTAGGTCTGAAGTGGGTCGCTTGTTGACAGCATATATATGGGTCTTGTTTTTGTATCCATTCAGCCAATCTGTGTCTTTTGGTGGGAGCATTTAGTCCATTTACATTTAAGGTAATTATCAATATGTATGTTCCTGTTCCCATTTTCTTAATTGTTTTGGGTTTGTTATTGTAGGTCTTTTCCTTCTCTTGTTTTTCTTGCCTTGAGAAGTTCCTTTAGCAGTTGTTGTTAAGGTGGTTTGGTGGTGCTGAACTCTCTCAGCTTTTGCTTGTTTGTAAAGGTTTTAATTTCTCCATCAAATCTGATTGAGATCCTTGCTGGGTAGAGTAATCTTGGTTGCAGGTTTTTCTCCTTCATCACTTTAAATATGTCCTGCCAGTCCCTTCTGTCTTGCAGAGTTTCTGCTGAAAGATCAGCTGTTAACCTTATGGGGATTCCCTTGTGTGTTTTTTGTTGTTTTTCCCTTGCTGCTTTTAATATGCTTTCTTTGTATTTAATTTTTGACAGTTTGATTAATATGTGTCTTGGCGTGTTTCTCCTTGGATTTATCTTGTATGGGACTCTCTGTGCTTCCTGGATTTGATTAACTATTTCCTTTCCCATATTAGGGAAGTTTTCAACTATAATCTCTTCAAATATTTTCTCAGTCCCTTTCTTTTTTTCTTCTTCTTCTGGAACCCCTATATTTTGAATGTTGGTGCGTTTAAGGTTGTCCCAGAGGTCTCTGAGACTGTCCTCAGTTCTTTTCATTCTTTTTTCTTTATTCTTCTCTGCAGTAGTTATTTCCACTATTTTATCTTCCAGGTCACTTATCGTTCTTCTGCCTCAGTTATTCTGCTATTGATCCCATATACAGTATTTTTAATTTCATTTATTGTGTTGTTCATCGTTGCTTGTTTCATCTTTAGTTCTTCTAGGTCCTTGTTAAATGTTTCTTGCATTTTGTCTCTTCTATTTCTATGATTTTGGATCATCTTTACTATCATTATTCTGAATTCTTTTTCAGGTAGAGTGCCCATTTCCTCTTCATTTGTTAGGTCTGGTGCATTTTTATCTTGCTCCTTCATCTGCTGTGTGTTTTTCTGTCTTCTCATTTTGCTTATCTTACTGTGTTTGGGGTCTCCTTTTTGCAGGCTGCAGGTTCGTAGTTTTCGTTGTTTTTGGTGTCTGTCCCCAGTCACTAAGGTTGGTTCAGTGGGTCACATAGGCTTCCTGGTGGAGGGGACTAGTGCCTGTGTTCTGGTGGATGAGGCTGGATCTTGTCTTTCTGGTGGGCAGGTCCATATGTGGTGGTGTGTTTGGGGGTGTCTGTGGACTTATTATGATTTTAGGCAGCGTCTCTGCTAATGGGTGGGGTTGTGTTCCTCTCTTACTAGTTGTTTGGTATAGGATGTCCAGCACTGTAGCTTTCTGGTCGTTGAGTGAAGCTGGGTGCTGCTTTTGAGATGGAGATATCTGGGAGATTTTCACCATTTGATATTATGTGGAGCTGGGAGGTCTCTTGTGGACCAGTGTCTTGAAGTTGGCTCTCCCACCTCAGAGGCACAGCACTGACTCTGGCTGGAGCACCAAGAGCTTTTCATCCACATGGCTCAGTATACAAGGGAGAAAAAGTATAAAGAAAGAATTAGTAGAAGTAGAAAGAAAGAAAGAAAGGAGGGAGGGAGGAAGGAAGGAGGGAAGGAAGGAAAAAAAGATAAAGTAAAATAAAATAAAGTAAGATAAAATATAATACAGTTATTAAAATTAAAAAATAATTATTAAGAAAAAATTAAAACAAAAAAACGGATGGATAGAACCCTAGGACAAATGGTGGAAGCAAAGATATACAGACAAAATCTCACACAGAAGCATACACATACGCACTCACAAAAAGAGGAAAAGGGGAAAAAAATCATAAACCTTGCTCTCGAAGTCCACCTCCTTAATTTGGGATGATTCGTTGTCTATTCATGTTTTCCACAGGTGCAGGGTACATCAAGTTGATTGTGGAGCTTTAATTCGCTGCTTCTGAGGCTGCTGGGAGAGATTTCCCTTTCTCTTCTTTGTTCGCACAGCTCACAGGGGCTCAGCTTTGGATTTGGCCCCGCCTTTGCGTGTAGGTCGCCAGAGGGCATCTGTTCTTCACTCAGACAGGACGGGGTTAAAGGAGCCGCTGATTCGGGGGCTCTGGCTCACTCAGGCCGGGGGGAGGGAGGGGCACGGAGTGAGGGGTGAGCCTGAGGCGGCAGAGGCTGGCATGACGTTGCACCAGCCTGAGGCGCGCCGTGCGTTCTCCCGGGGAAGTTGTCCCTTGATCCTGGGACCCTGGCAGTGGCGGGCTGCACAGGCTCCCCGGAAGGGGGGTGTGGATAGTGACCTGTGCTTGCACACAGGCTTCTTGGTGGCAGCAGCAGCAGCCTTAGCGTCTCATGCCCGTCTCTGGGGTCCACGCTGTTAGCCGCGGCTCGCGCCCGTCTCTGGAGCTCCTTTAAGCAGCGCTCTTAATCCCCTCTCCTCGCGCCAGGAAACAAAGAGGCAAGAAAAAGTCTCTTGCCTCTTCGGCAGGTCCAGACTTTTCCCCGGACTCCCTCGCGGCTAGCCATAGTGCACTAACCCCTTCAGGCTGTGTTCACGCCACCAACCCCAGTCCTCTCCCTGCACTCCGACCGAAGCCCGAGCCTCAACTACCAGCCCCGCCCACCCCGGCGGGGCAGCAGACAAGCCTCTCGGGTGGTGAGTGCCGGTCGGCCCTGATCCTCTGTGCGGGAATCTCCCCGCTTTGCCCTCCACACCCCTGTGGCTGCGCTCTCCTCCGCGGCGCCGAAGCTCCCCCCTGCCACCCGCAGTCTCCGCCCATGAAGGGGCTTCCTAGTGTGTGGAAACCTTTCCTCCTTCACAGCTCCCTCCCACTGGTGCAGGTCCTGTTCCTATCGTTTTGTCTCTGTTTATTCTTTTTTCTTTTGCCCTACCCAGGTATGTGGGGGGGTTTCTTGCCTTTTGGGAGGTCTGAGGTCTTCTGCCAGCGTTCAGTAGGTGTTCTGTAGGAGTTGTTCCACTTGTAGATGTATTTCTGGTGTATCTGTGGGGAGGAAGGTGATCTCTGCCTGTTCCTCTTTGTATAGTCACTTTATGTGTAAGGTTAGGTTGTTTGAGACTTCTCTTGTTTCCTGAGGTAAGATTGTATTGCTATAAACTTCCCTCTTAGAACTGCTTTTGCTGCCTCCCAAAGATTTTGGATCAACACGTTTTTGTTTTTATTTGTTTCTAGCTTTTTCTGAATTTTCTCTTTGATTTCTTCAGTGGTCCACTGGTTCTTCAGTAGAATATTATTTAGCCTCCACATGTTTGTGTTTTTTGCAGGTTTTTTTTCTTGTAGTTGATTTCTAACCTCATAGTGTTGTGGTCAGAAACAATGCTTGATATGATTTCAGTTTTCTTAAATTTACCAAGGCTTGCTTTGTGGCCCAACGTGTGATCTATCCTGGACAAGTTCCATGTGCACTTGAAAAGAATGTTTATTCTGCTGCTTTCAGATGGAATGCTCAATAATTATCAGTTAAGTCCGTCTGGTCTACTGTGTCATTTAAGGCCTGAGTTTCCTTATTGATATTCAGTCTGGATATTCCATCCATTGATGTAAGTGGGATGTTTAAGTCCCCCACTGTTAGTGCCCTACAGTCAATTTCTCCTTTTATGTCTGGTAACATTTTCCTTATATATTACGGTGCTCCTATGTTGGATGCATATATGTTAACCATTGTTAAATCTTCTTCTTGGATTGATCCCTTGATCATTATGTAGTGTCCTTCTTTATCTCTTGTAACAGTCTTTAAAGTTTATTTTTTCTGATATAAGTATTGCTACTGCAGCTTTCTTTTGATTCCCATTTGCTTGGAATATCTTTTTCTATCCCCTCACCTTTAGTCTGTATACGTCTCTAGATCTTAAGTGGGTCTCTTGTAGGCAGTATAAATACAGGTCTTGTTTTTGTGTCCAGTCAGCCAGTCTGTCTTTTGGTTGGAACATTTAATCTGTTTACATTTAAGGTCATTATCAATATGTATTTTTTATTGCCATTTTGTTAACTGTTTTGGATTTGTTTTTGTAAGTCTTATTTTTCCTTTCCTCTTTTGTTCTCTTGTGATTTGTTGATAATCTTTAGTGTTGTGTTTGGATTCCTTTTTCTTTTTTGTGTGTATATCTATTATAGATTTTGGGTTTGTGGTTACCATGAGTTTCCGGTATAGCAGTCTCTGTATATACATGATTGTTTTAAGTTACTCACTCCTTAATTTTAAATGCATTTTATTTTCTTTAATTTTTATTGGAGTATAGTTGATTTACAATGTTGTGTTAGTTTCTGCTGTACAGCAAAGTGAATCAGTTATACATATACATATATCCACTCTTTTAGATTCTTTTCCCATATAGGTCATTACAGAGTACTGAGTAGAATTCCCTGTGCTGTACAGTAGGTCCTCAATTGTTATCTATTTTATACATAGTAGTGTGTATCAAATGTATTTTAAATATCTAGCATTTGTACTCTCCTCTCACAATTACTGTTTTTCATGTCATATTTGTGTGTGGATGACTCCCTACCTTTACTGTTTGTTTGCCTTTACCAGGCAACTTTCCCATTTCATTAATTGTCTCATTTCTAGTTGTGGCCTTTTCTGCTTACAAAAGTTCCTTTAGCATTTTGTTGTAAAGCTGTTTTGGTGATGCTAAATTCTTTTAGCTTTTGCAAATCTTTTGATTTCTCTGTCAAATCTGAATAAGAACCTTGCTGGGTAGAGTATTTTTGTTGTAGGTTTTTCCCTTCCATCACTTTCAGTATATCATGCTGTTCCTTTCTGGCATAGAATTTCTGCTGAAAAATTAGCTGAAGCCCTATGGGGATTCCTTTATATGTTACTTTGTTGCTGTTAATATTTTTTCTTTATCAGTTTTTGGTCAATTGATTACTATGTGTCTTGGAGTGTTCCTCCTTTGGTTAATCCTTTATGGGACTCTCTGTGCTTCCTGGGCTTGGGTGACTGTTTCCTTTCCCAGGTTTGGAAGGTTTTTAGCTATTATTTCTTCAAATATTTTCTCAGGCCCTTTCTCTCTCTCCTCTTCTGGGACCTCTATAATGCAAATCTTGGTGCATTTGACCTTGTTCCAGAAGTCTCTTAGACTGTCCTCATTTCTTTTCATTTTTCTGTTTTGTGGCAGTGATTTCCACCCCTCTGTCTTCCAGCTCACTTACTGTTTTTCTGCCTCATTTATTCTGCTGTAGATTTCTTCTAGTGCATTTTTCGTTTCAGTTTTTGTATTCTTCAGCTCTGGTTGTCTCTCTACATTCTCACTCTTTGTTAAAAACTTGTAGCTTCTCACTCTGCATCTGTTCTTTTCCCGTGTTCTTGGATCGTCTTTATGATCAGTACTCTGAACTACTTCTCATATCTCCACTTCACTTAGTTGTTCTTCTGGGGTTTTATCTTGTTCCTTCATCTGGAATATATTTCTCTGCCTTCTCATTTCATCTAAATTTGTTTGCATTTTTATGTATGTGGAAGGTTAGTTATGTTTCTCAAACTTGGAGAAGTGGACCTCTGTAGGGAATGTCCTATCTCCCTTTCTTCACCCAAGGGCCAGGGATCAGCTGGTCCCAGGGTAGGTTCTGACCTGTGCTTGGGGACTCATATCCACAGGCTGCAGGACTGTAGTTTTCTTGCATCTGGTGTCTGCCCCACCGTGGGTGAGGCTCGTCTAGAGGCTTGTTCATGCTTCTGGGTGGGAGGGGCCAGTCTCTGTCCACTGGTGGGCAGAGCCAGGTCTTGGCCTTCTGGTGAAAATGTAAAAGTCTATACAATGGTTGCCCTTATCAGTTTTTGGACTGGTAAAGGGTTAATAAGAAGACTCACATTTTGGTCCATTTTAGGAGCAAGCAAATAGATGGAGTACAGCTGAGGCTACAAAGGGGAATCAGCCCTCATTGGTTAGCTAACGGTCTCTGACCTCCCCAGGCAGAGTGTCCTCACTCTCTATGGGACCTGGGAGTGTGCAGGTAAACTCAGGAGAGGGCTGGCAAAGAAACAGATTTGAAGGAGAACGGTCAATACCAGGTTTTGACAATTTTATTGGAAAATAAGTACAGTCCATTGATCAATGATATGTGCTGTACATGAATCTGGCATCTTACTATATAAAAATATTTGGTATCTGCTACAGAATTATACAAACAAGTTTTAAAAAAAACCCTTCATCACTAACCAGTACAAATATAATTTACAAAAAATATCATTGAAAAAATGGCTCAATACCCTTTCTTTCATTGCAAATAAAATAGAGGCAGAAGGGGGAAAATAAAAATTCTAAGCCAGTTTTAACAACTGGAAATGAAACACTTCATTGCATTTGCAAACTTAAACAGGCTGACCAGAACAAACGAAAAATTTACCATCAGATAGTGCAGTAAAATCTAATTAATGGGGAAGGCCTGAAAGGAAAGAGGTTAGAGGAAACCTTAAAAGAGATTTTCAAAAATTAAATAAGATAATCTGCAGACATTTTTAAACAATAAAGCACTACACAAATCTGTTATATGTGCAAATTACTTCTGAAGGCACCTCTGACAAAGAGACACACCCACACCTCTCCTGCAGAGAGCAGGGCTCCTTAGCTGGAGACAGAACAAACTTCCCATAAAGTGACAGCCAACAATAAGTACAAGAGAAAAAGAGAGCAAGTGCCTTAGGGCAGTTTCTTGGGGAAATCTCTTGGAGGAAGTGATTTGGAGTAAATTTTGAGTTTCAGTAAAATTCTGGTCAGCTGGAGAAAATGTGAGGAGAGGAGAGGCAGAGATGGAGGGGCACTGGGGGCAGGTATGAAGGTGCACAACTTGGGATTCGCAGAGCAGGACCAAGAGGGGTCCAGCTGTGTTGGGGTGGTGAGATGCTAAGTGGGAGAACATGGGCTTTAGCTCCTGAACCAGGAGGAGCCGGTGGAAGTATTCTAGTAAGGACAGGATGAGATCACAGCAGCATTGTGGGAAAGATGGTTCATCTGGGGCCGTGTGTGTATGACAGAGTATGAGGAGGAGGTGACTTGGAAGTTGTCCTTCCAAAGAAGGTACGAGTCAAGTAAAATGCAGAAGAATAAGGTGGAACCGAATGGTCATTCCAGGGGGAAGGTATTAAGAGGTGGATCAATTCTTTGCAACTCTTGCTCTTGAAAGTCTCTCTCTCCTGCAGAAAGCTAAGGTTATTGCAAACCCTTCTAATACTGGAGAATTCCTTTGTTCATTGAAATGACAGTTTTAAAGGTCTGTGAAGTAAAATTCCATCTTTGGAAAGTGACTGCCAGCCGTCAAGGGGTATGGGGAAATGCAAGGCAAATGGAAAGTTCTCCAAGAATGCGTCTAATTTCCCTGGGAAGTACGGGTCTCACTGTGCCTGCAGCAATGTCCAAGAGAACCGCTCGAGGACCAGTGACCCTGCTGTCCCCAGACTGGGCCACAGCCCTGCCCTCAGACTGTGGGTGACTTCCTAAAGCTGTCTATAGAAGGGATTTCCTGCACGTTCATTCCTCTTGTTTGCCGCCTCAGTGCCTTTTCTCAGCAGTTCAAACATTCAGACAGGGCCTCTGCTGCCTTGTTAAAGGACTTCCCAAGCCCTCTGCTCTGAGTTGCCCTGGCCACAGGGCAACTGTCATCACATACTGCTCCCTTAACAATCCAATTCTAGGTGACCTCAGGGATAAGGGACTACACAGGTGTGTGGTATGACTGTACAAGTCAGTGAGGCCCAGCCCCGCCTGCAAGGCCTGAAGACAGGAATCACCAAGTAACTCTTGACCAAGCTTCTCTGCTACCCAAGGGGCACGTGGACCTCCCGTGGCCGTTCCTCCTTCGAGTCCAGCTGAGTGGCTGGGGACAGCAGCTTGTGCTTGGCTGAAGGCGGCTGCCGCTGGACTGGCATGTGGTACCTGACCTTCTTCCAGAACCTCGAGTTCGTAGTCTGCGACCCTTCTCTAATGTCCCCCGACCAGCGTATGGCCCCCTGTTTCTGCTTAATGAATTTAATGGATTCTGGCATTTTCTCATAGTCTGGGATTTTCTCTAGCTCCAGCAGGACAACTTTAATTCCTTCCTGAATGAGAGCGTTGTACATGGCTATCTGCTCTTCAGATGAATTCCCCAGCCAGCAGAATCCTGATATTTCTCGGGTCAAAATGATAATCAGTCTTCTGCTTTTCTTTATGGTTTCATTAGCAACCTCAACAATGCCTGAAAAACACGAAGCACAGCAAGTAAACTTTCAACTTAACAATCATTCCCTCCAGAACCAAAACCCCTCAAGGTTCTTCCCACCCCACGGCCTGTGTCTCCTAATGCTCTTTTTTTCTTGCCTTACCTAAGATTGAAGGAGTTTCTCATTTTATAGACTAGATCAAAAACTGACCCACAAAAGGTGAGCAGGGGTCAGAGTACTTTAAGTAGAAATTTATAAACTTTCTTGTTAAACCATTGGATCTATATCACTCCTATTTTACCATCAGCTGTAAAGTAACTACTGGATCTAACTAGTTAAGTTTTCCAAAATGAAATAAAACTTAGTTAATTGTTGCCCCAAAAGAATATGAGAAAAGTAAACACTTTGCATTTAATATGAAAATCGTCATCATGCACCACTTAAGAGGCTCTTAAAATTGTCAAATATGTACACCCAGGTCACAGTCTTCCAGAAAGAGGGAACCCAAGTTTAGTAATTAAATAGTTTTACAAGAGTATTACTTTTTCCATTGCATACATACTTTCCCCAACATAGTCATCTCGGCCACTGATGAAGAGCTTATATCCACACTGTTTTTCCAAGACCTCAGGTAAGACTTTAAACACAAAAATATCTGAGTTAGAGGTGGACCCTTCCCCAGGGTTCTTTGGACATAGTATGTATGCATCATACGTCTTTCCATCTGAAGCTAAAGAGAAAATGCAATATATTTAGAACCAAAGGAAAAAAAAAATGAGATTTGGTAAAGTCAGTATCGCAAACCTGCATTTCATACTGAATTATTAATTTTGTGTGCAATGGTATGAAGCAACAACACCAAAAGTATAATGCCTTTTTAAAGTGTTCATCTTCTTACAAGTTTACATTTATTCTGTTTTACTACAAAGTTCTTCTTATATTATTCGATGGTCCCCTCATATGCAAACATTCTTTACCCCTCCGTATGGAACTACCCTTATCTCACTGTTCTCATCTTCCCCAAATGTCTAAGCCCTGAATTCTATCCATTCTTCCTTTTATATATTAATGTAGTATTACTTTTTTGTGAGGTTTAAACAAAAGAGAGAGTGCCTCCCTGATGCATGAAAATTACATCATTTCTTCCATTTGACGGCAAATCATGGGGTGATCTGTGTTCTACCCAGCACAGAGCAAGTCCTCAACCACAGCTTCTGAATAACTGGATTTATAAGCAGATGCTCTAAATGCCTGTTTATCCCACCATTATGAACACCAGAGCAGTAACTTAGAAAATAATACTATTCAGTCTACTTGGTTAAGAAACTATAATTATGTATAATTATGTTATTTTGTATATGCCACATTTCATTTTAAAATGTAAATAAAACCCCTCTTAGTTAGCTTTTACATCTCTTAACTATCCCAACAAGAAAATACTGCATAGAATACAAAATTGTACCTTTTTTTGGGAGAAAGTCATAGAAAGAATCTCTGTACCAAAGCACAATGTCAACCTTGAAGACTTTATAGATGAAAACAGAGCATGTAATTACCAATGCTAGCATGACAAATATACCAATTGTGGGCGTCTGGAAGTCAGGGACTACAGCAGAAAAGAGGGGAAAAATATTAGAACCCGAAGAATTTAAAAATTGAGCATAGCAAGTTAAACATTATCATCCCAGAGAAACCATATTTGGGATTGGCCTGTAATCCCAAATCCCAGACAGTATTAACCCATTCATTATCATTTTTTATTCATGAATACTAATGTACAAAGGCATTGAGAATGGATACTGTATAAAACTAAGGTGCATTGTATTAAATTTTCACGTAAGTCGTATGTAATAACATCGAAAAAATACCAAAGACCATAGGATAGAGCATTCCATAGGACTATGAGTAAAGTCAGAGTCACTCAAGAACCTACAAAAGTTCTACAAAAGTAGGAGAGTCAGGTGGAGCAAGCTGAAGAGAGGAGGAAAGGAGAAAAGGGTTGAGGGATGCCAGACAGTGTTTCACACTTCCACATCCTCCCAGCTTCACATGCTAGTTATTCATCTGATGACTGCAGAGGAGTTCATGTGGAGAGGTAAGGGAGAGGAGAGGAGAGAGAGAAAGAGCCTTCTAAATGTCAAGGGCCAAGGAGGCATCCAGAAAGCTCTGTTATTTTGCTTTTCCAATTTCAGTCATTGATCCATCTGCAGTTGAACTGGCTATGAAGTGGGACTCAAGGTAGATCAATATCCGATTGGCCCAATTGATAGTTCACATTTACAGTCTTAATTACTGTAGCTTTGTACAAGATAATGATATCTGAAGTGTAAATCTTTGCGATTTGTTGTTTTTATTCAAGACCACCTTGACTAGTCTTGGCCCTTTACATTTCCAATATGACCTTTAGGATAAACGTGCCCACAACAACATGCCCACACAAATGCACACCCACACCTGTACAAATATTGCTGAGATTTTGACTGGAATTGTTTTGAATCTGTAGATTAATTTGAAGGGAACTAACATATTTATAATACTGAGTATTTCAGTCTTTCAATCCATGGATATTGTATATCCCTCCATCTATTAGGTCTTTAATTTATCTCAATAATGTATTTTTAGTTTGTATCACAGATTTTGAACAGCTGTCGCTGGATTTATTCCTACATACTGAATATTTGATAGTTTTTGATGCTACTGTAAATGTTATTTTTTAAACTTAATTTCTATTTGTTGTTGGTATTTGCAGAAATACATAGAAATACTATATGTAAACATATACACTAGTGATCGTGCTAAACTCATTTAGCTATTAATTCTAATAGTTTGTCCATAGGTTCTTTTAGATTTTCTTCCATGTACACATTCATAAATACCGTATTTTAATTCAACTACAAATTATCTTAAAATATTTCACAAACACTTTAAGATTTTTTTATTGGAGTATAGCTGACTTATAATATCATGTTAGTTTCAGGTGTACAGCAAAGTGATTCAGTTATATATACAAATAAAATATATAACTCAGTTAGATATGTATATATATTGTGTGTATATATATATATATTCTTTTTCAGATTTTTTCCCCTTATAGGTTATTACAGAATATTGAGTATAGTTCCCTGTGCTATACAGTATGTTCTTGTTGGTTATCTATTTTATATATATTAGTATGTATATGTTAATCCCAAACTCCTAATTTATCCCCCCCTCCCCTTCCACTTTGGGAACCGTAAGTTTGTTTGCTATGTCTGTGTGTCTATTTCTGTTTTGTAAACAAGTTCATTTGTATCTTTTTTTTTTTTAGATTCCACATATAAGCGATAACATATATTTGTCTTTCTCCGTTTGGTCTACTTCACTTAGTGTGATAATCTCTAGGTCTATCCATGTCGATACAAATGGAATTATTCTATTTATGGCAGAGTAACATTTTATCGCAAATATACACCACATCCTCTTTATCCATTCATCTGTTGATAGACATTTAGGTTGCTTCCATTGTTAAATAGTGCTGTTAGGAACATTGGGGTGCGTGTATCTTTTTGAATTATAGTTTTCTCTGGATATATGCCCGGAAGTGGGATTGCAGGATCATATGGTAACTCTATTTTTAGGTTTCTAAGGAACCACCATACTGTTCTCTATAGTGGCTGTACCAATTTTCATTCTTACCAACAGCATATGAGGGTTCCCTTTTCTCCATTCCCTCTCCAGCATTTATTATTTGTAGATGTTTTGATGATGGCCATTTTGACAAGAATGAGGTGACACCTCATTGTAGTTTTGATTTCTCTAATAATTAGTGAGGTTGAGCATTTTTTCATGTGCCTGTTGGCTATCTGTATGTCTTCTTTGGAAAAATGTCTATTTAGGTCTTCTGCACATTTTTTGATTGGGTTTTTTTTGTTATTATTATTGAGTTGTATGACTATTTGTGTATTTTGGAGATTAATCCCTTGTCGGATGCATCATTTGCAAATAATTTCTCCAGTTCTATAGGTCATCTTCTTACTTTGTTTATGGTTTCATTTGCTGTGCAAAAGCTTTTGAAGTTTACTTAGGTCCCATTTGGTTTTGCTTTTATTGGCATCTAGAAGATGGATCGGGAAAAATATTGCTGTGATTTATGTCAAAGAAGTTCTGCCTATATTTTCCTCTAGGAGTTTTATAGTATCTGGCCTTACATTTAGGTTTTTAATCCATTTTGAGTTTATTTTTGTATAGGGTGTTAAAGAATGTTCTAATTTCATTCTTTTACATGTAGCTGTCCAGTTTTCCCAGCACCACTTATTGACGAGATTGTCTTTTCTCCACTGTATATTATTGCTTCCTTTGTTTAATTGACCACAGGTGTGTGGGTTTATTTCTGGGCTTTCTATCCTGTTCCATTGATCTATATTTCTGTTTTTGTGCCAGTACCATACTGTTTTGATGATTGTAGCTTTTCAGTATAGTCTGAAGCCAGAGAGCCTGATTCCTCCAGCTGTTTTTCTTTCTCAAGATTGCTCTGGCTATTCAGGGTCTTTTCTGTTTCCATAGAGATTTAAAAATTTTTTGTTCTAGTGCTGTGAAAAATGCCATTGGTAGTTTGATAGGGATTTCATTGAATCTGTAGATTACCTGGAGTAGTACAGTCAGTTTGAAAATATTGATTCTTCCAACCTAAGAACATGGTATATCTTTCCATCTGTTTGTGTCATTTTCAAATTCTTTCATCAGTGTCTGATAGTTTTCGGGGTACACGTCTTTTGCCTCCTTAGGTACGTTTATTCCTAGGTGTTTTATTCTTTTTGATGTGATGATAAATGGCATTGTTTCCTTAATTTCTGTTTCTGATCTATTGTTAGAGTATAGAAATGCAAGAGATTTCATGTGCATTAATTTTCTATCCTGCAACTTTACCAAATTCACTGATGAGCTCTAGTAGTTTTCTGGTAGCATCTTTAGCATTTTCTATGTAGAGTATCATGTCATCTGCAAACAGTGACAGTTTTGCCTCTTTTCCAATTTGGTTTCCTTTTATTTCTTTTTCTTCTCTGATTGCTCTGGCTAGGAATCCTAAAATGAAGTTGAATAAAAGTGGCAAGAGTGGGCATCCTTGTACTGTTCCTGAGGAAATCTTAGAGGAAATGCTTTCAGCTTTTCAGTGTTGATTATAATGTTAGCTGTGGGTTTGTCATATATGACTTTTATTATGTTCCCTCTATGCCCACTTTCTGGAGAGTTTTTATCATAAATGGGTGTTGAATTTTGTCAAAAGCTTCTTCTGCATCTATTGAAATGATCATATGGTTTTTATTCTTCAATTTGTTAACGTGGTGTATCACACTGATTGATTTGTGGATACTGAAAAACCCTTGCATCCCTGGGATAAATCCCATTTGATCATGGTGTATGATCCTTTTAATGTATTGTTGGATTTGGTTTGCTAGTATTTTTTGAGGATGTTTGCATTTATATTCGTCACTGATATTGGCCTGTAATTTTCTTTTTTTGTGGCATCTTTGTCTGGTTTTGGTATCAGGGTGATGGGGGCCTCATAGAATGCGTTTGGAAGTGTTCCTTCCTCTGAAATTCTCTGGAGTAGTTTCAGAAGGATAGGCATTAACTCTTCTCTAAATATTTGGTAGAATTCACCCGTGAAGCCATCTGGTCCTGAACTTTTGTTGGTTGGGAGTTTTAAAATCACAGATTCAATTTCAGTACTTGTAATTGGTCTGTTCATATTATCTATTTCATCCTGTTTCAGTCTTGGGAGACTGTACCTTTCTAGGAATTTGTCCATTTCTTTTAGGTTGTCCATTTTATTGGCATAGAGCTAGTTGTTGTAGTCTCTTATGATCCTCTTATGACACTGTATTTCTGCAGTGTCAGTTGTAACTTCTTTTTTGTTTCTAATTTTATTACTTTGGGCCATCTCCCTTTTTTCTTGATGAGTCTGGCTAAAGATTTATCAATTTTCTTTATTTCTGTTCTGATCTTTATGATTTCTTTCCTTCTGCTAACTTTGGGTTTTGTTTGTTCTTCTTCCTCTAGTTACTTTAGGTATTAGATTAGGTTATTTGAGATTCTTCTTGTTTCCTAAGATTGTATTACTATAAACTCCCCTCTTAAGAACTGCCTTTGCTGCATCCCAGAGGTTTTGGGTGGACATGTTTTTTTCATTTGTCTCTAGGGGTTTTTTTTTTTCTTATTTCCTCTTTGATTTCTTCAGGTGATCCATTGGTTCTTTAGTAGCATATTATATAGCCTCCACATGGTTGTGTTTTTTTGCAGTTTTTTTCTTGTAGTTGATTTCTAATCTCAGTGTTGTGGTTGGAAATGATGCTTGATATGATTTCCATTTTCTTAAATTTACCAAGGCTTGCTTTGTGGCCCAACATGTGATCTATCCTGGAGAATGTTCCATGTGCACTTGAAAAGAATGTGTATTCCCTGCTTTCAGATGGAATGCTCTTATAATTAAGTCCATCTGGTCTACTGTGCCATGTAAGGCCTGAGTTTCCTGATTGATGCTCAGTCTGGATGATCTGTCCATTGATGTAAGTAGGGTGTTAAAGTCCCCCACTATTATTGCCTTACTGTCAATTTCTCCTTTTATATCGGATAACATTCTCCTTATATATCGAGGTGCTCCTTCTATGCTAGGTGCATATATATTTACAATTGTTAAATCTTCTTCTTGGATTGATCCCTTGATCATTATGTGATCATTATGGAGTGTCCTTCTTTGTCTCTTGTAACAGTCTTTATTTTAAAGTCTATTTTGTCTGATATGAGAATTGCTACACCAGCTTTCTTTTGATTTCCATTTGCATGGTATATCTTTTTCCATCCCCTCAGTTTCAGTCTGTATATATCTCTAGATCTGAAGTGGGTCTCTGGTAGATGATATATGTATATATGGGTCTTGTTTTTGTATCCATTCAGCCAGTCTGTATGTTCTTATTGCCATTTTGTTAATTGTTCTGGATTTGTTTTGGTAGGACTTTTTTTTTTTCTTTTCCTCTTTTGTTCTCTTCTCTTGTGATTTGATGACTACCTCTAGTGTTTGGTAGTTTCCTTTTTTGGTTTGTGGTTAACATGAGGTCTTGGTATAGCAGGCTATATATATACATTTGTATTATATATACATTTGTATTAAGTTGCTGATCTCTTAATTTCAAATGCATTTGAAATATCCTGCACTTGTACTCTCCTCATGATTACTGGTTTTCATATCTTTGTGTGTCTATGATTTCCTGCCTTTACTGTATGTTTTCCTTTACTGGTAAGCTTTCCTGTTACATAATTTTCTTGTTTCTAGTTGTGGCCTTTCCTTTTCTGCTTATAGAAGTTCCTTTACCATGTTTTGTAAAGCTGGCTTGGTGGTACTGAATTCTTTTAGCTTTTACTTATCTGTAAAGCTTTTGATTTCTCCCTCAAATCTGAAGAATAAACTTGCTGTGTAGATTATTCTTGGTGGTAGGTTTTTCCATTACATCATTGTAAAAATACAGTGCCGCTCCCTTCTGGCCTACAGAGTTTCTGCTGAAAAACCAACTGATAAGCTTATGTAGTTTCCCTTGTATGTTATTTTCTGCTTTTCCCTTGTTGCTTTTAATATTTTTATCATTAATTTTTGTCAGTTTGATCAGTTTGATCACTGTGTGTCTCAGCATGTTCCTCCTTGGTTTTAATCCTGTATGGGACTCTCTGTGCTTCCTGAAATTGGGTGACTGTTTCCTTTCCCATGTTAGGGAAAATTTCAGCTATTATCTCTTCAATTATTATTTTCTCAGGTCCTTTCTCTCTCTCTTCTCCCTCTGGGACCCCTATAATTCAAATATTGGTGCATTTGACATTGTCCCCAAGGTCTTGTATTGTAAACTGTCCTCACACTTCTCATTCTTTTTTCTGTTCTTTAGCAGTGGCTTCCACCACTGGGTCTTCCTCATCTAATTTTGCAGCCCCATGTAGGTTGAGGAGTCTGAACTTTTAAAAGCAACCTATATGATTCTGAAAATAAGTGGTCTCAAGACCAATTTTACAAACTATTAATGGAGCAAATAAGGAACTCTAATGGTGAAATTGTGAGGAAAATAATTTTAGTGCAATGAAAAAGAAAAGGAGACAGCAAAGGAAATAAGGGTACAATGAAGTAAGAGAAAGTACAAGAAGCAAAGAGTAGAATTTTAAGGAGAGTTGGCAAATGCTGCTGCTGCAGAGTATCAGTGAAATGAGGAGGGGGAGAAAGCTGAATAACACTTGAAGGAGTCTGTAAGAGGCTCGAAATATCCAGTAGGCCATGAGGAATCACTGAAGCCTTGGATGGCAGAGTAGAAGGACCTTGAGTTCACCTCCTCTCACGAGCACACCAAAATCACAACTAACTGCTGAACCACCATCGATAAAAGAGTGGAACCTACCAAAAATGACATTCTACATCCAAGGAATTAAAGAAGAAATCATGATGAGATGGTATGAGGGGCACACTCGCAATATAATCAAATCCCATACCACCTGGGTGGGCAACCCACAAACTGGAGAATAATTATATTGCAGAAGTTCTCCCACAGGCATGAGAACTCTGAGCCCCACACCAGGCTCCCTGACCTAGGAGTCTGGCATCAGGAGGAAGAGCCCCCAGAGCATTTGGCTTTGAAGGCCCATGGGGCTTTACTGCAGGAGCTCCACAGGACTGGGGGAAAGAGATTCCACTCCTGGAGGGCACACCAAAACCCAGGGCAAAAGCAGTGACTCTATAGGAGTCATTACCTGCTGGTTTGGAGGGTCTGCTGGGCAGGCGGCAGCTGTGGCTCTCTGGGATCATAAAAGCTGGTGGCAGACATATCTGGGAGCGTTCATCTGCGTGAACTCTTGATAGAGGCAGATATCTTGCTTGGGTCTTTGGCACCAAGACCTGGCCTCCTGCAACAGCCTCTAGGCTCCAGTGCTGGGCTGCATCAGGCCAAACGACCACCC
This sequence comes from Phocoena sinus, assembly GCF_008692025.1. NCBI lineage: Eukaryota > Metazoa > Chordata > Mammalia > Artiodactyla > Phocoenidae > Phocoena > Phocoena sinus. The sequence goes on along the minus strand of NC_045775.1, from coordinate 85,721,393 downwards.
AGGGCAGGAACACAGCCCCACCCATCAGCAGACAGGCTGCCTAAAGACCTCCTGAGCCCACAGCCAGCTCTAGACGTTCCCCTTGACACGGCCCTGACCCCAGAGGGCCAAGCCCACCAGTGGTCAGGCACTGGCCCCTCCTACCAGGAAGCCTGCATGAGCCCCTAAACCAGCCTCACCCACCAGAAGCAAGAAAACTATCAACCCACAGCCTATGGAACTGAGTACACAAACAGGTCAGAAGCTACCCTGGGACCAGCTGGTCCCAGGCCATTGGGTAGCAAGAGGGGAGTGTACTGACACACAGGACATCCCCTACGGAGGGCCACTTCTCCAAGACCAAGAAACATAACTAATCTTCCATATACATAAAAATACAAATAGAAAGTTAACAAAATGAGACAGCAAAGGAATACATTCCAGACGAAGGAACAAGATAAAACCCCAGCAAAACAACTAAATGAAGTGGAGACAGGCAATCTACCCAAGAAAGAGTTCAATATAACGATCGTAAAGATGATCCAAGAACTTGGGGAAAGAATGGATGCACGGAGCAAAAAGCTATAAGAGGTTTTTAACACAGAGTTAGAAAATATAGAGGCAACCAGAGTTGAATACCATAACTTTAAATGAAAAATACAGTAGAAGGGATCAATGGCAGAATAAATGAGGCAGAAAAATGAATCAGTGAGCAGAAACACAAATACGGCCAATATTGTGTCTGATTACAGAATTCACGAAAACCAGTAACTTCTGACATCCTGTCTGCAAAGTGGATAGTTAGGCTTCCCCTGTGCATTCATCATGTAGTGCTTTACCTAAAACTATTCATTAGGTACCGAGGATGACCAGACTTAAGTTGCTATTAGCAAGTTGCTATTAGCTCTGGAAATAGAATGATTAGTAATTATCTGCAACATCACAGAATTTATATTCAAGTAAAGAAAACTAAGATAGATATGGACATGCATAGCAGAGGCGCTATTGGGCAGAGAGGTGGGTTAAGAGTAGGCAGCAGGACAGCAAAACCTCCTAGAAGAAGATACAGTTCAGCTGGGAAGTGAAAAAGAATGGCAGTCCCCAGGTTAAGAGGAATCTAAGAGCATTCTGGGCAGAGGAAATAGCATTGTAAACCTCAAGGTCGTGAAATCTTACTACAGGAAAACAAAATTGCATTTCAAATAAACAGCTGTGTTGTTTACCTGGATGTATTAATTGGATATATGCTGTACTCCTTCCTTCTGTATTCTTGGCTAAACAGATAAATGGATGTAGAAAAAATTTACTTTCCACTGCTGTAATATTAAGCCGTGCGATGACCGCACTCTTTCTTTTGTTTAAAGGATTCGGCACGCTGTTCAAAAGAGTAATAAAATTGTATAAATGGCATCAATTATAGATACGGTAAGCATCCCTGGTTTATCGTTACAGCAGAAATAATCACCAGCCCTGAGCACAGGTATAAGAATCAGGCTTTCCTCAAGACTGATCTGATGTTTCATAGCCCTAAGACCACTGTTAGTAAAAGACTCAGTAGCACAGAGAAATAAAATTAAAATTACCAGCTTCCAAGAAGGAAAATGGGGACCTAGGCATTCTGGTCTCCACGGGGCACAAAGAATATATGAAACGAGTAGATTGGGACAGATGGGAAAGGGTTTGCAGGTGATGCTAAGAAGTAATAGGGCGCCATCAGAGACCTGAGCAGGGGAGTGCCTGATTCTTGGCCACAATGAATGAGTCTTTTCTAAACTACTTTAAAAATGGAATGACATGAAGGATAATTCAGGACAGTTGCTTCATGGGAATGCTGCAACATCTTTAACTGAATTTAAGAGAAAGCCTTCCAAGTGGTCTGGAATTTGTACCATAATGACATGTATTGTCACCTTCATTGGACAAGATCTTATGAATCCTGCAAAACTCAATATGGGCAGCAAAGGGTTAAGGACCAATCAATCAATGACCAACTCGATCACTGCCACTAGATTCGATCATAATGGTTATATAACGTATGACATGGAATTCAATACCAAAGTGTCTCTGTGGCATGTCTGGCTCTCGGCATACTCACTATGTAAACTCTTCCATCATCAGAGGCTCATATTCCTTAATTCCTGACCCATTCCACCTCCAGTAGACAAAGTTACTTAACTGGCCAGTAACATTGCAGATCAGCTGGAGCCAGGATCCTGCAAAGGAAGGGATTTTGAATCACAACATTCATGGACTTTTACCTGATCTGCCTAGGTTAATAAATGACTGTTGAACAAAAATTTTAAATTATAGGAAAGCAAAAGGAAGACATGGCCCTTATATCCACCACCAAGAGATAAGCACTATTAGTAACTTTACGTATCTCATTCCTTACCTTTCTGTGTACGTACGCAGTTTTAAAAATGGGGTGTCGTTGTCTACTGTTTGTAATTATCGTACATTGAGAATTTCGGCTCACGTGATTAGCCTTCCAAAATAGGCTATTTCATGACAGTTTACTGTTCCATCACACAGACATACTATGATGAATTCCTTTCCTATTGCTAAACATAATTTGTTTCTGATTTTCCATTATCATGATTAACATTCCAATGAATGTTCCTGTACGTCAACATTGTACATATCCTGAAGTATTTACTCTGAATAAAAATCTGGAAGAATTGAGTTAAAAGAGAGACATATCTTTAAAAGCCAAACACCCTGTCCCAAGGGAGACTACACCAGTCTGCGCTCTGTCCAGCAGTGTATGCAAGAGTCATTTATCCCCGAAAGCCCCAGATACCACGTGTTTTTGGTTAGTCATTGCCAATTGAGAGAAGAAAAAAAATTCCATTTAGATTTTCATCTGCATGTTTTTCATAAGCTTAGTATTCATTTGCCTTTCTTTGAAGAATTGCTTGTTATGGGCTTCCCTGGTGGTGCAGTAGTTAAGAATCCACCTGCCAATGCAGGATCCGGGAAGATCTCACATGCCGCGGAGCAACTAAGCCTGTGCGCCACAACTATTGAAGCCCGTGTGCCTAGAGCCGGTGCTGCACAACAAGAGAAGCCACTGCAGTGAGAAGCCTGTGCACCGCAAGGAAGAGTAGCCCCTGCTCTCTGCAACTAGAGAAAAGCCCACGCAAAGCAACGAAGACCCAACGCAGCCAAAGATAAATAAATAGAACGAATAAAGTTTTAAGAATTGCTTGTTATTCGTAATGGCCATTACTAAGCTGCATTCTCATATTATTAACCTTATGATGGATGGAAGCTCTCTCATTATCGAGGATAGTAACTCTTTATCATACATGAAAACTACCGCAAATATCTTTCAGAGCTTGTTTTCATTTTGTTATTGTTTATGGAAATTCTTTAGTGTATATATTTTTATTATTTGGCCAAATTTACAATTGTTTTATACTACGTCTTCACTATTTTTTTGTTGTTGTTGAAAAGCTCTCTCTCCCATCAAATCAGGAAAATATTCCATGTACTGTTTTCTTTCAGGTATATATGATGTTTGCATTGTTGTATTTTGATTGTTTCAGTTCTTTAATCTGTCTAGAATATAACTTGGGTATGGTATGAGAGAAAGCTTTAACTCAATGTTTTTATCCAAATAGTTGGCTGATAATTCCAGAATCTCTTACTGAATAATAAATCGCTTCCTCAGTTATGTAAGAATTATAAAATAATTATTTGGGACTTTCTAGGTTGATCTGAATGTGTATACTGGTGCCAGGGGTACCACACTCTTAATTATTGCAGTTTTAGGGTAAATATTCATATCATTTAGCTTTTCTTCCCAGTATTATCTTAGTAATCTCAGCATTTTATTCTCCCAGGTGAATTTCAGTATCACTTGACAATTTTGAAGCCCATTCATATTTTTATTGGAATTCCACTAAATCTGTAACTTACTGTTGAGAGTCCATATCTTTACAATTTCCAGTTTTTCATACAGGAAAAACACACATCCTTATTACAGTTTTTCTTAAATTTGTGTTTCTTGAGAGATTGTTTTTATTATTGCTCCCTTTGGAGCTTTTTTGGATTTTTTTTATCCCAGTTGCCTAACTCTCCATGAATTTTTAATACCACAGATATACACTATATCTATTGATTTAGATTTTTCCACCTCCTAAGAACCAATTTTCTCCCCATTGCCGACAACATCTCCCCATCCCTTTAAGAATGTATGCTTTAAATCTCCCAGTTTTTTGAGATTTATAGGTCAGAGTTTGTGGGGGTTTTGTCTGGTTGGCTTTTTCTTCCTTATAAATCCAATATAATTCTTACAGGTTTTGCTAAGCTATCTTATAGACATCTCTATGGCATTTACTGTTGCAAATAGGATCTCTTTTCCCATTGTTTTCTTGGTTTTTGCTAAATAAGTCTAATATTTTAGAATATTAATTTTATATCTGGTCAATACAATCATATTTGTAGGTACCTCATTATATGATCTGAAAATAATGCAGTTCTTTTCTCCCCTACAGTCAGCATGCCTTGGTTCTTTTATCTTTGCATTAGTGGGCACTTCTGGAACATGTTAAGGCCTAGACCTGTAGAAGGTTTAACACTATGTAGTGTTTCACCGTTAAAAATGTTGGTGACGATTGGTTTGAACTGATGTTATTGAGTGCAGAAAGTATCCCTCAATTCCTATTTTTCTAAGTCATTTTAGTGGTAATTAATATGAAATCTTATCAAATAAATGTCTGATTATAGGATACTCATATGCCCCGGTGATCAGGCCTCTGATATATTAAAGGCCTCTGATATATTAAAGTGATATATTAAAATTATTATTTCCTAATATAAACTTATTTTTAGATTTGTAGATCAAATCTAGGCTTTAGAGCTCTAAGTATACATTCCTCGAGCATGCTTTCTCAACAGGGCAAAATGTGTTTCTTGGCGAGGAGAGCAAGAGAAGCTTAGCCATTGCAATGGTTTGTGGCCTTTCAAAGTGCCATAGTGCATATCTGGGTATTAAATATCTGAGAAACTAAAGAGGAGTATTAGGGAAAAAAATGGCTTGTTAGGCGCTACAGGGGAGCAATAATGGGGAAAAAAGGGTTGAAACGCTGCTCTGGATTCTACGGGACAATATTTAAAATTTTCACATCTTTGTTCACATCTATGAAGGTCTTGATGTTACTTTCCACCACGAAGAACAACTTGGCCAAGTACAGAATTCAGAGGTCACAAATTTTACCTTCTAACCTCTGTACATTTGCTCTTTGTCTTCATGCAGTTACTATTACAGAATTCTATATGCCAGCCTGATTTTTGATCCTCTGATACAAAAATCTGCTTTTATGTTTGGACCAGTGGTCTCCAACAGAACTTTCAGCGTTGGCAAAAATGTTCTATAGTTGTTGTGCTGTCTCATATGTAGCCAGTAATCACATGTCACTCTTCAGCCCTTGACTGAGGGACTAATTTTTAATTAAACTCAATAAATTTACTTAATTTAAATTTACACGTATGTAGCCACACATGCAAATTTACACGTATGTAGCCACACATGCCTATCATATTGCATAGCTTAGGTCTGAATGCTCATCATGTTACATCTTTATTATTAAAATGAACGTTATCACTAACTTGGAAAAATAATTCTCTAGAATAACTCTTTTTGGCCTGTAGTCCTATTCTTCTACCTAAAAGCTTAACTCTGATCATAAGAAATCCATCCTGCACCAAGTAAGATACATTTCTTATTCCTAGGCCTACTGAACTTGGTCTTTGTTTTTCTTAAGATTTAAGATTTTTTTTGATGTGGACCGCTTTTAAAGTCTCTATTGAAGTTGCTTCTGTTTTATGTTTTGGTCTTCTGGCCGCGAGGCATGTAGGATCTTAGTTCCCCAACCCGGGATCGAACCCGCACCCCCTACGTTAGAAGGCGAAGTCTTAACCACTGGACGGCCAGGGAAGTCCCTGAACTTGCTCTTTGGCTGATGGCTTCACAAGTAATAAGTGTCCATAGGAAACTAAGGGTGGGCCAATCAGACATGGCTAGATGTTTGCCATAAGAGGCAAGAAATCCAAAGAAACATTTAAGACATAATCTGTGCCACTTCCCCTCTAACTTTAGATATATACCCACTAAACAGCTTAGGTTGTGTGCAGTAAAGGTACAGTTTACCTTAATCTCGAGTGCAACAAATACTGATTTCAGCATATCCTGATTGTAGCCCACTTACCCAAGACCACTTCTATCGTCTCATTAGCTGGACTCACAATCTCAGGTCTCTTGTTCCTGGATTTCACTGAAAGAAAAACATCCATAAGGTCTCTCATAGACCAGAATCTCAAGTGATGACCACACTTGGCAAAATATACCAAAAATATACTACAAGGCATCTGGCCGATACTCCCTCTACTGGCCAAAGCATATATAGCAGGAAACAGAAGGCCAGAGGTGAAGGTAGGAGGCTGACACAGAGACCACAGCAAAACCCACCGAGTTGGCCCTTCTGAACCCAGAGTTTGGTGCTGCAAAAAAAACCCCACACATCACCAGGCCCTGGGGCTCCAGACAAGTGCCCCTCTTCATGCAAATCAGGAGAAACGAGTCGTTGTGGAAAGGGACTTCCCTGGATGGAGCGTTATTAACCAGAAGGCCATCTAGTGGTAGACATGCTTGTACTTAGTAATTTTCACAATGACCCAAGAGTGAAAGCCACAATTACTGAAGAATACCAACCATTTTGGCATAATTTATTAAAATAAGCATAAAAATACTAAGGAGCTCCAGAAATTAATCTGACCTATCTGGGGCCAAGCCTGAGAAACTATGAATTTGAATGCCCAGTATTTATTCCGCCACAGTCAAAAAAAAAAAAATGTTAGCTCCATCAGGGCAGGATACTGTCTGCTTTGTTCCCTAATGTATACCTAGAACAGTGCCTGAAACATAGTAGATGCCCAATAAATATGTATAAATCCACCTTTAGAAGAAAACAAAATACAACCTCACATCTGATTAAGTATATTATTTCTACGTAAGGGATCAGAAAGGATGGCAGGAAGTATTTTAAACCCATTTGACCTATTTTTAAAACTCTGTAGTGCCCTGTTTTCCCTAAAATTTGGTCTGCTGGTCTGGTTGCAGTACCCCAAGGAAAACAAATCAGAGCTACACAGTGACCAGCGAGGGGCTGGACGGTTGTGATTCAAGGACTCCTGAAATTTACGAGTCATTGATGCTTTTAGGATGTAGGGAAGGAATTGATTCTGAGACAATAAAATTAACCTTTGAAGAAAAAATGAATTATTGTAGAATTGAGAAAACATAGCTCTCTGAAAAGTGGTCATAATCTGGGTTTACCTGGGATAGGCCCTGTTTATCCCTGTTGCCCCAGAGTAATTACTGATAGAGACTGCTCTGACTTTCAAAGTCCTGGTTCAACTAACTCTATTCTTTTCTTACTGAAAGCTTAGAAAACCCTGGTATTTACAGAAAGGTTGAGCATTCTGCCCATCCCCGGGGTAACTCGTAGGAGGGCCTTGGTTTTATTTTGTTGTAGTTTTTAATACGAAATATGGTTAATAGAAGCCTCAGGAAAACTAACAAGAATCATCACCACGCACCTACTCATTTCTCATCTGTTTGGCCCCAGGCACAGGACCGCAAGCTGAGCACACTTGATCTCTCACTTTTGCAACAAGCTTGGAAGCAAGCTTGGAAGCTTGAATTTTCTTACAGAGGAGGAAACAGTCTTAGAGAAGTTAAGTGACTGGACTAACAGAGACCTTGTGCCAAAGTTCATTAGCATCCATCCATCACACCAGTGATGGCTAGACACTCAGACTGCCCAAGCGAGGGATCTCAGAACTGTCGTTCCTCCAGTGCCTCTCCAGAGAACCCTCTGGAGAAGCAGCTCTAGCCAGGCCAAAGAACGTGCCTCCGAGTGCAGCTGGAACACATAGCTCACCCTTGTCTGTTGGATCGGCACTGCCTCCGAAGTAGGAATGAGAAACACATACAGAGCACGTCACAACAAAAACTAAACTAAAGCCAGGTGACCTCTGGCAAGTCATCAAGCTTCTCTTGGATTTAGTCCCTCCACAGACAGTGAAGGTGATATTAGAGTGATGGTCTCTGGGCCTTCCTGGATTGAAAATCCTAGGATTGGAGCTCTGACTCACCTAGAGTAATGAGTTTTATCGCCCGGGTGACATGATACTGCTTTCCCAAGTGTGTGTAGGATGCGTGACACGTATAGTGCCCATTATGCGCCGTAGTCACATTCGTGATGATGAGCTTATTTGTTATTCCAACAAAGTTTATATTGTCAAGAAGTAGAGGTTTGCAGTCCTAAACAGAGGGAAAGGAAGGAAGTATTGAAAACCAGTTATTCGTATTTATATTCGTACGTATATGAATAGAAAGGTTCCTTGCATACAAGTTTTAATATTGCATTTTTTTTGCAAAGTCATAATTACATTTTTATGGCTATGAGGCTTGAACTTTGAAGACAAGCGAAGACAAACTTACTCTGCAAGAGAAACACATTTGAGGAAAGAATGCTAACACCATAGCTGCTTAGTAATGCTATACTTCCATTCTTCACTGATATTATTTTGTATTTTGTAACCTCTACAAGATGACTCTCCGTGTAAGCTCCAACAAGCCAGGTAGATCAAAGATACCAGAATATGATGTATTCCGGGGAGTGCTGGCCAATCGCCTTTCAGACAGTTAGAGAAACCACTAGGTTATCCAAGGACCACTTAATGTTTGTAATAAAACACAAAATAGTATACTTCATAACGAATAGTTATTTCTTAAAAACTCTAAATCTATAATCATCCTTATCTTTAAACATCTTTTATGCCTACTATACTTTTCTCAGCTCTACCTTATTAAACAAAAATGACGTATTTTTAGTTAAGCTGCAAATTAAATGTGTACAGTCTTAAAACCTTTTAAAAACATCCTATTAAATTTCACCACTCAAAGGCAAAATAATAATAATATGCCAAAGGAAAAAGCGCTTTGCAGAGTCATCCTATTGTCTGTGATAGAAAACTGTTTTATCTGCTAGATGAGTAGAATGCCATATGTAAGATAAAATTACCTTATACCACTGTATTTGGGGTAACTCATTGTTTTCATCTCTGAAAAAATCCAAATAAGGACATACAAGTTGTCCATCTCCTGGAATCAGTAGTCTCTGTGTAAATACGGCTTGTGAATTGTAACACAAGTTAGGCTCATGCTGTACAAACTCTGCAGCTATTTTAGTTTTGAGGCAGTAAGTTGAATTGCTAAAATAAATCAAAACAGGTTTATTAGCAGATTTTTCCATCCTTAACTATTGCAGGTACACACAACGCACGCTTGTAACATTAATTCCTTTCTTACCTCACTGCACAGTGGTAATATCCTGAATCCTCTACTTCAGCAGGAACAAACCAAAGTTTATCTTTGTGCTGATGAATCCTGGAGTCTCTCTCGGTAGATACAGGTGTCTTGCTGTCATTTTTATACCAAATTATAGGGCCTTTGTGTTCACTTAGGATAAGAGGACATGAACGAGCATCAATTTCATGTGCAGACGAAACTAAAATAACTTCCTCTTCACGTGCCACACATTTATCTTTAAAAGGGAGAAAGGGAAAGTCATTTCTATAAGAAATTAGTCAATGTTTCTTAATGTAATATCTAAATATAAACACACCAACTATTAAATACATTGATTTGTGTTATACGTGAGAGTGTCAGTAGCCTTATGATTAAGAGAGTCATCTTGGAAGTCTAAAAGATTTCTAGTCAAATCCAGGATGTCACTTACTACTTGTGTCCTTGAGCAAGTTATTTAACCTCTCTCCTCCCCTCTTTACTCAGCTAAAACTTGAGGATAAGGTAGCAGGAAAAGATGGCTGCTTCAGTAAAAAGATGGAATAACCGTTATTTACCCTCCCCCTGAACAACTAAAAAATGCACAAAGTAGATGAAATAACAATGTTCAAGACATCGAACGTCAGGGAATGAAGGACACAAAGGAGGCGAGCCCTAGGGTTTTCCCAAACTACTGTGTAGAGAGCAATTCTAGGCCACGACATTGCTGGGAGGAAATGTAGGCAAAACCCAGTGTTCTCTCTTGAGTTGAGGAGATGGAGCAGGGAATCCAGGTCAACCAAGAGAGTGGAGGGCAGAGTACCAGCGAGATTCCAGCTGTACACAGAGAGTAAGCAAGCTTTGGAGGTCTACAGGATCTCCCTCAAGTTTTCAGCTGAGTATCAATTAGCAGAAGCATGAAAGAAAGCTCCCCAAGGCCAGAGTGAAAATTGCCACAAGAATTAGAGTGGATAATACCCGGAGCGCACACATGCCGGGAATGGTGGCTGTTCTCAACAGCCAGAATGGACAATCTTATCAGTCATGGGGCACCAGGTAGAGAACCCAGAAGGGTTTTGTCTCGGTAGATGGAGCAAGTTAGGCCTAGAATAAACCTTGTTCCGCTCCTGACTTACAAAGCTTCAAAGCAAGACCTAAAAGGATCAACTATTTCCAAGTAACAACCCTGTGAAAGAACAAAGCTCAAGAACGTTTTTAGTAATAAAAAAATATCCAATGCCCAACATGGTAAAATCTACAATATCTAGCATCCAATCAAAGATTACTAGGCATGCAAAGAGGCAGCATAATAAAGAGAAAAAAAATCAGTCATATCAAAACTGACCCATAAATGACACAGATAATGATGGAAGAAATTAAAATAGTTATTATCACTGTGTTCCCCTAGTTCAAGGGGCCAGATCAAGCATGTTGAGTAGAGAAATGAAAGAGATTATTTTAAAAATCCTAAATCAAACCCCTAGAGATGAAAACTATAATGCTGGCTTAAAAAAAAAAAATGGATGTGATTAACGGCAGGTTTGACACGGCAGGAAAAAAAGCTTAGTGAACTGCAAGATATAGCATTAGAAACTCTTCAAAACTAAACAGAGAGAGAAAAATAACAGAATGAAATAAACAGGATTCTAGTTAGCCGCAGGACAACTTCAATACATGTGATAAGAATCCCTGAAGAACAGGAGAGGTGGGTTGAACAGGAAAGATAGTTGAAGAAATACAAGTTGAAATTTTTCACGATTTTACGAAAATGATGTAGCCACAGACCCCAAAATCACAATAAAACCCAAGGATAAGAAGCATGAAGAAAAGCACACCAAACAAAGACAAAAATGATGCAGCCTTCTCGCCAGAAACAATACAAGCCAGAAGAGGGCAGAATAAAGATAAGTACTAAAAGGAAAAACATCATCTACCTAGAATTCTATATCCAGGGAAAGTACCTTTCAGAAATAGAGGCAAAATAAAGACTTTTTCATATTTATAAAAGCTACAAAAATTATCACCAATACACCTGTACTGCCAAAACATGTAAGGAACTCCTATAGAAAGAAAGAAAATAGCATCGGATGAAAAATGAATCTACATAAACGAATAAATAGCACCAGAAATGTTCACTACATGGGTGATCATAAAATAATTTTTCTTATTATTTAAATCTCTTTAAAAATAACAGAATATTTAAAGCAAAAATAATGTCTTTTGAGATTTATAACATATAAAGAAGTAAAATGTATGGAAACAATAAGGCAAAGTTCAGGAAGGGAGAAGCAGATATATACTGTTTTATGTTTTTTATACTATTTGTGAATTGGTATAGTATCACCTGAAGGTAAACAGTGATAAGTCATAGATGGATACCATAAGCACTAGAGTAGTTATTTTTTAAGTTATTAATATAAGCCAACCCAGAAGACAAAATAAATCATGAAAATTCTCAATCCAAAAGGCAGCAAAAAAGAGAAAACACGTAACAAAGAATTAATGGTACAAGGTGAAAATAAAACCAGATCCTAAAATAAAACCCAAACATATTATCATATTTTTTTCATGGTCTAAAGGCAGAGATAGACTGGATAAAGAAAGAAGGATCCAACTATATGCTAACATACACACGAACTCACACATAAACACACTTTAAGTGTAAAGACACAAATATGTTAAAAGTAAAAACGGGGAGGGGAGAGAAATAACACCAATCAAAAGAAAGTTTGAACGTTTATTATTATCAGTCAAAGTAGATTTGACAGTGAAAAATATTAACAGGGATTAAAAAGAGTCATGAAATTATGATAAAGGAGTAATTTGTCAGGAGGTACACAGTAACCCTAGACATTTACTCACCTACTGACAGTGCTTCAAAATACATGAAGCAAAAACTGATAGAATTGCAAAAAGAAATAGAGAAACCCACAATTATAGTCTGAGATTTCAACAGTCTCCTCATAATAATTGGTAGAACAAGTACAACAATTAGACAGAAAATCAGTAATGATATAGAAGATTTGAACAACACTATCAACCAATTTGGCATAATCGATATTTACAAAAACTCCTACCCGACAACAGCAGAATACACATTCTTTTTAACTGCACACAAAAGAACGTACCAAGATATACTATATTCCTGCTTATAACCCAACAGTCAACAAATTTAAAAGAATTCAAAGTATATTCTCTCTTGACAATGAAATTAAATTAGAAATCAGTAACAGAAAAATATCTAGTAATTCACCCATGTATTTAAAAGCTGAAAAAAACCCAACCAACCAACAAACAAAAAAATCACCCATGCATCAAAGAAGAAATAAAGGGGACTTCCCTGGTGGCACAGTGGTTAAGAATCCACCTGCCAATGCAGGGGACACGGGTTCGAGCCCCGGTCCGGGAAGATACCACATGCCTCGGGACAGCTAAGCCCATGCACCACAACTACTGAACCTGTGCTCTAGAGCCTGTGAGCCACAACTACGGAGCCCACGTGCCACAACTACTGAAGCCCGCATGCCTAAATCCTGTGCTCCGCAACAAGAGAAGCCGCCGCAACGAGAAGCCCGTGCACCACAGTGAAGAGTAGTCCCTGCTCGCCACAACTGGAGAAAGCCCAAGCACAGCAACAAAGACCCAACGCAGCCAAAAATAAATAAATCAATTTAAAAAAAAAGAAGAAATAAAGGAGGAGATTAGGAGATAAGTCTTTTGACCTGAATGATAAAGAAAACACAACATATCAAAACATACGGCATGAAAAGGAAACAATACTTAGAGGAAAATTGATAGCACTAAATGTCTGTATAAGAAAAAAAATCTCAAATGATGACTTTAGATTCCACTTAAGAAATTTTTTTTAAAAATTACACCCTAAGTAAGCAGAGGATAGTAATAGATCCAGGAGAAAAATCAATGAAATGGAAAACAAAAACAATAGAGAAAAAAATCAAAGATACCAAAAGCTAGTTCTTTCAGAAAAATCAATAAAATGGATAAATCTCCTGCCATACTGAGCAGGAAAAAAAGAGAGGTGACATCTCTCATTAAAATGATTTTAAAAGAGTAATGAGGAAATATTATGAACAGCCTAATGCCAATAAATTCAACAACTTAAAGGAAATGGGCAAATTCCTTGAAAGTACAGACTATAAAATCTGCCTGAAGAAGAAACAGATAACCTGAATAGCCCTACAGGTATTAAAGAAACGGAAAGTGTAGTTAAAAACCTCCCAACAACAAAAAAAATCTCAGGCCTAGATGGCTTCACTGGTATATTCATAGACGGCCCAACACCAGTTTTACACACACTCTTCTAGAAAACTGAAGAGTCAGTAACACTTCCCAGTTCACTCTATGAGGTCAGTATTATTCTAATTCCAAAACCAAACAAAGACATTCCAAGAAAAGAAAACCACAAAACAGTCTTCATCATGAACATAGATGCAAAATTTCTTTAAAATATCTTAGCAAATTGAATGCTACAATATATCAAAAAAGGACAGTGCATTATGATGTACACAACATCCCCCCCCCAAAAAAAAAACCACAATAAAACAAAACTAGGAATAGAAGGGAACTTCCTAAAGCTAATAAAGGACAGCTATAAAAACCTTACAGCTGTCATATACAAGATTAGAAACAAGGTAAGAATGTCCACTCTAACCCCTTCTATTCAACATTGTATTGGAAGATCTAATTAGTGCATTAGGCAAGAAAAAGAAATGGCATACGGATTGAAGAGAAAAGTAAAATGTCTTTATTTGCAGACAACATGATTTTCTATACAGAATATGCTAGGAAATCTACCGAAGACCTAGAGGGTTTGTAAGTTGTAGGATACAATATGAATATGCAAATTTGAATGTGTGTGTATATATTACCTAAGAACAATTAGAAACTGGATTTTTTAAAATGCCTTTTACAATAGCATCAAGATATGAATAATTTAGGATAAACGTGACGAAAGATGCATCAGACTGATCCAATGAAAATTACAAAATAAATTTATTTAAATAAATTTTAAGAGCTAAAGAAATGAAGACGTCTATACTTTGTTCATTGATCAGAAGACTTGATATTGTTGAGCTGCCCCGTTCTCTCCAAACCAATTAATACTCAATTCAATATTATCTCGATTGTGATGCTGGTTTCAGGCGTGGATATGTATGTCAACACATCAAATTGTATACCTTAAACATGTGTGGTTTATTGTATGTCTATTATAACCTCAATAAAGCTATTTAAAAACAGAATGGAAATAAAAGTGGCTAGGCACTCAGCAAGGTACCTGCACTGATGGAGGACTGGTAAGTATTTAGCTCCGAGGAGTAACAGTAGCAATTACAGTGATAAAAGAGTAAACCTTAAGGTCACAGCTCAACACACTCTCCTATTTATCTGGGGTTTGCTCCACCACTCCATCAAAACTGTTCTGATCAAAGTCACCTATGACTTTTAAGTTGCTAAATCAAATCGACAACTCTCGGACGTCATCTTACTTAGCACATCTGCACTGGACACGTGTTATTCTCATCCCTGAAACACGTTCTTCACTTGGCTTTCAGGACATTTGGCTGGTTCTCCTCCTACCTTTCAGGCCAGTCTTTCACTGGTTCTTGGATGAATGGAAGCCTGACCACCCATCCCTGGAGGGCTGCAGGGTTCACTCCTTGAAGTTCTGTTCTTTTCTAACCACACTCACTTCCCAGGTAGACCCATCTAGTCTCAGGGTTCTGATAGCAGCTGCTTGCCAAGGTCTCCAATTTTATACTTCCAACCCCTGGCTCCAGACTGCTTAGTCAACATCTCTGTTTAGACATCTAATGGACGGCTAACTTTAACATGTTCAGTGTGAACACGTGACCTTCCCCCCTCCCATCAATGGCAACTCCACTTTGCCTGCGCTTGGGCTGAAACCCTTAGTCATCCTTGATTCTTCTCTGTTTCTCACACCCACATCCAATCTGTCTGCAAATCCTGCTGGCTCTGTCCTCAAAGTATATCCAAACTCTGACGACTCACTTCTCCTTGTCACCCTTGAATAAGTTACCATCATAGCTTGCCTGGATTGCTGTAATGGCCTCCTAACTGGCCTCTCTGTTTCTCCCTTTGCCTCCCTAGGATCTGTTCACAGTATAAGAACCAGAATGAGCCTTTAAGTTATGGAAATTCCCTGGCGGTCCTGTGGTTAGGACTGCACACTTTCACTGCTGAGGGCCCGGGTTCGATCCCTGGTCGGGGAACTAAGATCCCACAAGCCACACGGCGTGGCCAAAAAAAAAAACAGAAAGGAAAGTTAGATCACCTCTCTGGTTTTAAACAGGGAACCTACACAGTCTTCCCACCTCAGAGTACAAGCCAAGATCCTTAGAAAGGTCTACAAGGTTCTCTACACAGTCAAACCTCCACCGCCCCCCATTACCTGAATGACCTCACCCCGTATCACATCCCTCACCATTCCCTCTGCTCCAGCCACAGCAGATTTCAGCCCCTGGAACATGCCAGTACTCCTGGCCTCAGGGCCTTGGTACATGCTGCCTAGAATATTTCCCCACCCCCAACCTGATCTCTATGACCTTGGGCTCTTAACCTCACTGGGCTTCAGTTTCCCAATGTATAAATGAGAGAATGAAAAGTAAAGATCTTGAAAGGACATCCAGCAATACAGTTCTGTGACTTGGGCATCCACAGACACATGTAAGAAAAATGACTCTGTTCAGCAAGGTACTTCATGTATTCTAAATAACAGATTTTCTTAGCAGACGGGAACACAAGGAAATGCTTAACTCACCAGCCTCCAGAGAAGAAGTCAGTAGAGCTATGAAACAAACAAGTCTGAATAATACTTTCATATTTTCCTGGAGAAACAGAGGAATGAAAGAAAAATTTTAAATGTTACTATTCCCCCAAACATCTCTAAAACTACACACACGGACTCCCCCCCGGTCCCACCCTTACCCGCAAGTCACACTGATGGGTTAGTCTCCCTACATCACTTATGTGATCATGCTTCTGGACGCAAACTGGGGAAAAGGGGAGTGAAGATTTTTAACAGAACTGGGGACAAACTCACACAAGATGAACAAAACTTCCATCAACTGTCCCAACGTTCATTTCCATTTAACTTTCCCCCAAATCTAATCTATGCTACACCCAAAATAGACTACCCACTGGACCCTAAACCATCTTGCCTCTACTTACATGGATGTGTTCCCCACCTGGAATGTACCCACTGCCAGGACCCACTTGCAAAGTCTCCCCATACTTCCAGATCCTGCAAAAGCTCACACCTTCGCCTTATAAGGTAAGACACTAAACCGTTTGTACGAAATGGTATAGCTGCATAGAAATGCACCAGAAAGCCTAAAAGAAATAATAACAATATATCATAATTGGGTTGCTTCTTGTGGTTGGTTGGTTTGCCCCTTCTCTGGGGCTTGCTGGGGCTTTTTATCTAAAATTTCTATAATAAGCATGTATTAATCTTATCACAGAGCAAACCAAAAATATAAACAAAACCTCCACAGCTCCTCTGAGTGGTTTAGAAGCCATACTAACATAGCAGCAGCTACAACAGGTATTGGTCAGCCATAGGGCTACATGTTAAACTGAGGTCCTGGTAACCTCGCATTTCCGTTTCCTAACACTCTGTCCATGTACTTGGCAGGGGGCGTAATCAGATTAGGCGTTTGACTGATGCTGGAAGGAAAGCACGCCCGTGGCTTTATCCATAAAATATCCCTAAAATAATATCAATTGAAACAGGAAAAACGCACTCCATTTTGCCTACCTTTCTAAAGTTCTCAGGCCCAAATTAAGTTAATGTTCAGTACGGCCCCCTTTACCTTTTTGCACGTTCCTGTTCAGTGCTCCTGAAGGGGGACCTGACAACTACATGCAATGAATTCCAATCTCGTGCTTCCAATGAACTTATGCACAAGTCTATTCAACAACCTATGAATTCCTAGTATTCCACGGGCCTCAAACCAAACTCATTCTCCGCACCAGCCATGCTCCCTACCTCAGCGACACGGACAGCACTGCCACACTCCCACCCACCCAACGAGAGACCCAGGCTCAGTGACCCCGACACCCGCCATCCCCAGAGCTGTTCTCACCAGCCCTGAACAGTCCGGCTCCGGAGATCAACAAACCAGCCCGGTTCACTCATACCCGCTGCTGATGCCTCTTTAGCTCAACAATCACTGGTTCCTTCCTGGATTAATTATGCCAGCTAGCTCCTTATCAGTCTCTCTGCCTATGGACTTACTGCTTCTATTCAATCCAGGGATCTTACAAACTCATAGCTACCAAGTGATCGGTTCAAAGCGCCTTCACCGGCTCCCCAGTGCACCCCAAACAGTCCGCACCCCTCAGCAAAGCACACAGGTCCTCTGTGCCGAGGCTCTGGCTGCTCAGCCCTCCACCTTCCTCTCCCCATGTCCAGTCCATACGTCAGCCTTCACCTTGCCCAGTTCTCCAACCTCAGAGCCCTTGCCTTTGCTATTCCCTCCACCCTTCACCTGGTGGTGAAGGTACCTCCCCACCCAGCAGGTCTCAGCCGGGGTCACCCTCCTCCCACCAGCTCCGGGGAGCCCCCAGAACCCTTGCCTGGCCAGACCGTCTTTCTCTGGACCCCTGCAGCAACCTGTGTTAATGCCTTCGCACTTTTCACTGCAGTTACCCCAGGACAGGGAGCCTCACGGGGACAGGAACCGTGACCCGCCTATCACTGCACTCACAGCTTCCAGAACTGTGCTGGGAACTCAGAAGCCCTTGATAAGTGCTCACAGAATGAGTGAAAAAATGAACTAAAGAAACAGCTATCCCCTCGACCCGACCGCAGGGGCAATGTCCAGGGCAGACCGCATAATTTCATGCTTCAAAAAAAAGCTGTCCTTTTCATTTTACAGAAGATGAAATTTGCCTATATTCTTTTCTGTAGCCGTAAGTTAATCGCAAACACAAAATATCTTAACTAAGACATCACAAACCCAGATTCTAATAACATGCAATCATTTGAATATTAGCTGGAAAATGTTCTACTTAAGAAGTGGTATTAAAAGGTATAAAAAAAGGGACAACGTGCTTTTTAAATACAGGCATACCTCGTTTTATTGCGCTCCGCTTCACTGCACTTTGCAAATACTGTGTTTTTTAACAAATGGAAGACTTGTGGCACCCCTGCATCGAGCAGGTCCATCGGCACCATTTTTCCAACAGCACCCACTCACTTCAAGTCTCTGTGTCACATTTTGGTAATTCTCGAAATACTTCAAACTTTTTCATTACTATTATGTTTACATTCATCTGTGATGAGGGATCTTTGATGTTACGGCTGTAATTTGTTTTGGGGGCACCACGAACCACATCCATATGAGACAGCAAATTTAACTGACAAATACTGTGTGTGTTCCGACTGCTCCACCATGTGGCTGTACCCCCAACTCTCTCCTTGGGCCTCCCTAGTGCCTGAGACACAACACTATTGAAATCAGGCCAACTAACAACCCTACAATGGCCTCTAAGTGTCCAGGCAAAAGGAAGAGTCAATCAATGTGGCAAATTTCAGTGTCGTCTTACTTTGAGATTGCCGTGGCCACCTCAACCTTCAACAACCACCACCCTGAGCAGTCAGCAGCCACCGACATCCAGGCCGGACCCTCCACCAGCACAAAGATGATGACTCGCTGAAGGCACAGATGACCGTGAGCATTTTTTAGCAATGAAGTATCTTTTAGTGAAGGTATGTACATTGCTTTCTTGGACATAACGTTATTGCTCATTTAATACACCGCAGTATGGTGTAAACATAACTTTTGTATGCACTGGGAAACAAAAATTTCGTGTGACTCACTTTATTGCAATATAAGCTTTACTGTGGTGGTCTGGAACCAAACCCACAGTATCTCCGAGGTGTGCCTGCAAATGCAGGGAAAAAGAAGACAATCTAAGCGTGAGAGACACCCCCAATCGCATTCTCCTCCGTTTACCCCCAGCATGAGGGCAGTGAGCCCTATACCTGATTCAAGCCTCTAAACCTTCCTCAGAGCCATGAGACCACGTTCCTTAAGTATCCTGTAATTCTGACATTTTACTCACATAAATTAGCCTTCTCCCAAATTAGTCTAGATTAAGAGTATTATCATATTTACCTTGAACCTGTATTCAGATTATTAAATAAGATGGGAGGCTTTGACGTCTTGCAGTCTGGCTTATTAACTATTTCTGTAACCCTGAGGAGGTGTGTTTTAAATTTCTATGATAGAAGGAAGTAAATAAAGGGTTAAAACATTTCCCGATTACCTGTTCCGGGCCAATCCATGACTCACATTAGTTTATTAAAGACACCACAAAATCAGCTGAACTCTGCCAGGTGTTCGTTCATTTAGTCACAAGCTCTGGCTTGTTCAATGAGTGGGCCGGGGAGAAGACAAGGAAGGTGCCAGGCTGAATTCATACAGAGTGTGTCTGGAGATGTAATTCCAAATTAATTGTGGGCAAACAACGTTTAAGAATTGCAAGTCCAAGGACGGTGTGACCTTGGACACAATTCCTCCTGAGCCTCGGTTTCCTCGTCTGCACAGTTGGCAATGGGCTGGGTGACTATAGACCCCTTCCTATCTAATAGTCCATAAAATGCAGGAGCCCGGCCCCAGGGGTCCAGGTTTTACTTCACCTGCCCTGGAACTGCTCTGGGAAAAAAGCAGGGGGGGGTGAGAGAAGCCCCTTCCCCTCAGCAGGGGACCTTCCGAATCCCTGTCAGTCTCCAGGATCCTAGGGCAAGGGGTTTGGCTCCAGGCCATGGGATGGGGGTTAAGAGTCCCATGAGTGTGGACAGTGTAGAGAAAGCAGGTAAAGACGTACCATCCAAGGCCAAACTAAACAAAAAAATGAACAAAACCCCCCGTATGTCCCCAAACAATACAAAATTCCAAGGGTGAAGCCAAACCTGACTAGCCTTCACCCTGCCAGTCCTTGAAAAGCTGGGCAAATCAGAAAATCCCTCAACGACATTTGTGTTCTGCTGTATACCAACATATACAGCCTGTACACCAGGCTGTATGTGCTAGTGCCAGGGACAAAAATAATTTTTAAAATTCAAAATAAATAAAGTGAAATACAAAACAAGAAGCCGCTCTTCAAGATGGTCACAGTTCAGCCGTCAGCCACGTGTGATCACACAATACATCCCACACAGCCATCAATGGCACGCTGGATAAAAGTTCAGCCTCTGTGTCGCAGCTCCCCCTTTGGACAAAATGGGGATGATGATAACAGTATTTGTCCTTGAAGGCTGTGATTAAGGGAGTTGTCACACATGAAGGGTTTAGAACATTGTCTGGCAAATGGTCACACTCCGAATTAGCTATTATAAGTCACCCATGCTCTGATGAGAGATGTAAGTTCTGGTAAAATGTTCTCGGATATCCATTCATTTCTTGATTCATTTGCTGCCAAATCAACACCTGTATATTGAAGATCTACTACATGCCTGTGTGTACACTTGGTCCTGGGAACAAAATTAGGAATAACGACTCAGGGGCTCGAGGAGCTCACCAGCCAGCAGGGAGAATGGACATGTCTGCAGAGTTACACCACAATGCGGGACTGACTGTCCATGGGGAGAGAGATGCCCCGGGTAGGAGGAAAGATAGGGCCTAACGCGCCCTGAAGGAGGGCTTCTGGACCAGGTGAGCCTCACGGTGGGGAGAGCATGGGGGATATTCATCATGTTCCATAGCATAAATCAAAGGTGAGGCACCGGGAATTCCCTGGCGGTCCAGTGGTTGAGACTCCGCGCTTCCACTGCAGGGAGTGCAGGTTCGATCCCTGGTCGGGGAACCAAGATCTCATGTGCTGGGTGCGGCCAAAAAAAAAAAAAAAAAAAAAAAGGTGAGGTGCCAAGAGGCAAAGCTGGAGAGATGGAAAGTGCCCAGGACACGAAGAGGCTTGCTGAGCAGTTGGGACTGCCATTTGTAGGTGGCAAAACAATCACGTAATGGTTTTAAGCCACAGAGTGGTATACGATCAGATTTTCATCTTTTAAGGAAATGTTGGCACCCATGTGGAATATAAACAGGAGAGGTGTCTGGGGAAGGGCTGTAGATGAGCAGGGATGCAGGTATGAGCAGCCAGCAGTGACAGACAGACGGAAGGGGGCATATCTGAGTCCCACTCAGAGGCAAGCCAGAGAAGGGGTCTGGGACCCACCGGCCCTGATTCCCTCAGGTGGGACCAGCAAGGGCAGGGCAGGTGAGGAGGGCAGGTTCCAGCACCCACACAGCCGAGGAGATGCCTGGGGGTGTCACTCACTGCACTACCAGCCTGGGTCTCCTGAGACCATGTAACAGAAATCGAGAATTCGATTGTGAGGTGGAAATTCAGTGACGTGGACATGGAACCCGGGATGATCTGGAATTGAGGCAGCTCAGACCTGCACTGGGAGCCACCATGACATGGTCACAGCTGAAGCTGAGGGGGAGGCAACCCTGAGAAACCGGGTGAGCAGTGCTGCTTTTTTTTTTTTTTTTTTTTTTTGTGGTACGCGGGCCTCCCACTGTTATGGCCTCTCCCGCTGCGGAGCACAGGCTCCGGATGCGCAGGCTCAGCGGCCATGGCTCACGGGCCCAGCCGCTCCGCGGCATGTGGGATCTTCCCGGACCGGGGCACGAACCCGCGTCCCCTGCATCGGCAGGCGGACTCTCAGCCACTGCGCCACCAGGGAAGCCCAGCAGTGCTTCTTAATGGCTTCACAGACCCCTTCAGAAGTCAGATAAAACCACGGAGCTGTCCCAAAGAAAAATGTACCGCCAAAACCAAAATATTTTGTATACAATGGGAAATAGTCCAGAACTACCTGAAACAGGGTGGAGGACTTCAGCTGTTGACGAGAAAAGGCCGGCAGGCCCCTGGGGTGAATCAGCCCAGTAACTGTGGAGGAGGCCTTGTCTCGTAGGAAGTGACCGGCTCCTTAGGAAGGAGTCACCATCTTCAGGGGGCGCATCTACCTGGGGAAGGAAATGCACACACGGGCATGAGCTGGAACAAGGAACGTCAAGTCCCCGACCACCACACAGATCTCACGGGGTCCAACAAAACAAAACAGGCTTACAAAGGTGAGTCACCTGTTTAAAGAGCACGTGTCCCACAGTCCTTTGAGAAAATCAAGTCAGGGGTGAAGAATACAGAGGCGGACAACCCCTAGTTTTGTTTTTTTTTTTAATTTTTATTGGCGTAAAGCTGCCTTACAATGTTGTGTTAGTCTCTGCTGTACAGCAGAGTGAATCAGCTCTACGTAAACACATATCCCCTCTTTTGGATTTCCTTTCCATGTAGGTCAGCATAGAGCGCTGAGTAGAGCTCCCTGTGCTATCCAGTAGGCTCTCATTAGTTATCTATTTTATACGTAGTATCTATAGTGTCTGTATGACAACCTCTAGTTCGTTTTGATTAAACGCACACACCTGGCACTTTGCTGCACACAGGGATGAGTGAAGCCACCTCTTAACGCACCTGGCCACTTAACGCAACTGGAGAATAATGCTCAGGGAAACACGCCAGAGGCAGGAAAACCTTCCAGGCCCTGCTTAGTAACAGTCATCCCCTCAGAATCTTCACTCTTCCTTTGCACCAAGCATATTAACACACTGGCATTCCACATTACATAACTTAAGATAACTTCTAAAAAGCTGAGCTGGGAATGCCCTACTGTGACGTCCTCTAGACGTTTCACCATTCATTCCCTGGTTTTGCAGTTTCCTTTTAGAGTTTTGGAGTGTCATATTTTTTTCTCAGGTCTGAATCATTTCCTTAGGCCTCTGAGAAGCTTGTAAGGCCTCAGCATAAGGCCTTTTAATGCCCAGTGGATAAAACAGCCTAATTCAATGCCAAACATTCTCCTTAGACTAAATGTGCCAAATGCCACCCTTGTTATTCACTTTGGACTTAAGAGAAAGTACAGGGCATCCCATCAAGGTGTCAGAGCTCGTCATCATGAATCATAACAGGATACAAGATCAAAGACAAGCCTCCCAGATATTCCCGTCTGCAGGCCCCGCAAAGGGCCCTCCCCACCTCCAGTCGTGTGGCCCAGAATGACCGCAGCTGATGGCAGTCCCGTGGACGACGTCTGGGAGAAATTAACAGACTGGGGGAGGGGTGGACGGGCAAGCGGACCAGATTTGTTTGGAAGGTCCAGGAAACCTTCCGCGGGGAAGGACACCCCACAGCCCTCTAACCACTTTCCTGCCTTGATGCAGTGATGCCTATGCTATGTATGAAGTTTCCCAGACTTGCTAACATCCTCTCCATAGCAGCTTCCAGCTGATGTGCAGGGGTGCAGCAGTGCACTGAGGTACCCCACTGCCCGACGCAGGGCCGTCGTGGGGGGCCTGGGTCAACAGGCCTCGGCTACTCACCCCACCTCCAGCAGCCTGGCCCGCTCACGACAGTGCACCGTGGAGTGGAAACACAAGGCGCGACTTTCTACGACGCTCGCTGCAAAAGCGAGCCCTTGTGAGCTCCCCAAGTCCAGCTCCCGTTGCTTTTTGGTGACACCGTTTGGAAACTAGTACATCACAGCATGCCTATGCGGTACATGGAACATACCTAGAAAGCTAGTGGCTTATTAAAGACAAAGTGAAAGTACAAATGTGAGGCATAGAGCAATTTCCTCCTAGACCCAGAATGAGAAACTTCAATGTGAGCTAATTTAGAAGAACAGAGATTAAGCATCAGAATTTACAGTGAGCGTATTGGCCCCAACCAAAGCCCCCCTTCTGGGAAGGACTGACTTTATCCATAGCGCCTTCCTGTCACTGCAAGAAGTTCCACACCCAGTGCAGACAAAGGAAAAGAGACATGGGGGTGGGGTGCTGTCATGAGAACCCGAGGGATTGCCACAAGTCCCAGAGCCCCCGTGAAGGGCGGGGCAGGGCACTTGCTCCTAGTTTGTGGCCACAGAGCATCTATTAAGGCCTTCTTATTCTTGAGGAATTTCCTTCTTGTTTCTAAGGAATTTCCTTCGCGTTTCTGAGGAACTCCCCCTCTGTGACTCTTGCCTTCCAGGACAGAAGCCACGCAGAGGACTGAGGTGGTGCACAGCAGATGCACCCCAGATGCATGAAGACATACTGTTGCGTGGGCCCAGGGTCCGGGCTGCACCGTCCCACACAGGGTCTACAGGGGGCCGTGCCCAGTGGGGCTTGAGCAGTTTCTATCTACAGTAACCTCCAAGCCTGACTCCCTGGCATGCCCCCAGCTCCATCCCATACTGTGAGGGCCCTGAGTGTACATACAGGCAGACATCCTCCCGTCTGGCCCTGGCCACTCCGCAGACCAGGGAGGCCCTCAGGCAGTGGAGTCCCCAGTGGACAACCCAGGAAAGAGGGTTGCACACGCCTTGGAATCCAAGTCCAGGTTATCTGGGCAGGGAATTCCAGGGCTCTTGGGCCCCTGGACCATCCTCTCGGCCCTACAGACTCCTAGCCGTGCCGAGGCCAGCAGCCGGCTCTGAGAAACAGAACAGAACCCTCCAAAGTACAGGGCCTGGGTGGGATCTCTCCTGCCAGGTCTAAGGGAGGTTTCTGGAGAGACATGACAACACTAGGGGGCCCCATCCTCTTCCAGGGACCTTAAGTAGCAGAGCCCCGCCTCCTAAATATGAAAGGAAATCCTAAGGGTACTTTCCACGTTTCCACCTCACGCCCGCTCACTCTTCACACTGAGCGCCACGTAAAGACACGGACGGCGTTATTTACTACAACTTCTCATCCCAAACGTTAATCAACGTGGCCTCCATGTATATCGGACATCATGGGAAAATATTCAGAGGATGGCGCTCCAACTGATTCACCTACAACTGAGAAGGTACAGTGGATGAGCCCCTGGGGAAAGCAAGGGCTGTAAGGCAGGTTCTTCAGCTCGTGAAATGTCACCACCCACACGTTCTACTGAAAATCAGTGGAAACGTGCACAGGGAATGGATGACGGTATTAAAATGAAGCTCATAATTATCTTCACCTGTTACAAGCACTCAACCAGCTATTAAACAGTCGATATCATTCAGACCAAGAATGTCAGTTTTCGGAACTTATAAAGCCAGGGGACTACACGATGGTGGGAGATACTTTAGAATTCTGTGCTTACACGAGTCCGTGTTTTTTTAAACTAGAGCCACGAATACCCGCCCAGAGAAGCTGCAGACGGCCAGGGATCTCAGAGCCCATCTTCCAGGGGTAAGGATTCTCTCTGAAGCTTTTCTAGGGGGAGTTATCAAGGGCTATGTCATGAAGAGGAAAGAAAAGTCTCCAAGAGATAAAACATGAGGCAAAGAACTATCTCTTAAGGTGATATTGTGGAGTGCTGGGTTGAGCATCTACTCTTCACTTCCCAAGAGGAGCATTTTGGAGGTAAACTCGGCGAGGCACTGTCTTACGTAAGCACCACAGTCATCTCCGTTCCGTCCCAACCACGAGAAACAGAAGCACTGGGGTCCCACAGACTCACACCCACCAGCCCCGACACACGGAGCAGCCCAGCCCCGAGGATGGATGGGGCCCCAGGACGGCTCCATACGGAGAAGGAGAACGTGAACGTGACCACCTGGGGGTCGCCACGGTGTGCCCCCGATGTGACATGATGACTGTTCCCCTTCTGCAGAGATGAAAAACACACAGACATCCTAAACCCTGACTATGCGGTCGGGATGGCTGTCACGGATCTTCCCCCGAGAAAAAGCTTTCCATGATTCTGAGCATACAAAACCACTCCCACCACAGAGGAAAAAGGAACGCTTATCCTCTCAGAAAATCCAAAAAACCCTGAAACGTTGGTGATTTTCCTCTCGGGGGACAGATCCGAAAGCCTAGCTCACAGAACTATTTGACTTATTTACCCAAATGGGGCAAGGAGAGTTGCTTTTTTTTTTTTTTCATCATAAGGGTATCATGTACAGGACATGAAGATAAAGTAAAAATAGCCACAGAGGTTTCCGGTGTTGCTAGGAAATCTAAGTTATTCAGCTCTTACACGGCTCAAAGCCACCAGATTGGTGGTGTCACGTGGGTGTTAAGGGCAAAGGGGAAAATGAGGCAGAGAGGGAGTGATTACCATCACAAGAAGGCTACAGACAGGAGTGGGCTTGACCGCTAGGCTGGAGTTTGGCAAGGTCTCCACTTTGCCTTCCTTGGGCTCCTGGACAAGAGAATCCAGACCCGGTGATGGGAGTGACTCTGGTCTCCATCCCTGGTGACCTTTTAAGCGCACTGCCTTGCCCCTTCCAGAATCGCATCCTGAAGCATAGCCCCAACGCAGACACTTGCCAAAGGCTCTGAACTGAGTCTGGCCTCACAGGACTTGCAAAAAGTCAACTGTGAGAGACAGAATGCCCCGAGCACTGCCTTCTCGTCGGCTGAAAACAGTCCCGCTTCTCAGAGTGGCGACTACAGGTGAGTCTCAGAGGACCAGACAGTCTCTACAAGAATCTTCCAGTGTCTTCACTCTTGTGGGGTTTTTTTAATTGAAGTAAAGCATGCATATGATGAAACACACAAATCTTAAGTGTACAATTCCATAAACTGTGCCAACTGTATATGCCAGGAACACCTCCACTGGGATATACTGTTTCCATCCCCCCTAAAGTTCCCGGGTACCTCTGAGCACTCACCGCCCCACACCCTGCTGCACGCGGTCCTCACCGGTCTGATCTCTATCACCTCCTCTGCGACCCTCTGACAGTTCACGCGCCTGCCCCCGCTGGCCAGCTCACACCTGCTACTATGAGTGCCCTGCTATTTCAGGGTGCACACCTGCATTGGCGTTTTCATCGCTTACCACCTAGTGACGCAGTAAAAGCATTGGTTCTCCATGGGGCCAGCATTTCCCCTGAGGGAGCACATTTTGCAAACTGTGGGGAAGGGGACCCTTTGGGTAGCCATTTAGTGGCGGAGACAATGGACGCTACACACCGGGAACGGCCCTACCCAGCGAAGACCTGTCCCTCATCCTCCTTGACTTCCAGGGTCCTGCAGACATTCATGGTAACAGAAGCATCGTTTACCGCTTTGGGAGCCTAGCACCCCACTCCACGCTCCACTTAGATAATATATATTTTGTTGGCACAGTTTCATCCCCCTGAATTTTCCGGGGGATGCAACCACTGTGATAACAGAGGGAGGACTGGCCTTTGACCTCCACTTAGACCTTGATCAGGAGTCAGACCTCATCATGGGCAGCGCCCCATGTCCTCACGCTCAGTCTGCATAAAGCACCACTGACCCCACAAGTCCTGGTGTGGCTCTGCCCAAGCACTCACACACCAGAATACACCATTTTAACCCAAATTACTTTACTTATTCTTTACATCTACTATTATATTGATTATTTGGAAATTATGTTGTAGGTAAGTTTTATTGTATCGTTTTGGAATTGTAAAAGGGTGTTTGCCATATTCGCATTCAAAGGGGATACTGGGTTTTGACAAGCACTGGTCTAAAGTGACAGCATCCGGTATTTGTTTCTCTTTCTGACTTACTTCACTCTGTACGACAGACTCTAGGTCCATCCACTACAAACAACTCAGCTTCGTTTCTTTTCATGGCTGAGTAATATTCCATTGTATATATGTGCCACATCTTCTTTATCCATTCGTCTGTCGATGGACACTTAGGTATGCCAACACATATATATGGAATCTGAGGGGAAAAAAGGTCATGAAGAACATAGGGGTAAGACGGGAATAAAGACGCAGACATAGGGAATGGACTTGAGGGGAGGGAGAAGGGGAAGCTGGGACGAAGTGAGAGAGCGGCATGGACATATATACACTACCAAACGTAAAATAGCTAGCTAGTGGGAAGCAGCCGCCTAGCACAGGGAGATCAGCTTGGTGGTTTGTGACCACCTGGAGGGGTGGGAGGGAGGGAGACGCAAGAGGGAAGAGATATGGGGACACATGTATAACTGATTCACTTTGTTATAAAGCAGACACTAACACACCATTGTAAAGCAACTATACTCCAATAAAGATGTTAAAATATATATATAAAAAAATAAAGTGACAGCATCTAACTCTTAATTTGACTCTTGGTCAGGAGCCATCGGCTGTATTTTCAGGGATCCATGCGTTCTCTGGTTTGGGAAGCCAGAGGCGCAGAGCCCGGCATGCCAAGATGCTCCTCCACCCCCATCGACGGCACCCTGAGTCCCGCTGAAATGCACCAAACTGCACTTTTAGCGGGGGTCGCTTAAGAGATGCCCTGAAACTCGCACTTTGTACCTCTTAAATGGGGACCTTCAGGACAGAGTTCCCTCTTCTCTCTACCAGGAATGCTTTTGCATCCCCCGAGGACTTCCTTTTCATCTCGAAGACAGGGGCAGCTGTGCTCTGCCAGGTGTCCCCTCTCCCACTGCCTGCAGGAAAGTGTGTTGTTGCTGTCGGCCCTGGCTACTCGTTAGAACCACCCTGGGGGTTTCAGAAACACCAGAGCCCGGGCGCACCCCGAGATGCTCGTTAGTTTGCTCTGCCGTCGGTCCAGCAGCAGTGGGAGGGCCCCGGGGGGTGCAGAGGAGCCAGCAGGGACGGGCACTGTGCTGTCCTCCGCCCCTGCAGCCCCGCTTGGGTCACCTTACAAGATACACAACTACTACCTATAAAACAGTTAAACAACAAGGAGAGGGAACAATATTCAATATCTTGTAATAATCCATAATGGGAAATAATATGAAAAAGAATATATATATGAATAACAGAATCACTTTGCTATACACCTGAATTATTGTGTCAACTCTACTTCAATAAAAACAAGCACATAGGTCATCAAGCTTTACCTTTTATACATTTCTAGACTCCTCTTTGTCTCCATTTCTGTTTTACTTTCTTCCCACTGTTAACTCATAGCATCTTACAAATCCTTTCCAGAACAGGTAGGAATGAAAAACTTGTCTCTCTTACTCTGCCACACGCATAAACGAGGGGCCAGCGCCGAATCCAAAGGTACGCCGGCGACCCGCAGCCTCGAGGAACCCAGCCCCTTGCCACACTTAGGGAGATCACTCTACAAGCTCCCGCGCGCCACGGCCAGGAGGCTGCAGCAGCGCCGCCTGGGGCCCCGGCAGGCAAGGGGGCGGGTGGGTGCAGAGAGGGAGCAGAAAGACGCAAGCAAGTGCCTGCTTGACAGCAGCAAATGGGGAGCATCACGGGGCAGAGCCCCTGATGACTTCTGTCCTTCAAAGCGGCAAGTTCACACTGAGTCTATCATGTACCACAATAATAATAACCTCTGCGCTCCCCTACCCGCTATGCTATGGTAGCTTCACTGCAATTGTCCGGCTTCGCCACTTGGATCAATCACATGTTCTCTCCACAACCTCTCTACCTACGTCCAGGTGGACACACCTCCCACCGATGCATCCCAGTCACAGGCTCTCCACCTGTCCTGGTCCAAGGCCATGGCTGAGCCAGAGTATGTCAACTGACGTCCTGCCTGAGGGCAGTCCGTTTCCCCACACTTTGTCCAAGGGGGCAAAGTTCCAAGAACCTCATTATGCGGAGAGACCTCCAATGTCCGGTGACTTCACCCAGAGGACTCCCATCCATTAGAGGACAGGAATTTGCATCTATCTTGTTCATTGCTCTATCCTCAGTACATGGAACAGTCCCCGGCACACGGTAGACCTCCAATACACATTTGTTAAGTGAATCTAAAATTAATTAGTGTTTCACCAACAGTGAAGGAATTACTCAAGATGCTGCGTGTTTCAGAGCCATAAAAGAAAGCCCACAAAGGGCCCCGCAGAGCCTATTAGAAACGGGGAGGGTTTTTCCTGCCTCTGCCAAGTTCACGTGAGAATACAGGTCAATCCTTTCTGGAACCGCAGGGAGGCCCCCTGAGGACATTCAGGTGCGCGAGGTGCTCCACACACAGCAGAATGGCACCCAGCCAAACAAGACACAATAAATCAGGGCTCCCACACAACGGCCACACCCCTTCTCCATCAAATCCCATCCCAAAGGCCCCACGTTTTTGTCTAGCACAAAACTTAAGGTAGGATATGAATACAGAATATTAAGTGAAATACTAACTAGGATATACTAGATAAGAAACAGAAAGGAGTCCAGAGAGAAAAAGATGCCCGTAGCTGCATAGCAGACTGGGTGGGGAAATGGTAGCCGCCTTCCCCAGCACCACCCGTAGTTCTCCTCATTTTCTTAACGGTCCCAGAGTCCCATTTTGCACATCCACCTTCCAGAAGCCCTGGAGGGCAGGACCACTGGGAACTATCACGCCATAAAGTAGAAGCCATAGGGTGTGGAGTCCAGAGGCCTCTGTCTCCTTCCGGATGCCAGCCCTCCAACAAGTTAACCACCCTGTTTTAGCTTCTGCTTCCTCCGCTGGAGCACGACTGTGATAATTGCGTGTCTCTCACAAGACTGCTGGGAGGATAGAAGAGCAGTAAGTGTAAAGGGGCTTCGAGGAGGCTCCCAAACCGGGAGGCTCCTAGCAGAGAGCGGACCTGCAGGCCCCAGGTGTGCTGGTTTCTGCTTCAGGCAGGGCAGCCAAGCCCCCTGGGGGCTGCAGCCGGGCGTCCCCCCAGTTCTATCCTCTGGGTCAGGCGAGGCCACACTGGATTCCCAGCCACTGGCTAGATGTGAGCTCAGAAATGGGATCTCCCTATTCACCAGTTAGACCCCAGTTCTACCTATTTCCACATCTGTCTTTTAAGTAAATCTAAAAGAACTGTACAGTGTTTGACCACACTGAGTGGATGTGACCCCCAAGCATGCAAGAAGAAAGCGGTGCGGTTTCGTAGATTCTGGAGTCCCGCAGACCTCGACTGGAATCGTTATTCTGTGGCACTATATTCTCTCCAAGCCCCGGGTTCTTCCTATTTAAAAAGTGGAGCGTTGACACCTAGAATTCAGGTTTGTGTCAGGAACTTTATACACATATATATACATATAATAGTTCCAGACACATGCAGATGTGCAAATGTACCTAAACACATACAAAGACATCTAATGTAACTACTTTTTAATTAAATAAATGTGAAATATTAAAACAAATAATTACTAACCTAATTTTAAACCTTCTATTTTGGGCACCTTATAAATAATATATATGGATAAAATGGACAAAGTGCTAATCTATGTAGTGTCAAATAACTATTCCATGCCATGCTACTTTCAGGATTGGTCCATATCTTTTTAAAGCTCCTTTCCTATGTAATAATGTACCTTTTCAAACTTGTCTTTACATTAGAAAATTACTTAGGGTGTTGGTAACACGAATCAAATACAAAATACTTTCAAATAAAAAGATTTGAAGTAAAAAAAAAGTGTAAAGGGCCTTATAAACTCTAACGTGCTGGACATGCCCGTTGTGAGTGAGTGTCTTCCTGGTGTCCGTAGCTACACCACCCAGCATCATCCTTCACCTGAAGGGGCCACAAGGTACCCTTCCCCACTGTGTTTAGGGAATTCATACCTTATCTTCTCGAGAAGACAACACTTTTGACCCTAAACCCCAAAGAGGGCCACTCCCAAATCAGTTGAATTTGGCCGGATTAAAACGCCTGGAAGCAATTTACAGACACACCCTAGAACAACCCTCCAGAAAGATTGCCAAGTTCCCCAAAGACAGATTTGAACAACTTTTACTCCCGCTTCACACAGGAATAAAAGCCTCCCCCCCACGCAAAAAAATAAAAATAAACCCACAAATCAAACTACCATCACCTTCGTACACAACAAACTGACAACCAAGAGTAACAGAAAGGACGCTTTCTGCGCGCTACACAGGGAAAGGGGACTCCGCGAAGGTGCCAAAGCCACAGTCGCCCCCCCACCCCCAAACCCTAACCGCCTGAATTCCGGCCCCGCGCCCCAGCGTCCTCCTACCTGGGCGCCCCGCGGGCGGCGAGCGGGGAGGCCGGCCGGGCGGGGGCGCCCTGGGAGCCGGGCGAGAATCACATCCCCGCACTCCGGGCCGGGCTGTGCGCCCCCAACCGGCTCCGCCCTCGCGCCCGGGAAGCGCGGGCGCGGCTCTGGCTCCGGCTCGGGCTCCGCGGGGGCGGACGGCTCCCACCCCGCCCCACTCGGGAGACGGGGAGACCGCCAGCCCCTTCCGGTGCCGTCTTCCCCTGGCATCCCCGCGGGGGGGGGGGGGGGGGCGGCCCGGACGGCTGTTGCGCGCTCCCCCCGGACTGAGATGGAGCGACTCACCGAGACCTCGCCAGTTGGTTGCCCCTCTCCACGGCGGGGTCCCTGGGCACGACTTCTAACGGAGCTGCCGACCCGCCGGGCTCCCAGGCTCCAGCGACACTCACGCTTCTGTCCCCGAGCCTGACCGGTGGCCAGCCTCCGGAGCTTTGTGAACTTGGACGAGTCGGAACTTCTGCGAACCTCCGTTTCCTCTTCTGCGAAAGGGATTTTAACAGCACGCACCTCGTGCAGCGGTTGGGGCTATTAAAGGATTTAATGCTGTAAACCTGGGCGAGGCGCGGAGTTGATACTACACGAATCACCTGCTACTTTTATTGTCGCAGTTCAGCGCCTGAATGGGCAAGCAGCAGTGCAAGTGGTACAGTCTTGATACCAAACTTATTGGCCAGACCTCGTGTGCTTTTAAGCTTAAAACCTACTTACCCCACCGGTTCGTTTTGAACTCAGAGGAATGCAGTGAATGGGTCACACCTAGACCTCTGGGGGGGGGAGGGGAGGATGCTGGGGTCCTGGCAGCGCGCGCTTGGCTCCAAGCGGCCCTTCCCCTTCCAATCCGTGCCTCCAGCAAGTGACTGGACCCCAGCTTGTTTTGAGAACCACCTAGGCCATCCTTCCAGGAGACACTGAGTAAACGATGATTGTTTCCTTTCTAATAGAACACACCACCCCTTCCTGTATCCCTTCCAGGCTGGGCAGGCACTCCTTTCCCTAACCCATCCCTTGATATCCATCAGAAACTCAAGAATTGAGATAACCTGGGCCTCAGCTGCCCCAGATAATTCTGCGATGGAAAAAAGCATAAACGATACAGCAGCAACAGCGCCTCTGCCCTAATGCTGCCTTGCGACCTGGAATGATGACATTTTCTCACTTTTTATTTTAGCTGGTTCTAGACCATGTATGGTTCCTTTTTCTCAGAGGAACTGGCTCACATCTGGGGCTGGTGACATAGTATTATGAGAACTCATCACATGTCCCATCTCTTAGTTTATTCCTGTTTAGGTGGCCGTTCTCTAAACCTGGCCCACATGTTAGAATCACCGAGGGCATCTGGACCTCCCAACGCTCAGATCGGTCCCTTCAGAAACTCTGCAGCTGAGGCCCAAACCTCAGGGTTTTTAAACCTCCCAGATGATTCCAACGTGCACGCAGGATTGTGAACAAGTGTGCGTCCAAGCTCCTACAGTGATGCCCTCCCTCTGTATCCTCCACCTGAAAATACTTCAGTGAGTGTGTCCGAGTGGCAGTGAATGAAACTAACAGAGTTCGACACCGCAGAACTATCTCACAAGCGATAAACTGTCTTACTATTTATACAATGAAGATTTCTGAATAGTTCACAAGTAGAAAGAAAAATTGGTTTGTGCAATAATATAGAAGTAAAAAATTATACTTTCCTTTTATTTTTCTTTTATGTTCTCGATGCTTCCCACCTACCCCTACCCCAGCTGTTCCACTAGACACCGGGGCCCCTAAACCCAGGTGGGACCCTCAAACACCCCCCCGTTATAGGGATGGGATCTGAAGACCTGACCTTCTCACCTATAGCCACTGCTCTACTGGGACCATGAATTCATCTCCTCCCTCACAAAGCGATGCTGACCACCTTCCCTGGATTCTCCTCCCTCTGTTTCCTCTCCTAGGTAACAGGTGTATTCACCTGCCTCACTCCACCCTGGGTTGGAGGGTCTTCACGGGGTGGAGACTGTCACCCTACATCACTCTCTGCTCTGGTCTCAGCACCGCACAAGTGCTCTGGGTGTGGGCGTGTGCTTCAGTTCAGAGACCACTTCATGAAAATGAGGACAGGTGTGTTTGACAAAACCGTACGAGGAACAGAAATAACACCCAGAGCCTCGGGACCCCTCCTGGAGTGTGTGTCCCTCACGACCCTCCCACCTCTGAAACTTATCCTTTGGGAGACCTGACGGTCTGCCACCCCGGGCCACCTTCCTAAAGAGAGACCATATCCCCGAGGATTTTCAGCCTCTCCCCGACCTGTCAAGCTGCTCAGATCACATGACCCTCCTTGGAGGACTAGCTAATAATGCACACGAAATAGCACCCCACCGACCAGTACAGCATGCTCTGGTGATCTGAAACACAAGACATTCCCCATGGCCTCTGAGGCATGACGCTTTGAAGGACTGTCCATTATAAACATTCACTAGCCTTGGCAGCTTTAAAGAGGGAGCGTTTGTGTGATTGTTTCCTTGAATCCCCAAAGCCAAAGTGCTGGAGAACTCTGAGCCTTGAGTTTATATCATAAACCATCGAGTTCAGAAGGATGTACGGTCATGTCAAGAATGAAAGGTATTTTTCCCACCCAAAGGAGCAGAGTTAGCCAGCAGGTGAGAAGGAAAGCAGAGGGGAGACGCCTGGTGTTTACTGACCCTGGAAGGTTGCTGAGAGGGGGTCCAGCACCCCCATTCTCCACCACCGCCAAACAAGAGACACCCTAGCCTCCTCCCAAGAGACTGAGGGGACCCTGGAAGAGAGAGGCATCCCTGGGCTCCCCTTGGCGTAGCCCTGGACACCGCCCATGTCATGGCAAAGTCTGGGGTCCAGCATGGCCTGTTCCGAGGGGCAGCCCGACAGCGGAACTGCCCGAACCTGGGGCCAGGCTGCCTCACTAAGTCCAGTGTATCCTCGAATGTTCAGAGTCCCAGACCCTCCAAGGGGGCTTCAGACGGACTGAGATGAGCCGTTGCAGTTGGGGACCAGTAGGGCAAGCAGGATCTCAGCTGAGGGCTGTAAGTCCAGAGGACTGGCCAGCAGGCAGAAGCCATATCCAGATGCCAGGACAAGCCTCAAGCAGTCCATACCTCCGTCTCCACCACCCCTGAAGAGCCCCAGTTACTGTCCAGAGAAAAAAAAGCCCCTTGAAGAGGGAAAATTCTGAATAGACTGTGCTGTTTCCCCAAAGAGACAGAGCCTTGACCCAGCAGAGACTAAACAACTCTGCATTGGCAAGATTTTCTTCTGGCCTCAGATGGAAATGAGGATTCACGAGCTAAGTTGACTTCAGTTGTGGGAAATTTTTTTTAAACTTACATTTGCGCCTCTGTGACTCTGGCTACGCCTCTTTTTGTTATTTATGGAACTGCCAGTAACTGCTCACAGAACCACAGCGTTCCCTGAGATAGATTTAAAAACCACTGTCCTAGATGGACTTCCTTCTATGGCCTAGTTTTTTGCTCCTTTCACACATTTTCCATCCACTGAGCTCCAAATAATCACTTTTTAAACCTATGTCTCTTTCCATGTAATACTTCGCAGTTTTAATCGTTCTCTATGCAGTCTTGTGTGGGCTTCTGTGATCATCTTTCTGTCCAAGTTTCTCTGATTTTGTAAGACCTCTACCAATCAGACAGCCACGTGTGAACTAGAGAGGAGAGCTGGGGAGAAAGTATAAACTATCATAAGACTTCCACGGACAATAAACTATCTCTTAACTTCCTTTATGAAGAAGAAAAGATAGACATTGCCCTGCCAAGCCTTAGTTCCAACTGCAGCTTTCATCTTGTTCAATGAAGGCAAATGACCACAGAGGCTCCCTGTACCCAGTTTTCCCCGTGTTAACACAGAAAGTGCACAGCAAGTTCCAGAGGCCGATAGACTTAGTAACTTCCAAGAACTGTTAGTAACCTAACAGAACCAGACTGGCAGGCCTTTTCTTTTCTACCAGCTGTCTTTGATTTGATGATTGCTTCAAAACATAACACTGAAGGCACCAATGACCAAATCATCCATCACCATCCGAAAGGCAGCCATTACCAGCTTCCCACGTCATCCAAGCAGGGCCAATTGAAACCTTTGTGCTTAGTCAAATGCAAGCTATGTAACAAAAGTACTGTTTTCCTGAAACACGGTTTTAAATCTAACAGTCTTTCCTGGTAATTCTACATGGTCCCAGCACCATTGGTGCTCTGCAAATTTCTGTAATTCATCCCAAAATTGTGTCACTTTCCCTTTTCCCCAAGCACCTTCCAAGATCCAGATTTTCATGTTGCAGCCTCTCAACTCTTTGATACTTCCTGAATATAACTGCCAATTTCATTTCTCTACGTGGTTTCCTTTTAATATGATCCCTATAGTACTTTAAAGATGGCTGCAAATTCTTCACTCCTCTAATTAAGGGGCGAAATCAGATTCCCTCCCCTTGAATCTGGCCCCCCCCGAATCAGTGACTTAACCAACGCCAACCAATAGGATAAGGTGGAATTGAAATTTCCGGGACTTCTGAGGCAAGATCATCAAAAACCTTTCAGCTTCTTTCTGGGTCTCTTGGAGCACTCACACCCGTTGCCCAAAGCTACCTGGTAAGAAGTGTTGCTCTCCTGAGACTGCCACACTATTAGAAACACTAAGCCTCATAAAGACCACATGGATGCACCCCAGTCCACAGCCCCAGCTGACAGCCAGAACCTACCCCAGTCATGGGAGCGCCATCTTGGATGTTAAGCCAGTAACCCTAGTCAGCTGCTTGCTGACTACATCCACAGGAAAGGCCCCAAAGGAGAACCACCCAGCTGAGTCCCATCAACCCACAGAACCATGAGAGATAATAACACGCTGTTGTTTAAGTCACTGAGTCTGTAGCACAATAACAGACAGGCAAAGCAATGACCACGCTCAGGAATGTGTTACGATTCTCCACGGCCCATCCTGCACCATGTAGAGTCAGCCCAGCATGCAAAGTCTCTATGAATTAAAATGATGCCTAGCTCCCTTCTCCAGCATCACCTCTGAACACTACCCAGTTACAGGGTTCCTTAAGATTACGACTGTCTCACCAGCAAATAAAGGAAAAATGAGAGTTATGAGATAGTCAAATAGGTTTAGTTTTACATATACCATCTTGGGTAAAAGAGGCAACCATGTACTTTGCAAACGCTAACTGCAAGAATGATTTAGTTTCTAGTGTTGTCCTTTCATGGTTTTTCCAAGAAAGAGTGTGACCCGTGGGAAGTAAGCCTCTGCCAGCAAAGGTACTTGGAAGAGTGAGAGCAGGCCACGACTTCTGCAGTAGAAGCAGAAAGAAAATCTGGGCAGACTCAGGAGTGCCGGAGCTGTTGAACCATTTCTCTAATGTCCAAAGATTACATTAACACTCACCTATTCATTTCTCTTGTCTTTCCTCAGAACAAACAATCTGGCAATAACTCGGCAGCTGGTGAGCTACTCCAATAATAATCACTGTTTTCCTGAGGCAGGAGGAGAGCTGTGTCCAAGGGGTGGGAGAAGAGAACCTGGTACCGCTGATTCCTTCTTTGCCTCTTGCATCCTTTCTAGTAAGTCACTGAATTGAGAGCCTTGATGGTGGATGCTGAGCTATCCCGACTCTGGGATGGTTCGACCCGCTGATGAGCTCAGCCTATGGTCAAGAACATAGCTGGTATTGTCCTCAGAGGAGGCCAATGTCACTGAGCCTTGAGTCTTTCTGAGAGTGACAGTAGTAGAAGCCTACGATCCCAATCTCCCAATAATGGCATAAAAGATTCAGGATCCAGACTTGGTACCAGTTCTGGGCAGGAGACACAGAAGATCCCTTGAGTGTGATTTCCGCATGGGTTCTCAGGACTAAAGATTCCCTCTCGTATTCCTCTAGATATGTGCTATCCAATACGTGTGTAGCCTCTAGAAACATGAAGCTGTTTTAATAGTTAAAAATTGAATAACGTTAAAAATCCAGTTGCCCAGATGTACTAGCCACATTTCAGGAGCTCAGTAGCCACACATCATTAGTGGCTGCCATACTGAACAGCACAGTCATAGGACGTTCCCATCTCTGCAAAATATACCATTGGACATTGCTGCTGTAAAGCCTAGACAATTCAAGGCCTCTGGAATAGGGGGTCCTTCTCTGGCCAGCTGGTTTTCATCCAAAATAGACAATCTGCTCATTTTCAATCTATACCTGAGCGAGAAACCTCTTCATACGTCCGTCTTTCCTCTCAATCAGCCAGGTCATCATTTAGACTGCCTTTCGTGGCTCAGCCCGACCCTACCTCTTCACACCTTCCCTCTATATTTCATGTTCTCAGTTTGTATACTGTTATAACTACTTGACATTCATCAACATAATGCTTTGCCCATAATCATTTCCAATCTATATTTTTTTATTTCTCTAGTAAATATAAGTATTTTTGCATTTCTCTAGTAAATATAAGATTTTATATTTACTAGAGAAATAAAAAGTACAAAACCATGTATTTTGTGGGGGAGGAAGGGAATCCCTCCACCCCCGTCCCAAAACACTCATATCAACCATAGCAATACCCTGGATGTCAGAAGTAGTCAACAGACCAGCTAAGGAGGAGGGTGTAGAGTTTTTATAGCAAGTATCACTCCATACTTCTACTGCCCCGCAATGAATTCTAGCAGAGGCAACACTGTAGTCCCTAGTCACAGGATCAAAAAATCAGCAGCAGAATATTTATTACCTTTCAATCTAAAATAAAAAGGCCAAAGATTTTAAATACAGGTATGCTAGTAAACGAAATTGAAAAGTCTTACCACACTCTATATTTTTGTCATTCCTTTCTGTTATTCTCTAAGAAATAATAATCACTTACAGTGCTTTCCTGTTGCTTTGACATATTAACCATGTGTTTATCAAGTAACCTGGTGTTGCCCAACTCAACCTGGCCATGGGAATAATGACACAGAGAAACAGTCTCAGAGCGAAGGTGCCCACCTAGAGCCCAGGCTTAAGAGCGGGAAGAAGGTGTCCCGTTGCATCCTGTTTTGAATGCAGAGGAAAGCCCTAAGTTTCCTGGAATGAGAGTTTTCTTTCCCCATGCTGTTTCATGAAAAGGAAAGCATCTCAGGAATGAACTGGTGACGGCTGAAAAAGGATTAAGTGCTTCTTCTGCTTTCCCTGCTCCATGTATAGAAGAAGTGAGCTAGGTACCTGAAAGACCCGGTAAAAGCCAGTGATTTGGGAAAGATCTTGAAAAAGTCTCTGCAGAGAGAGCGGCATAAGCCAGGGAGGGCAGGGAGCAGAGACAGAAGACAAGAGCAGTGCCTCGCCCACCATGGGCTCAAGGGAAGGACAGCCTCCCATGGCTACCACCTCACATGCTGGTCTTGTAAGTCTTCTATTTTATCTCAAAGTTTTCATACTGTTGATCCTACTGTAGAGGGTATTGCTTTTAAATGCCAATCCTGGATCTTCATCGCTAGTGTATGGAAATACAACTGATATTTGTACATTGATCTTGTGGCCCACAGAACTCGCTTATTAGTTCTAGTAGCTTTTTAAAATGGATTCCATAGACTTTTCTATATAGAGCACCATGGTATCTGCAAATATAGTTTTACTTCTTCTTTTCCAGTCTGGATGCCTTTTGTTTCTTTTGCTTGACTTTTTAGATCCTTTAGTACAATGCTGAATAGAAATGAGGAAAGTGGATATTCTTGCTTTGTTCCTGATCTTAGGGGAAAGCTTTCAGTATTCTACCATCAGGTATGATGTTAACTACAGATCTTCCATAGATGCCCTCTATCAGGTTGAGGGAATATACTTGTATTCCTCATTTTTGGATAATTTTTATCAGGAATAGACATTGGGTTTTGTTAAATGCTCTTTATGCATCTGTTGAGATGATATATGGTTTTTCTTTTTTAGTTTTATTAATATGGTGAATTACATTTCTTGATTTTCCAATACTAAGCCAACCTTGCATTCCTGGGATAAAGCCTGCTTGGCCATGACGTATTAGCCTTTTTATACATTGTTGGATTAGATTTTATTTTGTTTAAAACTTTTATATCTGTGTTCATGAGGAATATTGATCTATAGCTCTCTTTTCTTGTGCTGGTATTTTTTTAAGATGTTTTTATTTTTTAACATCTTTATTGGAGTATAATTGCTTTACAATGGTGTGTTAGTTTCTGCTGTATAACAAAGTGAATCAGCTATACGTATACATATATCCCCATATCCCCTCCCTCTTGAGTCTCCCTCCCACCCTCCCTATCCCACCCCTCTAGGTGGGCACAAAGCACCGAGCTGATCTCCCTGTGCTATGCGGCTGCTTCCCACTAGCTACCTATTTTACGTTTGGTGGTGTACATATGTCCATGCCACTCTCTCACTTTGGTTTTGATTCCAAAGTAATACTAGCTTCTTAGAGTTGGGACGAACTTGTGAGTTGGGAAATATTTACTCCCCTTCAATTTTTTGGAAGAGTTTATGCAGAACTGATATTATTTCTTCCTAACGTGTCTGATAGAATTTACCAGGGAAATTATTTAAACCTCAAGTTTTCTACGTGGAAAGATTTCTAACTGCAAATTCAATTTCTTTAATAGATAGAGGGCTATTCAAGTTATCTCTTGCTTCTTGAGTGAGGTTGGTAGTTTGTGTCATTCAAAGAATTTGTCCATTTCATCTAAGTGTCAATATTTTTTGCATAATTTTGTTCCTAATATTTTTTTATTATCATTTTAATATTTTTACTGTAGTGCAGTGATATCACCTAATTCCTGCTATTGATATTTCTGTCTTCTATCTTTTATTCTTAATCATTCTGGCTAGAGCTTTATCAGTTTTACTGATCTCAAAGTATTAGCTTTAGTGTCATTGATTTTCTCTACTGTATTTCTGTTTTCTATTTAATTGCTTTCTGCTTTGATCTTTATTATTTCTTATCTTCTGTTCGCTTTGGGTGTAATGTTTCTTCTTCTAGTTCCTGAAAGTGGAGGCTGAAGTTATGATTTGACACTTCTCTGTTTTTTTTTTTTTTTTTTGCGGTACGCGGGGGCTCCAGACATGCAGGCTGAGCGGCCATGGCTCACGGGCCCAGCCGCTGCGCGGCACGTGGGATCTTCCCGGACCGGGGCACGAACCCGCGTCCCCTGCATCGGCAGGTGGACTCCCAACCACTGCGCCACCAGGGAAGCCCCCTCTGCCTTTTTAAATTTTTTTTTTTTTTTTTTTTTTTTTTGCTGTACGCGGGCCTCTCACTGTTGTGGTGTCTCCCGTTGCGGAGCACAGGCTCCGGACGCGCAGGCTCAGCGGCCATGGCTCACGGGCCCAGCCGCTCCGCGGCACGTGGGATCCTCCCGGACCGGGGCACGAACCCGCGCCCCCTGCATCGGCAGGCGGACTCTCAACCGCTGCGCCACCAGGGAAGCCCTGCCTTTTTAAATAGACATTTTGCGATGAAAATTTCTCTTCACGATACTACATTTCCATTTCTCCCTGCCTGGGCTTTGCTATTTTTGTCACTCATTTTGCTTTTACATATGTTATAAACCTTGCACTGTGCTATTATTATTTTGTTTAAACAGTCCATTTTCTTTTAAAGAAGTTTAAGTAATAATTCCATTGCCATTTCCCATGGTCTTTATTCCTCTGAATAGATCCATATCTCTAGCTATCATCATTTTCCTTCTGCCTAAAGGATTTCCTTTAATGTTTCTGTAGTTCAGATCTTCTGGTGATGAATTCAGCCTTTTATGTTCAAAACAGTTTAACTTTGTTTTTGAAAGATATTTTCAGTGTGTATAGAATTCTACGTTGACAGGGTTTTTGGTTTTTTTTTTTCCTTTCAGTACTTTATTAATAAAACTCCAAAGTCTGCTAGTCTGCA
Source organism: Phocoena sinus (assembly GCF_008692025.1). Lineage (NCBI taxonomy): Eukaryota > Metazoa > Chordata > Mammalia > Artiodactyla > Phocoenidae > Phocoena > Phocoena sinus. The sequence continues at coordinate 85,679,224 of NC_045775.1, read as the reverse complement.
TGGTTTCTGTAAGAAATCTGCCATTTTGTCGTCCTCATTCCTCTGCAGGTGTGTTTATTCTCTGGCTTTTATTAAGATTTTAATAAAATTTAATTAATTTTAATCTTTTATTAAGATTTTATTCTTTATCACTGGCTTTAAGCAATTTGGTTACGATGAAATGGTATTTTTCTTTGTGTTTGTTGGGGTTCTTGGATCTGTGGGTTTATCATTTTCATCTAATTTGGAGACATTCTGGTCACTAATTTCAAATATTTCTTCTGGGGCTTCCCTGGTGGCGCAGTGGTTGGGAGTCTGCCTGCCGATGCGGGGTACGCGGGTTCGTGCCCCGGTCTGGGAAGATCCCACATGCCGCGGAGCGGCTGGGCCCGTGAGCCATGGCCGCTGAGCCTGCCCGTCCGGAGCCTGTGCTCAGCAACGGGAGAGGCCACAACAGTGAGAGGCCCGCGTACCGCAAAAAAAAAAAAAAAAAAAAAAAAAAAAATATTTCTTCTGTTACTCCCTTCCTTTGGGGGACTTCAGTTACATGTGTATTTGGCTCCTTGAAACTGTTCCAAGTTCACTGATGCTCTGTTCTTTTGTTTGTTTCCCCTCTGTTTCACTTTGATAGTTTCTATTGCTGTGTGTTTAAACGTATTCATCTATTCTCTTCAGTGTCTAACCTGCAGTTAATCTCATCCAGTATATTTTCGTCTCAGACATGGTAGCTTTCATCTCAAGAAGTTAGAGGTGGGTCTTTCTTTCTCATATCTTCCAATCCACTACTTACTTCTTTGAACATATGGAATACAGTTATAAAAAGCTGCTTTAAGGTCCTCGTCTGCTAATTCTAACACCTGTGTTAGTTCTTAGCTGGTTTTGATTGACTGATCTCTCTCCTCATTGTTTTCCTACTTCTTTGTATACCTGGTGAATTTTTTTTATTGGATGCCAAACATTCTGGATTTTGACTTGTTGGATGCTGGGTATTTTTGTGTTCTGGGATGCATGTGAGCTCTTGGAAATGTTTGATGATTTGGGTGCTGCTTTGTGCCTTGTTTGGCAGGGGCACAGCAGCATTGGGTCTAGGGTTCATTTTGCCCCACTGCGGAAGCATGATCCTTCTTAGTCCTCTACCAGATGCCTGCAAATTAGGTTTTCCAGCCTGGGTGGTAGGAATAGAAATTATTCCTGGCCTTCTGCACCATCTAATCCTTTCAGAGCGGCACTTTTTCTGGCCCCAGGTAATTTCCTCACATACATGTGCGGACTGGTACTCTGCTGATTCTTTTTTTTTTTTTTTTAACAGAGTCAACAGGATTATTTATTTTCAGAGCAGAGAAGAAGAGCGTTTTAACGGTTTGCATGTTTGTTTATAATTACAAGTTTACATTTGCTCCAACAGAGCAGCCGCGTTGCTATGTTCTAATTCTTAGCCATTAATTCCTACAAAAATAAACCTAAGCTTTTACAGTAACTTAATCGACACAGAACTAAAACCGTTCCGCCTACTTAAAGGGATTTAGTTACCAAGGCGCTTATGCTCACCACGATGCCCTGTCGGAGGGACGCACGCTTCTACTGAAGGTCTGATCCCTTTGCTCATGCCACAAATTTATATTCCCCACCCTCCCTCCACCCACCAGTAAAACAAAAACACAGAACTATTTACAATTGAGAGGAAATACGTTCTCGGTCAACCGACCTTGCAAAAAAACAGACTGGCTCATTTCCAAGTGGATGAGACACTGAACAGTGTTCGGCCAGAGTCCAACGCTGACTGGCCTGGGTCAGGGACTGGCAGGGAGAGGACAGGAGGGAGAGGGACGCCGCAGAGGAGCTTGTCCTGGGCGCTCACCCCCAGCCTGGATTCCTATGGAAGCCACACTCCAAGTGACAGCTCCCAGCTCCCTCCCGTTCAGGGCCCCATCCTACGCCTCCAGCAACCCGGACCCCGCCAGCCCTCTGCCAGTGCTCTACCTTGACGTCGCCGCTCAGGATGTCAGGGTCGTCTGGTTTGCTTCTACAACATGATCGTGGGACACCCCACTTTCCATGCCCCCATGCTGGCCATGCCTGGCTCCTAGGCCCCGCCTGTGGCAGTGGGTACCAGGCCAGCAGCACCAGAGGCCGGTTGGATTACAGAGATGCGATTGGCTGCCGCACTTGCCAACTGGGATTTGGTTCCACGTGAAAAAATCAAAGCTGTCCGAAAAAGGTCACAAAGTGAGGATCACGCTTTCGCTCTAGAAACCTTTCTGCAAAATACCAAAACCTTAGAGTCGGGCTGTGTACAACTAAAAAGGAAAAATAGGCCAAGACACCTCAAAGAGGTTTCCCATATACGCATCCCCCCAAAAAAGTGGTTGTAACTCAGACCACGTCCAAGTTCAGTTCAGTCCAAAACATAAGCAGTAGCATGGGAATTTTCCAAACTCAGTAAACAAAGTGATCCACGACTCCCGCAGTAAGTGCAGCGTTTTCCAGCATCCTCGTAGACACAGTCTGGCGTCCGTGCCACTTCAGCAAGAGCCTTCAGCTGCCTCCTTACACCCGGCCAGTCCCAGCTCTTTGGAAGTCGGGTTACGACGGGTTGCACCGTTGCTCCCGCCCCCTCGAAATTCACCCCGGAAACTACGGCCACAAAGAAACCTTCCCGACACCCCGAAGGTCTCATTGTTGAGCCTCCTCTCTTCAGCCCACGTCGTCCGCCCGGGCGGAACTGGTCTTGAGTTCGGAGGAAATGTTGTCAAAGAAGGACTTGGATTTGTCATCATAGCAGTTGGGCCCCAGGTGGTCCTCCTCAGGCAGGGGCCTCGTCACTCTGGGTCACCACCGCCAGGTCCTTCTCCTCCCCTTTCTCAGCTTTGTCGTCTTTAAAATTCAGTTTCTTCTTAAAATCTTTGTCCAGCTCCTCTCGGTTGAACTGGGCATTTACACTCTCAAAGTCAAAGTCGCCTTCAAACTTGATTGTGTTTTCCTTGACGGTAGTTGGACAGCTTTGCCCTCTGGAGCCATTCCTTGTTCGTCTGTCCCCCGACCGCCTCCTCTGAGGTCTTCTGTTCTCATCATTCACCTGCCCTTGAGTCTGCCCAGCTGCCGGCTGAGCTGCATCGCTGGCAGCCTTGCTGCTTGGCGGGGCTGGGCACCCGTTGAGCTGCATCCCCGCGGTGCCCTTGCCAGGTAACAGCTTTTTGGTGTTCAGGTTATCAAGAGAACCAGTCTGGACAGCCTCTGCTCCACCATGGGGCTCTTGCTGACTGAGACAGCCAGAAAGCCAGCTCCTAAACCCAAGGAAGCGGCATGCTGCTGGCTGAGCAGGGAGCTGGCGGCCAGCTGGCTGTAAGGCGGCATCCCTCGGAAGGGGCTGGAAGGCACGTGTGGCTGGAAGGAGGAGGCCGAGCCCAGGGAAGACTGAACAATAGCAGGGAGCGCGTGCTGAGCTTTCGGAGGTTCGCACACAGTAATGTCTTTGATGTCACTTCCCCGGAAGATGATGCACTCATAAAGTTCCTCTCTAGGGGGGACAGGCCTATCTGTGGGACGGTCTTCAGTACCAAAGGACCTCACTTGGGCGAGCGCCACCGTGGAGGTGTCCGTGTCGACGGTGTAGAGAACGCCCTCGTAGAGGATCCGCGCCTTGGAGATGAGGCTGATCTCGTTGCCCAAGTACGGGATGCCCGAGGGCCTGCGCGGGGACCAGACAGAGAGCGACGGCATGCAGCCCTCTGCTGATTCTTAAAGGGGCCCTCTGCAGATCCGAAGTTCTCTCTTGCGCCAGCTCCCTCTCCTCTGGCATCCTTTCTGTGAACTGTAGCCACCTTGGTCTCCCTTGGCTCTCGGCTCCATCTTACCCATTCAGGAAGCTGGCTGAACTCTGTCTGGATCCCCCTCCCCCAAGGAATTGGCTAGACACCCTCCCGTGGCCTGAAAATTCTCCCAGTTGGTGACCAAGAGCATTCATAAGGTCCACCTCATTTGTTTTCCTCTCAGGGACCACTGTCCTTCACTGGCTGATGTCCAGTATTTTAAAACCTCTGGTTTCATGTATTTTGTGGAGTGCTTTTCGTTGTTGTCTCCAGTGAGAAAGTAAATCCAGGCCCAGTGACTCAGTCTTGGCTGGCAGCAGAATTCTGCCACATAGTTTCTGAAGTTCGCAGATATTACCTTCCGCCATGAACATGCCACAAATTCTTTACACATCTCAAAAAAATTTGGGGTTGGAAATATTTATAAAACATAAGCTAGAATTAATAAATGTCAGACAAGACCAAGAATTTTGAGGAAGGAAGTAGACTGTGAATGATGTCAAGCAAAACACAACCTGGCAACTGTCAGGTTCTAGAGGCACAGAGACCAGTCGGGAGGCACCAGAAAAACTCCCCAGGTTGTGAAGCAAGGAAGGAGGATAGGAAGGGAAGAGAAGAGGAAAGGAGAGAGGGAAGGAGAGAGAGAAGGAGGAAGACCTCTGAATCCACTATCTCCAGGCTTGCCAAACCCAAGAATGCTGAAGGAAGAATTATTATCCATCATGATCACTTGAATACAGGCATCAGGAGGGAGGCATTGAGAAGAAATTGTAAGAATGTTGAAAGAAGATGTTTAAAGAGAAAAAGATATTCTACATTAGTGGTCCTCAAAGGTCCCTGAGACCCTTCCAGGGGGTCCGTAAGGTCAAAACTACTTTGATACTAATTCAAAGATGATCTGTGCCTTTTCCACACAAATTCTCTCGCAAAAAGCTACGTGATGTATAATACCTCAAAGACTGAATGCAGATGCAGACATGAGAATTCATCTGTCTCCTGTTGAGCCAGATATTAAAGAGATTTCCAGAACAATGTAAACAACGTAAAATAATGCCAGAAAAAAGTCTGTTTTTTCTATGTGTTTTAAAAATCTAATCTATTTTTCTTTTTTGCGGTACGCGGGCCTCTCACTGCTGTGGCCTCTGCCGTTGCGGAGCACAGGCTCCGGACGCACAGGCCCAGCGGCCATGGCTCACGGGCCCAGCCGTTCCACGGCACGTGGGATCTTCCCGGACCAGGGCACGAACCCGCGTCCCCTGCGTCGGCAGGCGGACTCCCAACCACTGCGCCACCAGGGAAGCCCAAAAATCTAATTATTTTATAAAAGAGATGTTACTTATGTTAACAGATGATGAAGTTATTATTTTTGAATGATCAATAAAAATTCATTTTAAAATTTGTGTTCACTTCTAAAACTGTCAGTATCAATAGTTAACCCATGTAAATAAATCTCTTTAGAGTTCTCAATAATTTTGAAGAGTGAAAGGGGTCCTTAAATCAAAAGTTGAGAACTTCTGTTCTACCTAAAGCTTGGGCAGCCCTATGGAGACCACCATGTAGTTCAGGGAAGCATCTTCCCAGAAGCAAGGACCAAGGGCAGATCAGGAGGTCAGAAGGGAGAATCACCCCCGCACCAGCTGCTTCACCTTTTACCCAGACTTTGAAATGATATTTCACTGAACAGCAGCCCCTCTAAGCCTCACCCATGAGGAACCATGCCCTCGCTCACCACCGCGATCTGAGCTGCTCTCTTAGGTTACACAAGTCCCACCCTGAGTTTCTCAAAGGCTATGCAAAATAGCCAGTGCCATTTACAGTTTACTTCACTACCGTGTCCCTAACTGTTCCTCTGACCCAAGCCTAGTGATGCTCCTTTATGTAGGAAGGAAATGTACAAGCAGCAAGCACCTATTACACGTCCGACAGTAAGTTAAGATGCTTTAATAGGACGCCCATTGAATGCTCACCATGCTGTGAGCGGTATCACCATCCCCTTATTTTATAGACAGAATCAGACATTCTAGGGAGCTTAAGGAACTCACCCAACTGCAAAATAACCAAATGAACTGGAGCTCAGGTCACTCTCCAAAATTGATGGTCTTTCCCATCCACACTGCTGCCCTTTACTGCTCCAACATTTGTCACCGTTGTGGTGATGTTGTGTGTGAAGTTAAAAACTCCCTAAAATAGGTAGGAGCTGGGAGACCTGCTTTCCAGAACAAAAGGAGTATAGCCTGGTGGTTCGGAGTGTAGACGCTGGTGGTTCTGAGCTCCACCATATCCAAGCTGTGTGTGGCTGAGCCAGTCGTAGCTTCTCGGTGTCTGTGTCCTTGATGGTAAAATGATGTTATAAATAGTCTCCACTTTACTGAGCTGTGTGTGAGGACTGAATGAGTTAATATGTAAAAAGCATTTAAACACTGTCTGACACATACATAGTCAACAGTACAGAGGACCATTATTTGTCATACACACTTGGGTAACTCGCTCAGCCTCCTTGAATCTGTGGAAAGGGTATAACATTCCTGCCCTGATAACCACAGAGTTACTGAGAGACTTACAGGTAATGAATATGCCTGAGAGTGTTTTTAACCGAATGTTATACAAATAAGCAAATATTACTGAAGCATTAATAGCCATAACCTCCTAATGTGATATTTTGAGGTAGGGATATTTCTGGTAAAGGGTGGGTCAATATTTCTGGCAAAAAGACTATATACACTAGTATCTACACCACAGCTGATAAGGCCCTCATTCCAAAAACACCAATCAAAACCACATCTAAGAAGCAGGGTTTTTCTGCACAAATACTCCAGTCTAAAGTAATCAGGTGTGAGATGTACAAACAGCTCGGTGTCCATGTGATAGGATGGTGAATTTAGTCAATATCACGAAAAACTCTAAGGAACCGAAATCTAAACAGTACTCAAAGACTGCGAAGGGCTTCAGGGAAACAAAATGTTGGTTTGCAACCAGAAGTTTCTCAACATCCCTTACGCAAACCCAGAAATGTAATTATTGCCGTGCTAAAGTGGTTGTTTCTCTTCATTTCTCATTGTTAAAAAACTTTACCCAAACTTGAATCATTTCCTGTCTTAACAACTGCAATCTCTCTTTCCCGTTCTTCCTACACAACTAAACTCCCAATCACCACTGTCAAAGAAATTCCCCTCCTCATTGCCAAATAGATATCCCAAGCCATAAGATGTCACGTGCACACGTGTGCACACACAGGCACACACACACACACACAGGCACACGCATGCGCGCGCGTTCCTACCCTACTGAAGTCCCTACTGGTGCTTCACAGCATGTCACCATCTAACTTGCTGTATATATTCCGTCATGATCTTGTTTATTAACCATCTACTTCTACTAGTATGTGTGCACCCGGAGGATAGGATTTTGGTCTGTTTTATTCACTGTCGTACCATCATTTTCTAGAAGAAAGCCTGATATGTAGTAGATGCATTTTGCATTATGTAAGATGAATAAATGAACCAATCATTTAACTCTGCACTTTGAAAACTCTTGTGCTTGATTTCAGTATTTTTCATCCCTTCCGCTTAACAACACTTTGTCTTCCTTGTCCAGCTCTTTTTCACAGCCCTGATAGGACTCTTCAGCTGTCTTTGTTTTGTCTCACCGGGCACTGTCCATGAATGTACAGGTCTTGAGTTTTAGGGCGACTTTTCTGTATTGGATCCTTCTAAAGGTAGCCGGGGAGCTGACTCAGCCAATGGGACTTCAAAGGATGGAGACCTGGAGCAAAGTGTTTCTCACCCTTGACTCAGTGGGGGAGTGAGCAGAGCAGAGAAAGCTGAAGTCTGAATCACCATCTCCAGGGCTGCTGCAGGCAAAGGCCCAGAGGAGGAATGTGTGCATCAGACCGGCTGCTCCAACCCTGGCTTGCCTCCTGGGCTGACAAGTGGGCTGGGAAGAGAAGTGGCTCTCTTGATGCTATTTACTGAAGCATGGCACCTTCAAGCCCAGGCTGGGCAGCCACTGACCCCAGATATGGGAAGGGGACCCCGTGAATAAGAGCGAGGGATACCTGGGTCAGGAGGTGCCAAACCCGGCTGTGCACCAGAGTCTCCTGGACATTCCAGAGTCCTGCCTCCCGAGTGGAATCTCTACAGGTGGTGCCTGGATATCTGTATGTCTTAAGAGCTACCAACTGCTCCCCAGACCAACCCTTGGTAACCAACAAGCCGAGAAGACCACTAAGGACCCTTCCAAGCCATGACTACGAGATTCTGAGACCTCCAGAGAGGTAGGGCATGGCCCAGGGGAGTTTTAAGTGGAGGTGGAGGTACTTCGGTTGGCCTGTGTTGGGGAGGGTGCCTTGTTTAGTGGACAGAAGCTGGGGCTTCTAGAGGTTCTGCAACACCCAGGACATCACTGCACAACAAACTGCCCCCCATCCTACCAAATTTTCAAACATCCCACACAACCTGAATGTAGGTAAGATCCGAGCCTGGAACCTAACTCTGTTTTTCATAGAAACAGGAAGTATTTTTGTGCAGTTTTACTACATATTGAATTTTGCAGAAATGCAGTTGCCATGAAAATTGAGGGGAAGTAGAACTTTTCTTCCTGAAATTAAAAAAAATATTTTTCATCATGGGAAAAGTCACTGATGGCTCCACCACGCATGACATCTGAAGCTCCAGAGAGGGACAGACTCTCTCCATCTGGCTTTGCGGCTACCACATTACAGACTTGTCTGTGCGTATCTGCACACCTGACGGCTTCTGTCTCCCTGTTCAGTGGTGCCCACAAATGTCCATGTTGAACTGAACATGGAATAGCTTTCATTTCTCCTTCACATCATGCTTAGTGTAATATAGTTACATGTTTAATGTCATGTATAGATAGAATACGTTATCAGTGAATTTCATTATAAGTTTGTAAAGAGAATGTTATAAAATATGCATTAAGGAAAGGAGCATTAAGTCTGTTGAAGCCAAGAACCACTGATCCAAACCTCTTAACTCATCCCTCAAAACAAAGCCACCACTCAGCCATAAAAAACGAATGAAATAATGCCATGTTCAGCAATATGGACGGACCTAGAGATTACCGTACTAAGTAAGCCAAAGACAAAAATCATGTGATATCATTTATATGTGGAATCTAAAAAACTTGACACAAATAAACTTATTTACCAAATAGAAATAGACTCAGACATAGAAAACAAACTCATGGTTTCCAAAGGGGATAGTGGGAAGGGGTGGGGGGATAAATCAGGAGGTTGGGATTAACATATACACACTTCTATATATAAAATAAATAAACAACAAGGTCCTACTGTATAGTCCAGGGAACTATATTCAGTACCTTCTAATAACACATAATGGAAAATAATCTGGCAAAGAAGAGATAATATATGTATAACTGAATCACTTTGCTGTATACCTGAAACTAACACAACACTGTAAATAAATGTACCTGTGACCAAGGGGGAAGGAGATACTGTTTGTACCAGACTAGATCCCAGCTGAGAATTATTCTTCATGCAGAGGTAATGAGGGAAGTTGCAAGAGAAAATCCTCTAGTGTGGTTTTCCTACCAAGTTGTTCTGCAGAGGAAAGATGGCACCTGCTAAATGATCAGTGGGTTCTAGATGGCTGGGGAGTAGCTGAAGAGGAGCCTCCAGGATACCCTCCCAGTCGTCATCCTCCAAAGCTATAAGGGTGGCCATTCCGCCATCTTCCTCTCCATCCTCAGCTAAACTTCTCCTGCCTCAGCCGTGGTCGTTGCCATCTGAGTGCTTTACTTAGATGGACTTTCCTCTCCCCCCTTCCTCTTTCCATCCTTTGCCCCCTCTTCCTCTCCTTCTTATTCTTCATCTCCCTCTACAATCTCTTCCAAGTCTCATTCCTTGCTCTCCATGCACCAAGATAGACCCATATGAGATACTACCTGTATTTTTATATTTTCTTGGAATTGTATCAACGTACCTTATTTTAAACTGTAACATTTTATCATTGTATATACGTAAAGTATTGATATAATTCATAAGGATTCCCCCCAGCCTTTTCATTTGCCATTAACATTTATGGTATCTTCTGCTCTGATTTACTCAAATTTGTTTTAAGCCTAGAATTCTGGGAATACTTCATTCCGAAAAAGCTAAATGCATTTATGAGAAAACTCAGCCTGCTTCTCAAAGTGGGGCTGCTGATGCTTTTCCCAATAAGATATAAATACAATTTTACATATAATAAGAATAGCACAGCATTGGAAGGTCTGAGGTTAAATGTCTTTGACTGATGAAATTTGGCGTTTTACTAGGTTATCTTCTGAATCAACACGCCTTGGATTGGAATGCAGTGTCACCTTAAGGAAACAGACTGAATGCATTCGAATACTTAACTCAAGGCCGCATTCAGCCTTGCTCCATTTATATAATGTCTTTGGGTTGGTGTCTACTCAGTGTACAGTGTACCCCTATTTCTCAGGAAAGGGAACCAACTTCCCTGTTCCGCCACTTCCCGTCTATAGATGTGGCCCTAGGGATGAAGGGATGATACCCTGGGCCGTGGCTGGCTGGGCCAAGAGCGTCTGCTAGGCCCAAAGCTAGAGCATTCACTTTCTCTCTCCCCAGAACTTTGCATCCAACCTGAAACACACATCCTATGAGTCACGGTTGGAGTCAAAACAAAGAAGGTGCTATTCTGCTTAGAAATTCATCTGGGACATGCGGGGCGGCTATGTTTTCCTCTATATGAACCAGAGATGCAAAGAAAGGCAGTTTTCATAGAAAGAGAGAAGCAAGAAGTGGAGATAAGAAGAGAGAAAGACTCCTCAGGCTCCGCCAGGCAACCTCCCAGGCTGTTGCGGAAGCTAGGTGGCACCCCTGAAGGTTGGCTACAATTTCTCTTTTTTTTTGCTTGAGCAAAGGCAGCTCATTTCAACAAGCTCATGGTTCTTGCCATCGCCAAATCCTATCGCTTGTTATCACCAACGTCTACCTGAGTGCATCTCACTCTTCATGGTGAATTTTTTCTCAGATTTGGTTGTTATTACACAATTTGATCCCTCTCTACTTCATGTCCACTCATTCGTTATTGTGTCTGTGTGTGTGTGACAGAGACAGAGAGAGAACTGACATAGAAAGCTCTGACCTAAGTATAGAAGTTTTCAAAGAAAGGCACTGTTTGAGGTTAACCTGTTCCTAAAGAGGACGTCCAGCTAACCCCAAAGTGTCCTGAAAGATGGCCTTCACCTCTGGATCCATCGGGCCCTCGGGCCTGGCTCTCACTGTACAGACTCGGGAATTCAGGTTTTGTGGTGTTTCACACGCATACTGTTCTCGTGAGGCAGATGTGTCAGTCCAGAAAGGAGCTCTGACTATTTAGCTTAAAATAAAACCTGTAACTTCCAAAGGGACAAGCTATTATTATTTACTGACAGCACGTTTTCTTCTTCCAGGAAGGACACATTGGGAAACCACAATCGCATCAGAAGTGTTCTTAATGACCAAGGAATCAGACAGAAGGCTGGGTCCGGTGTTTAATGGCATCCATCTTGGGGACCTTCATCCCCACTCTGCATCAGCACTTCTCAGCGGCTGTGACTGGTGCGTAGCCGGGGTGGGCACTGTCGCATTTATCCAGGGGTCCGTACGTCTTGCTCCACGGCAGCCTCAGGCTCTTTTTTCTCTTTAGCTGTATTCCAGGATATAGCATGGAAGCCAACCTATTGCATGAAGGTGGTCTAATGCCATTTATACTGATTAAAAGGGTGATCTTTTGTACTGGGAATTACATTTCTTGAAAGTATTAAACAATGTATATTCTTTCTGGGTCACCCTTTAATTGTTTCTGGTTGCCTGATAACTTCCTACCTTTGAAGGAGAGGCATCCATTACCTTGGGGAGAAGAAGACGGAGGCTAGAACAAAGAAGGTATTGCTTGTCTTAAAACTCCAGAGTAGAGTTTAAGGCCATGGCCAGACAATTGCCTAAGCCAAGTGTCCTTAATTGTAACAGGTGCAGTAGGAAAGGAAAAAAGAAAATGCTGACAAGTAACTATGACCTATCACCTATTGCAAGATGTATCTTAAAATGTGGTGGAAAATGTGCCAGGCTTTGCCGAGAGACAAGAGGGATTTAACTGGAGCTCCTCAAACTGGGCTTCACTTCTCAAGAGTCAGAGGGGAAGAGTGGACCCACACACCAGAGAGTGAGTTGGGCTGGACTAGAACAGGGAGGCCTTCCACCCAGCCCAGGAGGGCACGGCCTGTGGCTGATGGGAAGAGCCCACAGAAAGAGAAAACGGACGAAGCAAGAGCTTGGCTCTGAGGGTCAAGTCTGGAAGCGGGGGTAGAAACCTACGGTCACTGGGCTCGTGGCTTCCTCCCCCGGGGGAGCCCGGGAGGTGGCAACTGCCCCAGAAAGGTGGGCGCAGAGTGAGACCCGGCTTCCAGCCAGGCACAGAAGGATCCCAGAGCCCGGGGGCACCAGCAGAGTGGGGGAAGCCACCAAGAGCTCCTGGGACCAGGAAGCTGGAGTCCAGAAGCCTCACATCTGGCGCAATGGCAAGGCCCACGGCTGTTGGCACCGAGCAGCTTCATGGCCCACACCCAGTGAGACCTGTCACACCACAGCTGACACACAGGGTACAGGAGGCCACAAGGACCCAAGGACGGGGGCTACCACCTGACCCGGCAGGATGAGGCAACTCCCCTTGAGGGGGGCAGGCTGGGACCTCTCCACAACCCCTGCAGATGCCACACCAACATAAGGGAGAGGGCCAGTGGCAGCCGGAGGGGTTGCCCTGAAAGGCCAGGTCCTAAGAGTTACTGAGATTTAAAATAAACTCAGTGACGGACCTAGTCATGCCTGCCCTGGGCTAAAAACCTTGACCTGGACGGAGCATGCTGGAACTCATTAATCCTGGCATGTATTCATTCAGTAAATATTTATGGATCACATACTACCTGCCGGGCAACGTTCTAGCTACTTGGGATGGATACGAGAACGAATCACACAAAAGCCCTACCGTGGAGCCTACATTCCGCAGGGGGTGAACCGATAGTAAACTGTGACCATAATAAAGAAGGGACTTCCATGGGATGTGAGACGCGAACCTGGAAAATAAGTGTCTGCCTCAAGGAGTCTGGGCCTGAGAGCAAAACCGTGTCCAGTTACACAATATCCATCCCCACCGGCGCCCCTACACTTGTGTATGCCAGCGTCGCCTCCCTCTGAAGGACCCTGAGGACAGAAGGATGAACACAAGGTAGGCCGTGTCCTCGAGGACCTGACAGCCCAGCCTGTGAGTTTGCACCATGGGCTTCGCGGGGCAGGAACTGTGTCTTTTCCTTCATTTAATAAATGTTTACCGAGCACCCAGTGAAATGCATGCCTGGCGCTGGGCACTCACACGAGACATTCACAAAGCACACACGGCCTACACAGCACACACAGAAGATACACACATACAGCAAACAGTACACCCTCACACAACACACACAGAAAAGTCACACAACATACCACATACACAAAACCACACACTCACACAACATACACAAAACATACACACGGCAAACACAACACCTGCCTCACACAACACACATGCTGACCCAACACACACATCCAAGTCTCCGTGCTGAAATGTTTTCACATTAAAGCCCCCAGGACAGAGATGCAGGCTGATGGGGCCAACCAACCAGGCAAAATACGACCACATGGAGGTGGTGAACGGAACAAAAGCCTTAAGACCTGGGTGGGGTGGGGTGGGGGTGGGGGGTCCCGGTGGAGACACTTCAGGACAACACTTGGGGGTCCCAAGTTCCCGCAGGCGCCCCCCCCAGGCTCTGAGGAGGGATTTATGACCATGACAGTTGTTTACAATCAAGAGCTCGGGGTCTGCTCTCATGATGTAATTTCTTTAAGATGCTCTAGACTCTGTTCCTGCAGGGCCGAGAGGGCCACCTGGCACCAGGTGTACCTGTGTGTCTCTCAACACCTGGAGCTTCAGTAAAGGTTATAGTCACATTGTACAACTGTGTCATCGGGGTTTCTGTCCAGAAGTTAGTCTGATGCAGTGAAGTTTAAAACAATAACCTGCCGACAGCATGAAATTTATTTTCTAACTTTCAGCGGATCAAAGGAAGTGCAATTTGGCTTCCATAGTGAATATCCCCGTTTTGCATGACAGCACAAAGTGTTTTGAGAGGAAAAACCCTCTGTGGTCAAAGGCATATATATCTTTGAAGTGCAGTAAGGAGCTTATGTTTTAACTAGATATTCTTGAATTATTGAAAGAAGGTTCCAATCTCACTATGGCACGAAGTTACAGCTTTTACCATTACCCTCTGATAAACGTTTCTTTGGTCCCAGCTGAGCTGTATATCTTATTCTGAGCAATTTTAAATGAATACGTGTGTGTGTGTGTGTGTGTGTGTGTGTGTGTGTGTGTGTATACATATATATAGTATATATTGTATAGCTTTAAAGGAATATATATATGTTTCTTTTCTTGATACTTTCCAAACATATTCTTTAGCATGATTGTAATGAAAAACTCCCAGGAGGTAGCAGTTTTAGCACTTTTTCAAGGTCGAATAAATGAGATTAACTCTTGAAACTCAAGTGCTCAGAGTAAATGTTTTCTGCCCAGTAGTGTCCCCCGCACACAAGCGTTATTTCCTAGAAACCCATATCACACATCCCCAAGGGGCCATACAGACTTGGACAAACATTTAAACAAGCAACAAGCTGCCTCAAGTCCTTTTTGGAACAAGGTGAGATTCACCTAAACAAAGAAAGAAGCGGGGAACATGCCAGGTGAAAGTTAGGATGGAGAATCAAAGGTGGCTCTGTGAGTGCAGAAGTGACAAGTGAAACGTTGACAGCTGTTCAAAGATCTGAGAGTCGGAGGTAACTAACAGTAACATATGCAGGTACTTTACTTTGCTATGTCAACAGGAGAGCTAAGCCACAAATGTGTGTGCCGGGGATGCCACTAACGCATGTGCCGGGGGTGCCACTAACGCATGTGCCGGGGATGCCACGAGTGTGTGTGGTGGGAGCATCGCCACTAATGCATGTGACCGGGATGCCACGAGCAACAGTAACTCATAGACAGGAGAGGCTCAAGGTGCCTCCAGCTCTACCCATTCCAATGGTGCTTCGTCAGCCTCAGTTCTCCATCTGTCACATGGGGAAACCAGAGCCCACCTGACCAGGATGGTGAACATACAGGTAAAGTGCTTATTGCTGTAGTTGGTACATAGTAGGTGCTTTCTGCCGCTAATTTTGGTCCCCCAAGATAGGTAGGGGACATGTTACACTTTCAAGCCTGGAGTAAGGATGCCTTCCCAGTCCAAAACTGGACCTGTGGTTTGATGAGAAAAGGTGCAGATAGGAGACAACACTGCCCAACATTGAAAACTAAGACCTTTCAGTATTTTACCTCCCGACTGTGTCACACATCTAAGATTCACACATAAACAAGCCTTACCTTTAAGAAGTGACTTTTTCCTTCCTCCTTTAGGACCAGATTCTTTCAAACTAGGTCAAACACTTATTGCAATGGGGTTATGAATTAATGTGAGAACAGTAAGAAGGAGAACTGAGAAACTACAGACGTGCAAAGTTTATCTAGAAAAATGTTAGCCTTGTCATACAGAAAACACTAGGACCCAGCACAGAAAGTCTGCTAACGTGATTTCACCCTTTTCTGCCAATGGGAGAAAAAGTGAACCCGAGAGTTTTCAGGACCATAAACATCCTCCTTCTGTGTGTGTGTGTGTGTGTGTGTGTGTGTGTGTGTGTGTGTGTGTGTGTGTGCTGGAGGGGAGGGGAGGAATCCTCTAACGTGTCCAACACAATGCAAATAAATGCTTCTTAAACTGAAATGTGATTGACATGTTAGTTTCAGGTGTACAACATAATGACTGGATATTTGTATATACTTTGAAATGATCACAATAAGTCTGGTGAACAACCATCACCACCCACAGTTACTATGGTTATCGTGCTGTATATTACATCCTAGGACTTATTTATTTGATAACTGGAACTTTGCACATTTTGACCCCTTCACCCATTTCACCCCTCCCCACCCCCTGCCTCTGGTAACCACCAATCTGTTCTACCTCTGAGATAATTCAAAATCAGACTTAGACAAAGTGATCTCAATTATAGGGAAATCGCTCTCCCTCCTCTCCCCTTTCCCACAGAACCACTAACAGCACTTTCGTATAAATAAAATTCTCAAAATGCATTGAAGAACATTTAGAAGCAGTAAAATTAATCCAGAAACATCTCTGGCAGAAGCATGTTGGCCATCTGAGCCAAAACCTGACTGACCTTTCAATGTTATTATTGTATTGTGAAAAGAATTTTTAAACAACCAGTTACCATATTTACTTAAGAGTCAGCGTGGCCAAGAATGAAGTAAATACCGTGCGAACCATCAGGCCTCTTAACGACCAGAGAATCTTTTTATACTCAGAGTTTCACTGTCACTACTTGAGGCAACAAGATTATATGTGTGGGAGGCTCTTCAATTTCCCCCTCAGAAGGAGGACTGGGGAAGAAGAAAGGAAGTAGTGCTCAAAGCTAGAGAAAAGGAGAGATGAATAAGGCAGCCATCAGGAAAAGTCTGAACCACCCTAATGCAAAAACCCACCCACCCTGTGGACACAAAACTGACGTGTGGAACCTACGTGGGTGTTTTTCCCACCTTGTCAAATGAGATGGTTAGACCAACACAGACTTTTCTTCTAAAGCACCCACATTAGCTGGATAAATAGTGCTAGGTCAGCCCCTACTTCCTCTTTGCTTGGGCTTTGGCAGTCAGAACCCACCCCCGCAGGGCTCCCACTCCCCTGGATGAAGCCCAGACCACTGGCTCTCATTCCAGACCCGCCTGGCCTCCCTGACTCCATCTTTCTGACAAGTTCCCCTCCTTGCCTCGATGCTTCTTGGCTGAGGTCAAATCACAAAGCAGCCTCCTTGCCAGTTTCTCCATTGTTCCCTCATTCCCTCTGCCCAGACTGTTATCCTTCTTCCCCCTTCGTCTTCCAGGCCCATCCTCAAGACTGTATGCTCCTTTCAGAGGGTGTTCTAGGGTTTTCCCACCCCTCCAACCAGGGGAAACGGGTGACTATCTCCACCTCCTCTGAGCCCTTGGCTTCACCTCCCCGTCCCTGGTGGCACCAGCACCCCGGACTCCGTATGGCTGAGTTCTTCTCTCCCTGATACTCTTCACGTGCCGAAAGGTAAGCTCTTTCCCTTACTGACCGTAGCTTGAGCAGAGCAGATGTTTAACTCTTAGCCGAATAAATGAAAGCGGCTCCACTTACACTGCTTACACCCACTGTCCCTTAGAAGATTCAAACCACACGGACGGGACAGAGAACCTGTGACCATGTTCAGGAACAACGTTTTCTGGGAAGTGGACCCAAATTCCCCCAGCAGAGGGAGGTGGCAGTCACTCAGGACAGCCCTGTTCTAGCCAGCTTCTTGTTGACTTGGGTAAATTATGGAAATTACGGCCGTCTATTTCCCGGGTCAGTGATTCTCAGACCACATTATAGCACCTGCACCCGGAGAGTTTTGTAAAAATCCCTCTGCCCAGGTCTGCTGCATCTCAGACCTATGCCATCAGAACGTCTGGGGGGTGGGGCCCCCCAGGTGATTCCAACGGGCAATCAAGATGGACAAAGGCTGGCCTAGATCACAGAGGCTGATCATAGTAGGTATCCGGACGTAGCTGAGTGGGTCCCCTAATGCAGCAACACCATTTTCTACACCGACTGGGCCGACAGGGGCCAGGCAGAGGAAGAGAGTCCAACTTCAGGGGTTTATTCACACACAGCAGTTTTCCCTGGAACAATAATTCATGACCCGGACATCAGTTCCAGACTAAAGGAAGTGTCTGTCTCCACCACCCCTCCTCCGCCACCCTCCCAGCATTTTTCACTTTCCTGTGAACCTAGTTTTTATATATTATGTCACGTTACCTAAATTTCTTAAACATTTCAACTGGGAGAGAAAATCTAGAACTCTGATCTTGCAGTTAAATAAATCTCAGAATTCGAGGTTGATGAGAAATATTCAAGTGTGCTAAGTGATGTGGGGTGTAATTTCCCACATTATTACAGTAGCAAAAATGTAACCTCTCCTTCTCCCTATGAGTCAGCTCAGTAAACCACTGCGATAGTCTAGAGAAGTGCTTAAACCTTGAGGGAAATTTGTTCAAAAGAGGTTGTCATGGCAAGTATCACATGAGATTTTTTAAATCAACAAGTCAAAGAACCCATTCTATCACCCCTGACTAGAATCATATATCTTCTCCCCAGGAAAGAAATGCTGTGACTTTTTGCATATCGTTTAACAGGTTATTATTTTGTTTGTTTGTTTCCCAGCTTAATTGAAATATAATTGACATATAACATTGTGTAAGTTTAAGGTGTACAACGTGTTGACCTGATATATTTTTATACCGTCAGATATGACCACCATAGTGTTAGCTAACGCCTCCATCCCATCACATAATTATCACTTCTTTTTTTTGTGGTGAGAACATTTAAGATCTACTCTCTTAGTGACTTTCAAGTATGTAATACAATATATTAGCCACAATCACCTTGCTGAACATTAGATCCCCAAACTTGTTATTCTTATAACTGGAAGTTTGTACCTTTTGACCAACATCTCCCCATTTCCCTCACTCCCCAGCCCCTGCAAACGCTACTCTACTTTCTGTTTCTCTGAGTTCAGCTTTTTTTGATTCTACATATAAGTGATATCGTACAGTATTTGTCTTCCTCTGTCTGACTTATCTCCCTTAGCTTAATACCCTGAAGCTTCTTCCATGTTCTTGCAAAAGGCAGGGTTTCCTTTCTCGTGGCTGAATAGTATTCTATTGTATGTCCAGTATGTACCACATCTTCTTTATCCATTCATCTGTTGACAAACACTTAGATTATTTCCATATCTTGGCTATTATGAATAATGCTGCGATAAACATGGAAGTGTAGGTATCTCTTTAAGATACTGATTTCATTTCCTTTGGATATATACCCAGAAGTGGAATTGCTGGATCATATGCTAGTTCTATTTTTTAACTTTTTGAGGAACCTCCATACTGTTTTCCAAAGTGGCTACACCAATTTACTTTCCCACCAACAGTGCACAAAGGTTCCCTTTTCTCCACATACTCATTAACATTTGTTATCTGTTCTTTTATTGATGTACAGATCATTCATTAACAGATAGATGATACAATCTGTGAAACCGGGTTTCTCCCACCTATTTCAGGCAGGGTATGTTTAATCCTTCCAGAGAAATATCTGTTGAGTTCCTATGATAGTTGAATTTTTACTTTATAATATGTATTGTATTGGTTGTAGCTTAAATATCATCTACAGACCATTTCAGAGGCTGGAAAATAACCCTTGCACAGAACGCCTTCTTTAAAAACTAGCTTACAGGTGCCAGGTGCCAGCTTGGATGATAAATTCCCATAAGAAATGGTAGAAGGGAGCCTTAATCATGTTCCTCCCGTGAACGAACTCTGAAAGCTTCGGCACTCATAGAAATATGAGTTCAAATACATCTCAAAAAGAATTATTCATCGACTAGCACTTCCCTTCTTTGGGTCCCGTCATCATATCAGCACAGTGAAACGTGAAGAGGTTTGGGAGCCCAACTGACCCAGGTTCAAATCCTGACTCTGTCATTCATCTGCCACCATCTGGAGATGGTACCTGCCTAAATCTGCTAGCTCTGCCCCCCATCTTCCTTTGGGACAAATTGAAAACAGTAAAACCTGTGTACAGAGCACAGGTAATGTCCGTAAAGCACCCAGACGTCGCCAGGAGGAGCCAGATGACAGCTGACCCTGGTTCATTCAGGAGAGCGGCAGATCTGCCCAGAGCGATGTGGTCAAAGAACCAGCGATTGAAATCCAGGTAATAAATGATCTGAGAAAAGTTGTCCCATGATTTCCAGTCAAGTTCTGCCCTCTCACTAAGTCCAGGAATTGAATGAGGGAAACCACATCAACCTCTGGGGTCATACGCACGGCTGTGGAATGTGTTGGGTTTGCAGCCATGTTGGAATATATCGTTGGCGTAAGTGGCTGAGTGGATACAGTCAAACAAACCAACACTGCTTACCTCAGCCAAGAAGTTCAGCATCTTCAGCAAAAAGAGGATAATGTATAAGTGTGTCCACTTCCAAAAATTTCCCCTCAAATGATAAAAAAAAGGCAGACCTCCACAAAAGACACAATCACGCCATCGCCTAGTTCTATACCAACATCATCATTCATTTGTTCAATGATTCAGAGAATGTCTGAAGCCTTCAGACATCAAACTTGCTAATATTCTCACCGAAATTTTAGTCATTGTCATGAACAGATTGAACACAGATATCGGAAAACCAAGAGCCTAAAAATCTATGAATCCTGAAATGTTTATTTTAATTACAGTTAGCACAGATGCCGTTCAAGTTTTGTTTTTGTTTTGTTTTTTTTGCGGTACGTGGGCCTCTCACCGTTGTGGCCTCTCCCGTTGCGGAGCACAGGCTCCGGAGGCGCAGGCTCAGCGGCCATGGCTCACGGGCACAGCCGCTCCGCGGCACGTGGGGTCTTCCCGGACCGGGGCACGAACCCGCGTCCCCCGCATCGGCAGGCGGACTCTCAACCACTGCGCCACCAGGGAAGCCCCGTTCAAGTTTCCTAAACGTGTTTCTGGGCTTTTCCTTTGTAAGTGTCCCTTTGGCTGTGCCTCTTTTACCTCCTTATCATTATCACTAGACAAGTCCCCACCCCACCCCGTGTTGTGTTGGATTGGGCCACTCTGTCTGAGTTACGCATCTGGAACTCATCTGTGGAGTCCCTTCTCCTCCAGAGCAAACCCTGCCTGCCCTCTTCTCCCTGGACCAGGAAGCAAAACCAGCTGAGGTGTTAACTGATCTCACAGCTGTCCCACTTCCTGCCCAGGTGGTCCTATCTCCATGGAAACCTGCGACCCTGAACACATCTTCTGGGCCAGCAGGTCCTGAAGCCTTCATCCAGACACACCACCTACGCGCACACGCACGCTCGTGCTAATCCCCACTCTAATCACCAGTTGTGCCCTAGATAGGGGCCTGAGAGCCCGACCAACAATACTTGACCTCGGTCCCCTATGTTTCTTCCCAAGATAGAAGCACCTCTGGGCTTAGAGCCTTAACCATCAGGCACGTGAGGGTGTGGCCCGGCCCCTCTGCAGGGCCCTGCCAATGCTACAGCGGCCCCATAATACTGGAACCAGAGGGGCCAAACTGAAAGAGGATGCGGGGCAGAGAGAGAGCCTCTCCTCCAGGCCTTCCCCAGCAATGAGGCTGAGGAATTTTGCTCTATTTGGGAGTGCCTGGAGAGCATCCTCAGGGAGCTCAGAATCAGGCGCTAGTCCCAGCTCCACCCTTGGCCCACCCCGTGGCCTTGAGGAAAGCTCTTGATTCTTCACCTCTAAACACAGAAGGAACACCCTACCTGCACCTACAGAGAAGGACATAAGAGAAGCTCCAGCCCCATGGACTCCCCAGCACCAAACAGGCCCCCGCAGTGGTCTGCAAGGCCGGGGTTCTCATCTGGAACCAGAAGCGCCTGGGCCTCTCTGCTGCCCCCTCCGCCTGCCTTTTGATCATTGAGGTTAATTCTGTCTCGAAACTGTAAGTAAGAAAGTAAGAAGCCGCTGCTCACTTTCTTCCTCTGTGTTTTCCCGTCCTCCGACTCCTCTCAGCACTGGAGACACTGAGCACAGGGCTCAGCCCGGACTGGACGCTCATGAATCATTTCTCAGAACCCTCAGTTAATTTAGCAAAGCGTGAGGGGATGAGCAAGAATGCCCTCTGTACACCTAGTTTCATTCCTGGGAGAGGCAGAGTGCGTGCCTGTGGAATGTCTCCACGGCCACGTTCAGGCAAAGCACCTGTCGCTTGTCACACACCCAGGAATCCAGGGCTGGGCGAGACAGCACAGTGTCCTGCGTGCCAGGACATGTCCGCCCTGCCACCATCTCTCATGGTAAATACAACGACGGCCCCCAGTGCTTGGGCACGGGGATTGGGCTTCCCTAATATCACACAGGTGAGCACTTGTGGTCTGGGAGGTAAGACTGTACACACTCTGGCACCATCTCCCCAGCCTGTGACTGGGAAGTTCAGAATAAAACCCAAGCTCCTTACCATGGCCCCATCTCTGTCCACACCACCGTGATCTGGCCCCATTCTCCTGTCCGCCCCCCAGGCTCAAATGCCGCTGTTCCCTCTGCATCAGACCTCACACCTCCTCACAAGGACCCCCCATCACCAGGTAACGTAGACCCAGCCCCTTAGCTACTGTATCAGCAGCCGTCTGTGTCTTTCATGACGCTCATCACACACTCGACTTGGGCTACTGCCTGGCCCCTCTGTGTGCCCTGCCCTACTGCAGCGTCCCATGGCTGGACACCCACGAGGCTCAAAAAACAATCGTCATGATCACAGCCGGTTTTAAAACAATCTCAAGGCCACTACACACCTATTAGAACGGCCAAAATCCACAACACTGATGGCAGATGCTGTCAAAGATGTGTAGCACCAGGGACCCTCATTCACTGCTGGAGGGGGTGCAAAAGAGTGCAGCCACTTTGGAAGACAGTCTGACAGTTTCTCACCAAACTAAACATACTCTCACAGTACGATCCTGCAATCACTCTCCTTGGTATTTACCCAAAGGAGTCGAAAACTTATATCCACACAAAAACCTGCACATGGATCTTTACAGAAGCTTTATTAATAACTGACAAAACTTGGAAGCGACCAAGATACCATTCAGTAGGGGAATGGATGAATCACCAGTGATCCAACCAGACAATGGAATATTATTCAGTGCTAAAGAGAAATGAGCTATCAAGCCATGACAAGACATGATGAAACCTTCAGTGAATAATACTAAGCGAAAGAAGCCAATCTGAAAAGGCTGCATAATGTATGATTCTAATTATATGACATTCTGAACAGGTGAAATTATAGAGACAATAAAAAGATCGGTAGTTGCCAGGGGGCGGGGGGAGGAGGGATGAACAGGCAGAGCACAGAGGACCTTTAGGGCAGTGAAAATACTCTGTATGATACCATAATGATGCACACACGTCATTCTGTATTTGTCTAAACACATAGAATGTACCACACCAAGAGTGAGCCCTAAGGTAAGCTGTGGACTTTGGGTAATAATGACGTGTCAGTGTAGGTTCATCCGTTGTACCGAATGTATCCCTCTGGGGAGTGGGGCATACTGCTAATGGAGCAGGTTATACACGTGTGGGGCAGGGGGTATATGGGAGATATCCATACCTTCCTCTCAATTTTTCTGTAAACTTAAAACTGCTCTTAAAAAATAAAGTCTAAAAAGAACTACCATATGACCCAGCAATCCCACTCCTGGGCATATACCAGGAGAAAACCATAATTCAAAAAGATACATGCACCCCAGTGTTCATTGCAACTCTATTTACAATAGCCAGGACATGGAAGCAACCTAAATGTCCATCAACAGAGGAATGGATAAAGAAGATGTGGTACGTGTATACAATGGAATGTTACTCAGCCATAAAAAAGAATGGAATATTGCCATTTGCAGCAACGTGGATGACCTAGAGATTGTCATACTGAGTGAAGTAAGCCAGACACAGAAAGACAAACATATCGTTTATATGTGGAATCTTAAAGAAAGGGTACAAATGAACTTAGTTACAGGACAGAAGTAGTATCGTGGATGTAGAAAACAAACTTATGGTTACCAGGAGATAAGGGGGAGTGGATAAATTAGGAGATTGGGCTTGACATATACATATTACTATATACAAAATAGATAACTAATAAGGACCTACTCTATAGCACAGGGAACTCTTCTCAATACTCTGCAATGACCTCTATGGGCAAAGAATCTAAAAGAGAGTGGATACATGTATGTGTATAACTGATTCACTTTGCTGTACGCCTGAAACTAACACAACATTGTAAATCAACTACATTCCAATAAAAATTTTAAAAAATAAAAAAATAGTCTAAAAAAACCCCTCAGCAATGATATGAGATATGAAAAATCCGAAAACACACAGAGTTAACCTCTTCCCCCTATAAGATCACCAAAGCTAAAAAATAAAAACAAAAAACAACAACAACAAAAAACAAAACACAGTTTGGTAGCATACTGTGTCGACATACGTGTAGAGAAACATCTTCTCAAACATTCCTGGCAGAGTTGTTATCTGTTATAACCTGATGGGAGGTGGGTGGGCAAATCACAAATGCACACAAGCCTCTGACCCAGCAGTGCCACTTCTAGGAATTTAGCCAACAAATACGCTTGCTAGCACTTCTGCAAAATGACACAGGCATGGCTGTTTGTTATTCATTGCACCATTGGTTGTAATAGCAGAAGACTGCAAACAGCTTATTAGTCAGCAAAAGGTTAAAAAGCAGCTCGTTAGATGCAGATTTGGAACCAGGTACAGATAAGTGTACATCACTGGCATGTGTGATGATTAATTTTATGTGTCAACTGAACTGGACCATGGGATGCCCAGATAGCTGGTGTGTCTGTGAGGGTGTGTCTGGAAGAGATTAGCACGTGAATTGGTGAACTGAGTAAAGCAAATGGCCCTCCCCAGTGTGGATGGGCTCCATCCAATCCTTTGGGGGCCTAAATAGAGCAAAAAGGTAGAGGAAGGTTGAATGAACTCTGCCTGACAACTTGATGAGGATGTCGGCCTTCTCCTGCCCTTGGCACTCCTGGTTCTTAGCCCTTCAGACGAGACAGGTGTCTACACCATTGCTCTAGCTCTCAACCTTCTAACTACGCCATCTGCTTTCCTTGGTCTACAGTTTGTAGATGGCAGATCCTGGGACTTCTCAAGCCTCCACGATGGCATAAACCAATCCACACCTTATAATAAGTCTATTCCTAGACAGATACATATAGACAGATAGACACATATATAACCAAGAGGAGACTGAGATAGCTATATCGATACCTACATATCTACATATATATCAACCTCCTATTGCTTCTCCAGAGAGAGAACCCTGACTAACACAGTGTCAAAGAGGTGGAAGAAACCGTTAACTATCAACCTACTGGTGAGAAAGAGGGAAAGACTTCGCTGAATAACCTTTTGAAAGCCTTTTAAACTGTGTGTTATTTATTCGAAAGCACGCAAGCTATGTGTTTTTATTCATTTATCCTCGCTAGAGACCGTGTCATGAAGCCCAGTCGTGCACTAAGTACTGATGTGACTTTAGGCAAATCATGTCCCTGCACTTACATTTCTTACTCTGCAAAGTAAGATAATAATAAAGACTACCTCGTACACAGGGCACTTAGAACCAGGTCTCACATGTAGAAAGTGCTCTGTTGGTTATTTGCCATCATCATTACTTATTCAATACCAGGTTCAAACGATTGCGAAATGTTCATTTGACCCCAATTTTAACAACCGACCACTGAGCTGAGGGTCAGAGTGAAACTCTGTACCTCCTGCCAAGCTTTCCATACATGCCAAGTCCATGGGACTTGCACTTACAAAAGCTGCGATCTCCGTTTTCCTGTCTACCCTGGGTTTGTATTCATTTGCTTAACCTCCATTAAGAGCTTTAAAGTCTTACTCAGTAGAAACAGAAACCAACCCACACTAAACTAAACCAAGAAAACAATCAATATGTCCCAGATGAAGCTCCATTTTTAAATCCTCTGTAATTCCTTTTGGGGATATTCATTTCCCTGCAGAGTTGGGTAAAAACGTTCCTAGCTCCCTTCCACTGACTCATGCGAGAAACGCTCTTCAAGCCCTCACAGGGTGTCAGACCCCAAACCGGGCCCAGGAGAGAGAGAAACACATAAAACCAGTCCCTACCTTTCAGAAGCTCTCACTGGGGATCAGAGTACAGCAAGTGGATGGTGAAAATCCCACGTGCAGGTGAGATAAAGAAGCAACAAAATAAAACCTGTTTTTAATCTAAAGTATGTCCATGTGCTACTGAATCTAGGAACCAAGAAACATGTAACACGCACAACCTTCCAAGTTTAGAATTAGAAGACATTGTCAAAATGTCAGCACGCAGCTCTCCCAAAACGAGATACTCTATAAGGTAAGGCTATAATATAAGTAAACTTCATATTAATACTAGTAATAGTACCATTTGGTATTTTTACTTTCTTTCTACTTAAAGAACATTCCTCTAGCTTTTCTCTTTATCTTCCCAGTAGGGTCATGTGGTGGAGTGGAAAGTCAGTCCTTTTACCTCTAAATTGTAGAGATAAAAGGAGATAAAATCATAGAGACTGAGGTTTGCGCTCAGGTGTTCAAACGGTAAATAAAAAGTCAGAGCAAAAGCATTTGACTGCCACACACTCTGGGCAGACTTGCTGAGAGACATCAAATGAGGTCAAAGGCCTCAGAAATTAGGTTGGCAAAAGTTACTGTGAGAGAGGATTGGTTTGATAATGTAACCAAAAAAAGACAAGAAGCTGAACCTAAAGGGGCAGAATGGGAAGCCAGAAGGTTTCACAAAAGGTGTCCTTGAAGCAAATTAAGACAACAAAATACTCTTGGCCAGTTACCAGGTTAGTACACTTTAGAAAAAAAAAAAGGTGAAAAACCCAATGCCGGTGAAAGTGTGCGAAAGGGGTGTCCGTACAGTGCTGGAGGGAGTATACGTGACTAGTACTTTCCTAGAAAAATTTAGTAACAGAAGCAAGAGCTTCAAATATGCTCGTGCCCTTTGACCTCTGGGAATTTATTCCAAGGAAATAATCAGGAAGAGAGGCATAGGTTTCCCTATAGGAATGTTAGTTTGGGGAATGTTAATAATAGAAAAGAAAAACATCAAATATACCAACGTGATTTAACAAATCATCTGTGTAATGTGATTAAAAAGCTTTTGTAGGAAGAAATACATTAGCATGGTAAAACGCTCACAGCGTATTGCTGAAAGGGAAAAGCAGGTGATAAAACATCACGTACAGCACAAGCACGTTTTGTCAAAAAGGTAAATGTGTTCAGAGAAAACCACACCCACCAAAATACTAACAGTATTTCTCTCACAATGTTAGGTTTTTATGTTTCACCTTTTTCATTTATCTCTATGTATTCTTTTTTTGTGTGTGTGGTACGCGGGCCTCTCACTGTTGTGGCCTCTCCCGTTGAGGAGCACAGGCTCCGGACGCGCAGGCTCAGCGGCCATGGCTCACGGGCCCAGCCGCTCCGCGGCATGTGGGATCCTCCCGGACCGGGGCACGAACCCGCGTCCCCTGCATCGGCAGGCGGACTCTCAGCCACTGCGCCACCAGGGAAGCCCTCTATGTATTCTTTTTTAATTTTATTTTTGACCATGAGCATGTGCTGTCTGTGTACGTTTTTAAAGGCTATATTTCAGAAGTGGATCAGAGCCACTCCGTGACCTCGCCTGTGGAGTTTCTCTCCTCAGCAAGTTAACAGTGCCCAAAAGGGTTTGTAGGTTAAAGATTAAAAACTGAATGTGGGGACTTCCCTGGTGGTACAGTGGTTGGGAGTCCGCCTGCCAATGCAGGGGACGTGCCACAACTACTGAGCCTGCTCTCTAGAGCCCTTGAACCACAACTACTGAAGCCCACGCGCCACAACTACTGAAGCCCACGTGCCTAGAGCCCATGGAGCCCCTAGAGCCCTAGAGCCCATGCTCCACAACAAGAGAAGCCACTGCAATGAGAAGCCCGCTCAGCGCACCAAGGAGTAGCCCCCGCTCGCTGCAACTAAAGAAAGCCCGTGCACAGCAACGAAGACCCAATGCAGCCAAAAATAATAAATAAATTAAATAAATTAAAAAAAACAACTGAATGTTGAGTAGAGACAGGCCAGAAGCATCTTTCAGAATTCATCACTACTTGTTGACAGATGAATGGATAAAGAAGATGTGGTATATTTATACAATGGAACATTACGTAGCCATAAGAAAAGAATGAAATAATGCCATTTGCAGCAACATGGACGGACCTAGAGATTATCATACTATGTAAAGTCAGACAGAGAAAGACAAATATTATATGATATCACTTATATGTGGAATCTTAAAAACAAAATGATACAAATGAACTTATTTACAAAACAGAAGTAGACTTACATAGAAAAAAACCTTATGGTTACCAAAGGGGAAAGGTGGTGGGGGAGGAGAGATAAACTGGGAGTTTGGGATTAACAGATACACACTACTATATATAAAATAGATAATCAACAAGGCCCTACAGTATAGCACAGAGAACTATACTGGATATCTCGTAATAACCAATAATGGAAAAGAAACTTAAAAAGAATAGATATGTGTGTATAACTGAACCACTTTGCTGTACACCTGAAACATTCTAAATCAACAACACTTCAATAAAAAATACATTTTATCATATGATATCACTTATATGTGTAATCTAAAAGAAGGTAACAAATGAACTTATTTACAAAGCAGAAATAGAGCCACAGATGTAGAAAACAAACTTATGGTTACTGGGGGGAAGGAGGGGAGAGGGATAAGTTGGGAGATTGGGATTGACATATACACACTACTATATATAAAATAGATAATAAGAACCTACCGTGTAGCACAGGGAACTCTACTCAACACTCTGTAATGACCTATATGGGAAAAGAATCTAAAAAAGAGTGGATACATGTATGTGTAGAACTGATTCACTTTGCTGTACACCTGAAACTAACACAGCATGAAATCAACTATACTCCAATAAAAATTTTTTAAAAAATAAAATGCTCTAATTTATAAGTTAACTTTTAAATTTAAATAACTGTGAAAAACTATTAGAAGTATAATAATATAAAGCAAATTGGAATAAATGTTGAAGAAACTCTAAAAAATACATTTCTAAATAAATAAATAAAAATAAAATAAAATTCATCATCACTATTAGGAAGATCAAATTCATCTTGAGAAGTGTCCCTACTCCTTCCAGATGGCATGTCTCCTCCCTTTCCCCAACTATCCACACGTTTTCAGTGAGCACAGATTTCCCCCCCGGCCCCCAGCACACACATGGTGGCCTCCAGTTGCCTGTGGGTGGACATGGTGATTCACCAAAGCAGCTAGTCACTCACTGCACCTTTTGAAATGTCCTTCCCACCATCCAGCCCTTCACACCCTCACACCCACAGTGCAAAGTCACATTTGGCATAAGAGCAAGAGGAAGTTTTAAGTTGAATTGAATGCTTAACCTCATTTTTGTTTCCTTCCTCCCTTTCTTTAATATCTCAGATTCTGTCCCATTTTCTTATTCTTTCACACAACATTATTATAGAACATAGAGAGGTCAAGGGTGTCCAATAAGAAATACAAGGCAATGTTGACCAAACCCTGAGAGCCTACAGTCTTCCTTGCAACTCCAGATGTAACATTTTCAAAGCCTCTGAAAAAGCATGCTCAAGACAGTGATGGCTGACCAGGGCTCCCTGAGCTATACAGGCCTCTGCTCTGGGGGTGATGGCCAGTCCTAGTGTCTGAGTGATTCCCTAGGCCCAGCAAAGGGAATAAGTTTCCCGAGCCCAATAAAAATAAAAACAAACAGCAACAACAACCATGCTCAAGCATTTAAGAGTCCATCGTATCTACTGAGATGATCGTATGGTTTTTCTCCTTCAGTTTGTTAATATGGTGTATGACATTGATTGCTTTGCGTATATTGAAGAATCCTTGCATTCCTGGGATAAACCCCACTTGATCATGGTATATGATCCTTTTATTGTGCTGTTGGATTCTGTTTGCTAGTATTCTGTTGAGGATTTTTACATCTATGTTCATCAGTGATACTGGCCTGTAGTTTTCTTTTTCTGTGACATCTTTGTCTGGTTTTGGTATCAGGGTGATGGTGGCCTCGTAGGATGAGTTTGGGAGTGTTCCTCCCTCTGCTATATTTTGAAGAGTTGAGAAGGATGGGTGTTAGCTCTTCTGTAAATGTTTGATAGAATTCACCTGTGAAGCCATCTGGTCCTGGGCTTTTGTTTGTTGGAAGATTTTTTTAATCGCAGTCTCAATTTCAGTGCTTGTGATTAGTCTGTTTATATTTTCTATTTCTTCCTGGTTCAGTCTCAAAAGGTTGTGCTTTTCTAAGAATTTGTCCATTTCTTCCAGGTTGTCCATTTTATTGGCATACAGTTGCTTGTAGTAGTCTCTCATGATCCTTTGTATTTCTGCAGTGTCAGTTGTTACTTCCCCTTTTTCATTTCTAATTCTATTGACTTGAGTCTACTCCCTTTTTTTCTTGATGAGTCTGGCTAATGGTTTAAGCTTTTGAAAAAATTCAACACCCATTTATGATAAAAACCCTCCAGAAAGTAAGTGGACAGGGAACTTACCTCAACATAATAAAGGCCATATATGACAAACCCACAGCCAACATCGTTCTCAGTGGTGAAAAACTGAAACCATTCCCTCTAAGATAAGGAACAAGACAAGGTTGTCCACTCTCACCACTATTATTCAACATAATTTTGGAAGTTTTAGCCACAGCAATCAGAGAAGAAAAAGAAATAAAAGGAATCCAAATCGGAAAAGAAGAATTAAAGCTGTCACTGTTTGCAGATGACATGGTACTATACGTAGAGAATCCTAAAGATGCTGCCAGAAAACTACTAGAGCTAATCAATGAATTTGGCAAAGTAGCAGGATACAAAATTAATGCACAGAAATGTCCTGCATTACTATACACTAATGATGAAAAATCTGAAAGAGAAATTAAGGAAACACTCCCATTTATCATTGCAACAAAAAGAATAAAATACCTAGGAATAAACCTACCCAAGGAGACAAAAGACCTGTATGCAGAAAACTATAAGACACTGATGAAAGAAATTAAAGACGATACAAATAGATGGAGAGATATACCATGTTCTTGGATTGGAAGAATCAACATTGTGAAAATGACTATACTACCCAAAGCAATCTACAGATTCAATGCAATCCCTATCAAACTACCAATGGCATTTTTCACAGAGCTAGAACAAAAAGTCTACAATTTGTATGGAAATACAAAAGACCCCGAATAGCCAAAGCAATCTAGAGAACGAAAAATGGAGCTGGAGGAATCAGGCTCCCTGACTTCAGACTATACTACAAAGCTACAGTAATCAAGACGGTATGGTACTGGCACAAAAACAGAAATATAGATCGATGGAACAGGATACAAAGCCCAGAGATAAACCCATGTACATACAGTCACCTTATTTTTGATAAAGAAGGCAAGAATATACAATGGAGAGAAGACAGCCTCTTCAGTAAGTGGTGCTGGGAAAACTGGACAGCTACATGTAGAAGAATGATATTAGAACACTCCCTAACACCATACACAAGAATAAACTCAAAATGGATTAAAGACCTAAATGTAAGGCCAGGTACTATCAAACTCTTAGAGGAAAACATAGGCAGAACACTCTATGACATAAATCACAGCAAGACCCTTTTTGACCCACCTCCTAGAGAAATGGAAATAAAAACAAAAATAAATGGGACCTAATGAAACTTAAAAGTTTTTGCACAGCAGAGGAAAACACAAACAAGACAAAAAGACAACCCTCAGAATGGGAGAAAATATTTGCAAATGAAACAATTGACAAAGGATTAATCTCCAAAATATACAAGCAGCTCATGCAGCTTCAATATCAAAAAAACAAACAACCCAATCCAAAAATGGGCAGAAGACCTAAATAGACATCTCTCCAAAGAAGATATACAGATTGCCAACAAACACACGAAAGGATGCTCAACATCACTAATCATTAGAGAAATGCAAATCAGAAATACAATGAGGTAACACCTCACACCAGTAAGAATGGCCATCATCAAAAAATCTAGAAACAATAAATGCTGGAGAGCGTGTAGAGAAGAGGGAACCCCCTTGCACTGTTGGTGGGAATGTAAATTGATACAGCCACTATGGAGAACAGTATGGAGGTTCCTTAAAAAACTACTAATAGAACTACCATATGACCTAGCAATCCCACTACTGGACATATACCCTGAGAAAACCATAATTCAGAAAGAGTCATGTACCACAATGTTCACTGCAGCTCTATTTACAATAGCCAGGAGATGGAAGCAACCTAAGTGCCCATCAACAGGTGAATGGATAAAGAAGATGTGGCACATATATACAATGGAATATTACTCGGCCATAAAAAGAAAGGAAATTGAGTTATTTGTAGTGAGGTGGATGCACCTAGAGTCTGTCATACAGAGTGAAGTAAGTCAGAAAGAGAAAAACAAATACCGTATGCTAACACATATATATGGAATCTAAAAAAAAAAAAAAAGGTTCTGAAGAACCTAGGGGCAAGACGGGAATAAAGATACAGACATAGGGAATGGACTTGAGGACACGGGGAGAGGGAAGGGTAAGCTGGGATGAAGTGAGAGTGGCATGGACATATATACACCACCAAATGTAAAACAGATAGCTAGTGGGAAGCAGCGGCATAGCACAGGGAGATCAGCTCGGTGCTTTGTGACCACCTAGAGGGGTGGGATAGGGAGGGAGGGAGGGAGATGCAAGAGGGAGGGGATATGGGGATATATGTTATATGTATAGCTGATTTACTTTGTTATAAAGCAGAAACTAACACACCACTGTAAAGCAATTATACCCCAATAAAGACGTTAAAAAAAAAGATTCCATTGTAAGCTCTTATGGAAGGAAGCATACACAAATCTTGCTAAAACAATATATTATAATTTTAAATGCAATCGGTGATATCTGTTTATAGCAATGCAATGCCGTCAGCCAAACACAGGCCCAGGTTATGCCCCTCTAGAACTGTGGAAGCATGAAGGAAAGTCATAAAATGTCTTAATTCTAACATCTACTACAGCATTTTAAAAGAACTTTACAACATCGTTCAGTTAAACCTCGTGATTTACCAAAAGACACATAACTATTGATGCCTTATGGGTAGTATATAGTCATAAAATATATCTCCCACATATTTCATAGTTAATCTTCCATGGAACAAAACATATGTAATCATAGGTGATCTTTTAATAGGGCTCACAGACACACTTAGGGTTAAATATGGCTACAGAGCCACATAACTCCAAGAAATCCTTCAAGTCTTGTCTAAACAAACAGCATGACATTGTCAGTTTTATCAGATTCCATTTGCCTCTCTTAACTATTTCATCAGTGTAAAAGTAAACAAAGGGAAAAGGAGGGGGAAAAAATACAGAAACGAAAACCAAAGTGCAAATCAATCATCTTACCGTCCCCTTTCCTTATGGTTGGAGGCTTTGGGAACGGCTGGCCCCAAGGGAGGTGGTAAGTCAGGGTCAGCCCGCAGGGTTTCTGTCCCTGGTTGGAGCCCGCTGAGTTGACGGTGGTTATTAAAAACAAAAGTGCATTTAGAAGTCAGTCCTGGATGGAGTTGCTAATTGCACTTTTCTTTCCCAAAGAGCTTTGGGTCTGGTCTGTACGTAGGAGAGGGACGCCTCACAGCTTGTCAGGAGACCCAGCTGTGCAGAGGCTGAGAGAAAGGAGAAAAGTGGGCTCCGGTGATGCCTCTTAGGGCTTTAATCCTCAGCTGTGACACATGTGGGGAACTAGAAACAGGAAACTCTGAGCCCGGCAGGCAGCCAGAAACATTCAGAAAACGTGCCAAGCCCTTTCGAAATACCGCTCTCTCCACTGAACATTCACTCCTAACAGTTCGCAGGCTGTGTCTCTCTTCTCAAATGACTGAGCCATAAACCTGGGCAAGGCTGGCCCACAGATATCTCGTCTGTCACAGTTCCTGTTATCAGAATCTGGACCAGGCCAGGCCAGGCCTGGGGTCTCCTATGCCCTCCCTCT
This sequence comes from Phocoena sinus, assembly GCF_008692025.1. NCBI lineage: Eukaryota > Metazoa > Chordata > Mammalia > Artiodactyla > Phocoenidae > Phocoena > Phocoena sinus. The sequence goes on along the minus strand of NC_045775.1, from coordinate 85,645,566 downwards.
TCTGCCAACCTCCCAAGCCTCTTGTAATGACATCCACAGATGGGAGCTCCCGGCGATGTGGCAGGACCTTTTATTCGGGTCTTTGCATGTTTCAGACGCAGGGCCTCTTCCTACTGTGCCCACCGCCCCTGCCATGTTGCCCTGGGGGCACTGCAGGGATCTCTTCTCAGCATCCCGGAGGCGAGGAGACCCAAGAGTCACCCCTGGGCTCAAAATCCATCCGGGCAGGGAGGATTCGAGGAAATGTAGCCGGAGTTTCTGGCTTCCACTCGCGGCGGCCTGATCCATCCCCGAGAGACTGTGCTGCTGAATCCCTCTTCTGTTTCTCTCTCACGGCCCCTCCTGCGCCCGGCATCCAGTTTCATGTTCTCAACACAGCACGGGCACCGCCTATCAGAGCTGTACTCAAAGTCTGCAGCGCAAGGACCAAAATGGCCAAAGCTCCTCTCCCGGCATCCAAGGCCCTCCCGCAGCTACCTCCGCATACCTTTCCACCTTGGCCCACTGCCCTTTAAAAGAACCCCCCGCGCCAACCTGGATGGGCCACCACTCTCTCCAGAAGACAACGTTCAAACCTGTGTTTGCACGTGCTCTGCAGCCACCACCCTGCCCCGTCTCCCCTTCTCCTCTTGAACGTGATGTCACAACACGCACAACACTCCGCCCCCTCCTCTTCGTCCCCCTCCCCGCACTTCCGGCCTTCACCACCGTTCGCTCATGCATACCCCCTACTGCGTCCTGGGGTGACGCTCCCTGCTCTGAATCCAAGTCTTCTCTCCATGATAATAACACAGACAGCAAGGGTGGGCACTTATTATGTATCAGGCGTTTTTCCAGGAACTTTAAATTCTTTAAGCCCATTTTACAGATAAGGCAATTGAGGCATGGAAAAGGTAAGTACTTTCCCCAAGATTCCCTCAGCCAGGCAGGGTGGAGCCCAGGTGGAACCCAACCTGGCCTTGCTCTTTGAGTCTTTCCAGGGACCTGTGCTATTTATCAATATTTGTGAACAGGGAGTATGTACTCAGGGGGAGTGCAATTTCCTCACCCTTCTGGGTATCCTTTCCAGAGGGCCTCCCAGAATGTTTTCCAATGCTAAATGATTATAAGTAGCTGTGACTAATTGGGAGACTAATGAGCTTTAATTGAGAGATCAAATGTTTCCACCTGAGTGGTAGACAGGACTTTCAACATTAAGAATGAGTAGAATGGTCTTGAGGTTAAGGCAACATTCCTGTAGAGGTTTTGCTGACATTTTTAACCTACCTATCACGTGACTATTCAGGCCTAGGCCATCTGGTGCGTCAACAGACTGCTAAAGACATAACCTCACTGAAAAAGCTGAGATACCCTCCAAGGTCGGGGGGGCCGGGGGAACTTTCCACCCTTCCTCCAATGTGGAGTAGCAGAGGCCTCTGGAGCCTAACCCACCCCCAGCTCCAGGGGCAGCCTTGCTGATCTGAGCTGTTAGACCCTTAGAAACACACTAGCCCCGCCCACGTTGCTGGCCAGGTGCTACTCATGCTGGAAGGTGAATGATATTTCACTGAAGAGATGTTTCTGGCTTCCACTGAAGGCAAGACCCTCTCAATGCTCTTTGGAAGAACAACAACAAAAGATCAGGAAGACACAGCTTTTGTCCCCAAGAAACTTACTACCCAGTTGATAGGGAGGCCATGGACAAGACACCAGCAGGCTTAACCCACCCTAGGTATTTGCCCCAAAACAGGAGTTTGTTTTCCCAAGTTTTCCCTAATCAGTTTATCCTTACTGAACATTTAGTGGAGAGGAAAGATTTTGTTTCCAGGATTTTTCTGACCCTCTTTTCCACTCTAGATGTCTCCCTTCCTCTTTCCCGCTTCTCAACAAGGAGACACACATGCACACACACACTCCTGCCTGGGTTTTGTCAGTTGCTTAGTCCCACCCGACAGAGTTCAGGGAAAACAAATTGTCAGAGTTGGCAATAAAAATTCAGTACCAGAAGTTCATGGAAAATCTCCAAACTCCAAGGTCCTTTACAAAGTCTGGAGCACAGCACTCACTGAGCCAAGCCCGCAGCTTTTACCATGGAAACTCTCAGAAGACGTCATTATGACGCGATTTTATCAGCGACATGGTCTTTGCAGAACTCCGAAACATCTGTATTTATACTTAATAGGTCAGAAATAGCTCACATATTTTCCCGTAATATTTTTATGGAAAAGTTTACACATTCAGAATGGATCTGCATTTAAGAATATCTTTAATGTGACTGTAACCCACTTCTCCGTGTGTTTCCTTAATCCATGTGTTTCCTACACATCACAATCAATGAGAAAGGAGAATGCAAAGCACATACAACGTGTGTGTGTGTGTGCACGCACGTGCATATGTGTGCATGTGTGTGCTTGCGTGTGTGCCTTCAGGCAAGCATGTCCATACCTGGAATCTGACCTTGCCTGTCCTGTCACATACTACAGGTCCTTAAGAAAGGGTGGTAAACCCTGCTTTACTAGGTCCAGCCATTTGGTGATTAATTTTGTAGTTAGACACTGACCTGGGCCCCAGGAGACCTGGGTGAAAGAGGCTGCTCTAACTTCATGGATGTGGCTTTGGGGAAACCACTTCACCTCTCTGCACTTCAGTTTCTACATCTGGAAAAACATACAGTATAATCTAAATCCTTGCTACACAAAGTGTGGCCACAGTCCAGAGACATCATCAAGGAATGCACTAGAAATGCAGACTCTCAGGCCCCACCCCAGAACGACTGAATCAGAATCAGCATTTTTTTTTTTTTTTTTTTTTTTTTTTGCGGTACGCGGGCCTCTCACTGCTGTGGCCTCCCCCACCGCGGAGCACAGGCTCCGGACGCACAGGCCCAGCGGCCATGGCTCACGGGCCTAGCCGCTCCGCGGCATGTGGGATCTTCCCGGACCGGGGCACGAACCCGTGTCCCCTGCACCGGCAGGTGGACTCTCAACCACTGCGCCACCAGGGAAGCCCCAGAATCAGCATTTTAATAAGATTCCCCACGTGACCCGTGTGAGCGGTAAAGCTTGAGGAGCACTGATCTAAATGTTCTCTGAAGTGCCTTCCAGGGACACATTTTGTTAGTTTAATCCTTATCCCTTTCAGCTGAAGAGTTAACGTGCTGTACACAATGGCTGCCTTGTGACCTTTGTGGTTATGTCCCGGGGTGATCTGGCTGATTCCACTCCTGTTCCAGGCAATGACACATAAACAGACCAGATCATCTCCACGACTCTCCCAGACCACTAAGTCACACTCTGTCTTCCAGCTTCCTTCCAAGCCTCTTAGGAGAATACTTAATACTTAAGTATTCTGCCTACCTCCAGACAGCTCCCACATCCACCACTGGGTCTGAGGGGTTGGGCAAGCACAGATTAGTGAACAGGAAAGATTCTAGATGAATCAGTACAGTGATCGCCTTTAGCACTTAATGAAGCCATGATCACTAAGAGAAAGCATGAAGTGACTAAGAATAACGCAAGTCTGGGGAAGCTCATTTAATCTTGTATTTGATGGGGTCAGAGAGGTGGAGATTAGGCAGAATACTGAGCATTTAATGAATCAGGATTTCGCGAAAGCATTTCAAACCTCTTTCTTGTGAGCAAGACGAAGAATACACCCAGTAGAGTCGGACACCTTCCTAAACGCCCATACTCCATGACAAATGGGTTAATGTGAAGAGTGGTCACCAGTGGACAAGCTCGGGTGCCATACTTGTTCCCTCCCAGGAAAGTGGCAGCTAGGATGGATGTGGACAAGTTCACGGTCACCCTCCAGCTACAGCAAGTCAAGAGTAGAGGAGGTAAGGGTGGTTGGAAGGGATATATTTCCCGCCCCCCGCCAAAAAAACCAAATTCAGGATTAAAAAGCAAAACAGAAATCTGAAGCCAAAAAAAATTACCAAGTGAGCATGGGCAAAAAAACCCCCAGAGAGTGTGGAAGTGGTAATATTTCCAGGGGTCATGAGTGCAGGACAACAGAGGGCCACAAACCCAAGCCAGAGATTGGGAAGGGAATTGGGAGCTGCAGAGTGAGTTCTACAACATGCGGGCACAGCTCACCACATGATGGGAGACCAGCACTTAAAATGGACTTTGAATTCACGGAGTGAGCAAATCAGGATCCCAAAAGATCCCATGAGGATGGAGCCATGGCCAAATCTAACAACAGGAAATGTAACAGAGGCAAATCTAAAGTCCTATTCTTACTTCCCAAACCTCATTTTGTAACTACAGGACAAGGCACCCAAAAAGCAAAAGCATGGGTGGAGGACACAACCAAACAAATGTTAGGGTCTCAATTGACTAAGATGTCCTCTGTGAACCCTAAGTGTGATGGGAGACTGTGAATTCAGCTGCCCTGGTAGAAGCATAGCTTCTCATACAAGGAGGGCGGTCACTCTCGAGACTGTCCTCCAGAGCAATGTTTTCCAAATGTTCTCCCCCCGTGGCACTCAGAGAAAATGAGAACAAGGGCTGCTCTTGGCCAGAGAAGACCAACCAAGCCCTCCACCCTGCCCATAGGTCGAGGGGATTGATATCTGTACACCTGGAAGCCATCAGGCCAAGGGACCCTACCGTAGACCCTACCACAGAGATGTTGAAACAGGAAACCAGGGCCAGTAGGGACAAATCCAAAACTAGAATTCAGGTCTGCAAACTTCAACACCTTTCTTAGTTACTCTGTTCACAGTGCCTCACTGTATATATCCATGAACTTTGGGTGAGGTTTTCAGCTCTTTCAGTGAATGAGGAACTCATTGTTTTTTAATAAGGTAAGATGATATATTTACTAGGTGTCAAGTTCTAAATATGAGTAACAGTCCAATAAATGTGCCCAACTTACTGTGCCATTAAATTTTACATGAAAACACTGTCTTTGGTTGTTCTTTGACACAAATTAACTAGTGTCACTAAGTTTGTGGGAAGGTTCGAAACATTCCAATTAGTACAGATTTTAAAATATTTTGTCATGAAAAATATAACCATGATACAGAAGATAAGAAGGAAAAAAGAAAAGACTTAAACATTCTTCATGATCTTGCAGCCAAATTCCCATCACTGTTGGCATTTTGGAACATTTCCATCTACTCTTTTTTTTCTAGGCACATATGTCTTTGTAATCTCTTCTGATTTAACATTACATCACAAGGTGTTTTTTATGCTATTACATGGCTTTTATCACTATCGTTTTTAGTGCCAGGTACTGCATATCACCTCCTATTCTGACACATTACCCCTTTTTCACAGTCTTGACTCTATTGCTTTCATTTTACATTTAAAAAGAAAAAAGACTGTATCCACACACTACATTTGAAAAGTCTGGATGAGAGGAAATGAGGGGAGGGATAAATTATGAGTTTGGGATTAACATATACACACTACTATATATAAAATAGATAAGCAAAAAGGACCTACTGTATAGCACAGGGAACTCTACTCAATATTTTATAATAAACTATAATGGAAAAGAATCTGAAAAATAATATATATGTGCGTGTATATATATATATATACACACACACATATATATACACACACACGTATAACTGAATCACTTGGCTGTACATATGAAACTAACACATTGTAAATTAATATACTTTAAAGAAAAAAGAAAGAAAAAATTAAAAAATAAAAGTCTGGATGGACAACACATCCATGGCACCCACAGTGGTTGTTTGGAAAGGAAGGAACTGTTGATAATACAGGGTTGATTTCTTGTTATATTTTCTGCATGCTATAGATATTTTACAAAGGTATGCATTCTTTCTAATAGAAACTCTAAAAATCTACAGAATATGACTTTTCAGACTCAGCGACTACTAATGGAACACTTAGGCGCTCTTTGCCCCTTCTGTAGCTGACGCTCAAATGGCCCACAAACACCGCTGCAGCCAGTGCAAAGGAAATCCACAGAGCATGCTGAGTCACTTAAATTTAACAGCCTTTATCATCAAATGCGTTGGGAGGTGCATGTGTGGGGGGGGGCCAGAAAACATCATTTCCCATGTTTATTAGACCTATATCCTCCTAGATGAAGATTTCATGAGCAAACAACACGTTAACTTTCCAGCTTACGGCAAAATATTGTTTCAATTATAGAAATCATAAAAATAAAAAGGTCTAAACATAGCTATGGGTTAACAAAGGGAAGATCCCACATGCCGCGGAGCGGCTAAGCCCGTGCGCCACAACTACTGAGCCTGCGCGTCTGGAGCCTGTGCTCCGCAACGGGAGAGGCCACGGCAGTGAGAGGCTCGCGCACCGCGATGAAGAGGGGCCCCCGCTCGCCGCAACTGGAGAAAGCCCTCGCACAGAAACGAAGACCCCAACACTGCCCAAAATAAATAAATAAATTTATAAAACAAACAAAAAAAAACCGATGTGCTGCGTAAATACAACTAAAACAAAATTTGCTTTTGAGAACATTTGACTCAGTGAAACAATCTCCTTCTACCCTGGTTTTATGTCTCCCTCTCTGAACATTTCTTCCGTGTTCTGAATCCTCATCTTCCTCCTAACTTCTTCCTACCACGGCAGGAATCACACCTGCCAAGTCAACTGAGGCTCTTCTCCCACCTCTTTGCCTCAACCCTCCCCCTCCGGGAAGATAGGTGCTATTGCATCTCCAGCCCGGGCTCCTGTCCCAGCTCAGGACAAGTTTACCTGTCCCCTGGGCACTCCACCCTGTGGTTGTTCAACATTCCTCTATTGCAAGCTGGTGTCAAGTACTGCACTGGCCTGAGAATACAGCTCTGAAAACCCTGCTTTCTGGAAACCCTGCAGTCAAAGACAGCAGGATGTGGGCCAGAAATCCTGTCCTGAGGACGTGGGAGATGTATGTCCAATGTTAGCAGGGTACGGGGGACCAGCACAAAATCAACTCAGCTACCTGAGCACCCCTTCCAGCTCCCCCCATAGACTCACTCCACACTCACATGTCCCCCTAACTCTCATCACCAGGCACAATTATTAACTCCCCCTCACCCTGTCCATACAGGCATCATAACTCTTTTACTTTCATTGTTTCTTCACATTTGGTTCTTTAAATAGCCAATGAATATTGGCTTGATTTTGCCTTAAAAATCTTTCTTCTAAAGAGGTGGAAAGAAAAGAAACTATTTGTTCAGTCATCATTAACATTTTATATGCTAGAAGGTTGAAATTATATATATAATCATATATAATATAAATTATATGCCTATATGCAAATATTGATGTATTTAGTGGCTTATATCAAAAGCTAGTAACCAGGGACTTCCACCAAATGGACTCAGGAACCTCTCTGCTAATAGACTGAGGAAAATAATTTAAACCACATGGAATGAAGAGTAAGATTAAAAGCATCTCACACTTAAAGACAGAACACAGAAAGGATAAAAACTTTCTAGAAGTATGAACTCATAAAAGACCACCCCAGAGACAAAGAGCAGAGAAAACTGGTTGTCTCAGTCTTGTCTCTAAGTGAAGGTTGACAAGGAATTATCATCTCCCATGAAAATGCATGCCTCCTGGCACACCTTTGTGAGGGGTTAGAGCCTGATTTTACACACTTTTATATGTTCTGAAAAGCCATAAGGCAATTTAAAGTAGTCCTAAGTCTCCTGGCTGAGGGAAATGTAAATACTCCCTGGAGGAAGACACTAGAAATGGACCTCAAAAAATTTCCACTGATTGATGTCAAACAAACATGATTTCACAATCAAAAATTTTAAAACATACAAGTACATAAGCTATTAAGCATTCACAGAAAAAAACCCAAAAAAAACAAGAGAACCAGGCTGACAAAAGAAAACCTTCAATACTGAATGATCAAATATAGACTATAAAGCAAATATATACATGTTTTAAACAATTGAAAGGAAATCAAAACATAGTAAGGGGTAAAAGAATGTTAAAATATTCAGGCTGACTAAAAGAAAGACACATGCACTGTTTATTAAAATTGACTCTGAAATTAGGGCCACAAGTTTAGAACAAATTTCAAATTATTGGTATCAGACACAGACCCTATTCTCTTACTACAGTACAATTAAATTAGAGAGAATAACAAAGACACTCATATATTCGGAAATATAAACATACACTTCTAAATTATATTTATATAATTAAATTATATTATACTTTAAAATTAAATTATACTTTTTAAAAACTACATATCAAAACAGTATACAAAAAAACTAACAGTATATAAGGGAGCACTTTTAGCTTTAAGATCATATATTAGAAAAAGGGTTAAAATTAATGAGCTCAGCACCCTACTTAAGAAATTAGGAAAAGAACACAGAAAAATTTAAAGAAAGGAAAAGAAGAAAATATTAAATATGAGAACAGCCATTAATGACATGGAAAGCAGAATAAAGTACAGCAGATCAGCAAGGCTCTCACACAGGCCAAAAAAAAAAAAAAAGACTAATAAAATTGACAGGCCTGTAGCAATCCTGATGAAAAAAAAGAAACTTCATAAACTATTAGGAATGAAGGAATGAACAGGGATACATATATATGTCAAGAACTAAAAATAAGAGAATACCAAGAACCACTTCAAGCCAATAAACCTGAAAATTTAGATGAAAGGAATAAATTCCAAGAAAAATATGATTTATCAAAACCGACTAGAGAAAAAAATAGAAAATCTGAATAGTTCCATGCAATATTAATCCACGTAATAAACTGTTTCTACAAAGAAAACACTTTGCCTAAATGATATTCTGGGTGACTTCTCCAATTTTTCAAGCAATAAATAAGATTACTATCTTGGTTATAAGACTACTATCCAAAAATGAGTTGTATTTCTGTACATGTAAAATCTTTATTAGCAACAAAAATTATAAGGACCTAGGAATAAATCTGGCAAAAATACAAGCAATACCTTTGTAGAAAATATCATATAACTTTAATGGAAAACCTTAAAGAAAACTGAAGTAAATTGATAGAGAAACAGTAATCGCAAAGATTTCAATCTTCTCCAAACTGAATAATAGAATTAATGATTTAATCCTACAGGAGTTTTAATGGAAATTTATAGGCTCGTTTTAAATAAATTGAAGAGATAGGACCAAAACTAGTTTTTTTTAAATACTGGGAAAGGAAATCAGATCAGGGCACTTGCATAAAGCAACTATCAAAACTTATTATAAAGCTACAGCAATTAAAGAATTGGTGTGAGGATATACAAGCAGACCAGGAACAGAATAAAGGGCCCAGAAAGAGGCCCACACTGAGATGACAAGGCAGAGGCAATGCACGCTTATTAAATGTGTACGTGCCCCCCAAATTTCACCACCTCCCTTGTGGTATGCTTGGGGCCAACTAGTTCTGGACAAGTGGCTGTGAGCAGAATTGACCTGTTAAGGGTGCAGGTTTTTTAGCTTAACTCCTTTATATGTTACTTCTATTCCATTAAAAATTTCAAATATTTCATAATTTAAAAATGAAAACATAATCATTGCTTCTCTCTTGTCTTCTTGATTTTAAAGAAAAAAGAAAACTCTGTTGTAGTGAAATGTCATGAGATAAAACAGAATTTATTGGGTTAGGGTTAGCAATATAAACAAGTGGAATTTTTCTCCCTAGTGGAGAAGTCAGCTTCCTTTCCTGCATTCTTTGTCATCACTGCAAACTCTTTCTACCGCAACAGAAGTTGGGTTGGGCGTTTCCCCCCCATTATTACTATAAAAAATGGCATCATCACTACTACTGTGAAAGAACTGTACATATGTGACTTTCAGAGGAAATACCTGGTTCATGAGGTAGCAATAAGAAAGGACGCTGTGGTGGAGGGAGAGGATAAAGTTCAAAGGTTAAACTCTTGGGAAACAGCTGTGAAGTGGAAAATTCGATACGTTTTGACATATGTGTAAGTGTGTGAGATCATCACCACAATCAAAAGAATGAAGATACCCATCACCACTAAAATTTCCTCACACCATTTTGCAACTCATCCCTTCTGCCCCTCCCGGACCACCACTGATCTGCCTTTCTGTTAGCATTGATTAGTTTGCATTTTCTAGAATTTTATATGAATGGAATCATACAACGTATGCTCTTTTTGTCCGTCTTTTTTCACTCTGCATAATTATTTTAAGATTCATCTATATTGTAGTATGTATGGATACTTGGTTCCTTTTTAGTGCTGAGTGGTATTTCATTGTATGGATGTGCCACTGTTCACACATTCACTTGTTGCTGGACACTTGGAGAGTTTCCATTTTAGGTCTATTACAAGTAAAACTGCTCTGGACGTTTGTATACAATCTTAGTGGGCTTCCATTTCTCTTGGGTAAATACTATGGAGTAAAATGTCTGTATCAGATAGTAGGTATATTTTGAACTTTGGGGGAAACTACCAAATTGTTTCCCGAAGTGTTTGTACCATTTCACATGCCCACCAGCACTATTTGAGAGTTCCCTGTCCTCCACATTCTCACCAACACTTGGTATGGTTAGTCTTTTTCATTTTGGCCATTATAACAGATTTTTCCCTGAGCACTAATGATGTTAAGCATCTTGTCATGTGCTTATTTTCCGTTCATACATCTTCCTGGATGAAGCATCTGTATAAATCATTTGTCCTTTTTAAAATTGGATAGTTTGTTTACTTACTGTATATCTTAAGGGTTCTTTGTATATTCCAGTCCTTTACCAGGTATAAGATTGGGAAATGTTTCCTGTGGCTTGTCTTTTCATTCCCTTGAGTGTCTTCAGAAGAGCAGGAGATTTTTTAAATTTTTTATCAACTTTTTTTTTATGGATTGTGCTTTAGTCACATATATCTTTTTTTTAACATCTTTATTGCAGTATAATTGCTTTACAATGGTGTGTTAGTTTCTGCTTTATAACAAAGTGAATCAGTTATACATATACATATGTTCCCATATCTCTTCCCTCTTGCGTCTCCCTCCCTCCCACCCTCCCTATCCCACCCCTCCAGGAGGTCACAAAGCACCGAGCTGATCTCCCTGTGCTATGCGGCTGCTTCCCACTAGCTATCTATTTTATGTTTGGTAGTGTATATATGTCCACGCCACTCTCTCACTTTGTCACAGCTTACCCTTCCCCCTCCCCATATCCTCAAGTCCACGCTGTACTAGGTCTGTGTCTTTATTCCCGTCTTACCCCTAGGTACTTCATGACCTTTTTTTTTTTTTCTTAGATTCCATATATATGTGTTAGCATACGGTATTTGTTTTTCTCTTTCTGACTTACTTCACTCTGTATGACAGACTCTAGGTCCATCCACCTCACTACAAATAACTCAATTCCTTTCTTTTTATGGCTGAGTAATATTCCATTGTATATATGTGCCACATCTTCTTTATCCATTCACCTGTTGATGGGCACTTAGGTTGCTTCCATGTCCTGGCTATTGTAAATAGAGCTGCAATGAATATTGTGGTACATGACTCTTTTCAATTATGGTTTTCTCAGGGTATATGCCCAGTAGTGGGATTGCTGGGTCATATGGTAGTTCTATTTGTGGTTTTTTAAGGAACCTCCATACTGTTCTCCCTGGTGGCTGTATCAATTTACATTCCCACCAATAGTGCAAGAGTGTTCCCTTTTCTCCACACCCTCTCCAGCATTTCTTGTTTCTAGATTTTTTGATGATGGCCATTCTGACCAGTGTTAGATGATATCTCATTGTATTTTTGATTTGCATTTCTCTAATGATTAATGATGTTGAGCACCCTTTCATGTGTTTGTTGGCAATCTGTATATCTTCTTTGGAGAAATGTCTTTTTAGGTCTTCTGCCCATTTTTGGGTTGGGTTGGTTGTTTTTTTTGTTATTGAGCTGCATGCGCTGCTTGTTAATTTTGGAGACTAATCCTTTGTCAGTTGCTTCATTTGCAAATATTTTCTCCCATTCTGAGGGTTGTCTTTTGGTCTTGTTTATGGTTTCCTTTGATGTGCAAAAGCTTTTAAGTTGCTACCAGAAAACTACTAGAGCTAATCAATGAATTTGGTAAAGTAGCAGGATACAAAATTAATGCACAGAAATCTCTGGCATTCTTATACACTAATGATGAAAAATCTGAAGGTGAAATCAAGAAAACACTCCCATTTACCATTGCAACAAAAAGAATAAAATATCTAGGAATAAACCTACCTAAGGAGACAAAGGACCTGTATGCAGAAAACTATAAGACACTGATGAAAGAAATTAAAGACGATACAAATAGATGGAGAGATATACCATGTTCTTGGATTGGAAGAATCAACATTGTGAAAATGACTCTACTACCCAAAGCAATCTACAGACTCAATGCAATCCCTATCAAACTACCAATGGCATTTTTCACAGAGCTAGAACAAAAAATTTCACAATTTGTATGGAAATACAAAAGACCCCGAATAGACAAAGCAATCTTGAGAACGAAAAATGGAGCTGGAGGAATCAGGCTCCCTGACTGCAGACTATACTACAAAGCTACAGTAATCAAGACAGTATGGTACTGGCACAAAAACAGAAATATAGATCAATGGAACAGGATACAAAGTCCAGAGATAAACCTACGCACATATGGTCACCTTATCTTTGATAAAGGAGACAAGAATATACAGTGGAGAAAAGACAGCCTCTTCAGTAAGTGGTTCTGGGAAAACTGGACAGGTACATGTAAAAGTATGAAATTAGAACACTCCCTAACACCATACACAAAATAAACTCAAAATGGATTAATGACCTAAATGTAAGGCCAGACACTATCAAACTCTTAGATGAAAACATAGGCAGAACGCTCTATGACATAAATCACAGCAAGATCCCTTTTTGACCCACCTCCTAGAGAAATGGAAAATAAAAACAAAAATAAACAAAGGGACGCAATGAAACTCCAAAGCTTTTGCACATATATCTTTGCCTAACCCAAGATCATCAACGTTTTCTCTTACATTTTCTTCTAACAGTTTTATCATTTTAGGTTTTACATTTAGTTCTGTTATCCATTTTGAGACACTTTTTGTGGATGGAGTGAAATATGGATCAAAAGATTTTTGGGGGGTGTGCTTTTATTTTGCATATGGATGTGGAATTGTTTCAACATGATTTGTTGAAAAACTATCCTGTCTCCATTGCCTTTTTAAACTTTGTCAGATATCAGTTTTCCATATGTGTTTACCTCTGTTTTTGACTCTCTATTCTATTCCATTGACCTATTTGTATCTGTGTGTTAGTGTGTGCGTATCAGAGAACTGTCTGCTATCACTTCATGAAATAAAGTATTTATCCTAGGAAATATGCTTCTATATAGCTCCACTGCTGGGCTTGTAGATTGATTTCCTTGGAAATCAATCAAGTGTAAAAATTGCGTCACCTTAATCACTTTCAGTATAAATGTAGCGTCTCCTCACTCACAGACACGGTGATCCACATTTATGGGGCCAACTCATATATTCTTATCTCTGATGTAGTTATGCATACTGTCATTTCCTAAATTCAATATCCAGCAACACAGAACTTTCTTTCTTTTACTTTTCCAAAAATTATTTTTTTGAAATACTGAAAAACGTTTTTTTGAAATCAACTAAAGGATAGTTGATTTACAATGTTGTGTTGGTTTCAAGTGTACAGCAAAGTTACTCATATATATATAATATATATATATAATATATATATTATTTTTCAGATTCTTTTCTATTATATGTTATTACAAAATATTGAGAACAGTTTTCTGTGCCATACAGTAGATCCTTGTTGGTCATCAGAACTTTCTAAAATTTTGGTAGTGATCACTTGATACCTTTTTCTAGGTAACCGGGTGGCAAAACTGGAGTTGATCAACTGCCCTACATAGAGCGTGCATTACCTTGCACAAGGCTTTATGCGTGTTGTTTGTTCATTTTGTTGTGTTGCACAAGGGTTTTACAGGGTGTGCTCACTTCATCAATAAGATAAGTTAGACTGGTGCTGTTTTCTTTTCTGTCTTGTAAAACGATGGCTCTTTTTTCTTTTTCACTTGACCTTCCGCTCACCGCCCGCCACCACCACCTTTAACCACCACCCACACTGGGCAGTTTGAACCACAGGACCCTACATCCAGACAAAGTTTCTACCTCAAGTTACTTGAATAACAAATAAGTCCATCACACCAAATATTATTTTCTCATCAACCTCTTAGTAAACAAAAGGTGGAAACCAATTAATACTCAGTCTCTCGTTTCAAAACTGCTCTCATTCCAAAATGCGCTCATTCTAGGCAACATCTCTACGGAGCTTTGCTTTAAGTATAAAGTTATCTCCCTTTCTGGGCTCAGTTTCCTTTTCTAAGTGCATCTTAGCAAAATTTCACTTGATCGTAAATAAATACGAGCCTATTGACAAGATACTCTTTGCTGGCAAAAAAATCATAGTCCTGGAACTGGGGATGATTGAGTGGAAAACCATCTTGCCTTGGACCCCAACCCTCTCCACCCTATACTCTGGCAGGCCTTCACTTGGACTTTAGCCTCCCATTCTTCCCTCTCGACCAGCCCGATGTGCAGTTAAGCCCCACATCTAATGAACAAGAGCTCCACTTCTAGAGGAACTAGTACTGCAAACATGCTTCCTCATGCTCTGTTATCTGACTCGTATGTGGTGTGCAAAGTAGAATTTTCAGTGTTATTTTTAGCACAGGCCAAATTGTTATTTATCTCATTAATGAAGAAATGAATAAGGAACACCAAAAAAAAAAAAAAAACAACTTGGTTTAAGGAACCCTGAGAAACATGGGTTTATATAACCAGTTGGGAAATGAATATCAAGATGAGATTGTCAAGAACTTCTACTTCTGGGGAAGATATACTAGATAAAAGGTACACTAGATCTTGCTGTAATCACTGGATAAATATGAGTAAATTTAAGAAGCTGTATTTTTAAAAGGATCAGAGAGCTGTGAAAGCAATAAGGAGTAGGAAAAAGATTTTCGGAGTACAGAGAACAATTACAATATAAACTTATAATTGCCAGCCATTGTTTCTGTGACATCTACCAATTCTGACTGCAAGCTGAGAACTGAGCTTGCCTCAGACAGAGGACGCTGCTGGGGAAAGAGAAACCAGCGAAGTTTTTCATCGTTATGTATGACAACTCTGCCAGATTAGAAATTTGAGGACTCTCAAACACTTGACAGTTTGCCAAATAAAACATCTCCTGAGGCCTGGGTAGGGGTAGGTAGCTGGGAAAGAAGGCTGAAAACTTTTCAAATGCAGAGAGAAATCCCCTGAAGTCTTGAAGTAATTACAAGTCAAAACCTCCCAGACAGACAAGGCCTGTGTCATGCTCATAACCCATTTTCCCCTCAAGACATTTGTCAGATTTTTCACCTCTGGGGACTGAACACTGGCAAGTAGGGCTGTGAGTCTCTGGGGAACATATGTGGATGTCTCACAATTTTTCAGGACTAGGGAAACAGAGACTCCTAAGGCTCTCTACAAAAAGCCCAGAAAAGCCTCAACCGTGACACGGGGTTAGACCAGGGTCCAACCTGTCTCTAAAGTTGCGAATCTGACTGGATTGAGCTTACACATTTCATCTGGCTAACAGAAAAAAAGAGGGAACACTCTTGATAAATAATAACATTATCTGAGCCTCTTATGCACAACTGTCTGGCAAAAATAAAAACTAAAGAGGCAAGAGGACCAAGAGTCAAGAAAAAAAACAGACAGTAGAATCAACTCACGGATGGTCAAGAAATTATGGTTAGCAGATGAGGACTATAAAACAACTATGATTAGTATCAAAAGATGGAGAAAAATATGGGCTAAGTAGGTAAAAGGATAAAGCATAGCAACAAAGAACGGGAATCTATAAAAGGCAATCCAAAAGACAGTCTAAAACTAAAAACTATAATCGTTGAAATAAAAAATTTAATTGATGAGTTAACAACTGATTAAACACAGCAGAGCAAAGGGTTAGTGAAATGGCAGACAATTTTAACAGGAAATATCTAAACTAATGCATAAATTAAAAAAAAAGAGCATATGAAACCTGTGAGACATACTCAAAAATCTACATATAGGGCTTCCCTGGTGGCGCAGTGGTTGAGAGTCCGCCTGCCGACGCAGGGGACACGGGTTCGTGCCCCGGTCCGGGAGGATCCCACATGCCGCGGAGCGGCTGGGCCCGTGAGCCATGGCCGCTGAGCCTGCGCGTCCGGAGCCTGTGCTCCGCAACGGGAGAGGCCACAGCAGTGAGAGGCCCACGTACCGCAGAAAAAATAAAATAAATAAATCCACATATAATCAATCAACAGATAAGTAGTAAATGAAATTTTTTAATGACATCATGCATAATCTCATTAAAAATAGGAATCACCTAAAAGCAAATCTAATAAATATGTAAGTTCTCTACAGTGAAAAATATCACAAAAATTGCCAAGAGAAATTAAAGAATATATTCTTCATCTTCACACCTTGATAGACTCAGGATAGGCATACCTCAGAGATATGGCTGGTTTGGTTCCAGACCATTGCAGTAAAACAAATATTACAATAAAGCAAGTCACACGAATTTTTTTGTTTCCCAGTGTATATTAAAGTTATGTTTACACTATACTTTAGTCTATTAAGTGTGATTATGCAATAGCCTTCTGTCTAAAAATCAATATACATACCTTAACTTTATAGCTAAAAAATGCTAACCGTCATCTGAGCCTTCAACGAGCGGTAATCTTTTTGCTGGTGGAGGGTCTGGCCTGGATGTCGGTGGCTGCTGACTGCTCAGGGGGGTTGTTGCTGAAGGTTGAGGTGGTCACGGCAATCTCTCAAAATAAGACGACACTGAAGCTTGACTTCCTTGCACAAATGATTTCTCCGTAGCCTGCAGTGCTGTGTGATAGCATTTTACCCACTGTAGAACTTCTTTTAAAATTAAAGTTAATCCTCTCAAACCCTGCCTACTTATTAACTAAGTTTATTCTCATCCTTTTTTGTCATGTCAACAATCTTCAGCACATCTTCACCAGGAGTAAATTCCATCTCAAGAAGCCACCTCCTTTGCTCATCCGTAAAAAGCAACTCTTCATCCAATTCAAGTTTTATCCTGAGATGGCAGCCATTCAGTCACATCTTCAGGCTCCACTTCTAATTCTAGCTCTCTTGCTATTCCCACCACATCTGCAGTTACTCGCGACATGAAGTCTTGAACCCCTCAGAGTCATCCGTGAGGGGTGGAGTCAGCTTCTTCCAAACTCCTGTGAATGTTGATATTTTGACCTCTTCCCATGAATCAGGAACGTTTTGAGCGGCATCTAGAACGGTGAATCCTTTCCAGAAAGTTTTCATTTGACTTTGCCCACATCCATCAGGGAAATCGCTATCTGTGGCAGCTATAGCCTTATGAAATGTATTTCTTCAATGGTAAGATTTAAAGTCAAAGTTACTCCTTGATCCATGGGCTAGAGAATGGATTTTGCATCAACAGGCATGAAAATAACATTAATCTCTTTGTACATCTCCATCAGAGCTCTCAGGTGACCAGGTACATTATCAGCGAGCAGTAATATTTCGAAAGAAATCTTTTCTCCTGAGCCGTAGGCTTCAACAGTGGGCTTAAAATATTCAGTCAGCCTTGTTGTAAACAGATGCGCTGTCATCCAGGTTTAGTCGTTTCACATGTAGAGCACAGGCAGAGTACATTTAACATAATTCTTAAGGGTCCTAGGATTTTCAGAATGGCAAATGACCACTGGCCTCAATTTAAATTTACCAGCTATATTAGCCCCTAACAAGAGAGACAGCCTGTCCTCTGAAGCTTTGAAGCCAGCTTTCTCTCTAGCTAAGAAAGTTCTAGATGGCATCTTCTTCCAAAATAAAGCTGTTGCGTCTACACTGAAAATCTGTTGTTTAATGCAGCCACCTTCATTAATTACCTTACTAGATCTTCTGGATAACTTGCTGCACCTTCTACATCAGCACTTCTGCTTCACTTTGCACTTTGATGTTGTGACTACAGCTTCTTTCCTTAAATCTCACGAATTCATACCTGCTAGCTTCAGACTTTTCTTCTGCAGCTTTCTCGTCTCTCTCAGCCTTCACAGAATCAAAGAGAGGTAGGACTTCGCTCTGGATTAGGCTTTGGCATAAGGCAACGTGATGGCTGGCTTCTAACCAGACCACTGAAACTTTCTCCATATCAGCAATAAGGCTGTGTCACTTTCTTATCATTTGTGTGTTCACTGAAGTAGCACTTTTATTTTCCTTCAAGAACTTTTCCTTTGCATTCACAGCTCGGCTGTTTGGTGCAAGAAGCCGAGATTTCAGACATGCCTTCCTTGTTAAGCTTAATCATTTTCAGCTTACGGTTTCAAGTGAGAAATGTGCGAGTCTTCCTTTCATTTGAACACTTAGCGGCCAACACAGGGTTATTAATTGGTCTAATTTCAATACCGCCATGTCTCAGGGAACAGGGAGGCCTGAGTAGAGGGAGAGAGATGGGGGACTAACCAGTCGGTGGAGCAATCAGAACACACACATTTATCAATTAAGCTCACTGGCTTAACTGGTCACGGTTACTGGCACCCGAAAACAATTACAATAGTAACATCAAAGATCGCTGATCACAAATCACCAGGACAAATATAATAATAAGGAAAAATTTTGAAATGTGACCCAGAGACGCAAAGTGAGCAAACGCTGTTAGAAAAATGGTGCCAATAGACTAGCTCATTGCAGAATTGCCACAAACCATCAATTCGTAAAAAAAACAAAACAAACAAAAAACACAGAATCTGTGAAGCGTGATAAAAAGTACAATCCAATGAGGTCTGCCAGTATTGTAAAATACGTCAGTTCTTCCCAAATGATTTATAAAGTCAGTGCAATCCCAGTCCAACTGTCTGTAGGGTTTTTGTAAGAACTGACAGGTTATTCTAAAATTCATATGAAAATAGAAAGTACAAAGGGTAACCATGACAATCTTAAAGAAGAATAAATCTGGAGGATTTACCCTACCAGGTATCATCTTATTTTAACGCTAGAGTAATTAGGACGGTATTGTATCAGTGCAAGGACAGATAAGCTGACCAATGCAACAGAACGAATACTCCAGAAAGAGACTCCTTCACACACAGTTACTAAATTATGCCAAACATGACACTGAAGTCAAGTGGGAAAAGGGCGTTCTTTTCTACAAATGAATCGTTTCAACAAATCAAATGGAACAATTAAAATCAGACCTCAAACCACCACCTAACACGGTAGCAAAAATCATTTATAGACAGACTGGTGATCTAAATGTGAAAGGTAAAACAAGAAAGCCTTTTAAGGAAAACATAGAAGAAAATCTTCATGACTTGGGAGTAGAAAAAGATTCATTAAACAAGACAGAAAATACGTGAACCGAAAAAGAAACAATATTGATAAATGATATTCATAAATCAAGATCAGTTCATCCATTCCATTAGGAGAGTGAAAAGCCAATCCACGGAGCGGAAGAACAGATTTGCAATCGACATATCTGACAAAGCATTTTTTTTTTTTTTTTTTTTATGCGTTACGCGGGCCTCTCACTGTTGTGGCCTCTCCCGTTGCGGAGGACAGGCTCCGGACGCGCAGGCTCAGCGGCCATGGCTCACGGGCCCAGCCGCTCCGCGGCATGTGGGATCTTCCCAGACCGGGGCACGAACCCGTGTCCCCTGCATCGGCAGGCGGACTCCCAACCACTGCGCCACCAGGGAAGCCCTGACAAAGCATTCTTATCTGGAACGTATCAAAAACCTCTGCAAGTCAATAAGAAAAATACAAATGACAATAGAAATAAATACAAACAAACGATTGAACAGATACCCGACAAAAGAGAATATTTAGGTGGCAATAAATATGTTTTTTAAATGTTCGACTTCATTAGCCATCAGGGAAATGCAGTTTAAGCCAGAATGAGATAAAAGGACACACCTACCGGAATAGTGAAAAAGAGAGAAAATACCAGAATAGTGGAAAAGAGAGAAAATACCAAATATTATAAAGATCTCAAGCAAATGGAGCTCTCCAACATTCCTGCTGGGAGTACAGAGGAGTAAAACCACTTTGAGAAACAGTGAGGCAGTATCTACTACTAGCTACCACCCAGAAACATATGCATATCCTCCGACCCAGGAATTTCACTCCTGGGCTTTTGACCAATGGAAGAGCGTAGTAGTGTTCATTACAAGACAAGATATGCATAGCATCTCTATACATAGTAGCCCAAAACTAGAAATTACCTGTGCCCATCAGCAGTACACTGGACAAATAAATCTCAGCATACTCCCAAAACCTGATTTTGTAAAACCTCATTGAGTTGTCTGTAATAAGTTCACTTTTCTGTAACATCAACAGACTGTGTTTAATTTAACTGGGCTTCATTTAAATGGGCTTTTCAGCTCAGGTTTCTCATCTGAGCCTCACGTTACAGCTACTAAATCTTAGTTTTGCCAACAAGGAAACTGAGATTTAGAGTCTCAAGGAGACTTTGGCCAAGGCCACAGAGCTAAGTAGTAAGGTCAAAACAAAATATTCATATATATATATACAATTTATGTAATTATATGTATTATATATAAATATATATAATTTTATGTAATTAACATTATATTAATTTAATATATTCATATTTGGCTAAAGTACATATTCATATTTCCATTTCTACAAAGCACTAGCCTATATTGCAGATTTTTTAGATAACTGGTAACTATAGTTTTAGGTGCTTGAGGAAAGGCCTTAAATGAATCATCAACAGTGCTCAGATCTTTTGAACTGTTCTAATACTTGCATCACACACTGAACCAGAGCAGCCTGGGATGGAAGAGTCCATACCTACTGGTGTCAAGATTCACTCAGGGGTTACCCTTGACCACTCAGACCTTCCAGCTATTTTATAAAAAAGGAACCAGTAGGATTATACACAAGGTGATGTCACTCCATCCAGGTATGCATACACCCAGCACTCTGGGGAACAAAGCAGCCATTTGAGGAGAAGGTGACTCCCCCAAAGAAAAGATTCTATTCTAGGTACTGTCAGTCCAAGTCAGCAGCTGACGGCTAGGAAACTTACATCTATTTGCATTTTCTTTCCAAACACCCACTCAAAGAAAGTGTTCTCACAAGTGTGGAAATGAGTGAGTGTATGAAGCTTACTCTCCTGATGCAGTAGCCAGAAATCGTGGAGTCCAGAGCAGGACGAGATGTCCTCAGACACAGTCGGCAATTGCTACCCTGAGCCGACATGTGCTGGTCCTTGCAGAAGCTCATGGTCCCAGGGGAGGGGCCCCCCAGGGCCCCTGTGCCCTGACATCATTCCTGTGCTCTCAGAAAACTGGCACACGTCCAAACCCCAACCTCAACTGCAGTTCCTGGGAGGAAGTGGCTCTTCACGAGCAGAGCCCCACTTTCATCAAGTGGTGAGTTGTTAGAAAACACTGACAAACTCTAACCATCTCTGAAGGTACCCAGTCAATCGTACAGCCTGGACTCTTAGCTCTCACTTGCACTGACCAGGCAGCTATATGCAACATCTCCCAGCACTAAATCTTTCTCTGAAGTAGGCCCCATTGATGGCACGTTCTTGAAGCATTTTAAAGAGAAAGAAAGAGAAAAACCATGCCACAACTTTACAAGGAAGTCTAGGGCTCTGTCCCCAGAGGCTCTATTTTTTTTTTTTTTTAGAGAAACAGCAATATTTAATCTCTTTAAATGTTACTTGACTCCATTATCTGTATTATAACAAAGCACAAGTGTTTATAGATTTCAACAATATTGTCAGATAATTATTTTTCCCCTAAACACCTCTATAGTGTACTAGAGATACACATGTAGAATCTAAAATGTTGATTTCATAAAAAGCTGAAGTTTTAAAAGTTCTTAAGATAAAAATTTCTAAGTTGGGTGGGAAAAGCCAAACTACTTTTGAATGTTTTCTAAGTGGATCTTAACATACATGTACGTTTACTAATTTAGTGTATGAAAAGTTCGTTTAAAAAAAAGATATATCGGGGGTGATGATTGAATTTATTAAAAGATGTTTCTCAGGATTCGCATGGTACAGGTATTATTAGCAAGCTCTGTTTCATTCAGGCCAAAGGGTTACTGCAATAGGGCCCTTAGCCCTCATGTTTCCTATCGTAATATACATGTTTTTTTAAAAAAAACCTTTTTATTCTATATTGGAGTAGAGCCGACTAACAATGTTGTGAGAGTTTCAGGTGAACAGCAAAGCGACTCAGTTGTATATACGCGTGTATCCATTCTCCCCCAAACTCCCAGAGGTTCTTTTTGTCCTAGCAGTCTGAACAGGAAAAAGCAGGAAAACCAACACCCTTGCTATCGCTTAAGTTTAGCTGAGTGTGCGGAATAATCGTGGCATCATTTCCAAGAAACTGCTTTTACTTTACTCTGATTCCAAAGTTTTTATATCAGGTAAATAAATGATGTCTGGGAAAAGAACATCCTTTGATCCCGAGATGCACTATGTATCCTTGGCTTCAGGACAAACAAGACGATCATTTTTGAGAAGATACGATTAATATTTTCCTCTCTTGTGTGCAAAATGGGCCACATAAGAAGACATTTTCCAGAAGTAACATTTAAATGAAAGGATTAGATTTAAAATGTCGTGAAGGCAACGTGCACGATGGGGAAACGGAGACAAAGATCAGTTATAAAGCCAAAAAGAAATGGAAGGAAATTTAAAGAAGAACAAGGAGGAAGGGAAAGGAAAAGGTGTGTGTGTGGCTGGCAAAGTGGTAAGGTGTCTGTCCCACATCTACTAATTCAGAAACCCCGGAGGTGAGCCCTAGCATTCTGTGCCTGCCAGTGACTCTGAGGCAGGCTCGAGTGTGAGAATCACTGATTGGAGCAATCTGTGACCCACATCTCAGCTTCTTTAAAGATGGTGGTCCAGTGTTAAGACTCCATGCAGGGGGCTTAGGTTCCATCCCTGGTCGGGGAAGTAAGATCCTGCATGCTGCAAAGCACAGCCAAAAAAAAAAAGAAAAGAAAGAAAGAAAAAAGACGGTACTACACTTTCTCTGTTTTGAAGACTCCCAATGTCGCAGGCAAATGGGCCGTTAATAATGAGTGACTGGCAGGGAAGTTGTGTTACAGCCACTGAGATAACCAAGAGAGGAACCCCTGGGCCACCCTGGCCAATGAGCCCAATTCCACGACCACCTGAGGCCATTGCAACATCGGGGTAGCAGTCCCCTGCATGCTCACCGTGATTTTCCCACAAGCACCAAGTTGCCACCCACGTCTAATTAGCCCTGAGCTTCTAATCAGGGGTGGCAGGATCTCTGGCTTCTTCCTTGGCAGGAAGCTGGGTTACACACTGGGAGCTGAGGTGCTTCCCAAACCCCTGACCCGAGAATGGGCAGGAGTTGTTATTTCCTGTCCTTGGGTACAATTAGTCTAACTCAATCCTCATCCTTATTCTATTATGAACACTTGATCATCTCTAGGGAAATGGCTGAAACCACTGTGGAGCCAGATGGATAGATGCTCTGGTGTGTTGCAGGTTTGAAGACTTCATCTTTGGTTCTTGGGAGATTGCCAGGTAGGCCACTGGGTGTGGCTCCAACTCCCCCAACCTCAACCAGTTTCAGCTAATTCAGCATATTTCTATAGGAGTTTTTTAAGCCTCTGCATTTAGAAACAGGTACTCTCATACTGTCCTATTTTTAAGAAAGCTTTAGTGAGATATAATTCATGCACCATAAAATTCTTCCTTTTAAAAGTGTACAATTCAGTGAGTTTTAGTATATGCATAGAGGTGGGCGTCCATCACCACTGTCCAGTTTCAGATCATTTTCATCACCCCAAAAAGAAACCTCATGTGCATTAACCGTCACGCTCCATCCCCCTTTTCCCCAGCCCTTGGCAACCACTAAACTACTTTGTTTCTGTGGATTTTTTTTGTAGACATTCCGTATAAACTCCATGCAGTACACAGCCTTTTGTGGCCAACTTCTTTCACTTAGCCTAATGATTTCGAAGTTCATCCATGCTGTAATATGTGTTGATAGCACTTCATTTCTTTTAGTGGCCCAGTAGTATTCCACTGTGTGGGTATACCATATCTTGTCTGTCCATTCATCAGTTCACGGACATTTGGGTTGTTTCCACTTCTTAGCTACCATGAATAACATTGCTATGAATATTGGCGTACAGGCTTTTGTGTTGGTAATTTTGTTCAGTATGTACCTGGGAGTAGAGCTGCTGAGTCATACGGTAACCGTATGTGGAACGTTTTGAAGAACTGCCAACCTATTTTGCGAAGTGACTGCGCCGTTTTATGTTTCTGCCGACAATGAACGAGTGTTCCAATTTCTCCATCTCCTCATTAACGTTCGTTATTACCTGTCTTTTTTATTTTATGTATCCCAGAGGATGTGAGGTGGTATCTTATTATATTTTGATTTACATTCCCTAATGACTAATAACGTTGAGCACCTTTTCCTGTGCTTATTGGCCATTTGTATATCTTCTTTGGAGAAATGGCAGTTCAAATCCTGTGCCCATTGTTTAACTGGGTTATAATGCTAACTTATAAGAATTTTAAAATATATTATGATACAAGTTTCTTATCAGACATATAATTTGCAAATATTTTATCCCATTCCATGGGTTATATTTTCACTTTATTAAGACTGCATCGGGGAGTGGTGTGGTGGTGGTGTGGTGAACTGGGAGATTGGGATTGACATATATACACTAATATGTACAAAATAGATAACTAAGAAGAACCTACTATATAAAAAATAAATTAATTAAATTTTTTTAAAAGTCCACAGGCACTGGGAAAAAAAAAGAGTGTGCATCAAAACAACTGATGAAGTGCAATTTTCCTCTTGCTTGTGCTTTAGGTGTCATATCTAAGAAACTATTGCCCAATCCAAGACCACAAATATTTACACTTATGCTTTTCTCCAGGAGTTTGATAGTTCTAGCCCATACATTTAGGTCTATGATCCCTTTTGAGTTGATTTTTGGATATGGTGTGAGGTAGATGTGCAAATTTTTTCTTTGCTTGTGGATATCCATATGTCCCAGCACCATTTGTTGAGAAGACTATTCTTTTCCTGTTGGATTGTCTTGGCACTCTTGTAGAAATTGATTGACCACGAATTTAAGTGCTTATTTCTGGACTCAATTCTATTTCATTGATTTTTATGTTTAGACTTATGATACCACCACACTGTCTCAAATACTGTAGCTTTGTACTAACTTTTGAAGTTGGGAAGTGTAAGTCATTAAACTTTGTATTTTTGTTCCAAGATTGTTTCGGATACTCTGGATACCTTGCATTTCCATATGGATTTTATGATCAACTTCTCAATTTCTGCACCAAAGGCAACTTGGATTTTCATAGGGACTGTGATAAGTCTGTAGATCGCTTTGGCAAGTATTGCCTTCTTAAAAATATTAACTCTTCTGATCCATGAATATGAAATGTCTTTCGATTTATTGAGGTTTTCATACATTTCTTTTAGCCATGTTTTATATTTTAGTGTACAATCTTGCACTTCTTTTAAATGTTACTAAGTATTGTATTCTTTTTTGATACTATTGTAAATGGAATTGTTTCTTAATTTCATCTTCAGATTTTTCATGGCTAATGTATAAAAATACAATTAATTTTGTATAATGATCCTGTTTCTTGCAACCTTGATGAACTTGCTTATTAGTTTTAATATTTTTGTGGATTCCCTAAAAATTTTTATATACAAAAACATGTTATCTGTTAATAGATAGTTTTACTTTTCCTTTCCAATATGAAGGGCTTTTATTTCTTTTTCTGATCTTATTGCTCTGGCTAGCACCTCCAATACAATGTTGAACAGAAGTGGTAAGAACAGATATCCCTCTCTTGTTCCTTATATTAGGGGAAAACTATTCATCGTTTACCATCAAGTATAATATTAGCTGTGATTTTTTTCATGGATGCACATTTTCATGTTAAAGATATTCCCTTCTATTCCTAGTCTGTTGATTTTCATTTTATCATGAAAGGGTGTTGGATTTCGTCAAATGCTTTGTCTGCATCTATAGAGATGACCATGTGGTTTTGTCCTTTATTACATTAATATGTTATGTTATATTGACTGATTTTTGGATGTTGACACAACCTTGCATTCTTAGGATAAATCCCATTTGGTCATGGTATATAGTCCTTTTATATGTTGCTCTATTGGTTTTCTGGTATTTTGCTGAGGATTTTTGTAACTATACATATAAGGGATATTGATTTTTATTTTACTTTTCTTATCATGCCTTTGTCTAGTTTTAGTATCAGGGTAATAGTGGCTTCATAGAATGAATTGTCAAGTGTTCCTTCCTTTTCTATTTTTTGGAAAAGTTTTTTTAAATATTGATATTAACTACTTTTTAACTGTTTGCTAGAAGTGAATATTTGCTGGAAGGGGAATGCCACCTGGGCCTGGGCTTTGCTTCATAGGAAGGTTCTTTTATTACTAATTCAATTTCTATATTTGTTATGGGCCTATTCATTGTCTATTTCTTTTTGAGTCAGTTTTGGTAATGTCTTTCTAGGAATTTGCCCATTTCATCAAATGGCAATTGGATACCATTGTTGGCATAGAACTGTTCATAATATTATCCTGTAATACTTTTTATGTCTATGGGGTCACTAGTAAAGTTTCCTTTTTCATTCCTGATTTTAACAAAGTAAGTCTTCTCTCTTTTTTCTCTTGGTCAACCCAACTAAAGTTTTACCTATTTTGTTTATCTTTTCAGGAAACTAACTTTTGGTTTTGTTGATTTTTTTCCTATTTTCTATTTTCCATTTCATCTATTTCCATGCTAATCTTTATTAGGTACTTCCTTCTGCTTGCTGTAGGTCTAGTTTTCTCTTCTTTTCTAGTTTCTTATTCATCTGGGATATTTTAAAATATAGTCATTTACATCTCTAAATTTCCTTCCATGTACTGCTTTCATTGCATCCCGTAAGTTTGATATATGGTGTCTTCATTTTATCTTAAAGTACTTTCTAATTTATCCTTTAATTTCTTCTTTGATCCATTTGTTATTTAGGAGTGTGTTGTTTAATACTACACATTTGTGAATTTCCTAAATTTCTTTCTTATTGATTTTTAATTTTAACATACTTTGTATGTATTCAATCCTTTTAAATATATTGACCTAACATATGGTCTATCCTGGAGAATGTTCCATGTGCTGTTGAGAAGAATGTATATTTTGCTGTAGTTTGGTTGAGTATTCCATATATGTCTATTAGGTCTAACCACCAATGTAAAATTCACAATATCTACCATCTAATCAAAAACTACCAAGCATGCAAAGAAGCAGGAGAATATAACCCATAATAAGAAAAAACCCAATCGATCAAAACTGACCTAGAAATAACACAGATTATAGAATTAATAAACAGGACATTAAAAATTATTATGACTACATTGCATAAATATCAAACATCTTGAGTAGAGACATAAAAAAAGATCTTTTTAAAGATCCAAATCTCATTTAATGAGATTAAAAACTACTATACCTGAGATTTATTTTTTTTTAATGGATGGCATTAATGGCAGATTCAACATGGCAAAAAAATAAAAGATTGGTAAACTTTAAGACATAACAATAGAAACTATCCAAAATGAAACAGGGAGAAAAAGACGGATTAAAATGAACCGAGCGTTGATGGATTGTGGAACAACCTAAAGCATCCAGATACACATGTAACTGTAGTCCCCAAAGCGGGAGGGCAGGGGTGGAAGTGGGGGTAATAGAAAAAATATTTGAAGAAATAATGGCCCCAAAGTTCCCAAATATAATGGAAACTGTAGACCCACAGATCCAAGAAATGCAACAAACCCCTAGCACAAGAAACATGAAAAAGACCACACCAAGGCACATCATAATAAAATTATTTAAAATCCATGATAAAGAGGAAACTTTAAAAGCTATTCAGAGAACAGAGGAACAAAGATAAGCATGTCAGCAGATTTCTTATTAGAAATGATGCAGGGTAGAAGACCTTGGATCAGTATGTTTTAAGCACTAAAAGAAATAACTGTCAACCTAAAATTCTTTATTCAGCAAAAATATCTTTCCAAAAGGAAATGGAAATGAAGTTTTCAGACACATGGAAGCTAAAAGAATTCATCACCAGCTGACCTACAGAACATGAAGTGTTCAAGGAAGTGCTCCAGGCAAAAGGAAAATGATACCAAATAAAATCTTGAAACTACTCAAAGGAATGAAAAGCAGCAGAAATGGCTACTCCATGGACATAAATTTTTTTTATTATTTAAATCTCTTTAAAAGATAATTGTTTGAGCCGAAATAATAGGAATGTATTGTGAGGCCTATAACATGTAGGGGAAAAAAATGTGTGATGCTAATAGTATGAAGGTCAGAATGGTAGAAATGAAAGTGTTATGAGGTTCCTATACTATACATAAAGTAGTATAACATCACTTGAAATTACATTTGGCCCTTGAGTAGCATGGGTTTGAACTGGTCGGGTCCACGTACACATGGATTTTTTTTTAATAAGCATAGTTGTTCCTCAGTATATGTGGGGGATTGGTTCCAGGACCCAGACATGGACCACAGATACTCAAGTCCCATAGTCGGCCCTCCATATCCAGGGCTCAGCATGAACGGATTCAAACAACTGCAGACCATGTAGTGTTGTATTTATCGGAAAAAATCCATGTGTTAAGTGGACTGGCGCAGTGCAAACTCATGCTGTTCGAGGGCCGACTGTACCTACAGTACTACACAACCTGCGCCTGGCTGGATCCACAGATGAGCAACTGCGGATTCAGAGGGCCGACCAACGGACCTGGGCGTCCTCGAATTTTGGTATCCACGGCGGGTCCTGGAACCAATCCCCCGTGGATATGAGAGACGACTGCTGATTAAACTAAATTTCAGACGTGCTTGATAAATCCCTTCATGGCGCAGATCGTGGCTGACATGGTTGGGAACCTCTGTCATACACTGTCCACAGTGCCCGTAGATTGACCTTCTGAAAGCCAGTGGTACCACCCTTTGCTGCTTGAAATGTAGATGGCTCCTGTAGCCTTCCCCAATAAAATCTGAAGTCTTTAACCTGCCTTTCCAACCTTATCTGTCAAGATACCCTCTACATGCCTTGTGAAAAAATGAACCTCTGGCATCTGGACCTCTTTAAGACACTTCTGCGGACTGCAGTAAACAATCAGGGATGTTCAGGGTGGTTTTGCACCAGAAATGTGCAGCTGGTGAGTGGGTAGGCAGGCAGTGAGTCTCCGACCATCACGTGAGAGGAGATCCAGGAGGGTGTAAACCTTTTTGTGAATGGCAAAGAGCTCCTCATGTCTGGCAGAATCCTCACATTACCCTGGAATTAATACGTAGAGTTGAACATCTCCTCAGGTTAGCTGAGGACTTGAGAACTGTATTTGGAGTCACCCGTGTTAGTTCCTGCTTTAAAGAATTTTCTCCTTTAATTTGCGTATCCTTTTCTACTAAAGGAACGTTACGGTCTCGGAGTCTGTTGGTATCTTTTCTATAGTTATGACAACCACACGTACTGAGTCCTAAGAGGGATCCAGTCAAAAGCCCCAGGCCCTATTGGCTCCGTTCATTTGGGAAAGGCAGAGGAAAACTGCAGGTAAAGGGGGTTTATGCCCAAATGTCTGGACGACAGCTGAGCCCGCCTTGATACAGAAACACAAAGGTTTGTAACAGGGAAAGAATTGCTTCACTAGAGAATGCAGTTGGGCACACTGCTTGGAAAAGAAGCTACACACCCAAATAGCTAAATGACAGTTCCCTGGCTGTTCCTACAGGCTGTAACCAAAGCAGAAGAGAGACCTAAGGCTTCCCACAACCTGAAAAGAAGTCCAGCCAAAAAAGGGAAGCTGAGGATGAGACTGGAATCGAATGCCTGGAAGGAACACACTGAGGGTACGAGGTTGGTGACAGTGACCGGCCCAAAGCACCGCCAGAGCCCCCCGTCACACTGGCCGTCAGCAGCGTCCAGCGGGGGATTGCAAGGTTCGGGGTGCCTGTGGGTCCGGAGGCACAGTGGGGCAGCAGGTGCTCAACTCACGCGGAGCTACCGACCTCACAGAGCGAGTGGCGCCACAGCCTCAAGGCAAGGGGAAAAACAGAGGAGATATGAAAGTGGGAGAGGTGACAGAACCAAGTTTAAAAACAATGACAACAAACATTCTTCTCCTTCCTAGCGACCTCTCCAGGGAATACGCTGTCAGTGCGTTCCCCCGAAAACGTTGCTAAGAAGGAAAGGGATCCAAGTTAAACTGTTCAACAGTGAGTAGTCCTTTGCTAATGTACGTATTAAATCTTTCTTTTTACAGACAACTCTGACCCTAGAGTTCTGTGATTTCCGCAAACCAGTTGCATGTAATATTTGTATGTTTGTGTTTGTGTTTTAGTGGTGTCCTGAAATCAAGGATCAGAAATCATATGTATATAAATATACACACACACACACACACACACACACACATAAATATATTAGATGACAAGCTCCCTACAGGTAGAAAACTAGTCCCCTTGACAGACTTGTGGTTGCCAAGGGGGAGGGGAGGTGGGAGAGGGATGGAGTGGGAATTTGGGACTAGCAGATGCAAAAACTATTATATATAGAATGGATAAACAACAAGGTCCTACTGTAGAGCACAGGGAACAATATTCAGTATCCTGTGATAAACCATAATAGAAAAGAATATGAACAAGAATGTATCTATACGTATAACTGAATCACTTTGCTGTACAGCAGAAATTAACACAACATTGTAAATCAACTCTACATCAATACAACACAATTTTAAAATTTTATTGAAGCAGAGTTGATTTACAATGTGTGTTTCAATAAAATAAATTCAAAAAAAAAGAAATCTAGTCTCCTTGGAATGAGATAAAAGTTATCTTTTCTCTTCAAGCAGATGGTGCCCACCTCTGGTTTTCTGGCAGCATTTAAACCTGCATCTCCCTCTATCGGTGTGCTTTTCAAAATCTGTTACAATTCTGTGCGTCACTACATCTCCCTCACCAACTCACAGGCTCCTAAGTGTAGGATCCCCGTACCAAGACCCTCTCAGCACCAACCATGTCTAGGACAAAGCCAGTGTCCTGACATGCTCATCATACCTCTTTCTTGAATGAACACGTATTTGCTTGTGGAACTGATTAACAGAGAAGATTTAGTAAAGAAGTTTTTGTCTGGATTGGATGAGGTCAAAGAGTTGAAGCTTTGTCAGCTGGAAGGGTCGTTAGAGGTCATCTAGTCCAACTCCCACTATCACCGCCATGTTTTATTTGCAAGTCCTGGGGAGGCTGGGGGCTTGGGCAAGGTCACATGACATGGTTAAGGACAGTGCAAGGTAATCCACGTTGACTACCGACTTTGCCAAGGTCCAAATCAGAAAAGGAGCAAAAGAAATGTATGAAGGATATGCACATCGTGACATATATTCATAGATACATACATACAACGGCAAATGGCATTTTTTTTCTGATTATAAAAATGATGCATTGAAAAACTTCATGAGATGCAGAAATGTTTAGAAAGAAGAAAATAAAAACCATCAAAAATTCCACCATCTGGAGCAGGCCATGTTTTACATGATAAATCCCTTCCTTTGTGGCTTTACTTGATCGAGAGCCATGGTGAAAACCAGTCCCACCTTTTCCTTTTCACTTGGCAGAATGGCTAGGAAAAAATGGTCCCTCCTTGTTAGATATTGCCGTGGATTAAACAAGGCTGCAAATTCTCTGTCACTGTCCCCTTCGAGAAGGGTGGTCTCTTTTCCTTCCCCTTGCATCTGGCATGAGTGCTTTACTCCTAGGGGGCAGGAAGTGATGCCGTGCCAGCTCTGGGCCGGTGCCTCACAGACATCCAGCAGCTTCCACTTCTGTCCTTTGGAGAGTTCTACGTTACTGTGTAAGAGACAGGCCACCCTGCTGGAGAGAATGTGCGAGAACGACCACACGGAGAGACTCGGAGACGATGGTGACAGAGGTAGACTCTGTCATCACAGCATGCCACGTGAACCCTCGCCTTCAAGCTGCCCTCGCCGAGATGCCAGCCATGGGAGGGGACCATATTGAACCCAGCCGGCCCAGTGAAGCCCTCGCGTGACCATGGCCCCAGCTGACGTCACGTGGAGCAAAAGAAATGCCCACCTGATCCCAGCCAACCCACAAAATCACGACAGGAGAGAACACGGTTGTTGTTTTATGGATTTCAGGGCAAGGGGCGAGTGGGTAGGTGTGATGACAAAGCCACAGATAACTAAGACAGCTAGCAAAAATCTTCAGATGTGAACTTCTTTGCGAAGCATCAAAACCAGATCCAAGAATTAAACCTGAAGTTAAGTTGCAAAGCTGCAGACCATGTGCTGGTCATCACTGACGAAGTGAAAAGAATGTGGGCTTGAAGTGGTACAACCAGGTACAAGAACTGACTGAGCTACTTAGGAACTCTTTAACCTCAAGAATAAGTCACTCGACCTATTTGTTCCTCCATCCTCCCATCGTGAAATAGGGGCATCGCTGATGTCAATTTCCGGGGCTTCTGAGAAAGGGCAGATGAAACCCTGTACGGGAAGATGCTTTTTACTGGTAAGTAGGGTTGCTTTTTCCTCTTTTCTTTGAGCTTAGAGATTTGCTGATCACAAACAGTGGCTTTTAAAAGAGAACACTGTTGTCTCCTATCTTGGAAAGACAAGAGGATGCCAGACCTTGGTTATTGAAGAGGTAATATTTTATCCATCTGACATCCAAGAAAGGGCCCCAAAGGTTGTTCTCATGTACACAGTATTTTAAGCCATTTCCCCAAGGTTCTGTGGAAGAGGCTAGGGGGCTCTGTGAGGCCTCTTTTATATGAGCACTAATCCTATTCATGAAGCCTGCACCTCATGACCTAATTGTTTCCCTACGTCCCCACCTACTAATACCAGCATCTCTGGGAGTTAGGATTTCAGCATGTGAATTGGTGGGGACGGGGTGGGGGTGGGTGCAGGGAACCACAGCACTGAATAAATGCAGAGTCTCTACACTTTGGCCGCAGACCCACTGCACCAGGAATGGGGCCTTGGGAGTCTGCCTCTTACTACGTTTTCCAAGTACTTGATTTTCATGCACTCTTAAGATTGAGACCCATCAGAGCTTGCCTGGATCAAAAACGAACATTTAGAAAAAACAACAAGAGGGAAAAGGTATCATGACATTCCAGACCCAAGGAGAAACGGAGTTTTAGACCCACCGTCCCAGGAGCTGCTTCCAAACAGACCAATCAGCCCCTTTGGCTCAAGCTGAGGTCTGGCCAGGAAGGGAGCTGCCCAGTCCCCGGGCTGGGAAAACAGCCTCCCAGCAGCTCTTTGTGAAGCCCTGGGGTGAGGGTGAGGGTGAGTGTGTGTGTGTGTTTGTGTGTGTGTGTGTGTGTGTGTGTGTCCCTGGCGTTATACTCCTGTGTGAAGGCCAGGTCTGCAAAGGCGGGAAACAGGGGAACCGTATGCCTGAGGAGCCAGGACAGGGAGGACAGTGTGTCTGGAGAGTCATGCAGGCCAGGATGCAAACCCAACTTCTAAGCTCACCCTTAACAACAAATGCATTTTAGATAAATCAGAGATTGAAACGAAAAAAAAAAAGAGAAGATCTAGAAGGACATTTTCATAACCCTCAACGGAAGAACTTCTCGGCGTGATATAAAACTCAGAGGCTGTAAAGGAAAACAACTTAAAACGTCAGCTACATGAAAGTGAAAACCTGGGGACGTAGGGAAAAAAATAAAGTTTAACAAACAAATGAAAACTTAGGGAAAAGGTTTGCAACACATACTACCAACAGAGGGTTAATGCTCTTACTAAATGAACAGGTGCCACAAATCCAAGCCACAACTGGGCAAAGGATATGAATAAACAGTTCACAGAAGAAGAAAGACGGCCAATGAACATGAAAAATATGGTCAAGGTTACTAATAACCAAAGAAATGTAACTCAGCATAATACGAAAATAATGTGTTTTGGCAGAGACTAAAAGATTCCTAATATCCAAGTAAGTGAGGTAGAAGGAATCAGGCATAGCTATTATAAGAGTAAATTGCGGGGCTTCCCTGGTGGCGCAGTGGTTGAGGGTCCGCCTGCCGATGCGGGGGACGCGGGTTCGTGCCCCGGTCCGGGAAGATCCCACGTGCCGCGGAGCGGCTGGGCCCGTGAGCCGTGGCCGCTGAGCCTGCGCGTCCGGAGCCTGTGCTCCGCAACCGGAGAGGTCACAGCAGTGAGAGGCCCGCATACCGCAAAAAAAGAAAAAAAAAAAAAAAAAGAAGGGGACATGGGAGACTTCTCTGGTTGTGCAGTGGAGAAGACCCCACGCTCCCAATGCAGGAGGCCCGGGTGTGATCCCTGGTCAGGGAACTAGATCCCACATGCATGCTGCAACTAAGATATCACATGCCACAACAAGGGAGCTGGCGAGCCGCAACTAAGGAGGCTGCCTGCCACAACTAAGGAGCCCACAAGCTGCAACTAAGGAGCGCCCGCCTGCAACAACTAAGACCCGGTGCAACCAAATAAATATTTTAAAAAATAAAAACTAAAAAAAAAAAAGAAAGGGACACGTGCACTAGGGGGTCCAACCAGGGTGAACTGCACAATTCTTGCTCACCACGTGAGGGGCAGCGTTTTCCTCTCCTCCTCTGTAACCCTGATATGAAACTGTAAAGCCTGGTGTTGCTGTAATAACTATTTTGCCACCAACAAGGGAAGAACCTTCTACAAAAAAAGCCACCATGCAGAGGAGGGCACATCAGAGGGAAAAGCCAATGATAAAATAGCAACCAATGGAGCTAGAACCACTGGATTAAGCCCACCCTGAAGCCGCCATTTCTATGACTTCAGTTACAAAGGCCAATATTTTCTTTACGGAGCCCAACTGAGTCACTTTCAGATACTTGCAGCCAAATGTCTCCTGATATAGCCATCAGTAGAGAACTGGTTAAATAAATTATGACACAGCCATATAGTAAAATACTGTGCGTGCGATACAAAGTCAAAGTTGCCGCATACGGAATGTCACGCACAGATTTCCATTAGGTATTGTTAATCAGGAAAATGGCGGGGACTCATATACATGGTATCAAGCGTTCAGTTAAAAAAGTAAATTGAGCTCTAGATAGAGATAGAAATTAGAATCACAGAGGAACAGGAAGCTTTTATTTCTACCTGTGTACACTTCTGAGTTTTTAAGGGTTTAGCAATAAGTATGTGTTACTTTTAATACATATGTATATGCATAAATAACTATGTCCATTTTGGAACTCTGAAGTGCTCTAGGTAACATCATGTTTCAATTACAATACTAAAAACAGATCTTTAAACAGATATTTTAAAAGCAGATTTTAATGGCATAGTCTCCAAATATCTCAGTTTTCTACATAAGATCAATTTGCATAACCTGATGCTTACTTAGCCTTTGATCACTTCCTCCAGTTTCTCGTCTGTCTTGAAATAGAATGTGTGTCTTGATCGCTAAAAGTAATAAAAATAAAAACCATCTCACAGGGTCTGGCACGAAATGACCGATCAATGGTAGTTCTTACTGTTATTTAATTTTCTCGGAGGGAAGGGAGCCCTTCCTGAAATCTGTTTTTGCTTAGAGGTCAGTGAACCCTCTTCTGACATTACATTTCTTCAAACACCCTGGAAGCAACAGCCATTCCCTGAGTCCAGCTCAGGGGCCATGCTGGGCCTCCTATCCTGGAAATGACATGGCCATGAACGCCCCAAGGAAACCAGGAAGGCCCTTTAAAGGCCTCATTACCCAGCCAGCTGATAAGAAGCTTTGGAAAAACAAGCTGGCTGCCCTACTCATTTTTCAGATGATTAATGAAGACAAATCTCTTGGAATTTTCCTTAAACTGGACGTCACCCCCCATTTTCAACATGAAAAAATGCAAGTGAAGAGCTGCCAGTGAATGAGGTCTTGGGCCACATTCCCCAGGAGGCTCTGGGCTAAGTTCCCTTCTTTGGAGGGGAGAGAGGAACAGGGCCAGCCAGGGCTGCAGTCTCCCTCATGCCTGCAGCTCAGGGCTCTGAGCCCTGCTTTGGGGCCTCCTGCCATCGCAGCGCACAGCTCTGAAATGAGGGATACTGCACGCGCACACACACGCACACACACACACACACACACACACACACACAGTGATGTTTTTTAAGAGCCTTCAATAAAGTTTTAAATTGTTGTCAATTATCGTTGCCAGTTATCAGGCTAGCAATTCTTGTAACTAAAATGTTGAACAGGGCTGGGCTTTGAAGCTACCCCGCCCAGGTGTATGCACCTGTAATCCGAGAAAGATTCTTGTGCGTATTGTGTGTTCAACAGAGACTTAGGAAAGATATCAACGTTCCTTGCAGACTTTCACTGAAGGAGGCCATGTCCCATGGTGTTATTTGAAAATGTCGTGAAGTACAAGAGAGACAGGGATTCATGGACCTCCCATGTGACCCACAGGGGGTGCTCAACAAGTATTTGTGGGATGGTCGAAGGATTTGCTTTGGGACCTGACACTAGTGACTTGCCTTTGTTGGGCCCGGCTTTCCTCTCTGCGAACGGAGATAATCACCCCTACTCCACGGCTGGGATGGAGGCGGTGCCACCCTTGGCATCCATCTGGGCATCCATCTGGGCCTCTCAGAAACCAACGGGTGACCTGAGGCAAACGTTCCAGGGACCTGCACAACTACCCTCTGCTCGCATCTCCCCGGGAACCCACATCCTCCCCTTCAATCAGCGTTCCCACGCCCCAGGCTCAGCCAGCTCTGCACTTGGGTTGATGCCAGACCCCTCTGGAACAAGTGTCCAGGCCCTCCACCCGTTACCCCCTCTGTAGAGTCCAATCTCTAGGCTCATCTCTCCAAGAAGCCTTCAAACCACCCTCCAGAGCTGCCTCTCTTCTCCTGTCACCCCCCCACCAAGCCAACCGTCCTCCCTCTAAGGCAGTAGGCAGCTCCCACCGGATGTCCCCTAACAGAGAGGGCAGGTGAGGGATTGAATCAATAAGCCAGTTGATTTTCAAAAGGCTCGTCTTAAAAGCCTTGATTTTTAAGTCTGGCCCTTGAGCCGGAAGAAGGTTTTGTTTTTATGTTTGTTCTCCTTTGGTGGAATTCAAGAAATACATCCTTATATACCAAGAGCCAAAAGCTTAGAAGCTTGGGGCGGAGAGTTTATGCTATAAACCAGAGAGCAACTGCTCAAGAAAAGTACCTATTCGAGCCAGCACATAATACAAGAAGTACTGAGGGGACATGATTGGGTTCGGGACTGCGGCGGAGGTGGAGGTGGGAGGCAGCCAAGTCCAGGGGACATCAGTGTCTCGATTTCCAGGCAAACCTTATATCGAAGCCCCACCTCCAACATGGCACCTGTAAATGGGCGGCAAGGAAACTGGGGTGAACGGGAGGGAAGCCTCAGAGGTCCAGTAGCCCCAGCGCGCTACAGAATGGCCCTGGAAAGTTCCTGGGCTACCTCCGCCAAGAACATGAGACCAAGGGCAAGGCAGGCCACTCGCAAATCAGCAGCCCAGCAACCAGGTCAACAGGCATCCCCGGGCAGCTCCCAGCAGGGGCAGAGAAGAGGGGAGGAGGGGCAGGTGGAGAATCTTGAACTAGTTTAAACCTTTGAGTAAACATACGTCATACTGAAAGGACCTGAGTTACCTTGAACTGGAAGGACTGATGTTTCCCACCATCGGCAGAAGTAAGGATTCATGAGCGAAGTTGAGATCAGTTACACAGAGTCTGAAAAGCCCTGGTACCAAGGAGGGCAGCATGATAAAACGGGAACAGCGCCAGAGTTAGTACGTGTAGATTCTAACCCTGGTTTTGACAATGATTAGCCGCGTGACACAGGACAAGCCACAGCCTTTGGGGGCCTAACCTTCTCCTTCCTTCATGGTCACCCGAGGGTCCTGGTAACTGAGAAGGGCACTGGGCAGCAGAAGAAGGTTGCTGCTCTTCCTGGCTGGGGTCCCAGTGTCCCAGTGGAGCTACAGGAAAAGGGAAAACACGGAGAGCAAACATAGCTCTCCATGAAATGTAAGAATAACTCCTCGTTTCTAATATCCTATGCTCTAGTTCTTAGCAAATGTTGCTGATAAAACAAACACTTTGCAGAAAAAAGAAAAGATCAGTTATACAGAAAGAAAGTTCCATTTGGGTGTAATTGTGACTAAATGTCACACCTGCCATCTGTCAGCTACCCACAACCCCTGGGTGACCAACCATCCCCGTTTGCCCAGGACTGTCCTGGGTGTAACTCCTAAAGTCCTTTGGCCCAAGAACTTCCTCAGTCCTGGGCAAACCGGGACAGTTGGTGGCCCTACCTGGCACTAAGCAGCATCTTCCCAGGATGTGCTGGTTTGACTTAAAGTGATGAGGGCAGGGACTCTGATGCTCTGATGCTGGTGTTCATTCAACCAGCAAAGGTGAATAGAGCTGTCTTTGCACTGAAGTCTGATGGGGGAGACCTACTCTTAAAGGAATAATTACAATACTAAGTGAAGTAAGTCAGAGAAATAGACAAATATCATATGATATCACTCATATGTGAAATCTAATTTTTTAAAATGATATAAATGAACTTATTTACAAAACAGAAAGACTCAGATTTCAACAACAGACTTAGGGTTACCAAAGGGGAAACGTTGGGGGAAGTGATAAATTAGGAGCTCGGGATTAACATACAAACACTACAATACATAAAACAGATAACCAACAGTGACCTACTGCATAGCACAGGGAACTTAACTCACCATTCTGCAATAAACTATATGGGAAAAGAATCTGAGAAAGAATGAATATATGTATTAATATATGTATAACTGAATCGCTTTGCTGTACACCTGAAACTAACACAACATTGTAAATCAACTATACTCCGATAAAATTTTTTTAAAATACAGTGTGATATGGGGAAAGGTAAATTAATGCAACAGGATAGCAATGCACATCTACCAGAATGGCTAAAATCCAAGAGATCGAAAATAACAATGTTGACAATTGGAGCCACTGAGACTTTCAGACACAGCTGGTGGGAATGTAAAATGGTGCACTCACATTGGGGGAAATGCTGATGCTTGCTTATGAAACTAAAAAGAAACCTACCCTCTGACCCAGCAATTCCAATTCTAAATATTTTCTCAAGAGAAATAAAAACATATGTCCACTAAAGACCTGTACTTCATAGCAGCCTTAGTCATAACAGCCAAAAATTGGGAAAAGCCCAGATGCAGGAAAACTGGTAAATAAATCATGGCCTACGTATACAAGGGAATAGCGCTCACTGGAAAGAGGAACGACCTTGTGCACACACGTGGATGAATCCCCAAAACCTTATGCTGAGTGAGAGAAGCTGGACACAAAAGCACATATTCAGTGCACCGTTTATATGCAACGCCGGGAAAGACAAAGCTGATCTATTACGATAGAAATCAGATCAGGGGTTTCACAGGCCAGGGTGAGGGGGGTGGCCAGGCAGGGGCACACGGAACCTTTTGGAGATGTAGGAAATATCCTGTATCTTGCCTGTGGTGGTTGTTTGGTTGTTGCATGGTTTGATGTATTTGTCAAAACTCATCAAACTGCACACTTAAAATGGGTGCATTTTCTCGTTTTTAAATTACACCCAAAGGAGTTGATTTTTCAAAATCAGAACAGGAAAATATAAGCACCGTAACAAGCCTGCACACAAAGGGCCGAGGGGATAAGGGAGCCCTTACTGCTGGGTTAGGGCTGAAAAGTCAGAAGGAACTGCACCCGATGGAAGAAGGGAAGAGGTGGACCCTCGGCAGAGACCACCGTGTGTCAAGATGCGCAGGAAGCGACGGATGGTGGGCTGCAGCCAGGGCACGAGAAGAGGGGCGGGTGGAGGCCACCCTAAGGAAAGTGAGAATTGAAAGTTAGTTCTGAAAAATGAACTTATTTATGAAACAGAAACAGACTCACAGACATTGAAAACAAACGTATGGTTACCAAGGGGAAAGGGGGTGAGGGAGGGATAAATTAGTAGTTTGGGATTAGCAGATGCAAACTACCATATAGAAAATAGATTAACAACAAGGTCCTACTGTACAGCACAGGGAACTACATTCAATATCCTGTAATATACCATAATGGAAAAGAATATGAAAAAGAACGTGTATACATATGTGTGTGTGTGTGTATATAACCGAATCACTTTGTGTACACCAAAAACTAACACAACATTGTAAATCAACTATACTTTAATTAAAAAAAGAAAAAAAAGAAGAGAGAAAGAAACCAGACGCACACACACACAAAAGAAAGGTAGGTCTGGAGAGTGCGGGAACGGCCTCCTGTTCCCTGCAAAGGACGTTGACCTCTACCTCTGGGCTCAATCTTACTGTGGGCACAGCTAGGCAGCGTGGCACAAGTCTATGTTACTAATTAGGACTCGATCCAGGTGATCCCTGCCATGACCCTGTGCCTCAAGTGCAGGCTGTTGTGTTTTCTGAAGTGAGGGAGGAGAAGGAGGGGTCCAGGCTCAAGGAGCACCCACAGGAGGGTGCTCCCCCTGACTGGGAGCCTCCCCAGGCGGCAGAGTAACAAATGGTCAAGGACCACTGCTGGCGGTGATGGTTGGAAAGAGATCTGTGCTTTACAAGGAGTCAGGGGAGGACTGGATGGAATGGGGCTAAACTAGAAGCAGGGAGACAAGTTAGTAGGTGGGGCAACGGTCCCCCCAAAATGAGAGGGACCTGGGTTAAGGCAGTGGTGACACAGGGAAGAGTACAAATTGAAGGTACGTTTTCGGAGCAGATGCGCCAGCACGTCGTAAGACTGAGAGCACCAGGAAGCTGGATAAACCACGAAACCTGGACTTGGTGAGTGGCCAGACCATGACTCTGGACAAGACAGAGAAGAGGGGGGCTGGGGTCAGGGAGCCGGTGGTTTTGCATGTGGTGACACTAGTAACAGTAGCCCATGTTCACGATCTTGTCTGTTCTCTGCCAACATCACAACAAATCTTTCCTTGGGGCTCTGCAGGGCACATCTGCGATATTCCAGCCTTCCTGGACACATAACCTCTTCCCAAGGGCACCCCACTACCTACTCGAGGCCAGAAATGATGCATCAGACCAGGTGACAGAGGTGCCCCTGGGCAAGACAGCCTCTCAGCAACCTCCAGTCGCATCACCTACTACACGGTCGGCCCTACTTGATCGACACACCCTGCTGCATAGACCTGGCCTATGCCTCTTAAGAAATCCAATTAAAAGTCCCCGCTCAGTGACAGGCAATGGGTCCGAAGAGAAGCGAGCAACTCCGTAGGGTACTTAACCGTGTGGCTCTTGCTTCAGGGTTTGTATAAATAAAACCTGGCAGGCTGGGGATTTCTGTAACCAGATCCTCCCAGCGCAGAGTTTCCTGGAAGCCAGTTCAGAGTCCAGCAGCTGTATAGCTGTTTCTCCATCATTACAAGCCAGCCTTCCTCTTGGAGATGTTAAGAACTGATAAGAAATTCTGGGACATGGATCCTGTATGATTTTAAGGGTACACTGACAATAAAATTAAGCTCTGAGATGAGCACATTGCTTTTGTCTGGGGAATGGACGAGCAACCCGTGCACGTGGTAAATGATTCTCGAAGAAGGGCTGGGATTGGGGTTAAGGAGCTGCTCATGGGGCTGTCATCCTGAGCCCTGGACCCAGCCCTGGTGGAGTGTGTCAGCTGGGGTCGGCGTGGGCAGTGACTCAGAGTCTACCCCGGCTTCTCAGGAACATGTGGATCTTTCCCTCCCGACTCAAGATTCCCCGCTGCTGAGCAGCCCTCCCCTGTGTGCACCCAGCCCCCCGCCGTCTTCAGACACCCTCCCCGCCGGCTGGCAGGGAGGCCCCTACCCGCCCCCCAGCCCCCCCACCCCACCCCCCCGGGAACCTGTCCACAGCTTGTCTGGCCGCAGCCCAGCCAGATTCCCGCCGGGAGGGAGGGCGGCCACCCCTCTCTGGAGGCCTAATTCTGCCCCTGGGGTGTTTCTGTTCCCTTCCATCTTTCCCTGTGGCCAAATAAGAAGCAGCCAGAGACAGTGAGGATGGGCTCAGACCCCCAGGGAGTGACGTCTCCGCTGCGGGGGGTCAGGACAGCGGCAGGACTGGGAATGGGGCCGAGAATTAAGAGGGGAAACTTCAAACTTTCTGAGCCAGCAGTTTTATCTGTTGAAAAATAATCACTGGGCTTAGTCTGTCAGGAAGAGGAGAGGAAATAACATTTCTTAAGGACTCAAGGCTTATTTACTCATCCCACAAGTCTTTTTGAAAGAGTGATTAGTGGTTTCCGGGACCGAACAGCCCACGTGGAGCCAGAGATTCTCCAGGCAGTGGGCGTGGTGGAGTCAGG
Organism: Phocoena sinus; assembly: GCF_008692025.1. Lineage (NCBI taxonomy): Eukaryota > Metazoa > Chordata > Mammalia > Artiodactyla > Phocoenidae > Phocoena > Phocoena sinus. The sequence goes on along the minus strand of NC_045775.1, from coordinate 85,603,189 downwards.
AGGCTGCAAGTGACCAGCTTTCAGACCCAGGCTGGAGCAGCTGCTTCCTGGGGACCTTGGGCAAATGGTTTAGCCTGTCTGTGCCTCGGTTTCCTCCTCTGTAAAGAGGAAGGTGAGTAATGATGGAACCTGAGGTTTGGGTCTCCTGTGGGGACTGTTTGCTCATGCATCCGTGAGCACCTCCTGGGAAGAGCCACAGTTCAAGGTGATGGTGCTACATCACTGCATGAAACAGAGGCAGATTCCAGGCCTTATGGAGAATGAAGGAAAAAATATAGAGAAGGGGTACCTTAGGCTGCCTTTCTGCCATAGCGCAGACGATAACTGATGTTTTTAATGGGTTTACTAAGTTATCAGGGTTAGGTGTGGGCAATGGGATCTGCGTACGAACACAAGGCACAGCGTAATTTATTTTAGAAAGATTAACATGCAAACTAGTTACAAGTTTCCAAAGCCGGGTGTTCAGAGCCGTGAGCTCTGATTCCCGGAAAATCCACTTAACAGCCCATTTCTGAATGAGGCCCAGTGAGCTGTGTCTGCTCCATGAGGATGAGTCAGGGGCGAGCAAGAGGCAGGGGGCTTGGTGACTCCGACACACCAGAAATTGAGCCGGGCAGCCTGAAAAACAGTGGTCTCCTCCCTGAATCACAAGGTGAAGTTTAAGAGGAAACCAAGTTTCCGGAGGGGAATTAGCCAAGTCACAAAGGAACCACTAAATCAGGGAGGCCACACAGGAAGGAAAATGCCGGAAAGATAGAAATTTCTAGCCACAGTGTCCTGACGCGGGACCACGGTCATTAAAAATAAGCACCGGCAGCCGCCCCAGGGCCGGTGCACAAGGAGGGATGGGACACCGTCCCTCCAGCAGCTCTGGAGCAAGCGTGGTCCCCAGAGAAGCTGAAGTGGGAGTCACACGCCATCAGCATGTCAGGGCACCAAGTCCATTTTCCATTCCCTTCTCCTGCCAAACAGTCACTGCAAAATCCCACTCTGCCACTTGCAGCTGTGTGACCTTAGGCAAATTACTTGACCTTTCTTAGCCTCAATAAATGGTAGCTAATATACTACTGTTTATTGTTAATCAAAGGGGCCGAGTATTTATAGGATTCTGTAATGTACTGCCTGTTATCATAGAGTCCCGGGGTGGGCAAACTTTTCCTGTAACATACCAGATAGTAAATATTTTAGACATCTTGGGCCAAGAAGCAGACACAAATTTGCCCTGTGTGGTGGGCACACTTTGGGCCCAGCTGCATCGGCTGGAGACCGTCTCAAGAAGAGCAGCCTGCTGGGGGACGGGGCCTGGAGGGCCAGATCAGCAGGGTCGGGGAGGTGACAGGGACTGCTTCAGGGTTTGTCAATGTCTCTTCGCCAACGACACCCAGACCTGCTCCTCCTGGAGAGGCCAGCTGGCTCCCCTTGGGCAACTGACCAGAAGTGAGGTTACCGCATCTCCAACTCCCAGTCTGGGAGCCCGAAGCACAGGGTCTAGCAGGTGCTGGGAGCAGAGTGGGGAGCAGGGGTGGAGAGGACACCCCAGTTTGGGTCCACAGTGTTCACAGTGGCTCACTACCAGCATTTTTTTAAAAAAATGAAACAGAGAATGGAATAAATGCAGGTTTGCAGCTGTGTCCATATGCGTATGAACCTGTGCTCTGGGTACAATGTCAAAGGTCTCTCTGAGCACTGGGCTCCAGGCATGCTTTTTGGCTTCTGCAAACCTCAAAAGAAGTGTTCTCATCTAACCATCAAGTACGCACAGAGCAGTTACCATGAAGGTTTAGCGAGAAGTTCTTTGAGGAGAAGACTCAAGTCATAACCCTCTGTTTACCCTGAAACCTACCATCTTCGGTAGGAAATGGAGGGAAAAGTGAATCCGCTGGCCTGTGGCCAATGGATGTTCCCTGGAGGACCCTGGGGAGGGGCGGGTCTTCGCTAGCACACCTCCTCACCCCCATGTTTCACACACTTACACAACCAGAACATCTTATAGGGCCTCCAATCCAGTGGTTCTCAGACTGGGTGGGCTCTGAGGAACCCTAGGGTTCCTTGGCATGCCCAGGGGGTGCCTGGGGGGAGAGGCTCTCGCCTTCCCCCCACCCTGACTTCAACCACAATAGCTTTGCATTTTCTTTTCTATATTTTGAGATGACCAAAGGACTCCAATTCTAAAATAGCAAACAACAGAAAGGCATGAGGGCCATCTATCCTGTCCAACGCATTTTATAGCTGGGGAAACCTGCAGTAGCCAGAGAAGAGGCAGCAGCACAGAAGGAAGACTGGCCTTCAGGCTTCAGCTCCCACCCCGTTCAGCGGTCTTTCTACCCATGGGGATGCAGCCCAAGGAGAGTCCCAACCCTCTCTGGGGGCGACTCCCAGTGGCCACATCACAGCCCAAACAGACGATGTTGTAACACTGAGCTCAAGGTCAAGGTGAAGCCAAGAAGACGCACATCATTTCAAGTACTCGTTGAGGGGTGCCACTGTTTGTCCCCCGCTACTATTTATCACAGGTCAGGCACCCACTGGCTTTGGGGTCTTCGACAAGTCAGTCCCCTTCTCTGGACTTTGGTTCTTAAGTCCTCTCACTGTTCTGAGTCCTCACTGGAGAGAAAGGGGTTCTCGGGCTAATCCCCCAGGTGACCATGATGGCCATCCCCCCTTATCTGCAAGGGATACATTCCAGGACCCCCAGGGGATGCCTGAAACTGGGGATACTACTGAACCCTATGCTTTTTCCTATACAGAAATACCTGTGATAAAGTTTAATGTATAAATCAGGCACTGTAAGAGGTTAACAACAACTAATAATAGAATAGAACAGCTGTGACAACATCTTGTGATGAAAGCTGTGTGAACGTGGTCTTTCTCAGAGTATCTTATTGCACAAATTTAATGCTTTTTCCTTCTTAACTAAGCGCTTATCAGGTACCGTGGCTATAATTTTTGCAGCTTGAGGTGCAATAGCAAAACTAGCATGAATTTCTTTTTTCATACTTCATAATTTCACAGACAGAAGATTCATTCTCATTCGATCTTAGCACCCTCAGCATACGATTTTTTTTTTTTTTTTCTGTCCTTACTGAGTCACGAGCTTTCATGTTTTCACTTAGAGGAAGCACTTTACGGCATCTCTTTGGCGCATGTGAATCGCCAGCATCACTCCTCTGCGCTTCGGGGTCGTTATTAAGTAAAATAAGGGTCACTGAACACAAGCACCGAGATAGCGTGACAGGTGCTCTGATAACCCAGTGGCTACTAAGTGACCAAGGGACTGGACACACAGGACAAAGCGATGATTCACGTCTGGACGGCACGAGATTTCATCACACTATTCAGAACGGTGAATGATTTAAAACTGGTGAATTGTTTATTTCTGGAATTTTCCATTTAATATTTTCAGACCACGGTGGACCCAGGGTAATTGAAACCACGGAAAGTGGAGTCTTGGATAAGGGGCAGGACTGTATCAACGCCACGGCTATGACACATCCTGGGGGGGTGGTGACTGCCACCCACAGTCAGTCTGCCAGCAGGACAAAGCCTCTTTGAGAAGCCGTGGAGATGGTGACCGTGACTCAGACCCTTCCGCTCCTAACTCAGTTCAGCCATGCAGAGAACTCAGGGAAACCGCACTTTGGGGCTGAGAGCATTGATTTACTCATCCTGACTGCTAAAGCGGCTCTACTATTTCTCTTGTACAGTTGAGGAGACCCAGCGATGCCACGTGATTGCCCAAGGGGTGTAGAATTGGGATGGGGGGGAGAGAGACGGAAAGACCGGGGGAGGGAAAGGGAAGACAGGGAGGAGCTTGGGGTTTGAGGCTGGGAAATGTCAGTTATCATCTGTTGACCGTCTTCTGTGAAAGGATTTGACATACTTAATCTCACTGAATCCTCACAAGAACCATGCAAAAGTAGATATCATAAACCCATTTTACAAAAGAGAAAGGTGAAACTCAAAGAGTGACAGCTCTGGTCCTCTAACTGGTTTGTCTGATTCCCAAATCTTTGCTCTCCCCGCTCTCTCACGATGCCTCAGGGCCAAACTAAACATGCCCAGAGTATTCCCCACTCGGGGTTACACAAGGCCAGGCCAGGAGAGAAAGTGAAGGTCATCTTCACCACTTCAAGTGACACCTGCTACAAGAAGAACCAAGTTCTATCCCAGCTAGAACATCCCTTCCTGGAGCACCTCTGGTCTGCTTCCCCAGCATCTTGTCTCAGGTGCACCCAAATCTTGACAAGTCTGGTGTCCCCATCAGGAAACCAGGGAGACAAGGCTATCATTCAGTCCCTACCTCTTTGCCCCAATTGGCTTAAAGGTACGAATAGCCCTTTATGTCTTCACAAACTCTTTGACACTTTGAATAGTTTCCTGCAGAACTGGAACATTTCATGAAAAAGCTCATTTATAAATGGTGCCACCATAGTGGGAAAAGGGCAGGTTTGGAAATAAGTCCCTTTATCCCTCTTGACCTTTGATTCTTCCTTGGCAAAAATGGGATAACCACCGTAACGTCCACACGGGGTCAGCGTGAGGAACAAACGAAGGGATGTATCTGGATCTTATAAGTCCCCGTAAGACAGTGAATTGGTTTTACGCCGGCAGGCAGCACGCCATCCAGCCTTGCCTCACGGAGGGGCTAGAGGTGAGGACGACGGTCCTCTAAAGCTCTATGGGCTTCTCTCATTCGATCCTCTCACCCTTTGGTAAGAACGACACACTATTCCCATTTTACAGATGGGAAGGTTAATGAAGTCCATTAAAAACGCAGGGCAGGCAGACTTGCCCAGTCATGAAAAGCTCCAGATCCCAACGTTACAGATAGAACAGCACACTTTGTCACCACCTCGACAGGCCCTGGAAGAGGCCCCCGTTGTCCCACCCGGGTCAGTGAGGTGCCCTGGGTGCCCGGAGCCAACACTTGACCAGCATTTCCGATATGAAATAAGAATTTTTTTTTAAAAGTACACTTACTCTTCAACAATAAAGACAAATAACCCAATTTAAGAATGGGCGGAAGATGTGCATAGACATTTCTCCAAAGAAGGTATACAAATGGCCAATAAGCACAAGATAAGGTGCTCGACATCGTGAGTCATTAGGGGAATACACATCAAAACCACAGTGAGATCCTACTTCTCACTCACTAGCATGGTTATAATCAGACAGTAACAAGTGCTGGTGAAAACAGAGAAATTAGAACGCTCATACATTGCCAGTGGGATGCGAAAACGGTGCCATCAATTTGTAAAACACCCTGGAAGTTCCTCAAAGGATTAAGCATAAAGGTACCGTATGTCCTAGCAGTCCCACTCCTAGATATACACCCAAAGAACTGAACACCCAGGTCCATACAAACCTTGTACAGAGCGTTCATGGCAGCATTATTCACAAGGACCCAAAGGCGAGAACAACCCGGCTGTCAACTGATGAAAGAATTACAAATCATGGAATCTCCATACGGATACACGTTCCTCATGCATGAACCTGGAAACACTATGCTAAGTGGAAGAAGCCATTTGCAAAACACACATTTTATGATTCCGTTTATATGAAATGAGGAGAACAGGCAAACATACAGAGATAGAGAGTAGATTAGCGGTTGCCTAGAGCTGGGGATGATGGGAAAAGGGAATGACCGCTCATGAGTACAGGTTTGTTTTATTTTGTGGTGATAAAAACTTTTTTAAATGGATTATAGTGATTGGTGTACAAGAGTGACTGCACAGAAGGACCACTAAATTATATACTTTAAATGAGTGAATTGTACGATATGCGGCGTATATCTCAATAAAGCTGTTTTAAAAAATGAAAAGAAAAAACTCAGGGGAGAGAGAAACCCCTGGGGTGGAGGAAGGGAGTCAAGAAAGAAAGGGCTCCATTTTTTGTAGGAAAACATCCTAGACTCGGAATTTTGATGTATGGCTGTGATTGTTTCCTGGGGAGCCTCATATGGGAAACAATGAGGAAACTCCCTCCAGCGAAAAGCCAGGGAGCCTCACTCTACAGGTCTTGGCCCACCTGCTCACAGGTACACATCCTTGTATGCACAGAGATGCCCAGAGAACCACCACCCACCAACCTTCCCGGAATTGCTCTGTGGCCACAGGGGAGGGAAGGCCTTGCACTCGATGTAAACAAACTTCAAAGGCCTGCTGAAAAGGGAAAACTGATCAGGTATATTTGAAAAGAGGTTAAAGGACATTTGATTACAGGGGGAAGGACTATTTGTTCAGAAGTACACAGGTGAGTATGACATACAAGGTCTGTCCAGGGGTCATGAAATCTATTCAAGGGAATAAAACTAAAGGTCTTTTGGCTTAGAGGAGTTTTTTTTAATTTTAGGATATGTGGTATGAAGTTCTGTTGATTATGGAAGGCCTGTTTCCTAAGGAGAATGCGGAAATAAATTACCCCCAATTCACCCCTGAAGCTGCGTGCAAATGTGTCTGAGGCTATGAGCAGCCAGAGAAGGAGTCAGGGTTCCAGGTGGGCCCCAACTAACGTGCGACACTGGCCTGGTGGCTCAGGTGACACCTCAGCTTCTCCACTACAAACAGAGCCCGTCTGCCTCTCCAAGTGAGAAGACACATATGGGATCATTTCAAGACTTTCAGGAGTTATCGTGTTATTCATTTCTCCACACCCTCCCCCCAGTCACTTGTTTCCACATCTTCAGGGAAAATCTCACGAAAAGGAGAATTTCAATTAACACCAAAGCACTGAGCTCCCAGCGTTGCCCCGAGAAAGTGATGACTCATCCCAGTTTTCGGGGGCTTTCCTATTGAGGGAGGCAGCCCTGGACCCTGGTGATTCACTCCCTCGTTTCTGAAAAGGAAAAAGAAGTCCTCACCACCACAGCTTTTGTATGGGACAAAGCCATTCATCAGAATAGCATAAGTCAGATAATGCAAATTATCACCACGTTCCATTTTATGCACAAGCCCTTGATTTTGACCCATGAGAGACACACCGCCAAGGCTCTGGGATTTTTCTAGAATAAATTCCAAGCCTTTCATTTCAACCTGGTTTTCTACTCTGGGCTCTGGGTACAATAGTAGGAGCTAAAAAACCCAGAAGCAGAAAGTCCTTCATAAATTGAGAAGAAGGGAAGAGGGACCACATCCCCCTCCCTCCGGGAATCCCGTGGAAGGATGACCAGCCTGAGTCTCTGACCAGCCAGCATCCTGTTTACTCTGCAGGCGCCTGCACCCATATTTGATTGAAATGCAACACCGTTGTCCAAGAAAATCAAGCGCGTTATGGAAAGCAATCATCAAACAATTTACCTGCATGACAGCCTTAAGAAATAAGCCAGAAGAATATTCTTCTATTTTTAGAAATGAGGAAACAGTGATACAGAGCCACACTATCTGAGTTGTAGAATGGATGAGGACGTGTCACCCAGGCCTGATCGATCAGATTATTACCATCCTTATGGCCACGGTGACTAGCATGGGGTGGGGGGCACAAGACCCAAGCTGGACGAGTCAGACTCTTCTCTGAGCTCTTTCAGCCAGAGATATAGGGAAGATGATCTTTTCTCATGTGGGTTGCTATTCAAATATAAGGTACCCCTCGACCTACCAGAGGCTAATATGCCTACCACATGAAGAGAACCTGTTCAAGAGACACAAAGAAAAGGCACCTTATTGGCCCCCTGGATCCAGCCATGCCTGAAGCTGTCATGTTCCTGGCTTTTGCTTAACTTTACTGTATTAAGAGCCAATAGATTCCTTCTCTCTCTCTCTCTCTCTCTCTCACATGCTACTTTGAGAATGGTTGCCACTTGCAAATAAAAAAAAAGTTTACTAATACAAGTTCTCAATTATAAGAAGTGGGATTATGTATAAAAAGTTTTAGATTTTTATTCATCTGTATATTTTGATCATGATTCAGGGGGTAAAAAAAGTGGCTGAAATGAAAAGCATATAAACTAGAAATCATGAAATATTACCTTTATAAATACGTTGAGGACAGAAATCGCTTGCCCCTTCCACCTAAACTTGAAGTTAGTCCTTGGTCAGATGCAGTCACAACAGGGGCTTTCCAAATGTTGGTCTATAAGGATTGTGTTGTGTTGAACGCTATCCAAAGGAAATACTTCCAAAAGACAGAATGCTCAGTGGACCCACTCAGCCCTTTAATTCAAGATGAGGAAAATGTTTATTGCTGTGAAGTTATAAAAACACTTCCAAGAAACTGAAGTCACATGTTTTCTGGAAAATCTAATTGCTGCTTTGCACTCACCAAGATGTTTTATTAATAAGAGGTTGTTAAATCGTGGCTGTTAAGTTAGAGTCTGCTATTTCTTGTGGACCAGGATTCTCAAGGCATCCCCCGTTCACCATGGAGTACGTTAGACATTATCATGATCACAGGCTTCTGGTTACTGAACGACAGTCTGAGCAGATGCTGCCACAGACACAGCCTGAACTATGACCTTGTAAGGCACCTACTCTGATAGAGAAACCCCAGGAGGGCAAATGTGATAGATGGCTCTGTGCCCAAGATCACAGAGCTCTTCAAGGGAGGAGCTGGAATTAGGGACCCAGTGGTGATTTCCCAGCCCGGTTTACTCTGGGTCTCATTTGGAAATGGTAAGAAAATCCAGGAGGCAAGTGTAGTAGCCCCAGATCCCTGCCATCCTCACCTCTGCACATCAGAATAGAGTCAAGACCACGTGATCATCCTCCATGGTGATGTGAGATTTGGGCCATCAGGATGACACTCGTCCTGTAACCACAGTTCTCAGATTCTAGCCCCGTGATTATAAGTCATGGAATACTGTCTCTGTGAGGAACTCGAGGGTCCCTCAGAGACACTTATTTTCCAGAAGGGAAAACTGAGGTCCGGCAGGGGGAAGTGATGTGTCCAGGGTTACCCAGGCGCTGCCTGGTGACAGAGCCCAGATCGTGTTCACCTGTGGAAGCAGTTTGCCTCATAAGCATCTCTATCCGCCCATAAGCTTGCCTTCCACTTGGACCTGGACCAGCTGCACAGGCTTACCCTGCAGGGCAACAGGTGGGCAGACGCGATGCGAGCCGACAGGCTGGGGCTTTGCCTGATCCTGACTCCTTGAGACTCTGGAGACATTCCTTGCACTTGTTTTTTGTTTTCTGGGGGTTTTTTGGCCACACCTTGCAGCTTGTGGGATCTTAGTTCCCCAACCAGGGATCGAACCCAGGCCCTCGGCAGTGAAAGTGCGGAGTCCTAACCACTGGACCGTCAGGGAAGTCCCTCCTTGCACTTGTAAAATAGGATTTCTTTCATTTTCCTTTTGTTTTAAAAGTTGGTTTTAATGTTTTGATAAGTCTAAAAACATCACTTTGAAAACAGGGCTTGAATTATTTGGTTTTGATTCATTTGTGTATGTGTGTATAAATACATAGATAGATAGATAATAGCTAGCTAGATAGATGATAGATAGATAGATAATAGATAGGCAGGCACATACATATATATACATATACATACACGTAAGTACACATAGAAAGGAAAGGAAAAGTCACAGCAGATCACATCCCATAAAACAGTAGTTAAACTCTGGTCCTCTCCCCTCCCCAGACTCTTAAGCTTTGCTCACATCCCCCTCTGTGTCTCACAATGAAGAAGTCGTTCCCTTTGCTCCTTGTGGCCGCCCTAAAATCACCTTCAGAACAGGGAGCAGGGTTGCTCCCAGCTGGTAAGCCCAAGCCAGCCAAGCAGATAGAATTCCTTTCGGGTTTTCTGCCCATCAGCTGAACTCTTTCAAACGACTACAAGCTTAGAACAATTGAGAGGGCAAATAAGAAGGGAAAGCAGGGCTCAGTTTGGGTGCAAAATTAGAGAGGCTGGGATTGCAGGAGCCAACTGGCAAAAGGGAAGGAATTCACTGCCATAAGAATAGGGGGAAAGTGCCCCGTAAAATGGCTCAGAAAGAACAAAGATCTTCGCTTTCTGGAGGGTCAGGGGACTTGTTTCTATACAGTGAAGTAGGATGAGGGGGAAGGAAGGACCCTGAAGGGCTGTAGCGCTGTGTGTGAGTTTCGCGCGCTCACGGTACAGGAATCTCTCCAAGGCGCAGCAGGAGATGCTCATGGCCTCTGAGTCAAGCTGGCTGCTTGTCCGTAAAAACAGGAGTATTGACACGACTGTGACGGCAGCTCAGAGGACTTGTCCCAGTGAAGGGGGTTTGCACGGTGCCTGGATCGAGGAATCCAGACAGAAATGCCAAGTTTCCTTGCCCGCGTCACCAAGTCCACACGAGTGCCTGGTAACCAAGTGCCTTTTAGGTTCACACAAGGGTCTCTGATCTGAAAGCCAGGCAGCGTGCTGTCAAAAAGTACACACTGCTGTATTTAACGTGGATACGCAGCAAGGACCTCCCGTAGAGCACAGGGAACTCTGCTCAATATTCTGTAACAACCTCAATGGGAAAAGAATTGGAAAAAGAATAGAGACATGTGTATGTAGAACTGAATCACCTTGCTGTACCCCTGAAACCATCACGACATTGTTCATCAACTATACTCCAACATAAAATAAAAACTTGAAAAAAAAATTAAAAAACTAGCACATGGGAGCCTGCAGCTGTCCGTGAAACCTCACGGTTTGTGCTCATAACGTCATTACTTCCCTTCGGGCCCATTGCAAACACGGAATTAAATATGTTAATTAAATAGTGTATTTGTTTTCCCCTTAAAAGAGCTCTCTTCGGGTAATTAGAACTTCTAAAAAATTGTCCTGGTGCTTGACGTAAAAGTGGCCTTGTGCTCTGGGTGGGGAAAGCCTAGATAACTCTCCCTCCCTTGGCAGGGTAGGAGAGCTCTGCTTAGAGGTTCTTGTATCTTCGTCAGGTTCAAACTGGGTAGAAAGCTAATTATTCTGGGCATCCAGGTCACCGCCACCCTGACACACACACCCACACTCACCAGAGCATCCCCGGCCAGGGGAAGATTACTCAAGTGGCATGTCAGTTCCTTACTGACTTCCTAGATCCCACATCAAAGCAGACCCTACTGTAGAGCACAGGGAACTATATTCAATGTCTCGTAATAACCTATCATGGAAAAGAATCTGTAAAAGGATAGATATAACTGAATCACTTTGCTCTACAACTGAAACTAACACATTGCAAATCAACTATACTTCAATTTTTATAAAGGAGAAAAAAATGAAAAGAAAACTATACTAATAAGATTTGAGGAAAAAATAAAAGAATATTTCCAAACATAAGAAATTTATAAACACGTAAAAATTGTTTAAAAAAAGAAAATGTGTAACTAGTTACCAGTGGGAGGGAAGGGGCAATAGAGGGGTGGGGGATTGGGAGGTACAAACTATTGGGTGTAAGACAGGCTCCAAGGATTTATTTTTATTGTACAACATGGGGAATAGAGCTAATATTTTGTAATAACTGTAAATGGAGTGACACATTTAAAAATTGTATAAAAATAATTTTTTTTAAAAAAAGCCAATTGAGGGCTTCCCTGCTGGCACAGTGGTTGAGAGTCTGCCTGCCGATGCAGGGGACACGGGTTCGTGCCCAGGTCCGGGAAGATCCCACATGCCGCGGAGTAGCTGGGCCCGTGAGCCATGGCTGCTGAGCCTGCGCGTCCGGAACCTGTGCTCCGCAATGGGAGAGGCCACAACAGTGAGAGGCCCGCGTACCACAAAAAAAAAATAAATAAAATAAAATTTAAAAATTTATAAAGCCAATGGGGAGACAGATCTGAGACTTGTTTCCTGTCTCCTTGCTTGGGCTCCCTGCAATAAAGCCTTTTCTCCCTGAAGAAAAAAAAAAAGACTCTAAAAACCACCCAAGAGATGACAGCATTGATGAACAATAACCCTGGACACCACAGTCCTGGAGGCTCATTTTCTCCCCCTCCAGTAGCTTAGCTGAGAGCTGATGTCGCCCACCTGGAGGCCTCCCCGCTCCATCCAGGTCACTCCCCAGAACAGGGATCATCCACGTCACACTGTGACACAGTCCTCGTCCCCAGGCCCCGTGTAGGGCTTTATGAGCGCAGACCCCTGTCTAGAGACCAGACGTCTCTAGAATAAAAGACGTCTCTAGAAAAAAAAAAAAGAAATAAATGTGTGAGCTAACGCTACTGCAGAAATCATACTGCAGTCTCTAAATTATCAAACCAACACATTGTATACCTTAAACTTACACAATGTTATATCTCAATAAAAAAAAAAGAAAAAGAAAGAGCCGCATCTAATGAAGGAAACCCCAGCCTGAGCCCTGCGTCATTTGACACAGCGTCCAACAGCCAATGGCGAGCAAAGGGCTCCACCCACAGCCCCAGACACAGCCATACGTGGTCACAGCTGAATGAATGAAAGAGGGAGGGAGGGAAGAGGAGAAGGGGGAGGAGATGGGGGAGGGGAAGGGAGGGAACAAGTGAGAACACAGTCTCTAGAGCACTAGAAATACAGGTAATGGAGCAGATGGGATTCTGCAGATAAGGCCAGCCCTTTAAAGATGTCCTTTGAGCAACACAGAGAAAGGCAGACTCTTCTGACCGCTGTGTCTGCTGGAGATGGACTGGGCTGTGTGGGTGCAGAAGCAACACAGGGCAACCAAAGGAGAGGATCAGGGCAGGACAGACACACGGCCACACTCCCAAGGGCAGCAGATGTCACCAGTTCTCCAGGCAGTTTCCATACACGTGTGTACACACATGTGCCTTATCCCTAATTGGATGCACACATTTCACAGGCTTCTGACCCTCTAGATTTGGTTTTTAGGATCGTAAAGTCCCGAGTCCAAGGCCTTCCTGAGGTATTCATGAGGAGATGGGGCTGAACCAGATGGCAGCAACATGTCAGCCCAGGGCACACACAGGGCAGTGCAAGAAAGCAGTGTCGTCAGAGATGGGAGGTGAAAAGAGCCAATTCCTCTGTGCCAGTCCTGCATCTCATGCAGGGATGTGACAACAGTCAGACCGGGCAGCTTCCAAAATGACCCTCCTCTGCTAGAGATTCACGCCCTTTTGTCTCAGCTGTTAAGTCAGGACAGGCCTGCAGGAATGATGGTAGGTGACTCCTAAGACCAGGTCAGAAAAGGCACTGCAACTTGCGCCATGGCCTTTGGGATCACCAACACCTGCGGCCCACTGAATAGTTGAGAGAAGCAAATGAAGGGCCACGCACCCACTACCCTAACGCTCCTCCTATTTAGAAAATACAGGAGACAATTTTGGCAAAAAAAAAACCAAACACCTAAACGATACATATGTGTGTGTACACCTATGTACATACATGCACATATATATAACACAAATACACACACATATATTATACATTTATGTGTAGATATGCACACACCCAGACATTATAACGTTAATGAACTTTGGGAATTTGGGATCCACTTGGACCTATGGAAAATGGGTAAAATTTGATGCATGAAAGGTCACTTTTAAGGGAAAGGACTGTACCCTGGCCAAGACAGCTTTGACTAAAGCCAAATGGATGTTAATTACACATCTAGAAAGGACGTTCTCAGAAGATGAAATCAAGTGGTCCAGGAACACAAGTCAACCACGAGCTCAGCCAGCCTCACTCCTGGCGTTTCTGAGGCTGAAAGTGAGGCTGCAGATGGGCCCTCATACCACGTGTCCAGATATTTCTGAGTCAGTTAATATACACCTAGGAACGTTAGGTCCGAACTTCCACTTATTTGTGTCCGGGGCCTGCAGCCAGCAACCAGGGGATTCCCTGACCCTAAAACTAAAGATTCCCCTGCAACCCCACACCTCACTTTTCTGACTCAGATTTCTAGACAGTTCCCAAACCACAGCTTCCCAGATAGGGGGCAGGAGGAAGTATAATTGTTCAGGGAGCCTGGCTCTGCCCAGACCCCCGCTTTGGGCGATTTGGAGCGGTCAACGTTGAACAAAAGGCAGCAACTTTGAATGCTGAGAGCAGGCCTGTGATGTCTCCTCTCCCCACACAAACTTAGTGCTCTCCGCCCAGCATCTTCTGGCTCGGAGGGGTCCAGTTTGGTTCAAGCAACTTTCTTCTATGATTCCTCTGGGCTCAATTTTTGGCCAAACTTGCAAAAAACATTATGAGACTGAAAATACATTTAGAAAGAAGTCTCTGGGTTTTTGCTTGTTCCTCTGGTCTAAGGACAGTTCTGATTCCAGCCATCCCTGGATGATGCTCTTGGTCAAGGTTGGCTACGGATTCACCACCTTTCTTGGATATGATGCAGTTGAGGGAAGAGATGTATCTGACAGTTGATCACTAATATCCCTTCTAATGGAGATTCCACCCTCCATGATCCTTTAAGATCCCTCCCTGGCAGCTAGGCCTTGGTTTGGAATTCTGTCCCTCCCTCCTAGGCAAACGAGCAGAGTGGATTCTTTCCACCCATGTGAGCACTGGGCTGCCCAGGGTTGGGGAAAATGCACCAACATAAGGGCCAAGGGAATCAAATTTTGTCACCTTCGTAATACGGGAATGAGTGCTTCAGCCTCCCTATCTGCCCACCACCTGGCATTCCACTATCACAGCGATCCTGTAGATGAAGGGTCAATAAACCACAGTTCAAGGATAGAGTCCCGCCCACCACCTGTTTTTACAAATAAATTGTTCCTGGAACACAACCCTGTCCACTTGTTTAAATATTATCTACGGTTGTTTTTGTGCTGTAACAGCAGAATCGAGAAGTTGCGATACAGACGGTGTAGCCAGCAAAGGCTGAAATATTCACTATCTGATTCTTTACAGAAAAAGCCTGCCGCCCTCTGCTCTGGAAGGCGATGATGGCAAATAACCCTCGCAGTGGGTACCATGCACCTGACGTCGTTCATGCTTAACGTGGAGTCTCTCATTTAATCCTTACACCAAACCTGATGAAATTATACCAATTCCATAGATAAGGAAGAGAGACAGAGAAAGAAAGTTCTAAGATTCCCGCTTAGAACAGCTTTTGCTGTGTCCCAAACCCTATGGGATGCAGCAAAAGCAGTTCTAAGAAGGAAATTTGTAGTGATACAAGCTTACCTCAGGAAACAAGAAAAATCTCAAATAAACACCCGAACCTTACACCTAAAGCAACTAGAGAAAGAAGAACAAACAGAACCCAAAGTTAGCAGAAGAAAAGGAATCGTAAGAGCAGAAATGAATAAAATAGAGATGAAGAAAACAATAGAAAAGATCAATGAAACTAAAAGCTTGTTCTTGGAAAAGATAAACAAAATCGATAAACCTTTAGCCAGACTCAGCAAGAAAATCAATAAAATTAGAAATGAAAAAGAAGTCACAACTGACACCAGAGAAATGAAAAAGACCATAAGAGACAATTACAAGCAACTGTATGTCA
Source organism: Phocoena sinus (assembly GCF_008692025.1). Lineage (NCBI taxonomy): Eukaryota > Metazoa > Chordata > Mammalia > Artiodactyla > Phocoenidae > Phocoena > Phocoena sinus. Next base: position 85,587,861 of record NC_045775.1, on the reverse strand, counting down.
ATGTCACCAGTGTAACATTGTCTGGGACCCAGTCCCAGGAAGTCTGGGGCAGGGACCGTGCTCTTCATTGGCTACTTCACTGCCTCAACATTCCATCAGGCCTCCAATTCCCACGGGAATTGGTTTCATGTTCCCCAAGCTGCCTTCAGGATCCCAAATTCAACCTCCCAGTCACCTCCATAAGTCACTGGGAAGGGACACACCTACTGTAATTAACAAATTGATGTTCTGGAATTCATCAGCCTCTTGAATTTGGTTCGAAGGAGCCTACCCGTGGGAGCCTGAACATCTCTGGACACCAGCAAAAGGTGTCCAGAAGACTCCCGTGGCCTCAACCACACGAGGGCAATGGCCCTAAGTCTTTCCTGAGCCTCCAGCCAGGCCCTCTAGCCTGCACTGATTGGTCAGGCTGGGGCTTTTGAAACCCCAGTCCTGGGAAAACCAAGCTTTGCCTTCACGAACACGCCTGCAGCCCTTCCCATAATCGACCCTGTTGTTTCAGTTTGCCTCAGATGAGTGTTAAAGATAACCTCCTGTTAACTTGCACTGAGGGAAGAAATGACTACTTGAGCTTCTTGGCTCTGGTAGAGCATGATTATTTTCATTTCACAAGTCTGTTTTGAAGAATGAAAGCCAGCCATGGCTCAACAGTCGCCTTCAAAGCACTGTTTGGTATCAATGGCCCGCAGGAGGAGAGCTTCTGAAAACAATGCCATTTGATGGGAGATCCCAGAAGACTTCATGCATCTTGATCAAAGAAGCTACTGGCTTCCTTCAGCTGTTGGCCTGAAGCCCAATTTTTGGCTTGACTTAAAAGGATTTAAACAGTCCCACCCATCCCCCACACAGGAGGATCTGTAGCATTTATTGGATCGCCCGGAAGCGATACAGACCCTTGATCTGCCCCTGTAATTCATCACCTTACTCACCTACAGAGGTGAGTAAGCGGTCTTGTGATCTGAGGACCCGGGGAAATTCTCCCAAATCTCTCTCTCATGCCCATGCCATGTTGTCTAAAACTCTACCAGCACCATCACTAAAGACACCTGTTTAAAGGTAAATGCTCTCTCCGATGGCAATCCATAGCTTTATCAGCTAGTAAAACGTCAGCACACCTCAAGACGGAGCTTACAGTAAAATGAGAAGAAATGGCAAGAGTTGAGAATCTGAGTGCCCTGAGCTACTTAAACCTCAGTTACACGGGAGCAGTTAAGGGTCACCTGCCATTCTCACAGGTTATGGCGAGGATGAACTGAGTTCAGTATAAACTATATAAAAGTATGAGCTCACTGTTTTCTTGCCTACAGCCAGACTATAGGAAAGAAGAGAAGGGAAGACCAAGAACTGCGGGGGGCTTACCAGCTGGACCAAGGTTCCAAAAGCAAGGAGATGCTCGGAGACAAGGTGAGATACCCAGGAACGGACTCGTCTGCGGCGGCTTCAGGACACAGCTGTGAGACACCGTGCTGAATGTTCTCCCAGAGGGCAACCCAAAGGTTCAAGATGTTCCCAATAATTGCTTAGCACACGCTGCTGTGATGCTCTCTCCCTGACTTCTAGATCCTTAGCAAATGCCCCTCTTCCATTTGTACATGTGTGGAGACAAGCTATTCTATGAGCTTGCTCCCTGCTCTGTGGGGACATACATCCTTTTAAAATCTTTCACGTGCCATAAGGTGGTGTGCTGCTTCTCCTGCTTCAGAAACAGGTGGGCAAAGTCCACCTGCATTTTAAAAATATCTTTTATAGTAGTTTTACAGATTTGTATTCTCCAGGCCATAGAGTTCTAACCACTGACCTGCTCTCATTACACCCTCTCTGATCTGCTCATCACATAAAACCACCACTGGTTTGCAACGAGTAACTGAGGTTATTGCAAGCAGGGCTTGAGTCTGGGTAGCACACATCAACATCTGCTGTGAGGGGTACCATGCCTGGAAGGGGGGCTTCAGGCTAGGCAGGATATTGGGGGAGACAAGAGAAATGGTAATTCCCCAGAAGTCTGGGAAATCAACCAGCAAACCAAGAGATCATTGTAATCTGAAAATTCCCACACCCTAGGCTCATAGAGACACACAATTGGAAATCGTCATCTAAGGAGGATTATTCTGGAGATACTCGCCATATAGTACCTCATTTAATTTAATCTCCAAAGCAACCTTATGAAATAGGCATTATTCTGCCAGTTTACAGAAATTTTAAGGAACCACTGTCACAAAGAGGTAACGGTTGAGCTGGGATTTGAACCCAGGCTAGCCTGGTACTTAAACAGCCACCACAGGACTCCACCATCTCCCTGGTCTGGTGCATTTGGGAGAAAGCCAGGAAGGAAGTGGGATGGCTGGAGGTGAAGGACACTTTTGAGGCTAAAATTGTTGCCAGATTTTTTTTTTAATATAAAATGAATTTAATATAAAATGAATTAAGGCAGCGGGAGGAGGCAGAGAGAACACATCTCAGAGCAAAAGGTGTTGTGGAAAGTAAATAAAATCTCACCCTTAGTTTCCCTAACGCTCCTTCTCAGACGTGCTCTGGTCAACCACTCTCGGTCAATGTTTCATACAGAAATTGCTACCGAGAAGAAATTAATATTTTATTAATATTTTAACTATATTAAATTAATATAAATATTAAATTACTATTTTACATTACCATTTTAATTAATTACTATTTTAATTAAAATCAATAATCTGCACTCAAGTTCTTCCAGAATTTGAAGGAGGTCCCTGTTCAGGAACAAATTGCTCTGCTGACTCTTTGCTGCTGAGGACCTACAAAGTTGACTCAGGAATGATCCGTCTTCCCAAACCCTGACTGCCCTGGGCAGGTAAGGTTCACAGGCCCCTGGAGCAGCGTTCCCTCGGAGCCTGTCCCAAGGCCCCCGTCGGCCGAGTGGATCCCACTTCTAAACCCAGAGGCTGAGGGTTCCCCGAGGCTTGGCAACACCAAACGGCGTCATAGCCACAGCCGCTCGATAGCTGGTTTCAAACACTGGACACGTTTCATCTATGGCCATCTGTGTCTGATGTGAGAAAGCAAACACCAGAGACTGGGAGGAAATAAGGATGTTATCCACTTCTCTACTCAGGACGTGCATGTTGAAAAGCACTTATTGAGTGAATTCCACTTCTCGGGCTTTGTGGCTCGTTGACCTTGAATTTCCCTAGAAGAAAAGTGTTTTCTTAGCAACGTCAAGAATATGGGGAACTGGGCACCTGCATCTCTGCTGGTGGAAATGTAAATACGTAGGACCTGTCTGAAGGTATTTTATTTAAAGCCCTTGAAATGCACATCCGGGGGGGCTCAGCAGCTTCATTTCTGGGAATTTTCCGTAAGGAAACAATTAGATAGGTGTCGGAAGAGGCAAGAATGTTTATCGTGGCATTGTTCATAATAATTAAAAATGAGAGACAACTTAACACGCTACGATAGGGATTGGTTAAATAGTTTTCAGTAGAGTGACACAAAGGAGTTTCATTCACACCATTAAAAATTATCTTGACAGACTATGGGATCCCAGGACTTGGGCTTACTCTGAAACGTTTTATCCCCACAGGAAAGTTTGGTTTATTTAAGACCATAGTACGCCACAATTTTACAGTATACATACATCCCAAACTATTAAAAATTAATTTACCCCACCAAAAAATAGTACCTTGTAGATATGTACTTACTGATGTGGAAAGATTAACTCAGACCCTACTTGAAACTTTGGCATTTTAGTAGGTGCCACCTCTTCCCGAATGACTCCCAGACATTTCCTTAATGATATTTAAATGCCCATTTCATTGTCTTTGTTCCTGTCAAACATCAGGTGACACCCCCAGTATGTTCTAAGTTGAGTAAATCTGATTTGAATCACCTTCTATATGCTTATCGTACCCATTCTTAACTTGCCCGAGTGGAAATCCCAGCTTTTGATAAACTACTTGGTCTGGGAGTCACCATCCTCCCTGGATTCTGGTCCTACTTCAGACCTGCCCCAGATCTAACCTGATGATTTCAAAATACAGTCAGTAGAAGAGCCAACATTTAGCGAGTCTAGACGGGAAACCTGGGGGCCAAAACCAACTTTCAGGATAAATGAATACTTCTACGTGGTCTAAAATGAGGGAGTTCACGGAGAAATCTCCAGCTTTGCAGATGACTCTCAACTCTTCCAGGTCATCAAACGGCAAGCCGGTAAACTCCAAGAAGATCCACCAAAGTAGTGAGTCGTAGGGCAAGAAATTACAGCTGTAGCTCTCTGGGAGTATTTTATGATGACACTTTTCCCTAAAATGACTTAGAAAAGTCACCTGTACTATTTTTATAAGATAGACATGCCCAACTGATTCATTATAACCACAAGAAGAGATGTGACTGTGACCACTTCTTGGTGACACCCACCCACTGTCCCACCGAGGCAGCGGACAACAAAGCCGCTGTGTCAAAAGGATCTGTCATCCTGTGTTAACACAAAACCGGATTTCAGCCGTATTTGGGAATTGTGTGAACTTCGGGTTACCACATCTTTAAAAAGACGGGATGAGACTCAAGGAAGTTCTCAGAAGCACAAATGATTGACTGTGGACATGTGTATGTGGTATGGCAAATAAACACTAGACCAGAGGGCAGAGGACTGGGGAGAAGCCCCGGCAAGGACACTGGCTGGGGGTGTGGCCTGGGCAGTCTTTCCCCCTCTCAGCTTCTGTTCCCTCCACGGTCTAGGGGATTTGATTAGGTAACGTTCAGGAAAGGGCTGGAACTTCAAGCATTCAACAGTCAGGATGGCTGGAACTTACTAAGGGCTCAGGAAGAGGCTTATTCTCCTTTTAGTGGGAGGCAGAGGCTACGGGAAGGTGGTCCAGAGTGATGAGCATCTTCCACCAGAAAAGATCAAGGTGTTGGGGATATTAACATGATCAGAAAAACCGGTGGGGTGGGGGGAGATGTAGAATGAGACCACCCTCCCCAGGACCCTTGAGAAACCAACCAGTGCCCTCTGTCTCCCACTTCCAGATGGCTAGCACTTGGTGGAAAGCACCCAAAAGGACCCCAGGCCAGTTCAGGGCAAGATGGGAAAGTGGTGACAGCCAGTAGAAAAAGGACAGCAGCCTGGCCAGAGGCAGCCACCCTTGCACCCCTCGAGGGCTCTGCTGTCCCTCCTATCAGCCCCAACCAGCCCAGAGGGGTGAGTTCAAGGGAGACAAACCAGCCCGGTGTGAGATGACAGACTCAGCCATATACGCAAGCACACGACACACACGCACACAACACATACACACACCACACATACACAACACGCACTCATACACAACACAAACTCTCCACAACACAAACTCTCCACAACACACACTCATACACATACATACCAATACTTACACACATACACACACAGACTCACAAGAGTGGGTAAAAGGTAGAAATATATCATGAGATTAAAATATTTACATGAACAAGACAAAGTCTTAGAAATCAGAACCTGACTCTCCCAATAACCCAGCGTTATTGGAAAGTTATGGAATGGCTGCAGAGTCTTTAGGGAGATTCCCCACCCAGTGGGAAAGGAGCTGCTCAGGACATAGCTGCCTGTGGTCACTGAAAAAAATAGATAAGACCATGTCATGTCCTGGCCCCCAAAGAGGTGGGACACCTCACTAAATTACTCGCACAGTTAGTGAAAGAAGATGTCTTTTTTCCAAAAATAGATATGTAGCTGAGGTCACGAGGAGCTGTGAGGACGGCGTCTGCACCCCAGTCTCCCAGATCTCCCTGTGGCAAAGGATACCAGTGCTTTCTGCCGGCGTCCTCCTCTGGCATGACACGAACTCTGCAAACCAGCTCTCAGCTAGGTCTCCTCTGACTCCTGGTCTCTTAAACGGTGGGCATCTCCCAAAGTTTTATTTCCTACTTTCTGCATTACAGTAAGTCCCCTATAGACAAACCTTCAAGTTGCGAACTTTCAAAGATGCAAACATGGCGTTCACATGTCCAATCATGTAAGTTAGTTCACGTGTCTGGTGTACACGGTCATGTGCATGCATCCTCTACAAATGGTTGTACTTTTGTGTGCTTTACCGTACAGCGCTGCATAGAGTACAGTATCTTTATTTCAAGCCCAGGGTGTCCGGAAGCAAGAGGGTAGATAGACTTGAATCCAGCAGGGAACCAGAACCTGTGCCGTCAGCGTCAGGCGTGAGTGAAATGGCAGCTTGCCCTCCGTCTCCGTCTCCTATTGCTGACGATCCTTCAGCTCTACCATCTCCCACCTCCTCTCCCTCCTCCTGTCAGTAGCTCTTCTTGCCTGTTCCCTCGATGCCAGCCCCTGGATGCCAGCTGTGGTACTGGACTACTGTACTTTTCAAGATATTGTACCATGAGATTAAACATGTTTTATTGTTTGTTTTCTATGTTTATTTGTGGAAAAGTATTAGAAGCCTATTACAGTACAGTACTATATAGCCGATTGCGTTGGTTGGGTACCGAGGCCAACTTTGCTGGACTTACGAACAAATTAGACTTACGAATGCGCTCTTGGAATGGAACTCACGTGTGTGTAGGGGACTTACGCTGCTTCCTCTCAGAAGGCACATCCGTAATCATTGCTTTACTTACAGGTGTTCAGGGAGGGCCCCTCACGCTGTGCGGAGTTTCTACTGCTTTGCATGCTTGGGTTTACATATTGGCTCCCAAGGCTCATGTCCACCACTTACCATTCAGAGCTGAGAATGGAAAGTGCTTTCACCCCCTTGGAGCATGTTCACAGATGCTTGATCCAAAATTCCACACATGAATCACAGAAAGAAAGAGAGAGAGAGACACAGAGATACCCAAATTCCCCATTGACTTCTACAGGTGTACAGATTAGAGCTTAGTACAAATAGCTGAGTTTCAACCTGCCATTTAAAGATGCTACATACCCTTCTAAGAAGAGTAAGACTGCAGTGACTACAGGAAATGGAAAGCAGAGGTCATGTTCCAGTTACCTCCGGCTGAGCAACGAAACCTTAAAATACCAAGTATGTTATTTTATCCCAGTTTTGTGGGTCAGAGTATGGGCATCCCATGTGGCATCAGCAGAGCTTACTCGGTGGTACCAGCTGAAGGTTGCCTGGTCTGGTGGGTCTCTACCGCGTCTGGCACCTTGGCAGAGACACTGGACAGCTGGACTTGGCTGAAACTCTCACCTGGAGCCTGTCCATCTCACCAGAACCGCTCACCTTGGGCCTCTCCAGCAAGGTGGGCCCAGAGTAGCTAGACAGCTCCCATGGCAGCTCAGGGCTCCAAGAGCAAGCGTCCCATCCAAGCAGCCCACCTGCTAGTGGCAGGGATCCCCTTGAGCGAGCCTTGGGGCTCCCAGAAAGTCACTTCTGCCTCATTCTACTGGTCAAGCCAGTCACTAAGGCCAGACCAGGTGTAGGGGAGGAGATTTCAATGCCTCCTCTTGTTGGGAGAAGTAGCAAATAACTTGCGACCACCTTTAACCTACCAGAGACCCTACTGACACCCCTTTCACTATTTTATGCTTGGGTTAAATCCTCACTGGCCAGTTAGTTTGCTCTGTAGATTATGTGACGTCATCCCTCACTACCACCCAGGGTGGTGATACCTCTTCTGCTGGTACCGTAGCAGCACCAGAGATTCAGCATCACTGCTAGGCCTGGAGAGATTAACGGCACTTAGAAAAATATCACAGCCACAGAGAACTATACTCACTACCCTATGACAAACCATAATGGAGAAGAATATGTTGAAAAAGAACGTGTACATATATCTATTTGTATGCACGTATAACTGAACCACTTTGCTGTACAAGAGAAATGAACACAACATTGTGAACCAAGTGTACCTCAATTTAAAAACTAATGAAAAAGGGAAATACCGCATCAACACTGACCTTAACATCCATTTTAATTCACTGCGTCCTTGATAATTATGTTTTAATGTACAGTGAAGAGGACAGTGGTAAAATGTAAGTTCTGCAGTCACAGCCCACCTTGTTCAAACCCCTGCCCTGTCGTTTCTTTGCAGCGAAAATTTGGGCTAGAGGCTAATATTTTCTGATCTTCATCTTTAAAATGCATATAACACCTGGAGCAGGTGTCTCAGGGGCCCTCACTCCTGATCTGTGTCATTCTTTCAAGGAAAAAGTTGTGGGAGACCTTCTATGCACCTCTCAGGAGGCCCTGGTGGACACGAGCCACACTGCCCACAGCAGGTGAGCTCCATAAACCACCCTTTGCATGGCTGTTTCTTAATTCCTCTCTCGCTCTCTGGGATCCTCACACCTGCTCCCTGGAATCTCCTCCCCTGTAAACTACCGGCAACCAACACTCTGTCTCAGAATTTACTTTCAGGGGAACCAAAACTAAGGGAATTCTCACCTTGCAGGACTGTTCTAAGCAGAAACTCAAGTTCAGAACGTCTGGCAAAGAGCCTGGTGTACACTGCCCCAATCCCTGCTCACTGGCCAGCCTGTTCCTCTGATGGGATGCCTCCCCCCCCACCCTTGCCGAAACCTCACTCACCCTTGAACAGCCTTCTCTGACCTCCCTGACTGGGTAACACCCTCGATTATAGCCCCTCATCTCGCTCCTTCCTTACACTTCCCACAAGGTTACGTCTTAGCCGACTCGCCACACGGTCTTTGTCTGTCTTCTTCATGAGGCTTAAACGCCTGCAGGGCAGGGGACGTGTCTGGCTAAGGGAGGGAAAGCTAATATCTGTTGAATGAATGAATAAATAAACGAAGGAACTAAATATTCTTTCTTCTGTGACGCACACCCTGTTCTCATCCTACTAGCCTCGCACCAAGCAACACACACCACCACTCTGGAGGTCATTTCTCCCCTCTGTGTTCCCAAAGCCTGCTGTCCTAATGTGTGGCTACTACACTCTCCTCTGTAGTACAGTTTAGTCATTTTTGCTTCGATCCCCTCTGTTTCTTTCTCTCTTTTTTCTTTTTCTTTTTTTCTTTCTCTTTCTTTCTTCCTTCTTTCCTTCCTTCCTCTTCTCTTTCTTTCCTTCCTTCCTTCCTTCCATCCTTCCAGCCTTCCTTCCTTTCTTCTCCTTCCCTCCCTCCCTCCCTCCCTTCCTGAGAGTCCCAGCATCAAGGCCTAAACTATGCACTCACTGCTCACCAGAATGTCAGGCATGTCTACATTAGTCCAGCCCGGGAACTGCCTGCGTGAGCTCCCTGGATTACCACACCGCAAGGAGAGGCTAACGTCCACCCCAGATCCACACCTTCCCAAGTCAGGGATGACTAGCTGCCCCTCCAAAATAATGTTCCTACTGGGGAAAGGAGTTTCCCTGAAGGAAGGAAGGTTGGACACAGGATCCAGGTCTGGGGATACCTGCGGAGGGCTGAGAGTAGAGGGATACCACCCCCTCTTTGGTTTTGCCACGCCAGCGTTCTGCTTCCAGCCCACAGAAACACTGTACAAGCTTCTTACGAAACTGGGCTGTAATCAGTGTTGGCACTATGTCTGGCACTCCAGCAGTCATTTTGTGACCATGGGGAAAGGTCAAAAATTCAAGAGTCACTGACCCTGACATCATTGAGCCGCCAAACCTCTATGCTTCTAGCAACGTGGGGGGAAAATAAACACCAGTTTTTGTTTAAACCACTCTCTATTGGGTTTTCTGTTACTTGCAAAGCAAAGGCATCCCTAATGGACACAGATCTAGAGCTACAGAAGACTTTTAGTTGCCATTCATCTGTCCCCGTGTGCCAGTGGCACTGGGGCTTGTGTGGCCTGCAGGAGCGGGTATAAACTATGAAAGTGTCACGCCCACACTTGTTCCACAAGCTCCAAGTGGGCGAGGAAATGCTGTTTCACCACTGATGTGCCTCCCCCCAAACCCTCGCCTGGGACAGCATCTCACTCATGGTGGGCGTTTAATAGACTGTTTAAAAATAAATTCCTTCTAAGCAGGAAGAAATAGAGAGTCTGCTTTGGGTTACTGGAGAAAAATTGTAATTTAGGGAACGCTGGAGTCAGTGTTGACAGTGAGCACGGACAGGTCAAGGGGCTCGTGGCCCACTGTCACCTGATGCTCTGTGTGCAGGGGAGGGTGGGAAAAAGAAAAGGAAGTTGAGGGCAACATCTTGATAAGTGTTCTCCCCTGAAAGATTGTCATTTCAAGCGTGTTACAGGAAATTTGTATTTAAAGAGAGGAGAAAGAATATACAGAAACCAAAAGCACTGCCCCTGAGATATCTCATCAGGATCCCTTCTCTCCAGGAGGTTTCTGAAATCAACCCCAGCTTTTGACTCTGAAGATAAGTCTCCCGAGTTTCCTCAGGATGTGCCCTGCCGAACACGAGCTACTCAGAAAGACCTGGCCGTGCGCTCAGCATGCGACATAATCCCCAAAGGACTTTATTCTAAAACTATTTTTATTAGACTCTGAAATAATCTAATCATAGGCTTCTATGAGTCAGAGTCCAGCAAGTACCCCGTGTCCAACAACGATATTCTCTTGAACTTTAAAACGGGAACCTCTAAGTCCACAGAACAGAAAACATTCAGAACCCTGCCAGGGACTCAGAAAGTAGTCACCCTCCCCACTCACCCAGAAGATACGTTAAACCTAAAACACAAGGGGGAATTTGACGGTTCTTTTCACAGTGAGCTCTCGGGCTGAAGGGACAGAGCCTGGCAGTGTTAGCTCTTCCAGAAAGAGCATCTCTGACCTCCGAGTTCAGGAGGGAGTGATTCCTGGAATCAGATTCCAATCTTCTCTTTGGATCAGAGAAAAACCTCCTTGTTAGCACTCAGAATAAACCATCTCCCATGAATAGCAAGCAGCCAGTATAGTCCGTTCATTCATTCATTTGATGTCTTTGACATGAGGAAATCTGCTTTCTAAGTAACATGTATGATGATGGATTCATTTGAAGCATCCAGGTACACTCAGGGACAGCTAGATAAATGGGCCCTTGGGGAAGAGCTGATTTCTGGACACTCCAGGACTCGGTGGTGAGCCTCCAGGACGGACATGAGGCGGGGTGGGAATGGGCGCTTTGCTTTCCTCGTCTTCATGTGCCCAGACCCCTCACACTGTCCTTTGCTTGTTCATACACTCATTCATTCACCAAGCATCTAGTGGATGCTTAATGTGTGCTAAGCGTAAGTCGTCGGGACAAAGCCAAGGTGTACAAGGTAAAGACCCTAACTTCGGGGACTTCCCTAGTGGTCCAGAGGTTAGGACTTCGTCTTCCAATGCAGGGGGTGCAGGTTCAATCCCTGGTTGGGGAGCTAAGATCCCACATGCCTCATGGCCAAAAAAACAAAACATAAAACAGAAGCAATGCTGTAACAAATTCAACAAAGACTTTAAAAATGGTCCACGTCAAAAAAAAAAAGTCTTTGAAAAAGAAAAAATAAGGACCCCACCCTCAAGGAGCTCAGGACCAGGATCCATTAGAAAACACAGACAAGGACACAGACACCTTCAGTGCCCTGAGAAGAGCGAGTCCGGGGCTCGGGGGGCTCGGGACGCGGCACCTGAGCTAGACAACAGGGCTGGAATCCCGCCTGTGCCCCCTGCTGCCTCTGTAACCCAAGTGACCCGGCAAGGGACCCAAGCTGATCGAGCGTCAGTGTCCCCGCGTGTAAATGAGGGGCATCAGTAATACCTGGCACGTAGGTTCAGAAGGAATGAGATCACATCTGAAAAATTACTTAGGAAGAGCCTGGCCTGTCATCGATAAATGACAACCACGATGGCTGCTGGCGCCCATCGGGGCACATGGGGGAGGTGTCCTTGCCAGGTTCCGGGCTGTCAGCAGGAGTCAGCCAACTGAACAGGATGGGAAGGGGTTTTCCAGACCCAGGAAGCAGCTCATGCCAAGGCCCTGACCCAAGAAAGAACAGCGGCCTGAACGGAAATGTGGGCATTTTAGTCTGGCCAGCATGGGGCCCGCCGGCGGGGGTGGGTGGGTGGAGAGGATGGCGGTAGATGAAGCAGAGGACTTGGCACCCATCCGTCCACTCCAGAGATACTTGCCGGGCACCTGCTGTGTGCCCAGCTCTCACAGGCATAGAGAACAGGCTTGCAGTTGCCAAGGGGGAGGGGTGTGGGAAAGGAATGGAGTGGGAGGTTGGGGTTAGCAGATGTAGGATTTTATATATGGGATGGATCAGCAGCAAGGTCCTACTGTATGGCACAGACTATATTCAATATCCTATGATAAACCATAATGGAAAAGAATATTTTGAAAAGAGAATGTATATATATGTATAAGAGAATCACCGTTGTACAGCAGAAATTAACACAACGTTGTAAATCAACTCTACGTAAATTAAAAAACTTAAAACTGAAAAAATAAATAAAGGCTATTTGATGATCTCCTTGAAAAAAATATAAAATCGGGAGCCTGTTTTGTTGGCTCTTTACTTTTGGCCATTTGATTTCGTGACCGACTGTATGACGAGCTATGCCAGGTAAGCTGGGCATAATTGTAGGAACCACTTGTTTCTGAGGCTTTGACAGGCCTTGCTGGCCCCGTAGGAAATTTCCCTCCCCAGGCTAGCCAATTCCCAGAACACGCTTTTTCAAATGCAAC